>NC_092331.1:34890400-35519274 GCF_036785885.1 Coffea arabica | reverse complement strand
ACCGGTCTGGATACTTTCCTCGAATCTCTTCTTCAACTTCCCAGGTTGCTTCCTCTCGTCCGTGGTTCCTCCAGAGAACTTTCACCAATGGAATCCGTTTGTTCCTCAATTCTTTCACCTTACGATCTAGAAGCTTTACATGTTTCTCCTCATAGGTCAGCGTCTCATCAATTTCAATACTTTCTGACTGCAGAATGTGAGAAGGGTCTGGGTGAAATTTCTTGAGCATGGACACGTGGAAAACGTTGTGAATTCGAGATAAATTCGGTGGCAATTCCAACTTATATGCTACATTTCCTACACGTTGGATAACCTTATAAGGTCCTACAAATCTTGGTTGTAACTTCTTTCCTCTTCCTGCCATCAAACTTGCTTTCAGAGGGATAATCTTAAGGAATACTTGATCTCCTACCGCAAATTCTGAGTCCTTCCTTCGGTTATTTGCATAACTCTTTTGACGACTTTGTGCGATCTGAATCCTTTGGCGTACCAATTTCACTTTTTCATTCGCCTTCTCAATCCAAGGCATTGTAGTCGGGTCTAAAACTTTTCGTTCACCTATTTCATCCCAACAAATCAGAGATCTACACTTCCGACCATAAAGTGCTTCGTACGGGTCCATTTGAATAGAAGAATGAAAGCTATTGTTATAGGCGAATTCCACCAATGTCAAAAACTTACTCCAGTTTTCTCCAAAATCCAAAACACAAGTTCTCAACATGTTCTCAAGAGTTTGAATCGTCCTCTCAGACTGTCCATCGGTCTGGGGATGGTAACTAGTACTAAAATTCAATCTAGTCCCCAACACTTCTTGCATCTTTTGCCAGAATCTCGAAACAAATCTATGGTCTCTATCGGACACAATACTTACAGGTATCCGGTGTAACCTGATAATTTCATCCAAATATAACTTAGCTAACTTTTCCAACGGGTACTTCATACTAATCGGCAGAAATGAGATGATTTGGTCAATCTATCCACTATTATCCAAACGGCATCATGACCTTTTTGTGTCCTAGGTAACCCTGATACAAAATCCATGATGATGTTTTCCCATTTCCACTCGGGTATCTCCAGAGGTTGCAAAAACCCTGATGGTTTCTGATGTTCAGCTTTAACCTGTTGACAAATCAAACAGATCTGGACAAATTGAGCAATCTCCTTTCTCATACTTTCCCACCAATACAAACTCTTCAAGTCTTGGTGCATATTTATTCCCTCCAGGGTGTATCATAAATTTCGATCGGTGAAAGCTCTTCATCCTTTGGCACTACTATCCGACTCTGAAATCTCAATATACCATTCATTCCCAAGTTAAAATCTGACTTTTCTCCCTTTTTGACTTTTTCCAACCACTTTTGCACTTCAGTGTCCTTTTGCTGGGCTTTTTTGATACGTTCCATCAAAATGGAATTCACTACAATATTCCCAAGAATTACTTTCCTCGGTTCAAGTCTAGGGTTCCATACACCAACTTCTTCCAACAAGTGCATCTTTTTAATCATCAATCCCGCCATTTGCACTTGACGACTCAAAGCATCAGCCACTACATTGGCTTTCCCTAGATGGTACTTTATCGTGCAATCATAATCTTCCAAAAATTTCATCCACCTACGTTGTCTCAAATTTAGCTCTTTTTGAGAAAACAGATACTTAAGCCTCTTGTGGTCAGTAGAAACCTCAAACGTTACTCCATAAAGATAATACCTCCATTTCTTGAAAGCAAAACTCCAAATCATGAGTCGGGTAATTCCCCTCGTGCGGCTTTAATTTCCTAGAGGCATACGCTATCACTTTCTCATTTTGCATCAATACACATCCCAAGCCTTCTTTGGAAGCATCTATGTAAACCACAAAGCTATCCTTTCCATTTGGTAGAGCTAATACAGGTGCTCTTGTCAAACGTCTTTTCAATTCTTGGAAAGTCTCTTCACACTTAGGACTACATATAAACTTCCCACTTTTCTTGGTTAACTCAGTTATGGGTCCAGCAATTCTAGAAAAATTCTTGATGAATCTCCGGTAATACCCTGCTAACCCTACAAAACTTCGAATTTCAGTAGCATTTTCCGGTTGTTTCCATTTCGAAACAGTTTCAACTTTGGCTGGATCTACTTTAATCCCGTCCTTAGAAATTATGTGACCAAAGAATGTTACTTCTTTCAACCAAAATTCACACTTGCTAAACTTGGCATACAATTGATGTTCCCTCAGGGTTTGTAAAATAATTCTCAAATATTTCTCGTGATCTTCCACAGTCTTAGAGTACACTAGTATATCATCAATGAATATTACCACAAATTGGTCTAGATAAGGCTTAAAGACCCTATGCATCAAATCCATAAAAGCAGCAGGCGCATTGGTCAATTCAAATGGCATTACTGCAAGCTCAAAGTGTCCATACCTCGAGTTGAAAGCAGTTTTGGGTATATCTTTCTCCAAAATCCTCAATTGATAGTAACCCTGTCTCAAATCCAATTTCGAGAATACTGCCGCCCCTTACAATTGGTCAAAAATTCATCAATATGGGGCAATGGGTACTTATACTTAATAGTGACATTATTCAAGCCTCGGTAATCTATGTACAACCTTAAACTCCCATCTTTCTTCTTAACAAATAGGACCGGGGCTCCCCACGTTGAATCACTCTCCTTTATAAAACCCCGCTCCAGTAAATCCTGTAATTGTAATTTCAATTCTTTCAATTCAGTTGGAGCCATTCTATATGGCGTCTTAGAGATAGGCGCTACTCCCGGAGTCACATCAATCTTAAAAACTATTTCCCTTTCCAGGGGTAAAGACTCTAACTCTTCGGGAAAGAAATCTAGGTACTCTTTCACTATAGGCATGTCCTCCAGTCTCACTTTATCACTAGGAGTGTTGATAACAAAAGTCAAGTATCTCTGATCTCCCTTACGTAACATTTTCCTAGCTCGGATCCCTGAGATAAGTGCAGATGAGGCTAATCTACTCCTTACATCCAATTTCAGGGTTGCCTCTCCCGGAATGCCTCTCCCGGAATGCACAATTCTACTATTTTCGTCTTACAGTTCAACTGGGCATTGTAACGGGCTAACCAGTCCATTCCTAGAATCACATCATACCCCTTAATCTCTTAACCCATCAAATCAGCCAGTAATCTCTGTTCTCTAACCCAGATCTCACAATCCTTATATATCAAGTTAGCGATTAGACTTTAATCGCCAGTAGGCATCCTAACCTCCAAGTCATAAGGTAACTTAATTGGCTTCAAGTCTATTCCACTCATGAAATCAGGATTTACGAAAGAATGTGTTGCACCCGGATCAATTAAAATCTTAGCTAAACGGTGGAAAATAGGGATCGTACCTTCAACCACCTCAGTCGCATCGGGTATCTGTTGATGATCCAGTGCATAAACCCTAGCAGGTACCTTTGGTCAGCTCCCTCCAGCAGTAGTCTGCTTAGAGGTTGACTTTTCTGACCTTTGAGTGCTACCTCCTACCTTTAGTTAACTTGGACAAGTCGCGAGCAGGTGTTCGGCACTACTGTCGCACCCCATTTTTTAAAATAAATAACGAGTTTAGAAAAAATGGATTTTTGATTTTTGGAAAAAGTGAGTTTTGTTTTTTAGAAAATGAATAAAGGAAAAGGGCCTAAATGGGACTTGTAATGCGACGATTTGGGCCCAAATTATAGTTTAAAAAGGATTTTTAAAACAAAATTGGAGTCACCACTTGGTATAGAGTTAAGGTGTACCAAGTCACCTAAAATGAATTTTTCAAAGGAAAAAGTAGAAAAACCCCTTTTAAACGACTCCAAGTCTACGAAAATCAGAGAAAAAGATTCGGGAGTCACATTTGAAGAAAGGGAAGGCGAGGATAAAAATTCAAGGCACCCTTTCAACCTAACCAAGGCTAGTTGCGTGATTTAGTCAAAGATTTTCTTAATTTAACTTAAAAATTTGTCACATTTGGATGTACTATATCAATGCAAACCCTAGACCTAGGAGGGTGTCGGAGGGTCGAAATGTATCTTCAAAGCTTATTTCGCACCAATCACATTAATTGTGATGCCCAATGAAGACTCTTCGAAGAAGCCACGAATAATGCAAAAATATGAGACTCTAAGAAAAGAAAAGAAAAGGAATAAAATAATTATACAAATATATGTGTCTTAAAGGAGTGCATCATGTTGGGTACGGGGGACTAATGTTCGTGATTTAATTTTCCCTTTAATAGAGGGAATACGAGCGTGCTAAAGCTAGAAAGCCAAACTCATCCATATCCCATATTCAAGGGGTTATCCCTAATCTAATCAAACAAATGTACTATCCTAATCCTAATTCTTAAATGAAATGCAAATCTAATGTTATGTATCACACATAGGAGTAAGGAATATACATATAAAGGGAAAATACGGAATAGGGGATATAAATAGAAAGGAATATGGAATAAAGGATGTATATATAAGAAAAGTGTCATGCAACATGGAAAAGACCCTAAAAAGTGAAAACATGCATGAGATGCAGTGATTTTATCACACAACCATGATCTAACGCTCGAAGGGCTCCTAAGGGTCTAGCGTTGGACTAGCCCATGTCTACAAATCCTTACTAGCATTGGACTAGCGGAAAATCGGAACAAAGAGCCACAACTAGCATTGGACTAGTGTGGATTCGGGAAAGGCGGCCACAACTAGCATTGGACTAGTGTGGTGACGACATGCATTTGTTACAATCAAATAAATCATGTAAGACCTAATAAAAGCATGTAAACACATAATATCACATAAACACATAACACATAATCATAATATCTAGATACAAGGCCCTAAGAAAGCGGTAACACATAGCACATAAGCATGCAAATCACACAAGCAAAGAAAGCAAACAAACCCTATCTATTACATTAGGGGGAGCCTACTACAATCTAAAGGGGGAAATGAAATAAAATAATTTTTTTTTTCCAAGAGGACAAGCGCCCCACATTTTATTGAAAAAACGAAAGATCAAACTAGGGAACAACCTTCCCAATTACAGCCTCCAAGCATTTCACTATTCTAATCGCCTTCATTTATCCAACGCACACCCGGCACCCCACGAGAGTCAAGGAGAATAGTAGCCCTAACCATCGCCGGCAGCTGGAGCTCGTGCTCATATACCTGGGCACCAGTTGCCCCAACCGCAGCTAACCGGTCTGCAGGTACGTTGGCCTCACGGTAAATATGTGAAATGGAAGCAGTGAAGTCCTTGAGGAGACCTCTCACTTTCCTCAAACTGTTACACAAAGGCCATTTAGCAATAGCCCCCGAAACGACCAACTGCACCAAAGCCTTGGAGTCCACCTCCACCAACGAAGGACGCAGCCCCTTTTGTGAACACAACTGCAGACCAAACAATAATGCCATACACTCCGCCCCTAACACATCCTGATCCCTGAACTCCTTGTAGAAAGCAAAAATCAATTTCCCCTGACAATCGCGCAGCAGACCACCACCCGTGGCCAGACCTTGAACCACACTGGCGTCCGAATTGAGTTTCAGCACACCAGGCGGCGGTTTGATCCAGGCAATCGCACACGGAGCCCTTCTCCGAGAAGGAGCCTTGACCCATTGAACCAACTCACAATCGACATCCCCCGTGAAATGCGACCGGCGAAGCTTATTTGCCTTCCCAAGCTGTTCCCAAAAATAATCCACCTCACGGATTATCTTGTTCACCTCCCACCGTACTCCCTGAAAGCGCTCCTGGTTCCTAGCAACCCAAAGAAACCAACACACCACTAATGGCATAAAAACCCGAATATGATTTTTTGCCGATGTTGCTGAAGTAAAGTACCAAGAGATAAACACCGACGCCATACTCGGGCAATTACTCAAGTGAAACCCAAACCAGGCAGAGATTCTCCTCCAAACTTCCGAAGCTACCGGACCTGACAGAAAAACATGCAGAAGCGTCTCCTCCTCCCGGTAACAGCACCCACATCTCGAGGGAAGAGGCAAACCTCGAGACCTTAACCCCACATCCAAAGGGAGGAAGTTTCGCACTAACCTCCAAGCAAAAAATGACATTTTGGCTGGCAAAACCGGCGACCACAGTAAGGAGTCGACCAAGGAGTGATGTCGCCGTTGCCGAAGCAACTCCCATGCCGACTTGACCGAGAAAGTCCCCGACGGCGAAAGCGACCAAACCAACCTATCCTTCTGGGACAGATCAAAGGGTATGTCCTTGATTGCACGGATGACAAAACCCGGAACCCACTTGGCAAGACGAACCTCATCCCAGCCTGCATCCGAAATGAACTCCGCCACCAGAAAATGAGGCCTCTCACCTCGGCCCACAACCACCTCTAACGGGTCCTGAAGCACCCATCTATCCTTCCAAAAATCTACTAGGCCTTTACCTACACACCACCTCATGTTCGGCTCAACCCAAGACCGAATCGCCTCAAGCCGCCGCCAAGTAGCTGACGGCCGAACAGAAGAGACATCCGATGGATGGCTCCTACTACAGTATTTGGCGTGCATGAACTCCGCCCACATTGAATCTCCACACCGGAAACGCCACCAAAGTTTAGCCGCAAAAGCCCTTGCCAAGTCCTTAAAAGACCTAAACCCCAGACCCCCTTCCTCAAGCGGAAAGCATAACTTGTCCCAAGATGACCAATGTATACGCCTCTCCCCCATTCGATCCCACAGGAAGGTGTTGCAAATGACTCCCAAACGTGTCAACACCGCCTTTGGGGGATTAACCACCTGAAGTAAGTACATAGGCAACGACGCTAAGACATGCCTCGCTAAGACCAGCTTACCCCCAAATGAGAGCAGCTTAGTACTCCAATGGCCAAGGTGAGCCCGCATTTTAGCCACAATCCCATCAAAAAGCACATTCCTCCGCCGACCCTTATAAATAGGGGCACCCAGATAAACAAACGGGAAAGATTGCCTGTGAAAACCCAGGACCCTAGCGACCATGTGCTCCTGCCCCGAAGTAGCCCCCGACGCCAAGAAAAATGAGCTCTTGTCGACATTCACCCTCTGGCCCGACGCTTCTTGATACTCTGCAAGGAAAGCCTTAACTGCGGTCAGACACTCCTCAGAGCATCTAGTAAAGACAAGCATGTCATCCGCGAAGGCTAGGTACGGCACCTGGATCCCGGCTGAAACAAAATACCTGCCCGGCTGCCTACCTAAGAGGTGATGCAAGCCGCGGCCTAAGAATTCTGCAACTAACACAAAAAGGCCAGGAGACACCGGGTCCCCCTGCCTAACACCCCGTGAAGCCTTAAAAAATCCAGCCGCCTTCCCATTCACCAAAACTGAGAACCAATTATTGGAAACCAGGCGAAAGAATATGTCTACCACATGTTCTGCAAAACCAAACTGCCGAAGCATAAACAACAGAAAAGGCCACTCAACCCTGTCATACGTCTTTTCCATGTCCAATTTTAATATGAGGTTCGGATGTCTCAACCGCCTGTCCAAATCCAACACCAGTTCCTGCGTGAGAAGGATGTTATCCGTTATCCCCCGACCAGGTACGAACCCCGTTTGCCATGGTGAAACTAAGGCAGGTAGGACTCTCCCCAACCGATTAGCCACAATCTTAGAAATAATTTTTGTACAAGTGTTGCAAAGACTAATAGGCCGAAAGTCCTTCCAGCGCGTGGCACCTGCAAGCTTAGGCAGCAAAATAATCGAAGTACTAGTAAAACTCCTAGGCAAGCACATACCCTGGAAAAAAGCCTGAACCGCCTCCAATAGATCTGCCTTGATAATATCCCAACAAGCTTGGTAAAAACCTGCCCCAAACCCATCTGGTCCAGGAGCACTATCAGCATCCAACCCATGCACCACCTCCTGTAATTCCGCCATGCCTGGAGCAGCCGAAAGCATATCATTATCTGCCGCAGACAATTTAGGCATCGTAAAGGGAATGGCAGGCGACTGCCACCCATGTTGTTCCGAAGAGAACAAAGAGGAGACGAACACCACCGCAGACCTCCTGATATCATGAATATCCTCCAGCCATGGGCCTGCCGGATCCTTAATGCGAGCCACAAAATTGACATTTCGGCGCTGGCGGTAACGAGAGTGGAAATAAGCCGAATTAGCATCTCCCACCTGTAACCATTTGATGCCCGCCTTCTGTCTCCAGTACTCACATTCCTCTGCCAAGCTCCTTGCATAAACCGCCTTTGCCTCCTCCAACGCTGCCCTGGAAACAGACCCTCGTTCATTGTCAAACTCCTCCTCACGTTGTTTCATAACTGCCTCAGCCGCCTTCACCTTATTGAAAATGTTTCCAAAAACCTGGGCGTTCCATACTTGCAGCCCACCCTTAACCGCCCGTAATTTATTATAAAACCTCGGCATACCCTCACCCTCCGCCGGCATCTCCCAGCTCTTCTTCACCACATCCTTGAAACCTGCATGATGCCGCCAAACATTTAGAAATTTGAATGACCGTTTGCTGGGATTCCCATTCTGACAACAAATCAGCAGTGGAGCATGATCCGAACGTCCCCTAGCCAAATGTGAGACATGCGAGAGGTCATACCCATCCGCCCACTCCCGATTCATTAAGGCCCTATCCAAACGCTGCCACATCCTCCCATTCGTCCAGGTGAATTCAGCACCATCAAAAGGGACCTCAGCCAAACCACAATTACCAATGGACTCATTGAATTCTTCCATATTTGCTTCATTAGCCGGGGCTCCTCCCACACGCTCCTCCATACAGGAGATTACATTAAAATCTCCTGCTAGTAACCAAGGCCCCTGCACTTCGCCCGCCAAACTTTCCATTGCTGACCACAGCTCGCGTCGGCCCACCCTCGTACACCGAGCATAGACTGCCGAGAACTGCACCGAACATCCAGAAGCGAAATCGATGGTCATGTGAAGCAGTTGTTCCGCCATTTCCCTGAAGCTCAATGACATCTCATTATACCACAAGACCCACACCTTGTTATTCAATGCCCCCAAAGCCCTATCAAACCCAAGAAACCGACGTACCACCTCAAGTTGTGGGGACTCCGACAATGGTTCCAGGAGAACCAGCAATCGAATCTTATTAGTTTTGCATATCTTATTTAAATATCGCAGGGAATCTTTACGTGAAGCCCCACGAATATTCCACACTACCACCTTAATGGGATTTAACATGAGACCTCAAAGAATAATGAGTTTGGGGTTGGGGATGAAACTTACCCTGACTGGTGTCTGCTTTTGCCGGCCGACCACCCCTGTGTCTCGCTCCTGGATGACCATGCTCCGCATTCACTGGCTGCTCCAACCCTTCCAAATTTTCCGTCCCACACCTTTCTCTTGAGCCTGTCTGAGCCGCGGACAGCCTTTGATGCAACACCGCCTGAAATTGTTTTAATTGCTCCCATGGCGCCGCCTCCCCCGGTATGTCCCCATCAGAACATAGACGTCTATGCCTCTGCCTAGCAGTCCGACCCTGACACGCCGAACTGAATGGGATGCGATCGACATCCTGAAACTCCAGGTCTGAGAGAGATTGTAAGACAGCAAAGTTATTCCCGCATTCCACCCTCTCCCCGCCATGCACCTCCTCCGATGTCTCCCTCGACGACGGCTCATATGAAGCATCATCTCCGGCCGAAGTTGTCAAAAACCAGTAATCTCAGCCCCAGCGACCGCTTCAACAGCTACCGACGGAATAGAAGGCTCCACCAAAATAGGGCCCACCTCCGGATCCGACGCCGTCCGCTACATTGCAATTTCCGTCCCATCCAGTTCCAATTGCACAGTCGTCCCAGGGTCACAAGTAACACACTTCCCTTCACTATTTTGGCCAGAAACCAATGCTCCCTCCGGCTGCTGATGACACTCCCCACTCTGCAGAAGCCCTAAAGCAGGCCCATTAGTGTCACTGAAACCCTTAGCCCGGTAAACCTGCTTAGACTTCCCTCTCGCCGTAACCATCCTGTTTACAGGTTTAAGATCGGGATGTTGCCTAAAACATTCCCCGTCGTCATGTCCAAAACGAACACAGAATCCACAAAATTTTGGCCAAGATTCGTATTCCACCTCCTGCCAGAACCCCTCCTGGTCCTCCCCAATCCAGATGCGATGAGGGGGTTGCTTCGACATGTCCATCTCAATCAGAACCCTCGCAACCGAAGGCCGTTTGAGCTTCACTGTCGCCTAGTCAATCTTCAGACATCGACCCAACAAACCTGCTAGTTTGGCAATGTACACCGAATTAAATAAAGGCAAAGGAAGCGCTGGCATGGACACCCACACAGGCGCAAAAGTCGAATCCTGATGGGCTTTGAAGTCCAATGTCCATTTTGAAACCAGCATCTGTGCGCCCTTCACGAACCAGGAACGGCGCACGAACAGCCGAGTAAAGTCCTCCTCAGTTGATGGTCGGATCAGAACGTGGTTCAAATCCAGAAGGCCGACATCACAATCTCCCTTGAGACCCAGAGAAACAAAAAAACCCCGAATGACCTCCATTGGAGGCCGACGAAACGGAAACCGTCCCACCAATGCATTTTTGAATGGTAACGAGAGCAGATGCAGATCATTCTGGGAAAGTAGCAGCGCTGGTTCGCCACGATGTGTCGCAGAACGCCCCAGATCTGGAACAGTTGGCTCCACCCGACATGGACCTGCAAGCACGTCGGCAAAGGACTTGGGCGCAGTTGTTCCTCCAGATGTGCCCCCTGTGGCTGGCGGTGGCCACGGAGGACCCTCCATGCAAGGCGGACGAAACCCTAACAGCAAACCCTAGCATGCAAGTTTTTCCCTAGCAGGAGGACCGTTTTTGAAAAATCGGTCTCGTTCATGAATGAAATGAAATAAAATAATTAAAATAAATACCTAACTATTACAAATTTGGCATTCAAGTGCCTTTCGAATGATCAAAATTGAACTAAAATAAATATACAAAATTAAAGCCAATAAAACAAATAAATAAATAAATGAAATAAAAAAACATTCAAAAGGCATGCAATTACACACGTAAAGTCACATAGGGCATATAGAATCAAATAAAGTAAGAAATAAGGGATAGAGTGTACCTCCCTTGAGTTGGAGCCTTAATGACACGAATTTACTTACTTACCCTCCAAAAACAAAGAAAGGGGTCAAGGCATCACTTTAATTAACAAAATAATCACATGAAATAGAAATAAGCATAAATTAAATCAATCAAAAGCACTTAAAAAAAAAAGCAAACAACCTATGTTTAAGAAAATTAGAACAAGTAGAAACTTGATTGCAAAAATTAAAGAAATTTAAGGGATTAATTTGATTGATTTTTCAATTGTTTGGGCCATAGTGAAACAAAGGGAGACTTGGGGGCCAAAGTGCAATTTTATGAAGATCTCATGCAAACTTCATGCAAAAGGTCCGTGAAATATTTCAGCAATAGGAAGATTGAAGCATCTAATGAAGACCGTCTGCCATCCAAAGAAAAATGCAGCTGCAACTTTCAAACACAACAAAAGCATTGCTTTCCAACCAAGATCCCGAAAACTTAATCTAAGCAACATGACACACAATTTTCAACATCCAAAACAAACTGAAGCATAGAAGGAAAATCATGCAAATACTGGAGAATTTTATGCAAAAGGGTTCGATAACCTGATTTGTTCATTTTGCAGCAAGTATTTGATCATAGTTCAAGTATTTTAGATCCCAGACATGCAAATCCAACACCACTTATTTAATTCATCTTTCCAATATAAGACCAATCAGCAAGTTGGATGGCCGAAGCTTGGTGAGCGGTTGCAGAAAAGAAAACAGCAAAGAGGATGCAAAAGTTTTTGTTCTGCTGCAGATTTGCAACTCATCAAAATGCAACAAAAAATAGCTTAAAGCTCTGCAGGAACTTCAAACAAATTCACAAGATAAGAATCTAAGGTCCAACCATAATCTTGCAAATAAAAACTTCAGCATTCACAGCAAAACAGCTCTCCAGGTCATCGGATGGAGGAAACCGACAGCTTTCATTCAAAATGGCATCAATGAAACGACAACGGCAAAACTGAAAACATATTCTTCTAAAGGAGAACTGATATGGGTCAAATTATTCACATGCCAAGTGTAGAATCCTTTGAAAAGAACATACAAAGCCATGAGGAACTTTTCTTTTGAACAACAAATATTCTCTGCAATAATTTTATTCCCAACCGTGGCTTTCTTCTAATTCATCATTGAAGACAAGTCTGATGAATATCCAGATTTTTAATCAAAAGAAGCATACACTACAAGTCTCAATCATTCATTCAACCGAGCATTACATTTTTGTAGCAAAATCAAAGCTGGAAATCTGAGTTGCTCAACAGCAAAAGAAATGAAAAAAATGTAGCAAGGGACGCAGGCCTTTATATGCATCAGGAAAACATTACAACCATCAACAGCTCCATGATGCAATTGAATGGAAAAAATGCAGCAGAGATGGAAAGCAAAAAACTTAGGATAGACATGCATAACTGAACCCATTTAACAACCCACATAGCTCGGGAAAATTTGAGACAGAACTTCAATCATGCAAACAAAAAGGAGCTGTAAAACTAACAAACTAAAAGCCCATTCAAGATTTATTCCGGGTTAAGTTCGGTCAAGACTTCTTGCTGCAACTTTCTACTGCAAATTTGCAGTTCAAACACAAACAGATATTTTGACACAAAAGCTCAAAGAAACCCAGCAACCAAACCGTCATAAACCCCAAGCTTCTGTTCCCCAAACCCAGGCCAAATTCTTTACTTTATGAACTCAAGATAAACTGCTCACAGCCAGAGGACTCTATCGAGCAAGCATAGAAACGGTAGGTGGACAACTGACTTTTATTGTATGCATTCTGGGCATGACTCAAGCAACCATCACGGATTCATCAGAGGACAAAAAAAAAACCCTACAGAAAGACTCCCAAACACATCATCAGGATTCAATACTAAGCACGCAAACAAGAGTAAAATATGAGTTGGAAGAAAAGCTAGCAAAACCAGATTTGTTCATGAAGCCTTACAAATTTCTGATTTTCAAACCCGCGGCATATCAGACCAAACAAGCAACTTGGAGTAACAATTTTTCACCAAACATTAACCATCAGATTTCACTTGATGAAGGCAGGATTAAGCAACGAATTCTTTACAATGAAAAAACCTAATCCATTGGGCTGCTAGAGGGAGCAAAAACAACTAAACCGGACTCAGATAAAAAAAAAAAAAAAATAGGAACACAAAACCGTAAATCCCCACACAAACTTATCAAATATGAAATCTAACATGAACGTTTCTCCGAGAACCAAAGACAGAGATGATTACCTTCTATCCCAGCAAACGTTTTGGACGTACGATAACCCTAGGAGAATCGTGAAAATGGTGAGAAAATCTTTGACCCTCAGCTTGAAGTTCTTCCTCCTCCCGGTCCCATCTTGATTTATTTCCTCTTTTCCAGCTTCAGTCACCTCTCTTGCTACTGCCGAAAGTTCTCTCTTCCTCTGGTTTTTTTTTTCCTCTCTGCCCAGAAACTCTATCTCTCTCGGCTTCCTCCGCTTTTTCCCTCCAAACCCGTAACCTTTTCTCTCAGCGTAGCTCTCGGTCCTTCTCTTGGTTTTTTTTTCTTTCCTCAAACCCTCAGCCCGTAGCTACCTTCCTATCTCTCACTCCAGCCATCACACCAGATTCTCTTACCCTCTCCCAAAATTTTCAGTCGTCATGCCCGGTTCCCCCCCTAAAACCTTGGCTGCCTTTCCTTTTATATCAAAACCCAACTCTCTAAACCCTCACATCAATGGTGTTGATGAGAGCCAAATGGAATGGAGTTAAAGTAATCCAATGGTAAAGAAAAAATGATGGACAAAACGATGGGAAAAGAAATGGAATTGCGCTGTGTTTTTCTGATATCTGAGCTTTGCTTCGGCTGCTTATAAGAAGAAAAAAAAGGGCACGCGCGCGTGACATTCGTTTTCTTCTTCTTTTTTTTAATTTAATAAACAAAAATAACATTTTACATAACAATCAAATATAATGATCAAAACCAGGAATAATAAAAAATAATAATAATAATAATAAAACGAAATGATAAGAAAACTTTCGTGTCTGATTAATGATTTTTCCCCTTTTTCCTTTTTCCAATTAATAAACAGTAAGCTTGAATCTTAAAAGAAATAAAACATATTTTTTTTTGTGAATAATTTTCTTTTTTCCAATAACTTTTATGCTAAAATATCTTAAAAATAAAAATAAAAATAAGAATAAGAGACGAAAAATAAATAATAACTAACATAAAAAAATAAAAATAAACTAAAAATTTGGTGTCTACAACTATCACAGAACAAACACTTTCCCGACTTCCTCCAACACTCATTCTCCGAATGATTGGGTTTACCACAGTAACCACAGTTAACTTGAGGTGTCGCTGCCGAACTACTAAAAGACACTCCTCTGGCTTGAACTGGCCCACTACGACCTCCCCTGGATAAAGCTCCTCTCAAAACTCCATTGGTCCTCACTCCTCCCGTTCCTCTTCCCATCTTGGAAGGTGGTGCACTTTTATCAGTTTGTCCAGAAGTATGACTAGAAAAGTTCATTTTCTTATTGTGGAAGTCCCTAACTTGCATTCTTGCACTCTCGACTCTCTGCGCTTTGTGACGCCCCGAAAAAAATGAGAGTGAGAACCCAGAAATTTTCTAATTTTTTAGGGTTTATTTTATTTAATCGCCCGCCTTTTCTACATTTTCTTTATTAGAAAAATTCCCCAGATAAAGTTTATGAGCAAAGATAGTTTTAAAATGATTTTTCTAGTATCGGTTAGTTTTTGAGAAATTAAGAGCGTATTTTGAACGTGGGACCCGCAAGTGCGGTAAATGCATTATAATTTTGACAACTTGTTGGAATTTTATATTAAGTGATATTATTTTACAAAGTGTTAAGATATTTGTATTGGAGAGACAAAAAGATAAGTTTTAAACCTAAAGGTGACAAGTGTCACCATAAGATTTAGTCTTGAGTTTGACTACTATTCATAACTTTACCATTTAATTAAAATTGGCCAAAAATCTCTTCATTTTGCAAGCTTCTTGGCCGAATTCTCTTGCTCAAAGAAATAAAGAAAAGCTCTCAATTTTCTAGTCTCCAATCTTGCCCAATCTTTCAATTAAACCGATTAATCTTCCAATTACTCCATAAAACCTCTTAGTTTGGTGGAGTTGAGCTTGGTTGTGAAGTTGTTTGGAAAGCTAAGGTGACTAGTTGCTCTAGCTCTTGTATTGCTAAGGTGAGTTGTGAAGGACCCCTCTCCTTCCTCTAATGATGTTCAATTCATGATTGGTGGTGGTATAAGATGCACTTTTATGGATTATATATTGATTTTGGTTGAATTGATGAAGTTTTATAATTATTGGGGATTTTTCTGTTTTCATATGGATATGATTATGTGGTCATGTATGATGATTGGAAATGATATTATGTGGTCAAATGAGATTTGTCTTGTAATCTGTTGGAGGAATGTAGTGAACGACTGAGTCCCGGCGAGAGCCGGGCAGGCGGCCCGCCGAACCCTCTGGTTCCCCCTAAGGTGAACCAGAGGGTTCGGCGGGCCGCTTGCCCGGCTCTCGCCG
This sequence comes from Coffea arabica, assembly GCF_036785885.1. Taxonomy (NCBI): domain Eukaryota; kingdom Viridiplantae; phylum Streptophyta; class Magnoliopsida; order Gentianales; family Rubiaceae; genus Coffea; species Coffea arabica. The sequence goes on along the minus strand of NC_092331.1, from coordinate 35,503,691 downwards.
GGACTCAGTCGTTCACTACAATCCTCAAATGAATTACAAGAATAAACCTCAAATATTACAATATAAATCTCCAATATACATCAAATTCTCCAAAAATTACATGTCACAAATGCAGCGGAAACAATTCCCAACTATACATAAAATGATTCCAAATCCAAACTGTACAAGATATAGGCCATCCAGACATGTGAATAAGCACAACAAGTCCTTCCTTCGCTTTGAGCCCTGTGGAGGGGAATAAAATATTTTTGGGGTGAGCTAGAAGCTCAGCGAGTAACCAGTAAAATCAGTAATCAAATCGGTTTAACAATAGTTCATTTCAATGATGTCATAAATCAAATGATAAGTCCAGAAACAATTACAACATTTACAAAGCATTAAATATGGAGTATCAATAATTCAAGAAACATGTACAATGGAAAGCGATAGTAACATTCATGAAAAGGATACGTTCGTTCTCCTGCCCTTTCCTTTTTTTTTTGTTTCATTTGAAATTGCATTTTTTCATTCAACCTTTCCCGGACATCGTCCAAGCTCCACCAACCTACAAAGGTAATACTCGAGTATACCAAACGTTCACCCAGGTCCCTAATCGCCCGACCGAGTCCGCTTCTGGCTCGAGAAGACCGGTAAGAAGGGTCAATGGCCAGTTCAGCCCAAAAGGCTTACATTCATGCGCAAGTAGCATTTAATGATTAATCATGAAAATTTCACATTTATTTAGGTCGAGTGTGATAAAGTACACACTCACCCAGAAAACTCGTTTTAACAATCATTGAAAGCACTTAACACATTATCAATCCATAATAACAAGCCCATAAGTCAAGGAAATATATCAAACAAGGAACACTCCCATATAAGCACGCATGATATGCAAGAAAACAGTTCAAAAGTAACTTTGGAAACAGTTCAAAAGTAACTTTGGAAACAGTTCAAAGTAAATAATGCAATAAACGTTTCACAAGTACTTTGGAAATAGTTTAGGGTCACTCACCTCCACGGCTCAGAAATCATCCAGCATATAACATTGCCTTGCTCAAATCCAAGTCTTAGATCACAAACTCAATGCAAACAAATCCCTTCAAAGTTCGGACAGCACTTCCCCTGAATTTGCTAACTTTTCCAGCCATCATGGCTTCATTATTTCCTCATTCCAACCCAAAGGTACACACACAACAACAAGTTCATCCATTAGCCATTCAGCAAGCTCCAAGTAGTACTAGTACAAGTCAAGCTAGGGAAAAGTCCGGAAATGAAAGTTAAGCTCAAAACCAGAAAAATAGTTTTGACGTCATTTTGCGGTAATGGTACCAAAGGCGCTACGATTGTCGGATGAAGGTACAAGATACACCATTTCGAAGCTAAAAGACAGGGTTACAACATTACAGAAGGTCACTCAACCCAGTTTCGAGTGTAACTAGGTCAAAAATGCAAGATACCATACCAGAATCACAAAAACAGATTCACAGAACGCATTCTAGCGGAAACATCATAAATCAGGCTATCCAAGTCCAAATCCAGAAATTTCAAAACCAGATGAAAGCTAAGAAACAGGGATAAATTTCATCAGAAGACCTCAACAACCAATTCGGAAGCAATTCCAGCCAAAACAACCAATTACAGGCGCAATTCTTACATTCGGGTAAAACCAGAACAGCAATAGTAATTTCGACTTTTATCATTATACACTACTCCGATTGACCTGAAATTTTGTAGGAACCTCTAAAATGTCATTCCCTACAACTTTTATGTTTTAAGCCAAGGCCAATTCAGCCTCTAAATAGGAGCTATAAATTCGGACAGAATGTAATTGCCAAGAACCCTAATTTTCCAGATTTCTTCCAAAACAGAAATTGCTTGCAATTATCCACTTTTTCCACCTTCTAGCTTCCTTAAATATCATTTCCAATCATCATACATGACCACATAATCATATCCATATGAAAACAGAAAAATCCCCAATAATTATAAAACTTCATCAATTCAACCAAAATCAAGATATAATCCATAAAAATCATTTTAAAACTATCTTTGCTCATAAAATTTATCTGGGGAATTTTTCTAATAAAGAAAATGTAGAAAAGGCGGGCGATTAAATAAAATAAACCCTAAAAAATTAGAAAATTTCTGGGTTCTCACTCTCATTCTTTTCGGGGCGTCACAAACTCCCCTCCTTAAAAGAATGTCATCCTCGACATTCCCTCTTGCACCAATCAAGTCGAGACATCCCACAAGAATCTCTCAAGCATTCCAAGCAGACACTAAGAGTCAAATCAAACCCACAGTCCGGCATCCTAAACTTCAAGCCTAGGATACACTATAGAGATCTGAAGCCTAAGCTCTGATACCAACTGTGACAGCCCCACCTAATTTAAGGAAGCTAGAAGGTGGAAAAAGTGGGTAATTGCAAGCAATTTCTGTTTTGGAAGAAATCTGGAAAATTAGGGTTCTTGGCAATTACATTCTGTCTGAATTTATAGCTCCTAGTTAGAGGCAGAATTGGCCTTGGCTTAAAACATGAAAGTTGTAGGGAATGACATTTTAGAGGTTCCTACAAAAGTTCAGGTCAATCGGAGTAGTGTAGAATGATAAAAGTCGAAATTACTATTGCTGTTCTGGTTTTACCCGAATGTAAGAATTGCGCCTGTAATTGGTTGTTTTGGCTGGAATTACTTCCGAATTGGTTGTTGAGGTCTTCTGATGAAATTTATCCCTGTTTCTTAGCTTTCATCTGGTTTTGAAATTTCTGGATTTGGACTTGGATAGCCTGATTTATGATGTTTCCGCTAGAATGCGTTCTGTGAATCTGTTTTTGTGATTCTGGTATGGTATCTTGCATTTTTGACCTAGTTACACTCGAAACTGGGTTGAGTGACCTTCTGTAATGTTGTAGCCCTGTCTTTTAGCTTCAAAATGGTGTATCTTGTACCTTCATCCGACAATCGTAGCGCCTTTGGTACCATTACCGCAAAATGACGTCAAAACTGTTTTTCTGGTTTTGAGCTTAACTTTCATTTCCGGACTTTTCCCTAGCTTGACTTGTACTAGTACTACTTGGAGCTTGCTGAATGGCTAATGGATGAACTTGTTGTTGTGTGTGTACCTTTGGGTTGGAATGAGGAAATAATGAAGCCATGATGGCTGGAAAAGTTAGCAAATTCAGGGGAAGTGCTGTCCGAACTTTGAAGGGATTTGTTTGCATTGAGTTTGTGATCTAAGACTTGGATTTGAGCAAGGCAATGTTATATGCTGGATGATTTCTGAGCCGTGGAGGTGAGTGACCCTAAACTATTTCCAAAGTACTTGTGAAATGTTTATTGCATTATTTACTTTGAACTGTTTCCAAAGTTACTTTTGAACTGTTTCCAAAGTTACTTTTGAACTGTTTTCTTGCATATCATGCATGCTTATATGGGAGTGTTCCTTGTTTGATATATTTCCTTGACTTATGGGCTTGTTATTATGGATTGATAATGTGTTAAGTGCTTTCAATGATTGTTAAAACGAGTTTTCTGGGTGAGTGTGTACTTTATCACACTCGACCTAAATAAATGTGACATTTTCATGATTAATCATTAAATGCTACTTGCGCATGAATGTAAGCCTTTTGGGCTGAACTGGCCATTGACCCTTGTTACCGGTCGTCTCGAGCCAGAAGCGGACTCGGTCGGGCGATTAGGGACCTGGGTGAACGTTTGGTATACTCGAGTATTACCTTTGTAGGTTGGTGGAGCCTGGACGATGTCCGGGAAAGGTTGAATGAAAAAATTCAATTTCAAAGGAAATGGCAGGAGAACGAACGTATCCTTTTCATGAATGTTACTATCGCTTTCCATTGTACATGTTTCTTGAATTATTGATACTCCATATTTAATGCTTTGTAAATGTTGTAATTGTTTCTGGACTTATCATTTGATTTATGACATCATTGAAATGAACTATTGTTAAACCGATTTGATTACTGATTTTACTGGTTACTCGCTGAGCTTCTAGCTTACCCCAAAAATATTTTATTCCCCTCCACAGGGCTCAAAGCGAAGGAAGGACTTGTTGTGCTTATTCACATGTCTGGATGGCCTATATCTTGTACAGTTTGGATTTGGAATCATTTTATGTATAGTTGGGAATTGTTTCCGCTTCGCTTATGACATGTAATTTTTGGAGAATTTGATGTATATTGGAGATTTATATTGTAATATTTGAGGTTTATTCTTGTAATTCATTTGAGGATTGTAGTGAACGACTGAGTCCCGGCGAGAGTCGGGCAGGCGGTCCGCCGAACCCTCTGGTTCGCCTTAGGGGGAGGTGGGGCTGTCACACGCTTTCTCTAAAGTCTCAGTAAATGTAGAGATTTAGGCCACAGCCAAGCCCTCCTGGATTTCTATATTAAGCCCTTGTACAAACCGTCTTATTCTTTCCTGCTCATTGATCATCAATTCAGGAGTATATTAGAAAGCTTAGTAAACTTCCCTTCATACTCAGCTACACTAAGAGTTCCTTGTTTCAACTTGATGAACTCATCTTCCCTCTTCTCTTGGATTAAAGGCGGAAGAAACTTCTCATTAAACTCCCTCGTGAAATTCTCCCAAGTCCAAGGGGTTTGGGCTCTCTCCCACTTCCCTTTATCAAGTCCCACCAAACACGTGCTACTCTCTCAAATTGGAAAGCAGCAAAATTCACTCGCCTATCTTCAGTATAGTCTAAGGCGGCAAATATGTTGGTCATCCTCTCCAACCAATTCTCCGCTACCTCAGGATCAGGTTCACCAGTGAACTTAGGCGGGTTAAATTTCAGGAACCTCTCCAAGGCTCTATCTTTTCCTCTATCCTGTCCCCCTGGTTGGTTAAGTGGTCCTGGACCCTGTCTCTCAGCTAATCGTTCAAAGATATCAGTCATCCTATTGATGGCAGTAGCCACTTGGTTACCCTCTACATTCTCTTGTCCCTGGGTAGGTCCAGTTGCCGATCGCTGGTCATCCCCATGAGGTTAGCCTTGTCTAGTCCCTTACCCATGATCTCGACCACTCTTTCTTCCTTTCATAATTCTAATGGTGCCTAGTGCAAAAATAAAAGTGATTACACAAGGAAATACTCAAAACAAGAGCCAGTCAAGAAACATTAGAAGTAACAATAATTTACATTTATTAACACTTCAAAGTTCATACAATTAGCAAGTCATGGGGGAATTACAAAAATATAGCACACAGGTGCTACAAAAGTACTTTTAGTCACATACGACTAAAGTAAAGTCAAGTGCCTCAAAAGTAGGCCACACAGTCATACAAAAATATAATGGCCTTGGTACTAGCATCACCCCACCTAATTCTAATTATATCAGTCAAAAGGGTCTATCACTCTGGATCTAGTCCACAGTAGGGCTACCAGGTGGAATCTCCTCCTCTGGATCCTCCTCTTGAGCCAGACTTTGGATAATGTCTATTACCTCATCAACCAACATACTAGTATCTGCTAGGATCCCAGAAGCCCAATCTCGGACCTTCTCACCTAACCTAGTAAGTCGAGCCCTAATCCTCTGAAACTCATCGCGAGTGACCTCAGCCATAGCCACCTCGCCTACCAATACCTCCTCAAGCTCGACAATCCTCTCACTCTGAGCATTCACCATCTGGCTCAACTCCTCCATCTCCTGGAGAAGATCTTGGTTGGTGTTCACCAACTGACGACGCTTGTCGTCAAGGACTAGTACAAGGTGGTTCGGGTATGCATATGTCAACCTACACGGACATCGAGGATACCTAGTAGCAGGTGATTAACGCACACGAGCTCCTCCACCAAGAGTTCGATAGTAAATAGGGCTTGGAGGCTCTACATGTCCATTGGCATGACCATTCCCATTAGCAACAGGGTTCCCGTTTCCATTCTCCATCCCTGCAAAACAACCACAATTTTTGAATTAGAAACTTAGTTACTAATTCGCTCAAATATCACTTAAGGTATGACTAAGTCATCTCATCTCAAATCTTAAGGGTAAGGTCTCTAATATATCTCCCAAATAGATCTCTAACCTAGCGCTCTAATACCAACTGTGACGCCCCCACTTCTCTCTAAGGTGAACCAAAGGGTATCCGCGGAACGCCTGCCCAGCTCTCGGTACAATTTCCGTTCAAGCTTAATACAATAAGACAAAGTAAGAAAGTGCAGATGCTTCCATATATAAATATCCGATCTTACACCACGAGTTCAACATACATCAATTTTTCAAAATATACAACTGCCAAAAGAAGTCTAGTCGATTACAATCTAAACCCTAATACAGAAGTTCATCCCAAAGGTTTCTCCAAGTTTTACCCCACATCCGCTCCTGTTAAGGGAAACAAATCTACGGGGTGAGCAATTGCTCGTGAGGCCAAGAAACACACATGCAAGCACGTTGTCCAAGTAACAATCCCATTTAACAAGTAAAACAGTAATATTCAGCTAATTAACAATTCAAGTGAAATTTAAATAGAAATAATTTAAGGATATGGTAGCTCTCAGGAGCTAATTTCCACTTGCTTTGCCAACCTCGATCGAATACTTTCCCGCAATGATACTCCGTCAACTGGGTCGGTATTTTTAAGTCTGTAGATCAGCACTAACTTCACAGGTCCGTCCACCATACAACCCCCCACTGGGCCCGAACTTCTATAAAGGCGCTACTGCAAGAGTAGGCCAAGAAAAGATCTCTCCAATAGATCAAGCTTATACAGATTTTCTCATGGCTCACCAAGGTTCCCGACCAAGCTCATGTCGGCTCGAGACCAAGGTCGGCCGATGAGATTTAGGCGTCCCCCAGGTCAGGTGTGAGTCGAGGAGTTTCACTCCATCGACATATGCAACCATAGCATATAATTCAATTCAATTCAAGTCAGGTAATTCAATTCAATTCAGGCAATTCATTTAAATGAAAATGAGTGCGATAAAGTACACACTCGACTCAGGAGTTCAATTTTCAGTTCATGAGAAGCAATTCACATAATTGCAACAAGACATGCACTTGACACTCACCTAGTCAAAACAACAGAGTGGTGCACAATCAAGTGTTCAAGTGAGGGTTTTAGGCGTCCACTGTGAGATCCTCGTGAAGGTCTCCTTGAGTGCCTGAGCAAATAATAATTAACTATCACACACAATCCCTTATAAACCCCTAGTTAACAAGGGAGATTGTGCACTTGTACAACCTAAGAGAATATCATTAAAAAGAGCCTTAATTACTCGTAAATCGAGACTCAAAAGTGGGGTTTAATAATACAAGGAAAATCTGATTTTCATCTTTGAAATCAAGTGTAAAACGGTCAAGCAATATCGAAGGATAATGGAGAGTTTCTAAAAACTCAATACCCTTCACGTTCAGAAATTCCAGATTTAAGGTGCAATCTTTGAAAAATCATATCTCACACTCCATAGGTCCAAAATTGGAAAACTTTATACCGTTGGAAACTAGTTCTGAAGTACTAAAAGTTCCTGGAAGACACTTTTCTAAGGTTCAAAATGGAAGACACTCAAATTTCGACTTAAACCTACTGACTTGCACTTCCAAGACAGATTCGGGGTTGATTTTTGGTGAAGTTTGGAAATTCGACAAAATTCACAGAATGTGAACTAGCCTCTAAAATTTGAAACTCATTTAGAGTTACAATCAAATTTTAAAACACAAAAGCAGAACCAAAATTGGAGTTTCGAGCATCAAGATATAGTAGTCCAAAGTCGGCCAAAAATTGAGACTGTTAGGCAATTTTCCAGATTGGGAAGAATAATTTTGGTAACTTCTTTCTACATCAAAACAGTCTTAGAATAACACCAAAATTGGTACAATTCAACTTCCATATGAGGACTACTCCTCTACCAAATTTCATTTGAAAATTCACAAGGGAAGGTAGTTAACTAAACTACCAAAGTTTAAGGAAATCTGAAGACAAAGCTGCCTTCATGTTTATGTTTTTCTTTTTCAAACATTTGGCCAATGAAATCGACTCAAATTTGGTTCATTTATGAAACAAAGGTCTAAGAAAATTCCAATATACATTTGGTAGGTGATTGACACCAAAAGTTTCAAAACAACAAGTCCCAATTCGAGCTAGGCCATCGGCTAGCCAAAATTAGGGTTTTCTATCACTGGTGCAGTTCTGTAATTTGGCCACAACTCAGTCAATTCAAACTTGGAATTGGGCATGGTTGGTGGCGTTGGAAACTACATTCATAAGGCTACATTTTATCAGAAGAAATCATTCTGAAATTCAGTTCATAGCTAGCTCAAATTCAAGCAACAATGCCCAGCACATCACTGACTCTCTAGCACAGCAGTAAAACAAAATAAGTAATTTTGAAGAACTAATATGGCTCACTCAGCTCAAATCAGGGGATGTATTTTATACCGTTAGAAAATTGGAAGTGTCTAGTTTCAAATGCCACAAACAGAACTTGAATTTGACATCTGAGCAAAGAATTGTGATCGTTCAAAATTTACTGCCAGAGAACCCCTGTTACCCGTTTTCCAGATTTGAAGATTTTCGAAATTCCAACTTTTACCCAACCAAATCAAGTGTTTTTTGGTGGAAACTTTCCACACATCCTATAGAACATATCTACATCAAATTCAAGGTCATTTGATCACAAAAAAAATTGGACCAAGGGCTCGGCAAAAACAGGGCAGAATTCGGCCCTTCTTAGCTTCAATTTTCCTTTGATTTTCCTTCCACTCTTTCAACTTATGTCCACTTGTTTAACACTTAATCAACATAAATAACACCCATAATCATCATATCCATCCAACATGTCCATTGTGGGATTTCATAGAGCCCACTCAAATGATTTTCAACCAAATAAAGATACCCACATGAAGCTACAAGCTTCCAAGTCAAATTTAACTCACTAGAACCAAGTTTAAAAGGTTAGATGATTACCACCTCTTGGATGATGAAAAATCTAAAATTTTGGGTCACTAAGAGCTCCAAGAAACCGTGAGAAAGATGCTCTCTTCCTAGTTCAAGTGAGTCTCCAAGTTGTTGTGAGTTTGTGTGATGAATTTGGAGTGAAAAGGTGCAAGAAATGAAGTGAGATGATGAAGCGTTTTGCTCTTCTTCTTCCTTTGGAGTTTCGGCCAGCAAGGGGTGAGAGAGAGAGTGGAAAAATCTGATGGTAAAGCTTCTTGGAGAAGCTTGGTAGTTGTAGTTCAAATTTTTGCACAAAAGTCAACTCTCAATAGTGCGCGTACGTGCCCGTTTCCTCTCGGATTTGTTTCACTTGTGCACTAAACCTCTAATGCACTTCCTTTAACACTATTATTATCCACTCTTAGTAGTCTAACAATAACTTTCTAAAGTCCTTCAATTAGTCGCGCGCGCGAAAACGCGAACTTCCGACTCGCTCGTGATAAAGCAAAATTTCTAAGAAATTCTTGTAACAATAGTATAACTAACTAATACTCGGATAATTAATCATGAAAATAACTATTTTGAAGTAAACCAATAAATAAGTGAATAAATCGATAAAATAAATAAATAAAATAAAATACGAGTCCTTACAAACTTAATAGATATCCACAAGTCAATCATAGACTAAGGATTAAAGAAATATTGCAAATATACAAGTCAAATTCTTCTAAGGCTACCATTTGCAATTACAATTACAATTACAGAACTCCTAACTTCCACTTCCAAACCTGTTAAGAAATAACAACTTAAGGTGAGCTAACGCTCAGTGAGGCCATGAAAATCAAGCAAGCAAACAAGTAGCACAAATTAAATCAAATATCACACTTAAAAGCAACTTCACATGAAATTTCACTTAAATGCACAAATAAGAAATAAAACACAAGTAGAAAGGATACAGCAGCTCTCAGGAGCTATTCCCACGTCTCGACCAATTCAAACCATCTTTGGTTGGCCCTCCGTCAACTCAAGTAGCATCACGTCTGTAGAACTCCACTTATTTCCTCCATCCACCATAACATCCTCTCGGATCCGGAGCCAAACAAGCATGAGTTGGCAATACTTATTCGAGTATGCCAAGCGAGATCTCAAAAGATCAAGCCACAAAATTTTCCCATAGTTGACCAAGCTTCTCGACCAAATCCATGCCAGCTCGAGTTACGAGGTTAGCCGATGGGTTGGGGCGTCCCCACAAATACAATTGGTCGATGAGACAATGTTCCAATCGATTTAAAATCAATCATAGCACTTGTACAAACATTATTTCAATCATAGCAATATTAAGCATACACTTGACACTTACCAAAAGTCAAGGGCAAAGCAAGAACAAAAGCAAGAGGTCAGACGAGCTCCTTGGTGTCCACGTGACCACCTGAGACATGCACAATCACAGTTACCTAGGTATTCGACCAAGGCTAGGACAAAAATATTCCCTTGATACCACACTCAAAAGCCACAAGTTCAAGTCGAATTAAAAGAGACTTTCTTGCTTAATCATTGAAAAAATACTCAAGGAGGACTCAAAAGTCGTTTTCAAGTCAAGTCGTGGTAAGAAATTTCGATTCCAAAAGAGGAGTACCATACTTAATTTTTGGCACAAAAATCGAGAAAAGAAAAATGATTTTCATATCTTAAAACTTCTAATCTTCTGGCCAAGTTTTAGAATATAAATGAGTACTCATGTTTTCTAAACTTATGAAGTCGAAATCCATCAAAACTCTACTTAATTCATGGTAAATATTGAAGTTAAAAATTCCAAGTTTCAAATATAAAGCTAGTGAAGTTCCTCAAGAATTGCCCTAGTTAAACGCTCCATTTATGGTTCATTTTTATGGAAACCGAGGGCACAAAAATAGAAGGTGAAATCCATTTTTCAAGTATGAAATAAGGTGCAAATAATCAAGAAAGTTAGGCTTGAAACCTAGAAAATGTTCCCAAACCACTTTTTAAGCTTTTGCCTCTTTATAAGGAAAATTCAGTTTTGGCAATATTCTTTAAAAAATCATAACTTGAGTTCCATAAGTCCAAAATTTACAAATATTATACTGTTAGAAAATAGATTCAATGAACTAAGACTCTCTAAAAGACACTTTTCCCAGATTCAAATAAAAAATCAGTCAAATCTTAGCTCCAATTCACTGCTTCAGTAAGAACAGGGCAAAACAGTCTTGAATTTCGGTGAAATTTGAAAATTTAGCAAAATTCATAGGAATTGAACTAGCCCTAAAATTTATATCACTGAAAGAACTCCAAGTCTAGTTTCAAATGCAACAAACGGAACTCAATTTATATTTTTATACACTAAGATACAATAGTTTTTCTAAAGCTGGTTTTTGAAAACTGATTCACGAAATTCCAGCTTTGGAACATCCGACATAGTTTCTTAATCAGGTCATAAATAAGGCTACACAAATCCAAATTTAGCGTGGTTTATGGCATTGAAAACTAGATTCAAAATTCTAAAAATCACTAGAAGAAATTGTCTTCAAATTCATTTCGTAAGAGGAGTGAAAATGAAATACAAACTGCAGTTGTGCTTGTCTCTCGGTTAAAACAGTAAGGGAAAATAGCCAACTTTGCCGGTTCACTGTGACTCATAGAAAATGAACTAATAGGTTCATTTTATACCGTTAGAAAGACCTCGAAGTCTAGTTTTAAATGCCATAAACGGCACTTGATTTTGACTCCTGCACAAAAAATTATGTGCTGTTTAGTACACACTGGCCTGCTGCACTGATCAGAAATTTTCAGGTTTGATTTCCTCCCTTTAACTTAACTTTAACTCATTCAAATGAAGTGATTTTTGGAAGATAATTTACACACTGTGAGAACCCGTAATTTTTTTCATTTGTTAGGTTTTATAATCTTTCTAGGCTTTCTTGTTTTCAATGGCTTGTTTTCTACACTTTCTGTATCCGGAAAATTTTCTAGATTATTTTTACGAGTAAATATAGTTTTTAGATGACTTTTCTAGTATCGAATAGATTTTGAGAAATTAAGAACGTATATCGGACGTGGGACCCACTAGTGCGAAAAGTTTGGAAAAATTCGGCCAATTAGGTTAAATTCCGGATACTGTGTAAAATTTATCGGGTGTTAAGAGATAAGTAGAGTGTGTGAAATGATTGATGTGAGAGAAAAGAAGTGATAAGATTGCATTAATGGAGTGACAAGTGTCACACAACCATTGGTTGGACTTTGTTGGCAACTATTCACACTTTTGACTTTTGACCAAATTGAGTAAATATCTTGAAAAATTGCTCAAAAATCACCATTTCTTCTCCTCATATGGCCGGCTCTCTCTCTCCAAAAGGAAGCAAGAAACTCTTCAAGTTTTAGCTCCAATCATGCTCAAGGTGAACCATCCAACCATTTGATCTTGCAATTACTCCATAAAATCCCTTTAGTTAGTGATAGTGAGTGATTTGGTGAAGCTTTCTTGGAGAGCTAAGGTGTCCTACTACTTCTCTTCTCTTAATTTCTTGGTAAGTGATGCTTGAACACCCTACTACACCTAATGATGTTTATGTTATGCTTAGAAGTAGCTTGAGTGATGGTATATGTGATTTATTTCTTGGTTTGAAGTGATTTGGTTGAGTTTTTTATTTTTTAGGAATTTTCTGGTTTCATATGATCTTGATGGTGTGGTTGTTTTTGATGGTTGGTAATAAGGGGCTTTGACTCTAGTGGGTGTGAATTGTTGATAAATGCAATCAATTTTGGGTTTGGAAGAAATTCTGGAAAATTAGGGTTCTTGGTTGAACATTCTGTCCGAAATTTTAGGTCATAGATAGAGGCCAAATTGGACTTTTCTCAAAAAATTAAAGTTGTAGGTATTGATGAGTTTGAAGTGCCTGCAAAATTTCAGGGTATTTGGAGTAGTGTAGAGTGAGTTATGCCGTTTTTACTGTTGCTGTTCTGGGTGAACAGAATGTGCGAACTGCGCTAGTAATTGTCTATTTTGACTGGCATTGGTTTGGATTTTGAAGTTGGTGGCTTCTGATGAAATGTAGCTGGATGTCTTAGCTAGCTTATGCCTTTGGAATTTCGGCATTTGGACTTGTATAGACTGAGTTGTGTTCATTACAGTTTTGTGTGTTTTGCAAACCTGTTTTGGTAATTCTGGTTTAGTATTTGGCACATTTGACCTAGTAGTGCTAGGATTTGGACTGAGAGGCCTTCTACATTGTTGTAGCCCTGTCTTTTAGCTTCGAGATGGTGGGTCTTACGCCCTCATCCGATAAGCGTAGCGCATTTTGTGCCATTACCGCATACGGAGGCCAAACCTGTTTTTGTTGATTGATCAAATGAGTTATATTTTCTGATTTTCTGGTTTGCTATTATGCTTATATATGTATATGAAACCCTATTGGGGTTGTGATTGGCATGGCTTTATGATTCATTATCGAGTCTCATTGTACTTGTTTGCATGTTTTAAGGCTTACTCTTATTCCGGTCATTTCCTAGCTAACTTTTGTACTTGTATTGCTTTGAGCCTAGTGAACGGCTTTTGGGAAATGAGATGACTTTTGTGTGAGGTTTTGGGACTGATTTGAGGAAATCATGAAGCCTTAATGGCTGGAAAAGTAAGAAATTGAGGGGAAATGCTGTCCGATTTTCTAGGCCATTTGGTTCTTTAAGTTGGATTTGCCTTTTGATGGAAATGAAGGGCTTTTGGGTTGTTGACCCTAGGTCTTCATGTTATCTTTTGTTTCCAAGAAAATCATGTTTTTGCACCCTTGCATTAGTATTTTTGGGCAAGGCGTACGACGTGTAGTCGAGCCTCACTTGTGCATTCCGTTTACTCGATTTTGGATATGAAACCTTCAATTGGTTTATTTTGATTATTTTAGGGTTTCTTGGCGATTAAGGCCAATCTGAAGTAAAAACTTTTGAAATTGAGCCGGTGAGTGTACCACTCCCCTCCATTGCTATTTAACTTGATTTCTGCTCTGCAATCTGTTTATTTGTTCGAGACGAGGGTGTACTTTATCACACTCGTTCTCTAGTCTGTTCATATGCCAATTTACTATGCAAAATTTGAATCTGTTATCTGTGTCTGCATCTGTTCGGATTTCTATGACCTATGAGCTCAATCCTGTGGCTAAGTTATTCGAGTCGGGCCGGCAAGGGCCTGGACGATTAGATAACAAACCACGGTAGTCTGTTCGGGGATTTTGGGTATTGAGACCCTTGATTCCGGGTATACTCGAGTATTACCATTTTGTTCGTTTGAGGTGAGCGGGCCCGGTAAAGGGGTGTTTGGTGGACGGAATTCGGTGATAAGAGAGGTCTACGGACGCATTGGTTCTATATACGTTGACGGAGAGTCAACCGGTTTGGATCAAGTATTGCGCTGGAAATTTGGCTCCTGAGAGCCACCCGTATCCTTCTGATTTGAATCATTGGTTCCTTTGCTTTACATCTGACATGTGTATCTGATTTGTTAAATGTGAAATGCCATGATTTTAATGCTATCTGTTTGGTACCTCATTGAGCGCAAGCTCACCCCTTTCCGTTCCTTTTGTTTTCCTTACAGGAAAATAAACCCTTTTGGTCTGGATTTGACAAATGGCTGCCAAATTGAGCTAGTTGAACATATCTTTTGTATAGCTCATGTATTAAAACCCTAAGTGTACTTTTGGGGCGTTTTCTCTTTTGATTTGGCAAACCGTGTGTATATATTAACTTTTGAAAACTTTTGTATGTCATTTTGATTTGTAAACGCTAAAGTTCAGATGTGAATGTTTGTTGGCTATTTCGGTTGGGTTCTGACGGGTCGGTCACTATTCATGGCGGACTTCGGATTTCATTTTTCTTAAATTTTGGGTTATTTTACCATTTTGACTCGTTTACGCTCGTTCGTAAGTTCCGGATCGCTATATATAGTTCTAGTCTACATCGTGAGTCCTGGCGAGAGCTGGGCAGGCAGTCCGCTCACCCCTTTGGTTCGCCTTAGGGGAAAGTGGGGCTGTTACACACACACATAACCCAACATGTAGCAAGCATTTTTGCATCAATATAACCACAAATTTCAAAATTAAAACAAGGAAAATAAACCAGCAAAAATCGGACAGCCTTACTTCTTCTTTCTCTTCAAATTTTTCTCTCGAACTCTCACATCAAAACCAAGCTAGAAATCACTAAAGCAACAACCAAACAAACAAGAAATCCTCAAGGCCACTACCTAATAATCTTCCTCAAGGCATCTACCTAATGTCAAGGTTCATGGAACCCATCAACAAATCCAAGTTTATTTAGCTAAAAACTAACTAAAAACTAACTAAAAGATGAAAGAAAAAATGGGAGCTTTGAGAGGTTACCTTCCTCCAATGGTAGTAAGCAAAACTTCAAGAAATCAAACTCTATATGTGACGCCCGAAGGAAAAAGAAAAGGGAAAATTTTCCTTATTTATTTTATTTTCCGCGTGCATTTCTCTTACTTTATTCTATTATTAAAATTTTCCAGAGATTTTTATAAATGAATATAGTTTTCCAACCATTTTTCTAGTATAAGTTAGTTCGGGTCATTTTGAAGCGTATTATGGATATGGGGCCCGCTAGTACGTTAAGTGTGATAAAATTTTGCCAATTAATTGAAGTTTTGTATCAAGAAATAGTATTTTACAAAGTGCTAGGAAATAATTGGAGATTACCTAGAGGGATTAACCATTGGAAGACAACAAGTTGAGGATTAACCCTTGGATGCCATTTGTCCTTGAAACATTGGACCTTGACTTTGACTTGGACTTGTCTTAACCTTTACTAAACCAAATTTTGACCCAATTTCTTTCCATTTCATTGTCTTGGCCGAAATTTATGGAGAGGAAAGAACAAGAGAGAGTTTCTTCAACTTCAACTTCAATTCTTGCTCAAATCTTGAGTTTCAACTGTTGAATTATCAAATTACTCCATCAAAATTGTTTATTAAGGAGGATTAAAGCTTCTAGTGGAGAGATTTGTGAAAGAAAAACCCTAAGTTATCATCTTTCTTAAGGTTTCAAGGTACTTTTCTTACAACTTCCTCTTTGTTCATGTTAATGTCAAATTAGTGGCTTTTGTGGCTAAATATGTTGATTTGTAGTAGGTTTGATGGTTGGAAGTGGAGTTTTGATGGATTTTTGATTTCTTATTGATTTTCTGTTTTTATATAGTAATTATTGTTTAGTCATGGGTTGATGGTTTGTTATAGTGTAAATGAAGTTGGTATATGTTGGATATGATTGGTTGCGGAAAATTTCAGAGTTTATGCGGAATATCCAGTTTAGGGTTTCATCCTACCCTGTTCTACCCGAACCTGTTAGGCCATGATTGAGGCCGAATCAGCCTTTTTTCAAAACATGAAAGTTGTTGGTAATTGAGTTAGCTAGCTACCTGTAACATTTCAGCTCAATCGAATCACTATAGCATGTGAAATGACCGAAATACCCTTGACTGCCCATGAGCCCTGTTTCGCGCCCAGATTTCTGTTTTCGTGGCATTTTCCATTTTTGACTCTGGAAATGCATGATTTGGATTTAGATGTCTTCATAATAAATGTAGGGTTATGTCTTGGCTTCGAAACGCCATAAGATTCATTTCAATCCGATAAGTGTAGCTTCAGTTATGGATATTGTGCCGAAAGGTGTATTTGATAGTCTATGATGTGTATGTGGTTGATTTGAGATGAATTGGTGTTGCTTGTAGGATGGAAAAGTAAGGAAATTAAGAGGATATGCTGTCCGATCTTTGAAAGTATTTGATTGCTTTGAGTTTGAGTTGAAGGGCTTGGACTTGAGCAAGGCAACGATATATGATGGATGGTTCCTGAGCCGTGGTTGGTGAGTGACCCAAACTATTTCCAAAGCTCCTTATGAACTGTTTCTTGCATTATTTACTCGATTTCATATCATGTGTGCTTGCATGTGAATTCATGACATGATTTGGCTCCAATGAGTTCTTGGGAAGTCTTGTGCTGAACACCAACGTCTCCACCACTGTTTACTTGGAGCAAATGGCTCCCTATCACTGTTTCACTGTTACTGGATCAATTTGAGCGTTGGATGTTTAGGTACAATGATTTCACTGGCTCACAAGAGCAATAAACGTATATTTGATTTCTGATTCATGACATCATTGAAATGAACTATTGAGAAACTGATTTGTTGACTGCTTTTACTGGTTACTCGCTGAGCTTCTAGCTCACCCCAAAACGTTTTATTTCCCCTCCACAGGGCTCGAGGCGAAGGAAGCGCTTGTATCACGTTATTCGTGTGACTGGATGGCTTATATCTTGTGTAGTTTAGATTTGGACTCATTTGTGTAATAATTGGGCTAGTGTGACTGGTTGGACTCAAAAGTGGATGTATGTGTATGTTCCACGCTTAGAATTAGTTTTCGCTTCGCTTATGATATGTTAATTTGAGGAACATTTGATGTATATTTGAGATGTATATTGTATTTGAATTGAGGATTGGAGTAAGTGAGTGAGTCCCGCGCGAGAGCTGGGCAGGCGGTCCGCCGAACCCTTTGGTTCGCCTTAGGGGGAGGTGGGGCTGTCACACTATACCACCGAAAATCCTTCCCCCTCCAAGTCTCCTGCTAGGCTTGAGAATGATCCAAGAGTGTGAGCAAAGTTGGAGCAAGTTTAAGGAGCAAAATGGAGAGGAAAAGATGGAACTTTCGTGGCTAAATGGAGGAGGAAGTGTTCAGCCAAGAGGGAGGGAAGAAGAGAGAGGGCTTTTGTGTGATTTTTGTGAAGTGATTTGGATGAAAGAAAGATGGGACATAAAGCTAACATTTGGTGCAAAAGTCAACAATTGAATAGTGGCCCATTAGTGTTCCTAATTGAGCTTAATTCAACCCACTCACCTCTAATCCCTCAATTAGCTTTTCTTAGTCTATCATTGATCATCGTTAACCCTCCAAGACCACTACACTCTCAGACCAAATATTGTCTCGAAAAATGTGTTTTCACTAATTTTCACTAATTGAGCTACAAAAAAATTAACTTTACGAGCAAACGTGTAAAAAATATAAAATGAGACAATGTATCATGCAAATGCAATTAAAATGAATGATATAAATTAATTGGAGTAAATGAAAAAATAATTAAATAAATAAATAAACCAGTTAAAGAAAATTCTGGGTCCTCACAGAGTGTGTGTTGTGTGATTTTTGTGAAGTGAAATGGTGAAAGAGTGAAGTGACATAAAGCCAACTTTTATGGTGTAAAAGTCAACATTTGAATAGTGGTTCATTAATGCTCCTAATTGAGCTTAACTCAAATTACTCACCTCTAATCTCTCAATTAACTTTTCTTAATCTACAATTGATCATCCTTAACTCTCCAAGACCACTGAATTCTCAGACCAAATATTGCCTTGAAAAGCGTGCTTCTCAAATTTTCATTAATTGGGCAATAGAAAAATTAAGTTTAAGAGCAAACATGCTTGAAAAATAAAATGAGACAATGTACAATGCATATGCAATTAAAATGAATGAAATAATTTAATTGAGGCAAATGAATAAATAAATAAATAGATAGGCCAATAAAAGAGAATTTCAGGTCCTCACACATTCACTTATAGCAATAACAATTTAGTAGGATCGGGTGCGATAAAGTACACATTCGTCCGTTCATAAACAAGTTCAAAATGAAAGTTCATAGTCATATCATTTTTTTCAAGCTCATTGACATATCAAGCATATATATAGTGCTACCACACACTTAGAATATGTGACGACCCCACCTCCCCCTAAGGCGTACCAAAGGGTTCGGCGGACCGCCTGCCCAGCTCTCGCCAGGACTCACTCACTCGAATCATGTATACATCCATGAACCATAAATAACATCGTAGTTCAAAGCTTATAATTTACATTGATAGAAATCAGGGTACAAAGTCTCAATATACCCAAACTAGATCAAAGTATATGCACTCCCATAACAAAACATTCTATTCGAGGAATAGCGCGAGTACAAGTCAAAAGTCAAAATAACTAGACTACGCTAGTCTTTACACGTCTCACGCGCCCCTCGTACCCCTGTAAGGAAAACAAAACTAATAGGGTGAGCTAAAGCTCAGTGATGTTCCAAATATCAAATTGTCCAGCAAACAAGATAATAACCATGTAATAGTGAAATAGCGAGCAAACAAGTTCAAGTAAAGAGATAAAACTTCAAGTAGTCAAGAATTGTGTGGATCATGTTCACAAGTAAGGATACAGTTTCTCATGTCTCGACTCCATCCCAGCTTGATCGAATAGTAGTTGACACTCCGTCAACTTTCAAGTGATAACTAGTCCAAAAGAAAACTCCACTTCTCGCCAGTCTCCGTCCACCAATCAACCCCCTTCTCCGGGCCCGCACGCCACACGAAACACGGGTGGTAATACTCGAGTATACCGAATTGCCGAGGAGATAACACTCCACTCGACCTTACTAGTGACCCAGGGTTTGTTATCTAATCGACCAGGCCCTTGCCGGCTCGACTCGATTAACTGGCCACAGGGTTTCTGGAATTCCAGGCATAATATAATTCATGTGCATGTAGAGCAAGTCAAGTAAAGTCGATAAACAAGAACAAATTTGGATAGGGCAAGTGCGATAAAGTACACCCTTGCTCTATCAAATCACATATATATCACGTATTCATGTTGATCAAAGATAATTGGCAAATATCGAGTTCAATCAGATATTTGGAAGCACTCACCAAAATAGTGCCTCTAGTGCTCGTGTCTGGGTGGTACTCCGGGTTTGGAGTCCAAATCTGCGATAAAACTTAACTTGAGAAATTTGAAAATCAACTAAGGTTCGAAACTTAAGCGTTTCGTTCAATAAGAATCAAGAAAGTGAAATTCACTTGAGAAATAACCGTGAAATAGTTGCTCGCTTTTCAAACTGAAAAATTTGATAACATGTTTGCTTGGAGATGACTTTTGAGTCAGAAGTGCAAGTAAAACGGTTTCATAGTGATTCATATCATTTTTCCCTAAGAGTACGAGTTCGACCAAGTCCTAAACATATAACCCTCGATAGTTCAAGTGATAATCACTTTTAACCTTCACTCAAGTTGCAAGTATAGTTTTATAGTCCTCGAGCGTAAATTTGGGCAGCATGCCCTCTGTGTTTACCTAATTTTCCAGCCATTTAGGCTTCATTATTTTTCCTCAACCAATCCCAAAGTCATACATATCATAGATTCAAGTCAATAGCCATTCTATAGGCTCAAAACAATATAAGAACAAGAATTAAACTAATAACAAGTGCGGAAATGCAATCTAGCAAAAGACAGATTTGACGTGTGGTTGCGGAAATAACACTTCCGAGGCTAAGCTTATCGGATTGAGGCGCAACTTATACCCTTTCGAAGCTAAGACATCGGGCTACAATGTTCATGAAGATCATTTAGTCCATTTTCCAATGCAACCTAGTCAAATCCTCAATTTACAGAACCAAAATCTAACTAGTCGGCTATTTATCCGCACTGCACTGGAATGGTCATATCTCCGGTTACCAAGGTCCGATTAAGGTGTTCTTGGAGGCATTTAAAAGATAAGTCAGAATAATAAAACTTTAATGTTTTGGAAAAAAGCTAAATCAGTACAGATCCTAGTGAATAAACGTGATAAACTGGATAAACTGACCAAACGAACTACAGGGAAAAACCTTAAAATAGTGAGGGTATTTTGGTCTTTTCATGGGTTACGTTACTCCGATTGAGGTGAAATTTTGTATGCACCTATAAAATACCATTATCTACAACTTTCATGTTTTATTTCAAGCCTAATTTTGCCTCTAACTATGAGTATTAAAATCGGACAGAATGAAATCCTGAAATTCCAGAAATCTGGAATTTTTGAATTCTCAAGTCAATCCTTCCATTTTCTTGCTTCCAATTCTACCAAAGCCCCTTATCTACTCTTATATACAACATATACTAAATATAAAACAAGGTTAGGCAGAAATTAATCAAACCCTAGCTTGCATATCTCATCCAAGAATCATCACAACAACTTGCTTATCTTGTAATCAAGCTAAAACATGATCTAAATAACATCTTAAACCAAAATTTAAAGGAGCAAGGATTGTGACGACCCCACTTCTCCCAAGGGCGAACCCAAGGGTATCGGTGGGCCGCCTGCCTAGCTCGCGCCAGGACTCAAAACTTAAAGTAATAAACTAGAGAAATCGAAAGAGCACTATATACATTATATACAATCCCCAAAAGTTCTAATTACATTCTCCAAAAGTACCTGCTCACACTATTACATCCTTATCACTACAACCAAAACCAAAATGTAGACCTTAAGGAGGGTCCTTATACAAACCACCAAAACTAAAACAAAAACAAACATACTATGTCCAACTATTACAATCAAACCTAACTATGCTAGTGTACGTGCCAAAAGTCCCCGCGTCGGCCCCTGCTAAGGAAAACAAAAGGGAAGGGGTAAGCTATATGCTTAGTAAGTAAACAGGGGCGAAAGCATAAATTTCACGTACAACAGTTACACAGTAAGAGTAAAGCAAAAGAAGAAAAATAACATCACATAATAAGGATACATGTGGCTCCAAAGCCAGATCGTTTGTCGTGTGTGACCTCCTGCCGACACTCCGTCGACCTCAAATAATGGTCCGTACAACTTCACTTATACCCCCACCGTACACCTTATCACCCTCTCTGGCCAGGCACCTCACAAACTTGCTCGAGCGAACAAAATTGAGCTTGGTTCACAAGCTCGGGTCACAAACTTGGTCCACATAATCAGTGAATCGGATTCACAAACTTGGTGACCTCAAACCAGGTTGGACTGACTTCGACCAAACCCTAACCGGCTCGAATAGTCCATCTAGGATTGAGATCGGGCCCCAAACTCACAAACTTCACAAAATGTATTCAAAAGTCACCCCGAGCCACAAGCTCAAGGGGTTTAGTTCCAAAATGATTCATATACATATGTCATGTACAAATATGTGCGCAAACTAGGGTTTAGGTCGAGTGCGATAAAGTACACCCTCGCCTAGGTACCCTTTTCAAACTTATCAAAACACATAAACAACTAACACGTAAAAGCGGCCTGAATACTTACACAACGAACAAAAGAGCAAATTTCAAAATTTGTGCCACGAAGAGTAGCTAGTAGGCCCCACCGGCACCACCTAGCTCACCACCATCTGAAATAGAAGATTGCATCATATAATATCATAAACGGCTACTAATATACCTAAAACAAGCAAAACGGCAAAATCGGCACATGTAAGTGCGGAAACGGCAAAATGGAAACGGAAATGGCGGCCTAGCCATTTTGCCGTCAAAACTGTTTTGAGCCTAATCGAAGCTATGAGTGTCGGATCAAGGTACATGAGGTACCGTTACGAAGCTAAGAGGAAGGGATACAATTTTCATGAAGACACCTAAATCCGGATCTGAACAGAAATAGGTCGAAAGTGCAGAAAACCGTTCCAGGAATTTTCACTCCAGAGTAACGGACAGGGTACGTTTGCTGGACTATAACTCCCAGCTCACAAATCCAAATCAGGAAATTCCAAAGGCATTAGAAAGCTGAGACATAAGGCTAAAACTTTGATGTTTTGGCCAATACCTGAATCCACTCAGAACAGAACGAAATTTGAGTTTCAAAGTACTCATCAGAACTGTCCAGATTCAAGGCAGTTCTGACGATCGATTTTGTTTTGGTCATAACAGGAGCTACGGAACTCGGATTTTGACGCACTTTATGCCGTTTCGAAACCAAAACCAAGATCTACATTTCTTATGAAGGAGTCACCACCCAGATCATACGGTATCAAAACCGAAAAAGTCACGGGCAGAAGCTAAACTAAAAAACGCACAGAACCTGATGTTCAAAACAGGCTTGAGTATTTCATCTATAACTCATGTTACACTAATCCGTTTGACCTGAAATTTTACAGGCATATTCAGAACTTAAGAGGCTACAATGTTGAAAAAGGCCACTCAATCAAATTTTGAGTGTAACTACGTCAAAAATGTAACATACTACACCAGAATCGCAAAACAGGTTCACAAACCGTAATCTAGTACAAACATCATAAAACAGCCTACATAAGTCCAAATCCAGAAATTCCAAAGCCATACGAAAGCTTAGAAATAGGGATACATTCTATCAGAAGGCCTCAACAACAAATTCTGAAACAGTCCAAACCAAAATAACCAATTACAATCGCAGTTCTCAGGTTCGGGTAGAAACAGGACAGCAAGGGTAAGTTCGACTTTTCTCATTCTACGCTACTCCGATTGTCCTGAAATTTTTCAGGAACCTCTAAAATGTCATTCTATACAACTTTCATGTTACACCTACTAGCCTCATTTTAGGCCATTGCCAATCATCATACAAGGCCACACCATCAATTTCATATATAAACAGAAAAATCACCAATAAATGGAAAACTTCACCACTTCATCCAAAATCAAGAAATAAACCACAAAATTCAACATTTTAACTACCACTAAGCACAAATTAAGCTTCATTAAGTGAAGGAGAAGGTTCATTCACTACTCACCTAGTAAAACAAGAGAGGGAGAGTTGCTTGTCACCTTAACTTCCCCAAACACTTCACGAAACCACTTACTATCACCAAATGGAAAGGTTTTATGGAGTAGAAACAAGATCAAATGGTTGGATGATTACACTTAAGCAAGATGGACGCAAGAACCTTGAAGAGTTTTCTTTCTTCTTTGCTCAAGGTGGCCGGCCACAATGGAGAAGACAAGAGTGAATTTTTGGTGATTTTTGAGATATTTATTCAATTGGTAAGAAAAGTCAAAAAGGTGAATAGTGTCCAACAAGTGAAACCAATCACCAAGTGACACTTGTCACTCCATAAAAGCATCCCAATCCTTTTGTTTCCTCTCACATCAATCACATCTCATCCTCTACCTATCTCTTAACACCCGATAAATTAAACCCAATATCCGAAACTTAACGTAATCGGCCGAATTTTTCCGAACTTACCGCACTAGTGGTTCCCACATCCGATATACGTTCTTAATTTCTCAAAAACTAACCGATACTAGAAAAATAATCTAAAATCTATATTTACTCATAAAAATTATCTGGGGAATTTTTCTAATAAAGAAAATGTGGAAAAAGGCGGGCGATAAATAAAACTCTACTTAAGCTTTCTAATATTGTAACACTAGATGATTGCTAATCCAGAGTTTGCCAACCATTTTCAAACTTGTTAACCCTCTGAAAACTATAACGAATCCTATTTTTACTTGTGCCAAAACACACACTAGAATACCACATATAAACTATAGCTCGAGCTTACGAATAATACATAAACTAGGGTTTTATCATAAGCAAGGTTTTCAATCTTAGCCGAGATTAGGGTTTCTCCTTAGCCCTAAAACCTTAATTTAACCGTACAAAATAATGAATAACCCTAATATCAACTTACGAACGGACTGGGGCCTCACAATCTCCCCCACTTAGGACAATTTCGTCCTCGAAATTAATTCTGTGGTCAAATCGTACCATCGAAACCCGCCGAGGGATCAGTCACCTCTTGTTGACCCATTGCATACACTCTTGCTGGCCCTTTGGGTCGATTTTCCCCTGCATTCATCGGCTTAGCTGTGGTCCCTTCAGTCGGTGGCTTGGGTCCTTCCTTCTGCATTTTAGGGCACCGGGCAATCAGATGTTCGGTGCTACCACATTTGAAGCATTTTCGTACCGAACTATTTTTCCAGCAATTTTCATCGGTGTGATTGCCCCCACAGAAACCACAGGTTGGTTTAGTGGCCGTACTTGACCCTCCACGTTGGCCACTCTTCTGGGGCTCTTGCACTGGAGTTGGTTTTAGGGATAAATATGATGTAAATTCATTAGTCAACCAACCAAGGAAAGACTACCACTTGTTGCTTCAAGATTGGTTCTTAATTTTTTTCCTTTTCCTTGTTGTTTTTGGTCAAAAAATTCGGCCAGCTTGCTCAGCTTTATAGCTGATGTTTGGCTCTAATATTAAAGAGATTAAGTATATAAAAAATGATGGTCAAGTGCTGCGTTCAATCGGTAGTACACGGTACGAGTCGGTTCGCGCCGTTTTTCCTTAAATTACCCGTACTAGGGTTTTTAATTTCTTTTCACTAACTTTTATTCATTGCTCCTAATCACATATTATTTCTCACTTAAAAGTCATTTTATCACCAAATTGGATCCTTACTCCGTACCGAAAATTCATCCGGCGAAAAAATCACGAAAACCCTAAGTTTGCTCCAATCTTGAAACCAAAAGTGAAAACCTTTACTTTCATGTTCATTTGCACTTATTGTGAGATGATTGGGTGGTAGGGCTATTATAAAATCATAATTTCCAATAAAAAGGGCATTTTTAAGAAAACGTGAGGGATTTTACAATTCCATAAATTGAATTTAGGGTTTCAGTTGAAATATGAGAAATTTGAGAAAACGGTTAGTCACAAGTGAAACTAGGGTTTTGATTAAACTTTTAGGGTTTCTAGTCTTTTAAAACAAATAAGGTTTTAAATCCAACCCAAAGAAATAACTTTAGTATCTTCTTTAAAACAAAATAATGTTTTAAAATAAAAATAAACTAAAGAAACCATAATATCCTCTTTGAGACTAAACAAAGATGATCCTAAAAGTTGGGGTATCACAGAATACTCACCAAATAGCACTTAAGCGTCCATAGAAGGATCGCCTGCACTGTGACGCTCCTACCTCTCCCTAGGGCGAACCCTAGGGTATCAGCGGAACGCCTGCTTAACTCTCGTCAGGACTCACGTATTCGTTCAAGCTTAATAAAGAATCACAATCAACAATTGATTTAATTAAGAAATACTTCGAATATACAAGCTACAACTTCTAAGGCTAGCAATTACAATTACAATTCACTATACTCAAAGATAACAAAATTTACACTTTAAGAGTCTCCAATTTCATACAAAAGATATATTAGCTTCCACCAAAATTTGGTAGTTTAGAATCTCCAATTTCCACCTCCAAAACCTGTTAAGGAAAACAAACTTAAAGGAATGAGTTAATGCTCAGTGAGACCAAGAAAATTAACAAGCAAGCACGTAGCACCAATCAATCAAATAACATACTTGAAAGCAACTTTAAACATGACCTTTCATTTAAGTGCACAAGTAGGAAATAACACACATGGAAGGATACAGGAGCTCTCAGGAGCTATTTCCACGTCTCGACTGATTCAAGCCATATGGGGTTGACTCTCCCTCAACTGAAGAAGCAACATGACCGTAGCACTCCACTTACTTCCTCCATCCAACATAACAACCACTCGGATCCGGAACCAAACATGTATTAGGTGGCAATACTATTCGAGTATGCCAAGCGAGATCTCAAAATATCAAGTTATAACATTTCCCAAGGTTCACCAAATTTCTCGACCAAGCCCTTGCCGGCTCAACTTACGAGGTTAGCCAATGGTCGGGGCGTCCCCACTAGTATAATTTCTCGATGAGACAACGCTCCCATCGACTTAGAATTGTTCAAGGCTCTGAGTCGGTATGAAAAGCATCTCCCACTTGATTAGGGTGTGGTACATGCTACCGCTCAGAGAATTGATCATAGCACTGAGTCGGTATGAGAGGCACCTCCCACCAGAATAAGGTGTGGTACATGCTGCTGCTCAATGCTCATGAGTTAAAACATGTTTAGGTACAAGTGCAAATCATATACATTCATTTAACAAGTATCATTCAATCAAGAGAGAGAGAAGACGAGGGTGGTAAAGTACACCCTCGTTTCGGCAAGTTCACGTATCATATAGCACTTGTACAAATATCACTTCAATCATAATAACATGAAACATGCACTTGACACTCACCAATAGTTAAGGCAAAACAAGAGCAAAGTGAGAGATCAGACAAGCTCCTCGACGTCCTCGACCACCTGAGACATGCACAATCATGATTACCTAAGTACTCAACCAAGGTTAATAAGAAAACATTTTCTTGCTGTCCACTCTCAAGATCACAAGTTCGAATCAAGCTAAAGGAGCTTTTCTCGTTAAATCACTGAAATAATACTCAAAGAGAACTCAAAGGTCGTTTTCGATTCAAGTCATGATAAGGAATCTCAATTCCAAAAGAAAATATCATATTTACTTTCGGCACAAAAATCGAGAAAAGGGAATATGATTTTCATCTCTCAAAACTTCTAATCTTATGCCCAAGCTTTAGAATATAAAGGAGCATTCACATTTTCCAAAACTAATGGAGTCAAAAGTCATCAAAACTCCACTCATTTCATAGTAAATGTTAAAGCTAAAAGTTCCAAGTATCGAGTATAAACTAGTGAAATTCTTCAAGAATTACTCTAGTTAAAACGCTCCATTTTTAGAGTTCAAACTCATGAAATCAAGGGCACAAGACTAGGGGTTGAAATCCATTTCTCAAGTATGAAATGAGGTGCAATTAACCAAGAAAGTTAGGCAATTAAGAAAATGTATCAAGTAGGTTTAATCCTTTGGAAACCAAGATTCAAAGTGAAGGTCTAAAGTTCAAAGAGACCTTGTATCCAATCATGAAATCAAACTTAAAACGAACTAACAATCTCAAAGGAAAGTTAAAAGTTTTTAAAAGAGCATTTTGCTTGAAACCAGAAATTTCCAATTTTGTAAGACACCACTTGGAAAAATCATATCTCGAGTTTTGTAAATCCAAAATTTGGAAACTTTATACTGTTGGAAACTACATTTAATGTACTAAAACTTTCTAGAAGACACTTTTCCCAGATTCTAATCCTAAATCATTCAAATCTTAGCTCAAAGTTACTGTTCCAGATAGAACAGAGCAAAACAGGCTTGTAAATTCAGTAAACTTTGGAAAATTGGCAAATTTCATAGAAATAGAATCAGACCTTGAAATTTTGATAGAACTCTAAAACAAGTTTCAAATGTAACAAAGGGAACTCAATTCGGACCTTTCTACACCAAGATACAATAGTTTTTGGAAAGCTGATTTTTGGAACCTGTTTCACAAAATTTCCAGATTTGGAGCACTTAACACAGTTTTAAAATCTGGTCATAACTAAAGCCAGACAACTCAAAATTTAGTGTGGTTTGCGGCATTGAAAACTAGATTCAAAATTCTAAAAATCACTAGAAGGAACTATCTTAAAATTCGGTTTGCAAGATACGTGAAAATGAGCTACAAACTGCAGCTATGCATGTTTCTCGGATGAAAACAGTAAGAAAAATCCGTCAATTTTGTCTGTTCACTATGGCTTATAGAAAACGAACTAGAAGGTGCATTTTATACCATTGGAAAGCTCTTGGAGTTTAGTTTCAGACAGTATAAATAGCACTTGAGTTCGACTCCTGAAAGAAACGTTATAGGCCAAAACATGCACACTGGTCTGGTATCATGATCAGAAAATTTTCCAGATATACTTCCTCACTTTAATCCAACTTTAACTCCACCAAATGAAATGCATTTTGGGAGATAATTGACACACATAAACACCAACATATAACAAGTATTATGGCACCAAAACAACAACAAAATTTGAAATTTACATGAGGCAAACAAGCAGCAGAAATTTCTGACAGATTGCTCCTTTCTCTCTTCAACTTTTCTTTACAACTTTTCCAACCAAAATCAAGCCATAAATCTTTAAAACAATCACCAAACGAACAAGTAAACACACAATAATTCCTCAAGGCCACTACCTAATGTTTAACTAGATAAAACTAACTAAACTAACCATAAGTTGGAAGGAAAAATGAGAGCTTTGGGGTGTTACCTTACTTCCAAGAGATGAAGACCAAACCACTAGTGTTAAAGCCCTAAACCACCAAGGCTCCTTCCTCCTTTAAGACTCCCTTTAAGCTTGCTTGATGTTCCAAGAAAAGGAGCAAGTTTGGAGAGTATTTTTGGAGCAAAATGGAAGAAAAGCTAGTTGAAATTTTGGTAAGGAAATCAGGAAGAGTGGCTGGCCAAGGATGGAGGGAAAGAGAGGGTTTGTGTGAGTTGTTGGTGAAATGATGGAATGAAAAGGAAGAAATGACATAAAGGTGCTTTGGTACAAAAAATCAACATGTGAATAGTGGGCAATTAGTGCTCCAAATTGAGCTTAATTCAACTCACTCACCTCTAATCTCTCAATTAACTTTTTTTAATCTACTATTGATCATCCTTAATTCTCCCAAATCAGTGCACTTTCGAACTGAATTTTTGCCTCGAAAAACGTGCATTCACTATTTCTCACTAAATGAGCCGCAGAAAAATTAATTTTACTAGCAAACGTTTTAAAATATAAAATGAGACATTGTTCCATGCAAATGAAATTAAAATGGAGTAAACGAATAAATAAATAATTAAATAAGCCAGTAAAATAAAATGAAAGTAAGTAAAAAATAAATTTGGGTCCTCACATGCACGTTCAATTTGCAACCCTGATAGACAAATACAACATATAAGTGAACCTTTAGTATTCACCAAATCAACTCACTCAAGTACGAAAACTTGGTTTTTAAATTAGTCAACTTTAGTGTCCTAGACACTTCAACCCATTCAAGCTTTCAAATTGACAATTCAGGTAAAAGAATAAAACTTTTCATTAGGGCAAAAGCATTTCAAAAGTTTGGACAAGGCTTTCCAATCCTCCAATAGTTTTCTAGCAAGCAAATCATAGCAAAAGTCCAATTTTCAATTACTTACATTCGTAGTTTTTGTCCCAAAATCATCTCACAAACAAGGATCAAAGTTAAATACGATTTCTTGAACTAATCCAACCAAAACTTCATGAAAACAAGGATCCAAAATCAAATCAGTCTATAAAGTTGTCAACCACTAAACTTTGGAGGAAATCTTACTTTCCCCCTTTTAACTTCAAAATTTTGATCCAAAATCATTATACATGCCAAGATCAAAGTCCAATAGAACCTTTTGAGTTAAATTCAACCCAAAACAGTTTTTAAAATAGAAAATTAAAGCTGGAGTTTTAGCTCACAATTTTGGCTAGCTTAGGCCCTTTTTTCAACTTTTGCAACTTTACTTTTTCCAACAAGATAACCCACATCACCACTTCATTTTCTTACAAATTTTTTGACATACTTCAATTAGCATACATAGAGTCAAGTAGCATCAAATTTTCTAAAATTTTTTTCTAGTACAAGTGTACAAACAAGCCACAAATTCAAGAAAGGTATAGCTAAAATTTTGCCCATGATAATTAGCCATCTAAATACAAATTTTAGCATATCTAAACTCCAATTTTCACCAACAATTTACCATAAATCACACTCAATCCTCAAGGGTTTCATCAATCATTAACCCTAGGATCTCAAGAGACAAGAATCCACTAAATTCTAGCCAAATATATCAAGATCTAAGCATATCAAGATCATTAAAACATCTAGTACCAAATTTCCATAAAACTTTCAAATCTACCATTGGTTTTCCATAAATACCATAAATCTACCAAGATCTAGTCCAAATTTACTTGAAAGTAAAAGAATGAAGTAGATTAGCCACTTACCTCTTCAAAACTCCAAACTCTAGCCAAATTAACCCAAGAAGATGGCAAGATCCACTCCTAGGAGCGTTGTTCTCTCAAGATCTTCCAAAAGTTCAAGTAGATTGGTGAAAGGGAAGCTTGGATCTTCAAGAATTTCAAGAAGAGTGAAGTTTCTATCTCTCTCTCCCTCTCTCAAATTTTTGGCCAACCAAGAGGAGAAAATGAAGGAATTTTGGTTGCTTTTGAGCTAATATACTGGCCACAAGAAAGGTTTTTAAGACAACTACAAATAGTGTCCAAATAGTGTCTTTGTAACAGCCCCACTTTCCCCTAAGGCGAACCAAAGGGGTTAGCGGGCTGCCTGCCCAGCTCTCGCCAGGACTACGGATCAGTTCACGTCGATCTAATACGTTCCGGAACATACCCACGCGCGTAAACAAGTCAAAATCACAAAATAAAAAAAAACGAAAATCGAAGCCAAATTTGTTTTTCCCAAAGTCAGTCAAATACTAAGAAACATTCTAATCTTACTTATCACAATTCATGATCTTGTAAATCACTTATCAAATCGTCATGGTCTAGTGGTCCAGTAGGGAGTTAATCGCGTAACCAGATAAAACAGGCAAAAGGCTTGAAATCGGACGTAATGTCCCAGAGATTTGGAAGACATTCAGGGTATAACAAGCTAGCACAACGGCTATGCTTCACCAAAGAATTTCAGTTCAGTAAGTTGGCCCTGGTGGTGCTGGACAACACAACAAGCTAGCACAACGGCTATACTTCACCAAAAGCCTTAGTTCAAGTATTGGTCCCTGGCGGTGCTGGACAACACAACAAGTTCGCACAACGGCGAAACTTCGCCAGAGAGCCTTCGTTCAAGTATTTCATCCCTGGTGGTGCTGGACAACACAACAGGCATGCCTCGCCAGAAGAATGGCGGTGCTGGACAACACAACAGGCAATGCCCCACCAGAGAGGTTCAGTTCAACCGCTACAGAAACGTAGTAGCCGGTCTACAACCACATGAGTACGAAGAAGTTCAAGAGTAGGGTCAAATATTACAAGTTCAGGGAGCATGAACACAAATAAGAGTACAAGTTCAAGTTCAAGGATCATGAGTACAGGTAAGAACACACTGGCATAACCTCTGTCCAGCAATTCACATTCGTAAATAGTCATAAAATTCAAGTCCACCTACAGGTCACATACCACATATTCGGTGAAATTAGGTCCATTAAGAGTACGTATGAACACACTCGCCTAACAGGGTCACGTCTCAAGGAAGTTCAGTCTAGTCGGTCTCAGGCAGCTCAAGATCAATCTCAGGTAGTTCGAGGTCAGTCCCAAGTAGTTCAAGTAGAGCAAATTCCAACACTTACCAATCAGGTGGTGCAAAAGTCTATAGATCCATACCTATCGTGTGCGTAATACTCCAACTAGAAACAAAATAAAAACACAAAACAAATACACGAAAAGCACGCAAAAGCGTAGGTACCAAAAGATACGACTCAAATATATACATTTATTTACAAAACCATACCAAAAGATATACAAGGTACCCGACCTCCAGTCGGTACAAAACCCATTATGCACACGAGCACTCCGGCTCCAAAAAGCTAATCAGTCCACCAAATAACCAAAGAAATTAGCCATGCCAGTCCTAGCAAAAGTAATCTACCAGCTACTCATAATACAAAAGCAACCCTAATCACCTCCCCTAGGGCCCCGGTTCCCAACGGAACCTAAAGTATCTATCTCGCCTATCTGCTCTGGACCAGCAGCTCGTGGTGGTGCCTCCGCGGCCATGTCTAGTAAAACCCCACAGTCAAACGTAATACTCCGGGCCCTCTCCCTAAGCTGCATCCTCATAGCGAAGAGGTGCTGGTGTGTGTGTCGAAGATCCCGCTCCAGGTCCCTAACGCGCAACGCCTGCCAACGGCTAAACTCTCTAGCCTCCTCCAGCTGCGCCCTCAAAGTCTCAACTGTCCTGCCTAGGTGATAACGCTCGTCATCCATCGCTAAAACAACCTCGTCAGGATAGCCATAGGTATACCAGCACTCACAGGGTCGGCGCGACACCTGTCCAAAAGGGGAATACAAACTATAAGGCTCCCCAAGCCTCCTCCGATAGCGGATCGCCCGCTTACGCAGCACCCGATCCTCTGGGCCACTCGCACTCGGAGGTCTCGGTCCCGGTCCCATGCCGCTAGAACTGCCCGAATCCATACCTACAAACATTAATTCGTTAGTTAACTGACATTTCAACTTAAAATATATCATTCATCTTAAAGAGAATAATGTATTCCTAAGGCCTATCACGTATGTCCCACAATTGCCCAAGTCCTCTAACCTAGGCGCTCTTATTTCGTTCGTATCCGGGCCCAAGAATCCCATCCAAGATAATTCACAACTCGAGCCGGCCGGTCCCAAGCGTAAATCATCCTTATTAAAGATTCCTACCCGACATACATACTTAACTTCCTCAAGTCCCATGATAATGATTCGTACACTTCTCACATGCCTGGTTCATAACTTATGCTCAAACGAGCACTTAGACATATTCATGAAATTAGAACCACAACACCACTTGGCCCAGTCTCACTCCGCGCAGAGACCACGCGAAGTGGCTCTGATACCAACTGTAACAGCCCCACTTTCCCCTAAGGCGAACCAAAGGGGTTAGCGGGCTGCCTGCCCATCTCTCGCCAGGACTACGGATCAGTTCACGTCGATCTAATACGTTCCGGAACATACCCACGCGCGTAAACAAGTCAAAATCACAAAATAAAACAAAACGAAAATCGAAGCCGATGATGAACATTACCGGCCATGTCCGAATCCGGATACTAGGCCGGGAGTAGCCAAATTTTCTTTTGCCGTTTGAAATACAAGTTAATCAGAAATCCAACCAAATGTCAACCAACCATTAATACATTGCAATTCAACATTTACAACCAATTTGGCATGCCAAAAGCTATTCATCATGGATACACATGTTCGGTTTGCCAATCAAAAGATGAACCCAATACACATTAGGGTTTCATGCAAAGAGCTATTCAACATAGACATATACATGGCTCAATTTGGCAACCAACAAGTATGATCTTCCAAAAATGATCATTTTCCTGTAAGGAAAACAAATGGAACAAAGTGAGCTAAAGCCCAGTGAGCAACTATCACATAAGCAACAAAGATCACTTAAGCATAACCGTTCATTTCAAGTATCCAAATAGGAAGCAAAACAAATCGGTAAAAGGATACGGACGGCTCTCAAGAGCCCATTTCCACGCTTACATTCTTGATCCAATCTCATTGACTCTCCGTCAACGTTTATGAGTACCAACCGTAGAACCCACTTCACTCCCATCTCTTCCACCAAACATACCCCAACCGGGCCCGCACTCCAATCAGTAGCTTTTGGTAATACTCGAGTATACCGGAACCAAGAGTCTCATCACTACAAGATTCCCCAGTACAGTCCCCGTGGCATGTCAATTTTCACGACCAAGCCCTCGCCGGCTCGATTCAATTGACTACCTACGGGGTTGAGCTCAGTAATACAGTAAGGCCGTTGGATATTCGTCCAAACGACACCAAATCAGTTTTCCATGAATGGAATTCAATATCTCATATAGCAAGTGCAGTATTTCAGTAAAACGGTAATCAGTCATTAACGGTATCACAAGGGGTGAGGGCGGTCAAGTACACCCTCACCTCAATCAATTCCAATAGCCAAATAAGCCTTCAAGGCATCAAAATCACATATAGCAAAGCCACATTGTAACATTCAAGTGAGTAGTATACTCACCACTCACGTAGGTGAGGTTTCATGCACCGTCGTCCAAAGTACGTCGTGCACTAACGTCACGCCCTAGAACACGTAAACAAATACCATAAGACTCGATAACGAGTCATAAAGCCATGCCAATCGCAACCCCAAAAGGGTTTCATATGCATCAACAAGTAGCATAGATAACCAGAAATTCCAGCAATGCACTCACGTGACCTTAACAAAAAAAAAAATAGTTTTCGTCCTCCTTTTGCGGTAATGGCACAAAATGCTCTACGCTTATCGGATGAGGGTGTAAGACCCACCATCTCGAAGCTAAAAGACAGGGATACAACAATGTAGAAGGCCACTCAGTCCAAATCTTAGCACAACTAGGTCAAAAATGCAGAATACCAAACCAGAACCGTAATTGCAGGTTTACAAATCACATTATGCTGTAATTAGTCCAACTCAGTATATACAGGTCCAAATGCATTGATTCCAAAGGAATATGATAGCTAAGACATCAAGATACATTTCATCAGAAGACACCAACATCCAAATCCAAAGAAATTCCAGTCAAAACAGACGATTACAATCGCAGTTCGCACATTCTGATCACCCAGAACAGCAACAGTAAAAATGACATATCTCACTCTACACTACTCCAAATGCCCTGTAATTTTGCAGACACTTCAAACTCATCAATACCTACAACTTTCATGTTTTGAGAAAAGTCCAATTCGGCCTCTAACCCTATGATCCAAAACCGGACAGATTTAGGGGTTATCAACCCTAACTTTTCTCATTTCAATCCAAACCCAAAATTGGTTGCATTTATCACTAATTCACACCTACTAGAGTCTTTATAGACTATTGCCAATCATCAAAGATAGCCACAACATCACATTCATATTAAACCAGAAAATTCCTCAAAAATATAAAAACTTCACCAAATCAACTCAAATCAAGAAATAAATCACACATTCCATCACTCAAGCCACCATTAGGCACAAAATAAGCATCATTAGATATAAGAGGATGTTCAATCATCACTTACCTAGTAAACAAGAGAAGAGGAGTTGTAGAACACCTTAGCTCTTCCAAAAACTTCACCAAACACCACTAACACTAAACGGAAAGATTGTATGGAGTGGTAACTAGTTGGTGTGATTGATTTAGATGATTTGAGCTAGTGGAAAGTTTGAAGATTGAAGAAGTTTTCTTCCTTCTTGGCAAGAGAGAGGGCCGGCCACAAGGTGAAAGAAAATGGTGATTTTTTGTGAAATTTTTAGATATTTAACCAATTTTGGTCAAAAGTCAAAAAAGGTGAATAGTGTTCTTAAGTCAAAACCAATCACCAAGTGACACGTGGCACTTCATTAATGCATTCCTATCCTTTCTTTTCTCTCTCACATCAATCATTTCACACACTCTACTTATCTCTTAACACCCGATAAATTTTACACAGTATCCGACACTTAACCTTATTGGCCGAATTTTCCCGAACTTTTCGCACTAGTGGGGCCCACGTCCATAATCTATCCGTAATTTTTCAAAAACTACCCAATGCTAGAAAAATCATCTAAAAACTATAATTACTCATAAAATCCACCAAGAAAATTTTCCTAAGCCAGAAAATGCAGAAAACATGCCATTAAAGGGGAAAAACCTTAGGAAAAACATTAAGGGAAAATACGGGTTCTCACACTCTCTCCCCCTTAAAGGAATGTCGTCCTCGACATTCTAACTCCTATATAAAGCCGGTCAAGATATCGTTCAGAAACCAATCAAGCAGTAGAATTCCATCTACTCCAACTCGTATTCACCAGGTCCAAATTTGTTTTTCCCAAAGTCAGTCAAATACTAAGAAACATTCTAATCTTACTTATCACAATTCATGATCTTGTAAATCACTTATCAAATCGTCATGGTCTAGTGGTCCAGTAGGGAGTTAATCGCGTAACCAGATAAAACAGGCAAAAGGCTTGAAATCGGACGTAATGTCCCAGAGATTTGGAAGACATTCAGGGTATAACAAGCTAGCACAACGGCTATGCTTCACCAAAGAATTTCAGTTCAGTAAGTTGGCCCTGGTGGTGCTGGACAACACAACAAGCTAGCACAACGGCTATACTTCACCAAAAGCCTTAGTTCAAGTATTGGTCCCTGGCGGTGCTGGACAACACAACAAGTTCGCACAACGGCGAAACTTCGCCAGAGAGCCTTCGTTCAAGTATTTCATCCCTGGTGGTGCTGGACAACACAACAGGCATGCCTCGCCAGAAGAATGGCGGTGCTGGACAACACAACAGGCAATGCCCCACCAGAGAGGTTCAGTTCAACCGCTACAGAAACGTAGTAGCCGGTCTACAACCACATGAGTACGAAGAAGTTCAAGAGTAGGGTCAAATATTACAAGTTCAGGGAGCATGAACACAAATAAGAGTACAAGTTCAAGTTCAAGGATCATGAGTACAGGTAAGAACACACTGGCATAACCTCTGTCCAGCAATTCACATTCGTAAATAGTCATAAAATTCAAGTCCACCTACAGGTCACATACCACATATTCGGTGAAATTAGGTCCATTAAGAGTACGTATGAACACACTCGCCTAACAGGGTCACGTCTCAAGGAAGTTCAGTCTAGTCGGTCTCAGGCAGCTCAAGATCAATCTCAGGTAGTTCGAGGTCAGTCCCAAGTAGTTCAAGTAGAGCAAATTCCAACACTTACCAATCAGGTGGTGCAAAAGTCTATAGATCCATACCTATCGTGTGCGTAATACTCCAACTAGAAACAAAATAAAAACACAAAACAAATACACGAAAAGCACGCAAAAGCGTAGGTACCAAAAGATACGACTCAAATATATACATTTATTTACAAAACCATACCAAAAGATATACAAGGTACCCGACCTCCAGTCGGTACAAAACCCATTATGCACACGAGCACTCCGGCTCCAAAAAGCTAATCAGTCCACCAAATAACCAAAGAAATTAGCCATGCCAGTCCTAGCAAAAGTAATCTACCAGCTACTCATAATACAAAAGCAACCCTAATCACCTCCCCTAGGGCCCCGGTTCCCAACGGAACCTAAAGTATCTATCTCGCCTATCTGCTCTGGACCAGCAGCTCGTGGTGGTGCCTCCGCGGCCATGTCTAGTAAAACCCCACAGTCAAACGTAATACTCCGGGCCCTCTCCCTAAGCTGCATCCTCATAGCGAAGAGGTGCTGGTGTGTGTGTCGAAGATCCCGCTCCAGGTCCCTAACGCGCAACGCCTGCCAACGGCTAAACTCTCTAGCCTCCTCCAGCTGCGCCCTCAAAGTCTCAACTGTCCTGCCTAGGTGATAACGCTCGTCATCCATCGCTAAAACAACCTCGTCAGGATAGCCATAGGTATACCAGCACTCACAGGGTCGGCGCGACACCTGTCCAAAAGGGGAATACAAACTATAAGGCTCCCCAAGCCTCCTCCGATAGCGGATCGCCCGCTTACGCAGCACCCGATCCTCTGGGCCACTCGCACTCGGAGGTCTCGGTCCCGGTCCCATGCCGCTAGAACTGCCCGAATCCATACCTACAAACATTAATTCGTTAGTTAACTGACATTTCAACTTAAAATATATCATTCATCTTAAAGAGAATAATGTATTCCTAAGGCCTATCACGTATGTCCCACAATTGCCCAAGTCCTCTAACCTAGGCGCTCTTATTTCGTTCGTATCCGGGCCCAAGAATCCCATCCAAGATAATTCACAACTCGAGCCGGCCGGTCCCAAGCGTAAATCATCCTTATTAAAGATTCCTACCCGACATACATACTTAACTTCCTCAAGTCCCATGATAATGATTCGTACACTTCTCACATGCCTGGTTCATAACTTATGCTCAAACGAGCACTTAGACATATTCATGAAATTAGAACCACAACACCACTTGGCCCAGTCTCACTCCGCGCAGAGACCACGCGAAGTGGCTCTGATACCAACTGTAACAGCCCCACTTTCCCCTAAGGCGAACCAAAGGGGTTAGCGGGCTGCCTGCCCAGCTCTCGCCAGGACTACGGATCAGTTCACGTCGATCTAATACGTTCCGGAACATACCCACGCGCGTAAACAAGTCAAAATCACAAAATAAAACAAAACGAAAATCGAAGCCGATGATGAACATTACCGGCCATGTCCGAATCCGGATACTAGGCCGGGAGTAGCCAAATTTTCTTTTGCCGTTTGAAATACAAGTTAATCAGAAATCCAACCAAATGTCAACCAACCATTAATACATTGCAATTCAACATTTACAACCAATTTGGCATGCCAAAAGCTATTCATCATGGATACACATGTTCGGTTTGCCAATCAAAAGATGAACCCAATACACATTAGGGTTTCATGCAAAGAGCTATTCAACATAGACATATACATGGCTCAATTTGGCAACCAACAAGTATGATCTTCCAAAAATGATCATTTTCCTGTAAGGAAAACAAATGGAACAAAGTGAGCTAAAGCCCAGTGAGCAACTATCACATAAGCAACAAAGATCACTTAAGCATAACCGTTCATTTCAAGTATCCAAATAGGAAGCAAAACAAATCGGTAAAAGGATACGGACGGCTCTCAAGAGCCCATTTCCACGCTTACATTCTTGATCCAATCTCATTGACTCTCCGTCAACGTTTATGAGTACCAACCGTAGAACCCACTTCACTCCCATCTCTTCCACCAAACATACCCCAACCGGGCCCGCACTCCAATCAGTAGCTTTTGGTAATACTCGAGTATACCGGAACCAAGAGTCTCATCACTACAAGATTCCCCAGTACAGTCCCCGTGGCATGTCAATTTTCACGACCAAGCCCTCGCCGGCTCGATTCAATTGACTACCTACGGGGTTGAGCTCAGTAATACAGTAAGGCCGTTGGATATTCGTCCAAACGACACCAAATCAGTTTTCCATGAATGGAATTCAATATCTCATATAGCAAGTGCAGTATTTCAGTAAAACGGTAATCAGTCATTAACGGTATCACAAGGGGTGAGGGCGGTCAAGTACACCCTCACCTCAATCAATTCCAATAGCCAAATAAGCCTTCAAGGCATCAAAATCACATATAGCAAAGCCACATTGTAACATTCAAGTGAGTAGTATACTCACCACTCACGTAGGTGAGGTTTCATGCACCGTCGTCCAAAGTACGTCGTGCACTAACGTCACGCCCTAGAACACGTAAACAAATACCATAAGACTCGATAACGAGTCATAAAGCCATGCCAATCGCAACCCCAAAAGGGTTTCATATGCATCAACAAGTAGCATAGATAACCAGAAATTCCAGCAATGCACTCACGTGACCTTAACAAAAAAAAAAATAGTTTTCGTCCTCCTTTTGCGGTAATGGCACAAAATGCTCTACGCTTATCGGATGAGGGTGTAAGACCCACCATCTCGAAGCTAAAAGACAGGGATACAACAATGTAGAAGGCCACTCAGTCCAAATCTTAGCACAACTAGGTCAAAAATGCAGAATACCAAACCAGAACCGTAATTGCAGGTTTACAAATCACATTATGCTGTAATTAGTCCAACTCAGTATATACAGGTCCAAATGCATTGATTCCAAAGGAATATGATAGCTAAGACATCAAGATACATTTCATCAGAAGACACCAACATCCAAATCCAAAGAAATTCCAGTCAAAACAGACGATTACAATCGCAGTTCGCACATTCTGATCACCCAGAACAGCAACAGTAAAAATGACATATCTCACTCTACACTACTCC
This sequence comes from Coffea arabica, assembly GCF_036785885.1. NCBI lineage: Eukaryota > Viridiplantae > Streptophyta > Magnoliopsida > Gentianales > Rubiaceae > Coffea > Coffea arabica. The sequence continues at coordinate 35,463,725 of NC_092331.1, read as the reverse complement.
AAATGCCCTGTAATTTTGCAGACACTTCAAACTCATCAATACCTACAACTTTCATGTTTTGAGAAAAGTCCAATTCGGCCTCTAACCCTATGATCCAAAACCGGACAGATTTAGGGGTTATCAACCCTAACTTTTCTCATTTCAATCCAAACCCAAAATTGGTTGCATTTATCACTAATTCACACCTACTAGAGTCTTTATAGACTATTGCCAATCATCAAAGATAGCCACAACATCACATTCATATTAAACCAGAAAATTCCTCAAAAATATAAAAACTTCACCAAATCAACTCAAATCAAGAAATAAATCACACATTCCATCACTCAAGCCACCATTAGGCACAAAATAAGCATCATTAGATATAAGAGGATGTTCAATCATCACTTACCTAGTAAACAAGAGAAGAGGAGTTGTAGAACACCTTAGCTCTTCCAAAAACTTCACCAAACACCACTAACACTAAACGGAAAGATTGTATGGAGTGGTAACTAGTTGGTGTGATTGATTTAGATGATTTGAGCTAGTGGAAAGTTTGAAGATTGAAGAAGTTTTCTTCCTTCTTGGCAAGAGAGAGGGCCGGCCACAAGGTGAAAGAAAATGGTGATTTTTTGTGAAATTTTTAGATATTTAACCAATTTTGGTCAAAAGTCAAAAAAGGTGAATAGTGTTCTTAAGTCAAAACCAATCACCAAGTGACACGTGGCACTTCATTAATGCATTCCTATCCTTTCTTTTCTCTCTCACATCAATCATTTCACACACTCTACTTATCTCTTAACACCCGATAAATTTTACACAGTATCCGACACTTAACCTTATTGGCCGAATTTTCCCGAACTTTTCGCACTAGTGGGGCCCACGTCCATAATCTATTCGTAATTTTTCAAAAACTACCCAATGCTAGAAAAATCATCTAAAAACTATAATTACTCATAAAATCCACCAAGAAAATTTTCCTAAGCCAGAAAATGCAGAAAACATGCCATTAAAGGGGAAAAACCTTAGGAAAAACATTAAGGGAAAATACGGGTTCTCACACTCTCTCCCCCTTAAAGGAATGTCGTCCTCGACATTCTAACTCCTATATAAAGCCGGTCAAGATATCGTTCAGAAACCAATCAAGCAGTAGAATTCCATCTACTCCAACTCGTATTCACCAGGTCCAAATTTGTTTTTCCCAAAGTCAGTCAAATACTAAGAAACATTCTAATCTTACTTATCACAATTCATGATCTTGTAAATCACTTATCAAATCGTCATGGTCTAGTGGTCCAGTAGGGAGTTAATCGCGTAACCAGATAAAACAGGCAAAAGGCTTGAAATCGGACGTAATGTCCCAGAGATTTGGAAGACATTCAGGGTATAACAAGCTAGCACAACGGCTATGCTTCACCAAAGAATTTCAGTTCAGTAAGTTGGCCCTGGTGGTGCTGGACAACACAACAAGCTAGCACAACGGCTATACTTCACCAAAAGCCTTAGTTCAAGTATTGGTCCCTGGCGGTGCTGGACAACACAACAAGTTCGCACAACGGCGAAACTTCGCCAGAGAGCCTTCGTTCAAGTATTTCATCCCTGGTGGTGCTGGACAACACAACAGGCATGCCTCGCCAGAAGAATGGCGGTGCTGGACAACACAACAGGCAATGCCCCACCAGAGAGGTTCAGTTCAACCGCTACAGAAACGTAGTAGCCGGTCTACAACCACATGAGTACGAAGAAGTTCAAGAGTAGGGTCAAATATTACAAGTTCAGGGAGCATGAACACAAATAAGAGTACAAGTTCAAGTTCAAGGATCATGAGTACAGGTAAGAACACACTGGCATAACCTCTGTCCAGCAATTCACATTCGTAAATAGTCATAAAATTCAAGTCCACCTACAGGTCACATACCACATATTCGGTGAAATTAGGTCCATTAAGAGTACGTATGAACACACTCGCCTAACAGGGTCACGTCTCAAGGAAGTTCAGTCTAGTCGGTCTCAGGCAGCTCAAGATCAATCTCAGGTAGTTCGAGGTCAGTCCCAAGTAGTTCAAGTAGAGCAAATTCCAACACTTACCAATCAGGTGGTGCAAAAGTCTATAGATCCATACCTATCGTGTGCGTAATACTCCAACTAGAAACAAAATAAAAACACAAAACAAATACACGAAAAGCACGCAAAAGCGTAGGTACCAAAAGATACGACTCAAATATATACATTTATTTACAAAACCATACCAAAAGATATACAAGGTACCCGACCTCCAGTCGGTACAAAACCCATTATGCACACGAGCACTCCGGCTCCAAAAAGCTAATCAGTCCACCAAATAACCAAAGAAATTAGCCATGCCAGTCCTAGCAAAAGTAATCTACCAGCTACTCATAATACAAAAGCAACCCTAATCACCTCCCCTAGGGCCCCGGTTCCCAACGGAACCTAAAGTATCTATCTCGCCTATCTGCTCTGGACCAGCAGCTCGTGGTGGTGCCTCCGCGGCCATGTCTAGTAAAACCCCACAGTCAAACGTAATACTCCGGGCCCTCTCCCTAAGCTGCATCCTCATAGCGAAGAGGTGCTGGTGTGTGTGTCGAAGATCCCGCTCCAGGTCCCTAACGCGCAACGCCTGCCAACGGCTAAACTCTCTAGCCTCCTCCAGCTGCGCCCTCAAAGTCTCAACTGTCCTGCCTAGGTGATAACGCTCGTCATCCATCGCTAAAACAACCTCGTCAGGATAGCCATAGGTATACCAGCACTCACAGGGTCGGCGCGACACCTGTCCAAAAGGGGAATACAAACTATAAGGCTCCCCAAGCCTCCTCCGATAGCGGATCGCCCGCTTACGCAGCACCCGATCCTCTGGGCCACTCGCACTCGGAGGTCTCGGTCCCGGTCCCATGCCGCTAGAACTGCCCGAATCCATACCTACAAACATTAATTCGTTAGTTAACTGACATTTCAACTTAAAATATATCATTCATCTTAAAGAGAATAATGTATTCCTAAGGCCTATCACGTATGTCCCACAATTGCCCAAGTCCTCTAACCTAGGCGCTCTTATTTCGTTCGTATCCGGGCCCAAGAATCCCATCCAAGATAATTCACAACTCGAGCCGGCCGGTCCCAAGCGTAAATCATCCTTATTAAAGATTCCTACCCGACATACATACTTAACTTCCTCAAGTCCCATGATAATGATTCGTACACTTCTCACATGCCTGGTTCATAACTTATGCTCAAACGAGCACTTAGACATATTCATGAAATTAGAACCACAACACCACTTGGCCCAGTCTCACTCCGCGCAGAGACCACGCGAAGTGGCTCTGATACCAACTGTAACAGCCCCACTTTCCCCTAAGGCGAACCAAAGGGGTTAGCGGGCTGCCTGCCCAGCTCTCGCCAGGACTACGGATCAGTTCACGTCGATCTAATACGTTCCGGAACATACCCACGCGCGTAAACAAGTCAAAATCACAAAATAAAACAAAACGAAAATCGAAGCCGATGATGAACATTACCGGCCATGTCCGAATCCGGATACTAGGCCGGGAGTAGCCAAATTTTCTTTTGCCGTTTGAAATACAAGTTAATCAGAAATCCAACCAAATGTCAACCAACCATTAATACATTGCAATTCAACATTTACAACCAATTTGGCATGCCAAAAGCTATTCATCATGGATACACATGTTCGGTTTGCCAATCAAAAGATGAACCCAATACACATTAGGGTTTCATGCAAAGAGCTATTCAACATAGACATATACATGGCTCAATTTGGCAACCAACAAGTATGATCTTCCAAAAATGATCATTTTCCTGTAAGGAAAACAAATGGAACAAAGTGAGCTAAAGCCCAGTGAGCAACTATCACATAAGCAACAAAGATCACTTAAGCATAACCGTTCATTTCAAGTATCCAAATAGGAAGCAAAACAAATCGGTAAAAGGATACGGACGGCTCTCAAGAGCCCATTTCCACGCTTACATTCTTGATCCAATCTCATTGACTCTCCGTCAACGTTTATGAGTACCAACCGTAGAACCCACTTCACTCCCATCTCTTCCACCAAACATACCCCAACCGGGCCCGCACTCCAATCAGTAGCTTTTGGTAATACTCGAGTATACCGGAACCAAGAGTCTCATCACTACAAGATTCCCCAGTACAGTCCCCGTGGCATGTCAATTTTCACGACCAAGCCCTCGCCGGCTCGATTCAATTGACTACCTACGGGGTTGAGCTCAGTAATACAGTAAGGCCGTTGGATATTCGTCCAAACGACACCAAATCAGTTTTCCATGAATGGAATTCAATATCTCATATAGCAAGTGCAGTATTTCAGTAAAACGGTAATCAGTCATTAACGGTATCACAAGGGGTGAGGGCGGTCAAGTACACCCTCACCTCAATCAATTCCAATAGCCAAATAAGCCTTCAAGGCATCAAAATCACATATAGCAAAGCCACATTGTAACATTCAAGTGAGTAGTATACTCACCACTCACGTAGGTGAGGTTTCATGCACCGTCGTCCAAAGTACGTCGTGCACTAACGTCACGCCCTAGAACACGTAAACTGTAAGTCCCACAGACAACCAAGAGGGGGGGTGAATTGGTTTGATTAAAATCTTAACCAAGTTTATGCACTTTTTCTTTAATGAAAATTTACCTTCCTTTTTAGTAATGATCAACCAAGTAGATTAGAAGACAATAGCAATATTGATCAGAGAAGCAAGTTTAGATAAGCAATGAAGATTTTATTAAACAGAAATGTAAAATAGAGAAACAAACCAAGTGTCTACCAAGCTTTACCCAAACTTGAAGACCAAACACTAGGAAGAGCAACTTCTCTTTGATGAACGAAGAACAACTAGATGTACAATGGAGGGAGCACTTCCTCCTTGCCCTAAGCCTCACTTAGTCAAGCTAGGAAGTTTTACAATCACTCAGAAAACCCTCAACAAAGCTACACTAAAGATCCTTTCAACCACAAAAGAAATGCTCAACAGAAATTCACACCACTTTAAAACAAATCTGCTTTGGAGACTATTTTCTGGCTAAAATATCTCACTAGATCTTGTAAACAAAGTGTGCCAAAAGTTCCTACTTCGTTCAGACCAGTTTGATTTTAAAGGGAACCAGAAATGGGCTTCATCAATGCTTCCAACGGATAGAAGGCAGCTGAAGAGTCAACTAGCCGTTGGGGCTGTCGGACGTCCGACGATCAAATCATCGTCCGAACCAATCGTCCGATGGCATCCAAGTTGACGTTCGGACGTCCGATGCGTCTTGATCGTCCGACACCGCAGCGTCCGATCGTAGGCAGAGAGTTGGCAAGTCAGCTTGGAATTTTTCGGACGTCCGATGCGGTTGATGAGCGTCCGATGGCAAGCGTCCGATCCTTCCGGACGTCCGATGCTTCCTCACGAGCGTCCGACAGAGCTTCCTTCTTGATGCTCTTTATCCTCTCGGACGTCCGACAGATTCCTTTCGGCCGTCCGACGTGAGTATCCTGTTTTTGCTTCTTCTTTTGGTTGAAATGCATTTCATGACCTATTCATACTTAAAGGACAGTATCTTTGATTGGAACAAAACAACGACTAAATTCATTCATTTTATTCCAATCTTGTTTGCCACATCCAAAGCAACGTAGTCAGGAGATAAACGAACATATGCTTTCTTTGTTCCATCAGACCTGATCAAAGTGTTCACTTTCTTGGTTAGTATAAACATTTCAAATTACTTTGTGATCATCAAAACCAAGAATAACATTCTCCCCCTTTTTGATGATGACAAAACAAAGGTTTGAAATGAAATTTTATGATTGCAATGAAAACTCCCCCTTTCAAAATAGACAAGAACTCCCCCTGTCTTAGTGAATCACAAAATTTGGAAAACTCCCCCTCACAAGGCTGCCCATCCGAGTTAAACAATTAAGCATATCAGCCAATCCAAATTTAAACAATCAATCCAACATATCCTAACATCACCAATCATCAATCATGCCAACATCACCAATCATCAATCATCTCCCCCTTTTTGTCATCACAAACGGGCAACCAATCACATCACCACATCCACAAATTCACAAATTTAGACAAGTTCACACATCAAAACTTAGACCATCAATCAGAATAGACAATCCACAAATTCATTACATTCACATAAGCAGAATAGACAATCATTCATCAAAATATTCAGACATCTATCAAAACAGTACTTAGACATCCAAAACGAAACTTAAAATATCCATTACATTACACATTCATTGTTGAATACTACAAAAACATAAAAGAGACAAACAACATGCAAATGTCCTAAATGATGAACTAAGTGGATCCAGGTGTCCTCCGAGAGAGCTGATATTGATCAAGATCCTCCTCTTCAGTTTCTTCATCATCTTCAGCAGCCTCTTCAACTGGTGCCTTGCCTTTATCTGATGTAGAGGTGCCATGAGGAGTCACAGGGGTTGAAGAACCAGGATCCGGAATTGATGAACTTGGATCAGTGGGGTGTGACTCTTTGTCATGGGAAACTTCCTCAACAACAGGGGGGGAAACAAGAGGTTCTTTTTGTCTAGGAAGGCAGTTTGTTGCTCAGAGGACATAGTGAGCATTAGACCATGTTCAAGAAGAAGAACATGCTGTTTGAGTTCACGAAGGAGCTCAATTACTTCATCACTGGAAGAGGAAGATGCTTTAGTGGCAGACTTCCTAGGGTGAATGGGAGTGAGTGAAATGGGTGAAGGATCATGTGCAGTCTTAGACCTAAGTTCACTAGAAGATGCACCCTTATAAGCCCACAGATTATCTTTGAAAACAAGATTTTTCCTTTCAAAATACCCTTTTGTAAAGGCATAAGAAGATGCTTCTTTAGGACAAACACCTAGAATAGGGACGTTGTTAAACTCAAAAATCTTTTGAAGAAACTTTCCATAAGATAATTTTCTGCGAGAATCAGTGGCATAGCGAAGTAAGAACTTGCACATGACAAAACCAAAATCAATACGAATTTTTTCTTGAAAACAATAAAAGAGGTACAACTCCATTTTGTTTGCATCAGTTCTGTGCCCATCAGTGGGCACAAGCAGGTTTGAAATGATAGAAAAAGCAATTAAATTCACAGGAGCCAGATCATTCAATTTAGCATCAGCAGGTGAGGAAAAACTTCTTTTGAAATAGGTTAACATTTTTGTCCCATCAAAATGATTTGCAGCAGTAGGAAGCTCTTCATAAGAAAAGAAATTAGCAATCTTATCTTTGCATAAACGTTCAATGGTAGTATTTAAAATGGAGTTCACAATTTCAGAGTCAATTTGGGAATGGTAGCTACAGAATGGTACGAATTTGAGAGTGAAGGAAGAGAGAGTTTTCGTCCGAGAGGAAATAGGATATGAAGAGACTGAAGCAAATAGGGAAGAAAGTTGATTTAAAAAATGAGCCGTTGCACTGTCGGACGGCCGACCGAAGTTGTGCGTCCGACAGCTGCGTCCGAACAGGCGCAATCTGGAAAATGACTGAAGAACATCATCGGACGTCCGTTCATCTTCTTTCGGACGTCCGAAGACCCAAAGAAAATTAAGATGATTTTTCGATTATTCCTAATTTTGATCTTAGATGAATGAACTGTTCTAATGGCAAAGCTTTCGTAAAAATATCAGCAAATTGATCTTTAGAACAAACATAATTTACACAAATTTCACCTTTTTGAACAAGATCACGAATAAAGTGATGCTTTATATCTATGTGCTTTGTCCTAGAATGATGAATAGGATTTTTGGTCAAATTGATAGCACTAGTATTATCACAGAATACAGGCATGCAGTCATACAACAATCCAAAATCATTCAAAGTGTGCTTCATCCATAGAAGTTGAGCACAACATGCACTAGCGGCAATATATTCCGCCTCGGTGGTAGACAAAGAGATTGCACATTGTTTCTTGCTAAACCAAGAGACTAAACAATTTCCAAGAAAATGACAAGTTCCACTCGTACTCTTTCTATCCACATGACAACCTCCAAAATCAGCATCCGAATAACCATATAGAGCAAACTCATTAGATCTAGCATACCAAAGACCATAGTCTAATGTACCTTTCAAATACCTAAAAATTCTTTTTACAGCATTCAAATGTGATTCTTTTGGACAAGATTGAAATCTAGCACACAAGCAAACAGCAAACATAATATCAGGTCTACTTGCGGTTAAATAAAGTAGGCTTCCGATCATACCTCTATAATGCTTTTGATCCACATGATTACCTTCTTCATCTTTGTCAAGCTTTGTAGAAGTGCACATTGGAGTTCCAACTTGTTTTGAGTCCTCCATGCCAAACCTTTTCAGCAATTCCTTGGTATATTTTGCTTGATTTATAAAAATTCCCTCAAGAGCTTGATGTATTTGAAGTCCAAGGAAGAAATTTAATTCTCCCATCATACTCATTTCAAATTCATTTTGCATAGTGGTGGAAAACTCCTTACATAGATACTCATTAGTAGCACCGAAAATGATATCATCAACATATATTTGCACAATAAGAAGGTCTTTCAACACATGCTTAGTAAAAAGTGTGGTGTCCACAACACCCCTTTTGAAACCTTTTTCAATCAAGAACCCACTTAATCTTTCATACCAAGCTCTTGGAGCCTGTTTTAAACCATATAAAGCTTTAGATAGTTTAAACACATGACTTGGAAATTTTATATTTTCAAAACCGGGGGGTTGATCCACATATACTTCTTGATCAATAAAACCATTTAAAAAAGCACTTTTAACATCCATTTGAAACAATTTGAAGCCTTTAAAGCATGCAAACGCAAGAAGCATTCTAATAGATTCTAATCTTGCTACGGGAGCAAATGTTTCATCAAAATCAATTCCTTCTTCTTGTGCATATCCTTTAGCAACTAATCTGGCTTTATTTCTTACAACAACACCTTTATCATCTAACTTATTTCTAAAAATCCACTTTGTGCCAATGATAGGCTGATTTTGAGGTCTATCAACAAGTGTCCAAACTTCATTTCTTTCAAATTGATTAAGTTCCTCTTGCATTGCCAAAATCCAGTTTTCATCCTTTAAAGCATCATTGACATTTTTGGGTTCAAAAAGAGACACTAAAGCAAAATTGTCAATCAATTTTCTAGATGAGGAACGAGTGTTTACCTTCTCGGATGGATCACCAATTATAAGCTCTTTTGGATGATTTTGGCTGAATTTCCAAGCCTTGGGAAGATCTTTGAGTGGATCATCATTTTTGTCTTCATCTTCCTCTTCTTGATCATTATGAACTTCATTTTCCATTTCAGTTGCTGCTGGTTTAGAACTTCCTTCATTTCCAATTGACAGCTTTTCCATTCCTGCTCGAACACCTACATCATCATCCTCACACGGACTTTTGGAATTATCATCATTGGTTTCATCAAATGTTATATGTATAGCTTCTTCAATCACAAGAGTTCTTCTATTAAAAACTCTATATCCTCTTTTATTCTCACAATACCCCAAAAATATTCCTTCATCAGATTTTTTATCAAACTTACCAAGATGTTCCTTTAGATTCAAAATAAAACATTTACAACCAAATACTTTGAAATAACCAACTGTAGGTTTCTTATCAAAAATCAGCTCATAAGGAGTTTTCTTTAAGATAGGTCTCAAGAGAATTCTATTCATCACATAACATGTAGTGTTTACCGCTTCAGCCCAAAGATATTTAGGCAACCTACATTCATTTAACATAGTTCTAGCAGCCTCTTGGAGAGTCCTGTTTTTCCTTTCTACAACACCATTTTGCTGTGGAGTTCTTGCAATAGAAAACTCATGAGTTATGCCATTATGATCACAAAATTCTGGAAAACCACAATACTTGAATTCTGTTCCATTATCACTTCTAATTCTAACAATTTTTAATCCAAACAGATTTTGCACTTTAGCAAACAATGAAGTGAAATTCTTGAATGCATCATCCTTATGAGCAAGAAATATTACCCAAGTGTATCTAGAATAATCATCTACAATCACAAAATAGTACTTCTTACCACCCAAGCTAGAGATTTGAGTAGGGCCAAATAAGTCAAGATGCAAGAGTTCTAAAGGTTTGGAAGTAGATACACACTTCTTTGGTTTAAAAAAAAACTTTTGTTTGCTTTCCAAATTGACATGCATCACATATTTTATCCTTTTCAAAACTGATTTTTGGCAAGCCTCTAACTAGCTCCTTTTTCGAAATTTCCTTTAGTAACTCCATGTTAAAATGACAAAGTCTTCTATGCCACAACCAAGGATCTTCATTTGAAGCTTTAAGACATTTTAAGCTAGAAGAATCAATTTTATCAAGAATCACAATATATATGTCGTTGAACCTCTTACCTTTGAACACAACATTGTATTTGGAATCAATCACAATGCATTCATGCTTTCTAAACAATACATTCAAGTCTTTATCACACAATTGACTGACACTAAGCAAATTATAACTCAAGTTATCAACTAAGAGCACATTATGAACAAAAGTTTCACCATCCTTACCAACATCACCTATTCCAATTGTTTTAGCTTTCACATCATCACCAAATGTCACTTTTCCACTTGATCTTGATTTCAGCTTTATGAACAAAGCGGGATCACCGGTCATATGCCTTGAACAACCGCTATCAATGAACCATTTGGACTTGTGTGAGCATTTTTCCTGAAAAGAGAAAGTGTTTGGTACCCATTTTAATTTTTGGGTCCATAATAGTTAGCATTATATCTAACTAACCACATGCATTTCATCCCTTTGTTCAGATTTCTTTTCACATAGCAATCACTTTTCAAATGCCCTCTTTGACAACAAAAACCACACATAATGGAAGAGTCCTTAACATGTACTGGTTTGACATATCTTAATGCACCTTTTCTATATGTTGTGAAACCATGTGCATTTTTGTTGTGTGCAAATGTTCTTTGAAAAATAGTAGGATGTGTAGGTGACATGTTCCTTTTGATAAACTCCTGCTTCCTTGCTTTCAAAGTCTCATCCAAGTTGTCCATTCTCCTTTTTAAATCACCATGTCTTTCGTTCAGCATTTTACAAATATTTGTCTTTCTATCAAGCTCATTCTGAACATCAAATCCGGCTCTTACAAGACATTCATTGTCAGTTTTTAGTTGTTTATTTTGTTGAAGGAGACATGCATTTTCATGAATGAGAAAAGCAATTTTCTGTTTTAGCTGTTTGTTCTTATCATAAGATTCCTTCAAAGCATTATGCAGTTTTTCAACAAAGGATTCAAGATCATCATCTTCTTCATCATCACTTTCAGATTGAGAGTGTATGGGAGTTACCTCATTATCTCCAATAGCCATGAAGGCCATTTGAGCTGATTCTTCCTCTTCTTCAACTTCCCCTTCAGAGTTGCATTCATTCCAAGTAATCTGGAAGTTGTTGAATCTTGGCTTTCGATCAGCTTTTCCATCTTTCATTTTCTTCATGGGGCATTCGTTTGCATAGTGTCCAGGCTGTCCACATTCATAGCATTTGTCCACTTGCTTCTTGTTGAATTCTTGTTTTCCTTTGTTCCTTGCATTTGATGAATAATTTTGGAATTGATTGTTAGGTCCTCCCTTTCTGAACTTTCTTTTATTCAAGATTCTTTTGAAGCCTCTTGTGATGAGAGCAAGATCATTATCATCACCATCCGAATCTTCATCATCCAAGTGAGCTGGATCATCTTCACTTTGAGTAGTCTTTAGAGCAATATTTCTTTTTGCTCTAGCATCCTCTTCCTCCTGCACTTTAGATTTCAGTTTTAACTCATAAGAGGTTAGTGAGTTAATGATAGATTCAATAGGCACAGAACTTAAATCCTTAGCCTCCTCTATTGCAGTCACTTTATTTTCCCATTCTTTGCCCAATGCATTGAGAATTTTTCTGTTCTTCTCTCCCAAGGTGTACTCTTTGCCCAACACCTCGAGATCTTTGATCAAGTCAGTGAACCTGCAAAACATTTTGTCAATATCCTCAAGAGGTTCAATCTTAAAAGATTCATACTTTGTGACCAAGATGGCCTTTCTCTGTTCTCTCACATTGTCACCACCCTCATGGATTTCTCTTAACTTATCCCACATTTCTTTGGCTGATTTACAGCCTTTCACTCTAATTGATTCATTTGAATCTAAGGCACTATAAAGAACATTCATGGCCTTGGCATTCAATGTGAGGTTAGTCCTGTCTTGAGCATTCATTTCAGCTCTCATTTTTGGCCGAAGCAGCCCTGTATCTGCATCAAGAAAGTTAGCTTCATGCGGTCCTTCACTCACAATAAACCATAGTTCAATATCAATAGATTGTAAAAAGATAATCATCCGTTCTTTCCAGCTAACATAGTTAGAGCCACTGAACATGGGAGGCCTAGTAACAGATTGCCCCTCAACAAACATAGCATGACTGGTTGTCATCTTTACTCCAAGCCGTTAGAGCTTAATCTCAAGGAGACCAAGCTCTGATACCAATTGTAAGTCCCACAGACAACCAAGAGGGGGGGTGAATTGGTTTGATTAAAATCTTAACCAAGTTTATGCACTTTTTCTTTAATGAAAATTTACCTTCCTTTTTAGTAATGATCAACCAAGTAGATTAGAAGACAATAGCAATATTGATCGGAGAAGCAAGTTTAGATAAGCAATGAAGATTTTATTAAACAGAAATGTAAAATAGAGAAACAAACCAAGTGTCTACCAAGCTTTACCCAAACTTGAAGACCAAACACTAGGAAGAGCAACTTCTCTTTGATGAACGAAGAACAACTAGATGTACAATGGAGGGAGCACTTCCTCCTTGCCCTAAGCCTCACTTAGTCAAGATAGGAAGTTTTACAATCACTCAGAAAACCCTCAACAAAGCTACACTAAAGATCCTTTCAACCACAAAAGAAATGCTCAACAGAAATTCACACCACTTTAAAACAAATCTGCTTTGGAGACTATTTTCTGGCTAAAATATCTCACTAGATCTTGTAAACAAAGTGTGCCAAAAGTTCCTACTTCGTTCAGACCAGTTTGATTTTAAAGGGAACCAGAAATGGGCTTCATCAATGCTTCCAACGGATAGAAGGCAGCTGAAGAGTCAACTAGCCGTTGGGGCTGTCGGACGTCCGACGATCAAATCATCGTCCGAACCAATCGTCCGATGGCATCCAAGTTGACGTTCGGACGTCCGATGCGTCTTGATCGTCCGACACCGCAGCGTCCGATCGTAGGCAGAGAGTTGGCAAGTCAGCTTGGAATTTTTCGGACGTCCGATGCGATAACCAGAAATTCCAGCAATGCACTCACGTGACCTTAACAAAAAAAAAATAGTTTTCGTCCTCCTTTTGCGGTAATGGCACAAAATGCTCTACGCTTATCGGATGAGGGTGTAAGACCCATCATCTCGAAGCTAAAAGACAGGGATACAACAATGTAGAAGGCCACTCAGTCCAAATCCTAGCACAACTAGGTCAAAAATGCAGAATACCAAACCAGAACCGTAATTGCAGGTTTACAAATCACATTATGCTGTAATTAGTCCAACTCAGTATATACAGGTCCAAATGCATTGATTAAAAAGGCATATGATAGCTAAGACATCAAGATACATTTCATCAGAAGACACCAACATCCAAATCCAAAGCAATTCCAGGTGTCAAAACAGACGATTACAATCGCAGTTCGCACATTCTGATCACCCAGAACAGCAACAGTAAAAACGACATATCTCACTCTACACTACTCCAAATTCCCTGAAATTTTGTAGACACTTCAAACTCGTCAATACCTACAACTTTCATGTTTTGAGAAAAGTCCAATTCGGCCTCTAACCCTATGATCCAAAACCCGACAGATTTAGGGGTTATCAATCCTAACTTTTCTCATTTCAATCCAAACCCAAAATTGGTTGCATTTATCACTAATTCACACCTACTAGAGTCTTTATAGACTATTGCCAATCATCAAAGATAGCCACAACATCACATTCATATTAAACCAGAAAATTCCTCAAAAATATAAAAACTTCACCAAATCAACTCAAATCAAGAAATAAATCACACATTCCATCACTCAAGCCACCATTAGGCACAAAATAAGCATCATTAGATATAAGAGGATGTTCAATCATCACTTACCTAGTAAACAAGAGAAGAGGAGTTGTAGACCACCTTAGCTCTTCCAAAAACTTCACCAAACTCACCACTAACACTAAACAGAAAGATTGTATGGAGTGGAAACTAGTTGGTGTGATTGATTTAGATGATTTGAGCTAGTGGAAAGTTTGAAGATTGAAGAAGTTTTCTTCCTTCTTGGCAAGAGAGAGGGCCGGCCACAAGGTGAAAGAAAATGGTGATTTTTTGTGAAATTTTTAGATATTTAACCAATTTTGGTCAAAAGTCAAAAAAGGTGAATAGTGTTCTTAAGTCAAAACCAATCACCAAGTGACACGTGGCACTTCATTAATGCATTCCTATCCTTTCTTTTCTCTCTCACACACTCTACTTATCTCTTAACACCCGATAAATTTTACACAGTATCCGACACTTAACCTTATTGGTCGAATTTTCCCGAACTTTTCGCACTAGTGGGGCCCACGTCCATAATCTATCCGTAATTTTTCAAAAACTACCCAATGCTAGAAAAATCATCTAAAAACTATAATTACTCATAAAATCCACCAAGAAAATTTTCCTAAGCCAGAAAATGCAGAAAACATGCCATTAAAGGGGAAAAACCCTAGGAAAAACATTAAGGGAAAATACGGGTTCTCACAGTCTTCCACTTAAGTTTCTTGCTATCAACCCTTAGCTTTTCTAACCTTCTTTTAACTCCCAAAATCTTTCTTAACCTCACTAATGTCTCAACTTATATTCTTCTAGGGTTTTGGTCAAATTCACTAATAAGTCACGAAATCGACGATTTTCAAGAAATTAATCGCTCGAAGGTTAAACTAAGCAAGCAAGAGAAACTCATTCATCACTTAACAAGTAAATCACTAAATGAATGCAAATTTTATACAAATATAATTTAAATAGAAATGCAAATAGTTGGAAAGTGAGAAAATAATTTTTCTAGGTCATCACAGGAAAGGTAAGTGACTTTTCTAGTATTCCAGTTTGGAGGAGCAGCTCATTCATGGTGAAATATGCATGACACTTTTGTGTTAGTGATTAGTATTTTGGTAGAATTGTAAGATTGTAAATTATCTGAGATTGAGAGTTTTGGATTATGTACGGAGATTCTGTGAAAAAGAGTTTCGGTTCTAATCTTGTATACAAACTTTTGGCAAAATTAGGATGATTGGCCCGATTGAAGATTGTAAAAGGCACTATTGGGGTAAGAGGTCATAGTTTCTTTTTTAGCATACTTTTGAATATGGCTGTATACTGAAGAGTGAGTTAGGGTGTAGAACTTTTAAAATCAAACAGATGGGAGTGATTTTCTATGGAGTATGATTTAGTATTTTGTTTTGTGCATAAGCGATAATGGTAACCATTTTGTTAAGTACCAAGAATAAGAGTGAGTGTCATAGTATCTTGAGGTATTGCCCTACTTGTGTTTAGATTTCTTGTCTATCTATTTTGAGAATGTTTATCTCAATCCGTAACTTTTGATAATTACAAAAAATGGATGTTACTAATATTCTCTGATTAGATCTTTCCAGAATTGGAGCAGAACAGGTTCAAAGGCTAACATATGCTGAAATAGCTGTCGGACGCATATAAAGACTGCATCGGCCGTCCGACAACCATTGAGTAACTTCGGACATGAAGAACCCACTCTCGGACGTATTATGAAATAAAGAAAATTTACGGGTCCTCACACTCTCTCCCCCTTAAAGAAATTTCGTCCTCGAAATTCTCCTCATACCACAATCTATTTAGAGAGAAATCGTAATAATGCTGTGACTAAAACGCCATGCTAAAAAAATCTGTGAAGACATAGGGAGAATACACTCAAAATATCAGGTACTAGATCTACTACTTTTATCGAGAATACACTCATTACATAGGGGTTGCATACACATCGTTCCATAAATACAATTATTTCGGCTAACACATCACTACTTGCCGACTTTAACTATTACAGCAGCTTCACCATCCCAAAATTCATTTGTTCTGGGCAGTTCCTCACTTGGTGTCCCAGTTGGCCGCATCTAAAGCATGCACCAATTTTCACATAACATATTCCCGTATGCCTTTTGTTACATGTTTCACACTTAGCAACCACACATTTCTTCTTGAAGTGTCCATTCTTTTCCTTCTTCCTCCCCTTATCCCTCATAGCAACTCCATTTCCATCCATCTCTTTACGTTTCCCTTTGTTGTCGTGAGCACTTCCTTCACCTCTTTCATCTTTATTACTAGGAATGTCCTGAGAGACCATTTGACTAGACGAAGGCACTAACTCAAACTTACTTCGTACCTCTTCCAGAATCCCTTCGTATTTCTTTTTCAGCTCTATGTTCTTGTGCAGTAGCTCAATTTTTTCCGAATACTCCTGTTTCCATCGCCCTTCCCAGTGCTCAGCTAATCTATTTTGGAACTCTACTTCCTTTCGAAGAATCTCTATCTCCTTATTCATCTCAGCCAAATGTGCCATTTTACCGATTCGCTCGAACTCAAGGGATAGCCTGTCAAGCAAATTGAAAAAAATCAAAACAAGTAACCAAGTACACTTGGGGCTTTAACCATATAACTGTTAAGTTCCCTCACTTCCATTCCAACCACGAAAAATCAAACTTAGAAGCATACAGGTATAGAGGCCAAATCCTTTCTCTCAAATTCCATACCCAATTCCAAACTCTCGATCTCGACACAATAATAATCAAGTCAGGTCCACACTTTGACATCAAGAGATAAATGTCAAGAAAGTGTACACTTACAAGAGGGGTAGAAAGTACCTCTATGGTTGTAGCTAGACTAACTCAAAGTCAAGTAAACACTTATCAAGTCCTCACGGTCATAGAAAAAGGGAGCATGTCTTAGGTACGAATTCCCTTACAATCTAGCCACCCTCGAGAAAACCCGAGCCAGACTAGTACAAGAGTAGTCCAGGATAACACTTCCATATCAAACCCCCTCGATCAATCTTATTACGAGGTCCAATGTACAATCTTCCGTGCCTTGGCCTTTGCCATCCAGACTTACCTCAAGTTTAATCAAGATACAGACCTTTATTCTCACGCTCTCCACTATTTGGTACTCAAGTCCAAGAATCCATAATAAGATAATTCACTGCTCGAGCCGGCCGGTCCCAAGAGTAAATCATCCAGATTATAGATTCCTACCTGACATACATATCTATCTTTCTCAAGTTCCATGATAAAGATTTTTACACTTATAGCACGCACGGTTCATAGCTTATGCTTAAACGAGCACTTAGACACATTCACGAACTCAGGACCGTAACACCACTTGGCCCAACCTCACTCCGGGCAGAGACCACGCGAAGTAGCTCTAATACCACCTGTGACAGCCCCACCTTACCCTAAGGTGAACCAAAGGGTTCGGCGGACCGCCTGCCCAGCTCTCGCCGGGACTACAGATCCGGAACAAACGGAAACCTTACCAAACGCTCAAAAGAATTTCGA
This sequence comes from Coffea arabica, assembly GCF_036785885.1. NCBI lineage: Eukaryota > Viridiplantae > Streptophyta > Magnoliopsida > Gentianales > Rubiaceae > Coffea > Coffea arabica. Next base: position 35,446,121 of record NC_092331.1, on the reverse strand, counting down.
GAAGATAATATTCAAAATCCAATTGAGCCGAACTAAAAGATACAATCAATGTTTAGTACAACGTTCCCACGAAAAAATCAAAACGAGATGAAGGGCCGCTACCCCGTCACAATCCAACCAAGTACAAGTAAACTTTGTTTGACATGAGAGAATATACATTCCCAAAGACATATAACCATAAGGAAACACTGTACAATATACATATTAGTAAGTTTACACACCAAAAGAAACATTTTATTAAGATACATTTAGGGTTTTCAAACTGTCAAGGAGTTATACCCAAAAGAGCAAAAGAATTTCTAACTAGCCCAACTCAGTCTTCAAAAACATTGAAGTTCCAAAAGATGGTTCCTTGTAAGGAAAACAAGGATAACGGGACGGGGTAAGCTAAAAGCTCAATGTGGTACCAAAAGTATAAACAGTAGAAATCATGAGAAATCACTTTTAGGGTACATATACACATCAAATACGAGAAATGAATGAACATCACAGTTTAAAGGATACAGGTGGCTCTCAAGAGCCCAATCCCCGTTGCAATACTTGATCCAACCTAGTTGACCCTCCGTCAACATTCAAATAAAGGAACCAGTCCAGTAGAACACCACTTTAACGCCAAATCCTGTCCACCAACCATACCCCTTACAGGGCCCGAACGCCAAACAGGAACAAGAATGGTAATACTCGAATATACCGGAATCAAGAGTCCCAATACCCAAAGATTCCTCAGGAACAGGCACCCATGGATTGTCAATTACCTCGACCAAGCCCTTGCTGGCTCGACTTAATTAACTCCCCATGAGGTTGAGCTCAGATGTAACAAGAAGGTCGTTGGATATATTTCCAAACGACATTATAACAGGCGCAGGTAACAGATTCAATTATATACAGGAAACAAGCCACACAGGCCAGAGAACGAGTGTGATAAAGTACATGTGACAGCCCCACTTCCCCCTAAGGCGTACCTAAGGGTTCGACGGACCGCCTGCCCAGCTCTCGCCAGGACTACGGAGTCGATTTACACAAACCCAATATAGTACGCGCGATAGGACCCAAAGAAAATGAACAATCGGAAACTACTAAGGTGAGAACATGCCCACCAAACCATAAAATCATAGTCTCAACGGAACACTTTTAATAGACAAGGTTAAACACTTATACATATATGTACATTGGAGTCTTGAACAATTTAACATACAGTGCAATCCGAGATATTCGTACTACACAAAATACAATTAGGGCTTCGTTTTTGAAAGAGCAAGTACAATTAGGGTTTCCAACCATTGAGGAGCAATACAAAATATCTAAACTAGCTCAACTCATCCTTCAAAGTCACAGTTCTAAGAAGTGGTTCCCTGTAAGGAAAACAAAGGTAACAGGAAGGGGTGAGCTTTCGCTCAATGAGGTACCAAACATATAGGGGTAAAATCATGGCCTTTCACGTTTAACCAATCAGATACATATACCAGATATAAAGGAAAGCATATTAGACACAATGATTCAAAGGGAAGGATACAGGTGGCTCTCAGGAGCCAGATTTCCATCTGCAGTACTTGATCCGAACCTGTTCACTCTCCGTCAATGTAAATAGAACCAACATATCCGAAGACCCCACTTTACACCAATTTTTCGTCCACCAAACATACCCCTACCGGGCCCGAACGCCGAACAGAACAGAAGTGGTAATACTCGAGTATACCGGAATTAAGGGTCTCAATACCCAAAGATTCCTGAAACAGACTACTGTGGGTCGTTATCTAATCGACCAGGCCCTTGCCGGCTCGACTCGAGTAACTTGCCACAGGTGTTGAGCTCAGAGGTCACAGAAAGGTCATTGGATACCAGCCTCCAAACGACGTCCGAACAGACTCAGAAACAGATAACATATTACACACAGTAAATAGGCATATGGACAGACAAGAGAACGAGTGTGATAAAGTACACCCTCATCTCAAACAGAACAAACAGATAGTACAGTCATTTAAATCACAGATTGCAGGTGCAGAAACCAAGTTAAGCAACAAATGAGGGGAGTGGTACACTCACCTATTAAGGCAAAATAACGTCCAGAATATCTTTCCGGGTAACACTCTCAATCACCGATGAACCCTAAGGTTAATCAAGAGAAAATATTACAGTTCCTCCAACAAGAGTCAGGTGAATTGAAGACAATTCAAATACCACTAGTACAAAGTATAAATATGATTTTGGAAGGGAAAAGAGTACATTTAAACCGAAGGACATGAGTAAAATATTTGGAAAACTTATGCTCGCTTGAAAAACTTTGAAATATCCATTTGAGTCAAAGAAAGGAAGAAAACGTATTTCTATTAGTCGTAAATTTCATTTTTCCAAGTATACAAGTTTCCACCAGATTCGAACTTATATACCTCGAGAAAAGAGGACGCAAATATCCTAGATGTTTCATATGGTACTCACTCTCAAATCGTTACCTAATCCTCGAGTGTAAATTTGGGCAGCACGCCCTTTGTATTTATCTATTTTTCAGCCATTTATGGCTTCATTATTTTCCTCAATCAATCCTAAAGTCATACACAATATAATCTCATTTCAATAGCCGTTCAATAGGCTCAAAGTGGTACAAGTATAAATTCAAGCTAGGACAATGTCCGGAAATGAAGTTTATGTCCGGAAATAATCTAGAATGGAGCTAGAATGCATAAATTGTGGTTGTTGCGCAAAATTTCCGCATTTGACGGAAAATTTCAGAAGTTAGGGTTTCATTTCCCCTCATTCTGCCCGATACTGTTCCTCATAGTTAGAGGCTGAATTAGCCTTGGGTTAAAACATAAAAGTTGTAGGGAATGATATTTTATAGTTGTCTGCAAGATTTCAGGCCAATCGGACCAACGTCGCCTATGAAAAGACTGAAATACCCCTGCTGCCCTGTTTCTACCCGAACTTGATAATTGCTTCTGTAATTGGTTAATTTGGTTGGGAATACTTCTGATTTGGTAGTTGACGTCTTCTTAAGAAATGTAGCCTGGTGTCTTACCTTTTGGATGGCTTTGGAATCTTTTCGATGGCTTTGGAATCACTTGATTTGGACTTAGGTAGCCTGAATTACGGTTCGTTAACCAGAATGCAGTTTGTTCACCTGTTTTTGCGGTTCTGGTTTAGTATACTGAATTTTTGACCTAGTTGCACTATGAACTGTGTGAGAACCCGTAAATTTTCCGATTTCTAGGCTTTATGTTATTTAATTGTACGCCTTTTATGCATTTTCTTTATTAGGAAAATTTTCTAAATAATTTTTATGAGTAAATATAATTTTTAGATGATTTTTCTAGTATCGGTTGGTTTTTGAGAAATTAAGAGCACATACCGGACGTGGGACCCGCTAGTGCGGAAAGTTCGGAAAAATTTGGCCAGTTAGGTTAAGTTTTGGATACCGGGTTTATTTTACCAGGTGCTAAGAGATAATTAGAGGTTGTTATATGGATGAGAGTGGAGACACAAAAGGATAACCATGTATTAATTGAAGTGACAAGTGTCACTTGTTGATTACTTCTTACATTTTGACCATAAGACCATCTTATCACCTTTACCAAATAAATACCAAAAATTGGCCAAAAATCCTCTTATTTTTCCCTCTCTTGGCTGAATTTCTTGGAGAACAAAAGAAAGAAAAGCTATCAAATTTCTTCTACTCAATCTTGCTTAATCTTTCATTCCAACTGGTTAATCTTCAAATTACTCCATAAAACTTCTTAGTTTAGTGGTATTAAGGTTGGTTGTGAAGTGGTTTGGAAGGCTAAGGTACCAAGTTGCTTCTTTCCTTGGGTTTGCAAGGTAAGTGACCAAGGAACCTTACCTTTAATCTTGTTAATGTTCAATTGATGGCTTATGAGAGTTAAATAGATGGTTTTAGGTGTTGTTTCATGTCTTGTGGTGAAAATTGGTGAATTTTCGTATTTATTCATGATTTCTGTTTTCATATGATTAATATTGTGTGGCCATGGATGATGGTCTAGTATTGGTTAGAATGAAGCTTTGGTATGATAATTGTAATGATTAGTGGAAATTTTCTGGTTTGAAGCAAAAATTTCCAGATTAGGGGTTCCATTTTTCCCCTTCTGCCCGGTCCTGTTACCCATAGTTCGAGGCCGAATTAGCCTTAGGTTAAAGCATGAAAGTTGTATAGAATGACGTTTTGTAATGGCCTGCAAAATTTCAGCTTAATCGGAGCAACGTAGCCTGTGAAAAGATCGAAATACCCCTGCTGCCCTGTTTCTATCCGAACATGCTAATCAGCTTCTGTAATTGGTTGTTGTGACCAGGAATACTACTGATTTGGTTGTCGATGTCTTCTTAAGACTTAAAACCTTGTATCTTATCTTGCAAATGGCTTTGGAATCACTTGAATTGGAGTTGTATATGCTGAGATATGACTTAATGAATCAGGACTGCCACAGTAAACTTCGAATTGGGAAAATCTGGAGTTGTTTTGGTAAATTTGACCTAGTTAGGGTGAGAACTAGACTGAGTGGTCTTCATGAAAGTTATAGCTCTCCATCTTAGCTTTGAAACGATGTAAATTACACCCCAATCCGATAAGTGTAGCTCCAGTTGTGTCCGTTCCGCTTAATGACGTCAAAACTGTCTTTTGGTTCTAGGGTTTATAATTGGGGCTTTTCTAGGGTTTCTTTGTTGAGCTACCATTTGGTTGTTTTGAAGGGTATTGTGGCTCTAATTAAAGGTGTTTAATAGTTTGTGATTGGGTGTTGAGGTTTGGTTGGAAAGGTAAAGAAGATTAGGGGATGTGCTGTCAAAATTTTCGAGGGAGTGTCTGCGCAGTCTCGGGAGATTTCCTATATCTTGATGTAGAAATGTCAGAATTGAGTTCCGTTTGTTGCATTTCAAATTAGATTCATAGGGCTATGAACCATGTAAATTTCAGACCCTGTTTCTGTCTGTGTAATTTATGGTGATTCTTCAAAGTTGACTGAAATATTGTACCTGTTCTGTCTTTCACTGGTTGAAGCAGCAACTTAAGGCTCGAATTTGACTGCCTTGTGTTTTGAATCTTACAATGGTGTTTTCTGAAAAGTTATAGCCCTTTGAATTTATTTTCCAACGGTATAACTTTTACTAATTTTGGACTTACAAAACTTGAGATATGATTTTTCATATAGGGTTGCGCGAAACTGGAAAATCCTGTTTTCCTAGTATTGACTTTACTTTCATTTTCAACTTCAAATTTGGAGTTGGTCAGTCATTGTAGGTAGGGCTTTGAGGTTGTTCATGCCTCTAAGACTAATTGTTACCTTTTCACTCCGAGGTTACCTCTTTGCTTTGCATTAATGGCTCTTTTGACTAGACATATGGCTCGTAACCGAGTCTCACTTGCGAATTCCATACTAGGTCTTGGAGTCGAGTCTTAAGTGTTTGCCTTGATTGTTCTAGGAAGTGCCGTCGATTAAAGCCACACTTGGGAAGGAAACTTTTGAAGTTATCCTTTTTTGAACTGGTGAGTGTACCACTCCCCTAAATTATTGTTAAGCTGGTTTCCTGTACTTGCAAATTGCTAGTTGAATGTCTTTCCTGACTGTTTATCTTGTATGAGACGAGGGTGTACTTTATCACACTCGCTCTCTTGCCTGTACTGAACAAACTGGAATCTCTTACTTGTACTTGTTATGTACTTGCACTTGTTATGATGTCGTTTGGAAGAGTATCCAACGACCTTCCTGTTAAACCTGAGCTCAACCTCATGGGGAGTTAATTAAATCGAGCCAGCGAGGGCTTGGTCGAGATAATTGACAATCCATGGGTGCCTGTTCCTGGGGGAATCTTTGGGTATCGAGACTCTTGATTCCGGTATACTCGAGTATTACCATTCCTGTTCCTGTTTGGTGTTCGGGCCCGGTAAGTGGTATGTTTGGTGAACGGGGTTTTGGCGTTAAAGTGGTGTTCTACTGGACTGTTTCCTTTATTTGAACGTTGACGGAGGGTCAACGAGGTTGGATCAAGTATAGCAACGGGGATTTGGCTCCTGAGAGCCACCTGTATCCTTTACATTGTGATGTTCATTCATTTCTCGTATTTGATGTGAATATGTGCCTCCAAAGTGTTTTCTCATGAATTCTACTGATTCTACTGTTTAAACTGTTGGTACCTCATTGAGTTTTTAATTCACCCCGTTCTGTTATCCTTGTTTTCCGTACAGGGAACCATCTTTTGGAACTGCAATGTTTTGAGAAATGAGTTGAGCTAGTTAGAAATTCTTTTGTTCTTTTGGTATAGCTCCTCGACGACTTGGAAGCCCTAAATGTATTTTAATACAATGTTTCTTTTTGAATTTGTAAACTTACTAATATGTATATTTAAAATGTTTTCTCGTGTTTATGTAACATATGTATTCGGGAATGTACATTCTTTCATGGCAAACAAAGTGTACTTGTACTTGGTTGGATCCTGCTTGGCGGCGGCCCTTCCATTCTTGTAGTTTTATTCCGATTTTGATGGAGGTATGACTGAGTCCCGGCGAGAGCTGGGCAGACGGTCCGCCGAACCCTTTGGTTCGCCTTAGGGGGAGGTGGGGCTGTCACAGGTGGTATCAGAGCTGCTTAGCGTGGTCTCTGCGCGGAGTGAGCTTGGGCCAAGTAGTGTTATGGTCCCTATTCCGTGAATGTGTACGAATGTTTAAGTGCTCTTTTGAGCATAAGCTTTGGATCATGAAATGTTATAGGTTTTAAACCTTTATCATGGTACTTGGAGACAATAGATCTGTAGGTCTGGTAAGAATCTCGATTGTAGATGAATTACTCTTGGGACTGGCCAGCCCGAGTTGTGAATTATCTTATTTTGGGATTCTTGTGCCCGACTACTAAATAGACGAGAGCCTAGGTTAGAAATGACTTGGGTGGACTAGAAATTTGATTCTATGGAACGTCATGTGATGTGTTCTAGAGAGGGATAGCTTTTAGTTGGTTGGTCTTGTACCATTGGTCTAGTGAGTAATATTCATGATGTTTCCTTTTGCTTGTATCTAATTGACTGCTACTGTGTGATCTGTTTGTGTTAGATGTGTTATATGTATATTGCCTACTTTTATCACTTGCACCTACATACTTTGGTTTTAATACCATATTCGTGGTCCAACCCTAGACTGGTTAAGCCATATGGAAGGCACCCGTAGTGGACGTGGTCGTGGTCGCGGAATTAGGCAACCCACGACTGAAGGGGATACAAGGGGAACTACGTCTGAACCAAACCCTGAATCCAGGATTGATCCGAATGTACAAGTGGCCGCAGCCATTCAACGAATGACTGACCTTTTGGCCCACGTAGTAGAATATCAAGGTCAAAATCCTATGCATCAGCCGTGAAATCCTGGTAATCATACCGAGGGTGAGGATAAAGCTCTTGAACGATTTCAGAAGTTCTCGCCACCGAAATTCCTGGGAGGACCAGACCCTGACGTGGCCGAGAGGTGGCTAGAGAAGATGATTGATATATTTGCCGCGTTACATTATACTGAGGAGCGACAGGTCACATTTGCGGTCTTCCAATTAGAGGGAGCAGCCCGTTCTTGGTGGAACATCATAAGACTGAAATAGGAAAGAGAACTAACCCCAAGGACGTGGGTGAATTTCATGAGAGAGTTCAACACGAAGTATTTCCCACCTCTGATCCAGGAAAAGAAGGAAGATGAGTTCATTAGGCTCCGCCAGGGAACTCAAACCGTCGCTGAATATGAGAGCCAGTTCACCAGGTTATCCAAGTTCGCTCCCGAGTTAATCGTGACTGAGCAAAGGAGGATAAGGCGTTTTGTCCAAGGATTAAACGTTGAGATTCAGAAGGACCTGACCGTAGCCCAACACAGTACCTTTAGTGATGCTGTAGAAAAAGCTCAACGAGTTGAAAATGCGAGGTTACAAGTCAAGAACTTCCAAACCAAGAAAAGGGGATTTTCTGGAAGTAGCTCAGAGCAAGAGGATAAGGGTACGCTTTCTAAGATTGGAAGGGGAAACGGGGGAGCACAATTACCGAGGATGTCAAGTGGTACCTCACAGAGAGGCTCAGTCTCCGCTTCCCGTGGTCCCTGCGGGTACTGTGGGAAGCCGAATCACACGGAGGATGTCTGCTGGAAGAAAGGAAGAAAATGTCTGCGTTGTGGGAGCGCAGATCATCAAATCGCGAACTGCCCAGGCCAATCTCGAGAAGGGAGTAGGAGCCAACAGACAACCACGACCAACTTTGACCGGTCGAAGGGGGAGAAGAATGGACCAAAGGTGTCGGCTCGGGCGTATGCACTAGAGCAACATCAAGCCACTGACTCGTTTGAAGATAGGGAAGGTAAAATTCTAGTATTCCACCGTCTGACCCATAGAATGGTGTATGAGACGTTCAATTTGCGAAGGAAAAAAAAAGTATACGAAAGAATTCAATGAGCTTGGCTGGTGAAGGGACACTGATTGGTTAGCTAGGTGCGATGCTCAATTTGAGTGTGAGAAGGAAGCAGTAAAATTTTTGGTTTTCCGAAGAAGGCGATGATAAGGAATTTCGAGGACGAAATTCTTTTAAGGGGGAGAGAGTGTGAGAACCCGTAAATTTTCCGATTTTCTAGGCTTTATGTTATTTAATTGTACGCCTTTTATGCATTTTCTTCATTAGAAAAATTTTCTAAATAATTTTTATGAGTAAAGATAGTTTTTAGATGATTTTTCTAGTATCAGTTGGTTTTTGAGAAATTAAGAGCATATACCGGACGTGAGACCCGCTAGTGCGGAAAGTTCGGAAAAATTTGGCTAGTTAGGTTAAGTTTTGGATACCGGATTTATTTTACCAGGTGCTAAGAGATAATTAGAGATTGTTATATGGATGAGAGTGGAGAGACAAAAGGATAACCATGTTTAATTGAAGTGACAAGTGTCACTTGTTGATTACTTCTTACATTTTGACCATAAGACCATCTTATCACCTTTACCAAATAAATACCAAAAATTGGCCAAAAATCCTCTTATTTTTCCCTCTCTTGGCTGAATTTCTTGGAGAGCAAAAGAAAGAAAAACTATCAAATTTCTTCTACTCAATCTTGCTCAATCTTTCATTCCAACCGGTTAATCTTCAAATTACTCCATAAAATTTCTTAGTTTAGTGGTATTAAGATTGGTTGTGAAGTGGTTTGGAAGGCTAAGGTACCAAGTTGCTTCTTTTCTTGGGTTTGCAAGGTAAGTGACCAAGGAACCTTTCCTTTAATCTTGTTAATGTTCAATTGATGGCTTATGAGAGTTAAATAGATGGTTTTAGGTGTTGTTTCATGTCTTGTGGTGGAAATTGGTGAATTTTCATATTTATTCATGATTTTCTGTTTTCATATGATTAATATTGTGTGGCCATGGATGATGGTCTAGTATGGGTTAGAATGGAACTTTGGTATGATAATTGTAATGATTAGTGGAAAATTTCTAGTTTGAAGCAAAAATTTCCAGATTAGGGGTTCCATTTTTCCCCTTCTGCCCGGTCCTGTTACCCATAGTTAGAGGTCGAATTAGCCTTAGGTTAAAACATAAAAGTTGTATAGAATGACGTTTTGTAGTGGCCTGAAAAATTTCAGATTAATCGGAGCAATGTAGCCTGTGAAAAGACAGAAATACCCCTGCTTCCCTGTTTCTATCCGAACATGCTAATCAGCTTCTGTAATTGGTTGTTGTGACCACGAATACTACTGATTTGGTTGTTGATGTCTTCTTAAGACTTAAATCCTTGTATATTATCTTGCAAATAGCTTTGGAATCACTTGAATTGGAGTTGTATATGCTGAGATATGACTTAATGAATCAGGACTGCCACAGTAAACTTTGAATTGGGAAAATTTGGAGTTGTTTTGGTAAATGTGACCTAGTTAGGGTGAGAAATGGACTGAGTGGTCATCATGAAAGATATATCTCTCTGTCTTAGCTTCGAAATGATGTAAATTGCACCCCAATCCGATAAGTGAAGCTCTAGTTGTGTCCGTTCCGCTTAATGACGTCAAAACTGTCTTTTGGTTCTAGGGTTTATAATTGGGGCTTTTCTAGGGTTTCTTTGTTGAGCTACCATTTGGTTGTTTTGAAGGGTATTGTGGCTCTAATTAAAGGTGTTTAATAGTTTGTGATTGGGTGTTGAGGTTTGGTTGGAAAGGTAAAGAAGATTAGGGGATGTGCTGTCAAAATTTTCGCGGGAGCTTCTGCGCAGTCTCGGGAGATTTGCTATATCTTGATGTAGAAATGTTAGAATTGAGTTCTGTTTGTTGTATTTCAAACTAGATTCATAGGTCTATGAACCGTGCAAATTTCAGACCCTGTTTCTGTTTGTGTAATTTATGGTGATTCTTCAAAGTTGACTGAAATATTGTACCTGTTCTGTCTTTCACTGGTTGAAGCAGCAACTTAAGGCTCGAATTTGACTGCCTTGTGTTTTGAATCTTACAATGGTGTTTTCTGAAAAGTTATAGCCCTTTGAATGTATTTTCCAACGGTATAACTTTTACTAATTTTGGACTTACAAAACTTGAGATATGATTTTTCATATAGGGTTGCGCGAAACTGGAAAATCCGGTTTTCCTAGTATTGACCTTACTTTCATTTTCTACTTCAAATTTGGAGTTGGTCAGTCATTGTAGGTAGGGCTTTGAGGTTGTTCATGCCTCTAAGACTAATTGTTACCTTTTCACTCCGAGGTCACCTCTTTGCTTTGCATTAATGGCTCTTTTGACTAGACATATGGCTCGTAACCGAGTCTCACTTGCGAATTCCATACTAGGTCTTGGAGTTGAGTCTTAAGTGTTTGCCTTGATTGTTCTAGGAGGTGCCGTCGATTAAAGCCACACTTGGGAAGGAAACTTTTGAAGTTATCCTTTTTTGAACAGCGAGGGCTTGGTCGTGAAAGTTGACGAGCCATGGGGACTGTTATATGGAATCCTGTAGTAGTGAGACTCTTGATTCCGGTATACTCGAGTATTACCAAATTTCTACTGTTTGGAGTTTGGGCTCGGTAGGGGTATGTTGGGTGGAAGGAATGGAAGTAAAGTGGACCCTACGGTTGGTTACTCTTAAACATTGACGGAGGGTCAATGAGATCCGATCAAGAATGCAAGCGAGGAAAGGGGCTCTTGAGAGCCGCCCGTATCCTTTTATTAACTCTATTGATGCGTGCTATTGGCTTACTTTTGATGAATTGAAATGAAAAGTTTTATGCTTATATGAACTTTGCTGCTTGAGTGGTAGTATCTCACTGGGCGTAAACTCACTCTATTCCTTTTGTTTTCCTTACAGGAAATTGAATGCTTTTGGAAAGGCTATGAATGTTGGTTGCCGAGTTGAGCTTATGTGAATGTAATTTGAATAGCTCCTTTTGGGCAAAACCCTAAATGTATTTTGATCAAATTATCTCCCTTTTGTTTTGTAAATTTACAAACGTATGTGTATAACACTATTTTAACCCCGTTTATGTGTCCTATTTAGTTTGGGAATGTTTTTCTGAGTTATATGACATGGCCCCACTATTCACCGACGGTTTAGTTTGTGTTTGGCTATTTTGCAATTTCGGCTTGTGTGAGAGCGTATTATTTTTCCGAAACGTCTTGGATCGTGTTTGCCTGCACCGTTAGTCCTGGCGAGAGCTGGGCAGGTAGTCCGCTAACCTCTTTGGTTCACCTTAGGGGAAAGTGGGGCTGTCACAGGTGGTATCAGAGCCACTTCGCGTGGTCTCTGCGCGGAGAGAGTTTGGGCCAAGTGGTGTTATGGTCCTGCTTTCGTGAATGCGTCAAAAGGTATAAGTGCTCTTTTGAGCGTAAGCTATGAACAATGCATGTCATAAGTGTAAGGATCATTATCATGGGACTTGAGGAAGCTAGGTATGTATGTCAGGTGGGAATCTTTAATATGGATGATTTACGCTTGGACCGGCCGGCTCGAGTTGTGAATCATCTTAGATGGGATTCTTGCGCCCGGATACGAAAGAGATGAGAGCCTAGGTTAGAAAGGATTGGGCGAACTAGAAATGCGATTCTATGGAATTTCGTGTGATTTGTTCGGGTATGGTTAAGCGTGATCAACCTTGATTAAGATATAAATGGTGTTATTTTTGTAGATTATGGACGGAGCCCTAGGAGGGGGAAAACTTTTCGTGAGTTCTTTTGTACTCGTGACCTAGTTTGTCTATAGTACTTTTGGAGGACGCCTTTTGTTTCATGGGATGACTTTGTATGTACTTGACTGACTGTTCTGTATAATTGCTTGATCCGGTTATGTGTTCTATGTATATGTGTTATGTGTTTAAATGCTCTACGAGGTAATTGTTTTAGTTAATTGTTCTTGTTTAATTGTTCCTGTTTAGTGCTACGAAAAGAAGGGTTAGGTGCCCTTTAACAGTATAATTATTTTGTGACCTAGATCGACTTAGATTGATGGAAGGCACTCGTAGTGGTAGAGGCCGTGGACGCGGAGGTAGGCAACCCACGCCTGAAAGGGGCACTGGGAAAACCTTATCTGGACCTAACCCTGAACCTAGGGTTGATCCTAACATCCAAATAGCGGCTGCTATGCAGCAAATGACTAATTTACTAGCCCAAGTGGTGCACCAACAGGGTCAAAACCCTAACCCCAACCCTGGGAACCCCGGTAATCACGTGGAGAGCGAGGATAGGGCTCTCGAGAGGTTCCAGAAGTTTGCCCCACCAAAGTTTATCGGGGGGCCCGATCCGGACGTGGCCGAAATGTGGCTAGAGAAGATGGTGGATATCTTTGCCGCCCTACATTATACGGAGGAGAGGCAGGTGACCTTCGCCGTCTTTCAACTAGAAGGGGCGATTCGGCAAAAATGGGAACGGGAACTAACGTCCAGGACCTGGGTGAATTTTATGCGGGAATTCAATGCTAAATTCTTCCCTCCTCTAGTTCAGGAGAGAAAGAAAGATGAGTTTATCCGACTCGGCCAAGGGGCCCAATCTGTAGCGGAATACGAGAGCCAATTCACCCGTCTATCCAAATTTGCGCCCGCACTCATCATGACCGAGCAACGAAGAATACGGCGATTTGTCCAGGGCCTGAACGTAGAAATCCAGAAGGACCTCGCGGTAGCCAAAATTAACGCCTCTAGCGATGCAGTGGAGAAGGCGCAATGAGTAGAGAATGCTAGGCTACAGGTGAGAAACTTCTAAGCGAAAAAGTGAGGATTTCCTGGAAGTAGTTCGGGGTAGGGGGATGAGAGTACCCCTTCCAAGTTTGGGCGGGGAACGGGAGGAGAAAGGATGCCGGGAGTGTCACGAGAGGGCCCGTCACGAGGCGGCCAAGTGGGGAGAGGCCAGAGAGGAGGCTCGGCTTCTACAGCACGCGGACTTTGCGGGTATTGCGGAAAGTCAAACCACGCAGAGGACAATTGCTGGAAGAAGGAGGGAAAATGTTTGCGCTGTGGAAGTGCAAACCATCAGCTCGCTACTTGTCCAGTCCTAACACGAGATGGAAAGGGGAGTCAGCAATGGACGAGAACTAATTCCGAACCGGCCAAGGTGGAAGGGACCAAACCTAAGGTAGCGGCTCGAGTGTATTCACTGGAGCCACAACAGGTCCCCAATTTTTCTGAAATTGAGGAAGGTACGATTTTGGTATTTCACCGATTTGCGAAAATCTTAGTAGATCCCGGTGTTACTCATTCATTTGTCAACCCCAATTTTATGTACGGAATAGATACAAAACCTGCTCGTCTACCCTACGACCTGAAAGTAGTACTCCTATGGGGAAATGTCACGGCCCCACCTCCCCCTAAGGCGAACCAGAGGGTTTGGCGGGCCGCCTGCCCAGCTCTCGTCGGGACTCAGTCATTCACTACAAATCTCAGTTGAATTTCAAGATATATATATATATCAAAGGTTCCCAAACTTTACATATCAAAAGCGAAGCGTCCACGCTTCCACTGCGCCACTCTGATCCTTGATACCAATTATTATACAGGAGAAAATCCAAAACTAGACTATTATACATCCAATCAATTCTAAACGTTCAATACAATCCCAATATGAACGATTACACAAAAGGAATTCTAAGTTCAATCCATACATGAGATAATCCACGAATAAACACTACAAGCCCTTCCTTCGCCTTGAGCCCTGTGGAGGGGAATAAAACATTTTTGGGGTGAGCTAGAAGCTCAGCGAGTAACCAATAAAATCAGTAATCAAATCTGTTTAACAATAGTTCATTTCAATGATGTCATTTCAATATGGAGTATCAATAATTCAAGAAACATTTACAATGGAAAGCGATAGTAACATTCATGAAAAGGATACGTTCGTTCTCCTGTCATTTCATTGCATTTTCGGTTTCATTCGTGCATTCATTCACCCCGTCCCTGGCTTTTGGCCAGGCTCCACCAACCTACAAGGTAATACTCGAGTATACCGAAACGTTCACCCAAGTTCCTAGTCGCCCGACCGAGTCCGCTTCTGGCTCGAGACGACCGGTAACAAGGGGCAATGGCCAGTTCAGCCCAAAAGGCTTACATTCATGCGCAAGTAGCATTTAATCATTAATCATTGAAAATTTCATATTTATTTAGGTCGAGTGCGATAAAGTACACACTCGCCTAGAAAACTCGTTTTAACAATCATTGAAAGCAAAATCAATAATAACAAGACACTGATATGCAAGCACGCATGATATGTAAGAAAACAGTTCCAAAAGTAACTTTGAAAACAGTTCAAAAGTAAATAATGCAAGAAATGGTTCATAAATAATTTTAGAAATAGTTTGAGGTCACTCACCTCCACGGCTCTGAAACCATCCATCATATAGCATTGCCTTGCTCAAATCCAAGTCTTAGATCACAAACCCAATGCAACAAGTCCCTTCAAAGTTCGGACAGCACTTCCCCTAAATTTGCTAACTTTTCGAGCCATCACGGCTTCATTATATCCTCAGCCAGTCCCAAAGGTACACACACAACAAAAAGTTCATCTAATAGTCATTCAGCATGTTCCAAGTAGTACTAGTACAAGTCAAACTAGGGAAAAGTATGGAAATGAAAGTTAAGCTCAAAACCAGAAAAACAGTTTTGACGTCCTTTTGCGGTAATGGCACCAAAGGTACTACGATTGTCGGATGAAGGTACAAGACCCACCGTTTCGAAGCTAAGAAACAGGGCTACAACAATGTAGAAGGTCACTCAGTCCAAATCCCAGCACAACTAAGTCATATATGCCAAATACCAAACCAGAACCGTAATTGGAGGTTTACAAATTACACTATGCTGTAATCAGTACAACTCAGTCTAAACAGGTCCAAATGCAGAAATTCCAAAGGTATATGGTAGCTAGGACATCAATCTACATTTCATCAGAAGACCTCAACACCCAAATCCAAAACAATTCCAGTCAAAACAACCCATTTCAGACGCAGTTCTAACATCCTGATGAACCCAGAACAGCAATAGTAATTTTGGCTTATCTCATTCTACACTACTCCAATTGACCTGAACTTTTTCAGGAACCCTTAAAACATCAATACCTACAACTTTCATGTTTTGATCAAAGGCCAATTCGGCCTCTATCTAGGACCAAAAATTTCGGACAGAATGAAGAACCAAGAACCCTAATTTTCCAGATTTCTTCCAAAACAGAATTTACTTGCAATTATCAATCATTCACACCTACTAGAGTCATTATAGGCCATTGCCAATCATCATACAAGGCCACAACATCATGATCATATGAAACCAGAAAAATCACCAATAAATTGTAAACTTCACCATTTCATCCAAAAACAAGAATTAAATCATAAAGTTGCACCTTATATCACCACTAATCATGAATTGAACATCATTAGAGCAAGGAGAGGGGTCATTCACAACTCACCTTAGCAATACAAGAGAGAGAGAGCTATTGGTCACCTATACTTTCCAAATAACTTCACCAATCACCTCACAAACATTACTTGAAGGTGTTTTATGGAGCAAGTTCAAATTTAACCGGTTGAAGTTGAAGATTGAGCAAGGTTGTAGACCAAAATTGTGGAGAGTTTTCTTCCCTTTGAGCTTGCAAGAGGTCGGCCAAGAAGGAGGAATAAATGGTGAGTTTTTGGTCAATTTTGATATTAATTTGGTAAAGGCATGAATAGTGTAGTCAAAGTCCAAGACTTAATCTTATGGTGACACTTGTCACCTTTAGGTTTAAAACTTATCTCTTTGTCTCTCCAATACAAATATCTTTACACTTTGTAAAATAATATCACTTAATACAAAATTCCAACAAGTTGTCAAAAATATAATGCATTTACCGCACTTGCGGGTCCCACGTTCAAAACACGCTTTTAATTTCTCAAAAACTAACCGATACTAGAAAAATCATTTTCAAACTATCTTTGCTCATAAACTTTATCTGGGGAATTTTTCTAATAAAGAAAATGTAGAAAAGGCGGGCAAGTAAATAAAATAAACCCTAGAAAATTAGAAAATTTCCTGGTTCTCAAACTCATTTTTTTTTCGGGGCGTCACAGGAAACATCATTTGAGCACTGGTATGGTTTGTAAGGATTGCCGCGTTTGGGTAGGAGAGAAGGTTTGGGGCGTGTGTTGACGCAAAACCAGAATGTGAAATCTTTTACCTCTAAGAAATTGAAACCCCACGAACAAAAACTACCCAACCCACGATCTGGAGTTAGTCGCAGTTGTTTTCGCTCGGAAAAAGTGGAGAAATCATGGGATAGAAGAGACTGCCTGGGAGGTGGAAGAAGAGATGCGAAAGACATATCCTGAACAGTTCGTGAATTAAGGTGAGAAAATTTCGAGGGCGAAATTCATTTAAGGGAGAGAGAGTGTGAGAACCCGTAAATTTCCTTATTTCTAGGCCTTATTTTAATTATTTGCACGTCTTTTATGCATTTTCTTTATTAAAAAATTTTCTAAATAATTTTTATGAGTAAATATAGTTTTTAGATGATTTTTCTAGTATCGGTTAGATTTTGAGAAATTAAGAACGTATATCGGACGTGGGACCCGCTAGTGCGGAAAGTTCGGAAAAATTCGGCCAGTTAGGTTAAGTTTTGGATACTGGGTTTAGTTTACCGGGTGTTATGAGATAATTAGAGATTGGTATATGGATAAGAGTGGAGAGACAAAAGGATAACCATGTATTAATTAGAGTGACAAGTGTCACTTAGAGAACTAGTCTTACTTTTTGACCACTATTCATGACTTTACCAAATAAATCAAAATTGACTAAAATTACCCTTCATTTTCAAGCTCCTTGGCCGATTCTCTTCAAGGGAAAAGAAGAAAAATTCTCTCAATTTTCTAGTCTCCAATCTTGCCCAATCTTTCAATTCAACCGTTTAATCTTCAAATTACTCCATAAAACCTCTTAGTTTAGTGAAGTTAAGCTTAGTTGTGAAGTTGTTTGGAAGGCTAAGGTGGTTAGTTGCTTCCTTTCTTGCATTTTAAGGTGAGCATCTAAGGAACTCCTCTTTTGTTCTTGATGATGTATAATTAATGGCTTGTGGTAGCCTAAGAGGTGTTTTTGTGGGTTATTTCATGATTTTAGTGAGATTGATGACATTTTTCTATTTATTCATGATTGTTCTGTTTTAATATGATTACCATTGTGTGGCCATGTATTATGGTTGGAAATAATCTAGAATGGAGCTAGAATGCATAAATTGTGGTTGTTGCGCAAAATTTCCGCATTTGACGGAAAATTTCAGAAGTTAGGGTTTCATTTCCCCTCATTCTGCCCGGTACTGTTCCTCATAGTTAGAGGCTGAATTAGCCTTGAGTTAAAACATGAAAGTTGTAGGGAATGATATTTTATAGTTTCCTGTAAACTTTCAGGCCAATCGGAGCAATGTAACCTATGAAAAGACTGAAATACCCCTGCTGCCCTGTTTCTACCCGAACTTGATAATTGCTTCTGTAATTGGTTAATTTGGTTGGGAATAATTCTGATTTGGTTGTTGACGTCTTCTTAAGAAATGTATCCTGGTGTCTTAGATTTCTGATGGCTTTGGAATCACTTGATTTGGACTTAGGTAGCCTGAATTACGGTTCGTTAACCAGAATGCGGTTTGTTCACCTGTTTTTACGGTTCTGGTTTAGTATACTGAATTTTTGACCTAGTTGTACTATGAACTGGACTGAGTGACCTTCTGTAACTTTGTAGCCCTACCTCTTAGCTTCGAAACGGTGTGTATTGGACCTCCATCCAATAATCGTAGTGCCAATGGTGCCAAAACCGCAAAATGATGTCAAAAACTATTTTTATGGTTTAGAGCTTAATTCCATTTCCGGATTTCCCTGGTTTACTCTAGTGCTTATACATTCTTCTGGAGCCCTATTTTGGTAGTATTTGGAATTGGTTTATGACTTGTAATCGAGTCTTATTGTGCTTATTTGAATGTTTTAGGACATGACGGTGGTCCAAGACGCTCTTTGGGCGGAAGTTTATGAAATATCATTTGCTTGCTTGGTGAGTGTACTGCTCACTTGTTTGTTTACAATGTGGCTTTACTATATTGAACTTGATGCCTTGAAGGCTTATTTGCACTGTTGAAACTGATTAAAGTAAGAGTGTACTTGATCGCCCTCACCCCTTTTGTATTATATACGACTGTCTACTGTTTCACTGTGGAACTTGAAATGTATATGGAAAACTGGACTTGGTGTCGTTTGGACGAGGATCCAATGACTTTTACTGTTGCTACTGAGCTCGACCCCATTGGTAGTCGATTGAATCGAGCCAGCGAGGGCTTGGTCGTGAAAGTTGACGAGCCATGGGGACTGTTATATGAAATCTTGTAGTAGTGAGACTCTTGATTCCGGTATACTCGAGTATTACCAAATTTCTACTGTTTGGAGTTCGGGCTCGGTAGGGGTATGTTGGGTGGAAGGAATGGAAGTAAAGTGGAGCCTACGGTTGGTTACTCTTAAACATTGACGGAGGGTCAATGAGGTCCGATCAAGAATGCAAGCGAGGAAAGGGGCTCTTGAGAGCCGCCCGTATCCTTTTATTAACTCTATTGATGCGTGCTATTGGCTTACTTTTGATGAATTGGAATGAAAAGCTTTATGCTTATATGAACTTTGCTGCTTGAGTGGTAGTATCTCACTGGGCGTAAGCTCACTCTTTTCCTTTTGTTTTCCTTACAGGAAATTGAATGCTTTTGGAAAGGCTATGAATGTTGGTTGCCGAATTGAGCTTATGTGAATGTAATTTGAATAGCTCCTTTTGGGCAAAACCCTAAATGTATTTTGATCCAATTATCTCCCTTTTGTTTTGTAAATTTACAAACGTATGTGTATAACACTGTTTAAACCCCGTTTATGTGTCCTATTTAGTTTGGGAATGTTTTTCTGAGTTATATGACATGGCCCCACTATTCACCGACGGTTTAGTTTGCGTTTGGCTATTTTGCGAATTCGGCTTGTGTGAGCGCGTATTATTTTCCCGAAACGTCTTGGATCGTGTTTGCCTGCACCGTTAGTCCTAGCGAGTGTTGGGCAGGCAGTCCGCTAACCTCTTTGGTTCGCCTTAGGGGAAAGTGGGGCTGTCACATGGATCCTCTAAGATCACCATATAAGCACTACTAGGCTACTGCACTTCATGATTAGGATATTAGTTCATATTTGGCTTTTGCATCTTTTGCACTTAAAAACATTTGTTGTGCTCTGTCTTAAGGATTTTACTCCTCTATTGGTCTGTAAAACTATTTAGTTATCCTTTATGTTGAATGTTGCTCATTTCAGTCTATCTGTAAATATTAGTTTCTGGTTGATAATGTTTTGGTTTTGGTTCTGAATGAATGGTGTTGCTGTGTTCTGCCAATATTAGTTTTGTTAAATTCAGCTTGGATGTGTGTTGCTGATAATATCTGGTGACAATATTTGTGAGCCAATGTATTGGTAATATGGATAATTTCACTGGTTGATTCAATGATGACAAAAAGGGGGAGATATGGATATGTAATCTATATGTGAGGGGGAGTCATTTTAAGGGGGAGTTGTGATTAATTTGAAGGGAAGTTGTGAAAACTCCCCGAATGCATTAAGTTAGGGGGAGCGTACCTAAAACCTTTTTATTCCATCCATTGTTTTGTCATCATAAAAAATGGGGAGATTGTTTATCTCAATCCTATAATTTTTTATGATTAAAAAAAAATGGATGTTACTAATATTCTCTGATTAGATCTTTCCAGAATTGGAGCAGAACAGGTTCAAAGGCTAACATATATTAAAATAGCGGTCGGACGCATATAAGGACTGCATCGGCCGTCCGACAACCATTAAGTAATTTCGGACGCATGAAGAACCCACTCTCGGACGTCCGAAGATGATAAGCCAAGTCCTCTAAGCTAATTGACCTCGATCGGACGTACAACACCTGAGTACCGGACGTCCGATAAACGTTGCGACACTTCGAACCAAAAACATTGAAGAAGAATTCCCAGTTTTACATCATACATTCGGATGCATATTCTGGAGGTACCGGACGTCCTAAACATTTCAAGAAAACTTCTTGAACTCACTGCCTGCGTTCGGACGCAGAAAACTAGCCTACCGGACGTCCGACACCACCAACGGCTAGTTGACTCTTCATCTGCCTTCTATCCATTGTTAGCATTAAATGAAGAATTTTTTGGTCCCATATAAAAAGGAAAAATTCAACCACTTCAAACAACTTTCGCACATTGAGACTACATCAGATCTGGAGTGATTCAAGTGTGAGAATACTCTTTAAAGAAGATTTGTACTCTTATGTGACGCCCCCACTTCTACCAAGGGCGAACCCGAGGGTATCGGCGGAACGCCTGCCTAACTCGCGCCAGGACTCACTACTTATCATGAGAAAATAAATTTCACGCCAAA
This sequence comes from Coffea arabica, assembly GCF_036785885.1. Taxonomy (NCBI): domain Eukaryota; kingdom Viridiplantae; phylum Streptophyta; class Magnoliopsida; order Gentianales; family Rubiaceae; genus Coffea; species Coffea arabica. The sequence goes on along the minus strand of NC_092331.1, from coordinate 35,425,269 downwards.
AGAAAGTTCTATTTACTCTTTTACAACTTCAAAAGTTGCATAAACTAGTACATCAAGTCATATATACTACGAGTACCAAAAAGTAAACCCTAGAAAAGTTGAGAACTACAACCACCACGACAACCATATACATCTTACTAGTCAACTTAGAACAAGTACAAATTCAAATATTCTATAATCAAAAGTCTAAACACCTTCCCGAACGATCCCCGCGTCGGCCCCCTGCTAAAGAAAACAAATAGAATGGGGTAAGGTATATGCTTAGTGAGTAATCAGGGAAAAAAAAATGTAAACTCACATAATTAACCAAGTAAATCAGGATATTTCACATCAATAACAGAAAGGTAACTTCACAAGGTAGGATACAGGTGGCTCCAAAGCCAGTTCAATTCCCCGAACTTGAACGCCTGTTGACACTCCGTCAACCAAAGTACTCATGGTCCGTAGACTCCACTTACTTTTTCCATTCACCTTATCAACCCCCGCTGGCCAGTCAACAGCACACAGCAGCTCGAACGAAACAAAATCACTTAGCTTTAATCAAAGCTTTAACAAAGAACGAAATCCCAAGGTTAGCATAGAACTACCTTCGACCAAGCCCCAACTGGCTGGAATAGTTCGTCTACTCTTGGAACAGGGCTGGAACCAAGCCCTGAGATATCCAATCTCTCAATAGATGATATCTCTCAACAAAGTACACAACAAGGTACTTACCCCAACAGCACATAGTAAAAGGGGTTCAACTCAAATCATGTAACCACCCCCATCAGCACACAGCAAGAGGGTGATACTCAACATAAGACATGTATTCTCACATATGAAATCAAAATAAAGGATGGGTTTAGGTCGAGTAAGATAAAGTACACCCTCACCTAAGTACCTATTTAACATATACAAAGCACTTTGATAATTTCACATCAAGAAACAACCCAATTACTCACTTGATAAAGCTTGGCACGAAAAACGATACAATTCACTGAGCTTGACCATCACCGTCAAAAGCCTCACGGTCTGTATTGACAGATTATATACATACATAAGTGAAACGGCCATACAATAGCAGTTTATAACTTAAACGATTGAAAACGGTCGAAAAGAATAAAAAACGGTCAAAAACGACGTTAATGCCAAAAAAATGTCAAAATTGGCCAAAATGGCCGGAATGGTAACAAAATAACAAAAGTAGGCCAAAACGGCAAAAACGGTTGAGACATGCACGTGCGCGTGCGTGAAAATGAAAAGATATAAAAATAGGTTACACGGTTTGGACCATAACCAAAGCTGTGGTTATCGGATCAAAATGCACTAGGTAGTGTCTCAAAGCTTAGACAAAAGGTTACAACTTCCATGAAGACACCTCAACCCAGTTTTCGGTGTATCCAAGTCAAATTTGCAAAAGACAGAACTAGAACTTCGAAGACCGGTTTATCTCTAGTGAAACTTTGGCAGCATGCCCCTTGATTTTACCTATTTTCCAGCCATTTATGGCTTCAATATTTTCCTCAAACAGTCCCAAAGTCACACACAAAATAATCTTATTTCAATATCCGTTCAATAGGCTCAAAGTCATACAAGTACAAAATCAAGCTAACGACATGTGCGGAAATGAAGTTTAGCAAAAGATAGATTTGACGTTGTTTTGCGTAACGGACACAACCGAGGCTACGCTTATCGGATTGGGATACAATTTATACCGTTTCAAAGCTAAGACAAAGGCCTACAACTTTGATGAGGACACTCAGTCCAATTCATAGTGCAGCTAGGTCAAAATTCCATTGTACAAAACCAGAATCTCACAAACGGGTTAACTAACCGCACTATGGTTAAATGACAATAATTCAGGCTACCGAAGTCCAATCGAGGCGATTATAGGGGAGTTGGAAAGATAAGACATAGCAATACAACTTCTGTGTTTTGGCCATAGGCTAAATCAGCACGGATCAGGGTGAACAGATGCGGTCAGATTGGTGAAATGTCAAAACTGTCCCTAACGTTCTACTTATGGCAGTCTGGGGTATTTCGGTCTTTTCACAAGCTACATTGCTTCGATTGAGCTGATATTTTTCAGAAAACTATAAAACACCATTCTCTACAACTTTCATTTTTTATTCTAAACCAAATTCAGCCTCTAACATAATGAACTAGAACTGGGCAGAACTGAAGCTACAATTTCCAGAAATCTGGAATTTTGTTATGTGCAAGCTATAATTCACATTTTTAACTTAAAACTACCACTAATTTCTCCTTTACAAGATTATATACCATATATATACATCATCTAACACCTAACCCACAAGAAATATAAGTGAATCAATCAAAACCCTAACTCAAAATTCATCACTCCAACCATCAAAACTTTTGGAAACAAGCATCACAAGCACAATTCTAACATTAATACCCAACCTAATCATGATTAATGGAGAAAGAAAGGTTGATCAGCCATTATACCTCAAGACAAGAGCTTGCAAGAAGGATCCTCCACTTCTCCTTGAAATTTTTTACCCTCAAGCTTCCCAAGATTCCAAACTAGTGATTAATCGGTTTAGATTTCTTGTTTTCTCACTCAAATGAATCAAACTCAAGATGAAATGGAGTTTCTTCCTCTTATTTTTCTCTCTCTCCCTCTCGGCCAAGACAAGCAGAAAATGATGAAGAAATGGAGCCAATTGAAGATAAGAAGTGTGACACCGCACATCTCCCTAAGGCGGACCAAAGGGTATCCGCGGACGCCTGCCCAGCTCTCGCCAGGACTCAAGCAATTCCATTCAATTTAAAACCGGACTAAACACTTCGAAGAGAACAACATGAATACAATAATGCGGAAGCGTTCAAGCTTATCAAGCCACTTAACATGTAACCATTACATCGGTAACCATAAAACAACTTAAATTCAACATACACGTCAGGGCCCAAACTTTTAAATTTACAATTTCCAAAAGTACAACCCAAACCAGGGCCTAGTCAAAATATAGCAGGAGACTTAACAAAAGTGTAACAAATAGTTTCACCATACTTCTCCAAGATTCGGTCCTGTTAAGGAAAACAAAGCTATAGGGTGAGCTAAATGCTCGTGAGGCCAAGAACACACATGCAGGCACTTTGTTCAAATAGCAATCCCAAATTTAATAAATAAAACCATGTCCCTTCAATAATCAATCATTCGAACAGGAAAAGTAATCAGAAACAATTCAAGGATATAGTAGCTCTCAGGAGCTAAGTTCCACTCGCTCTGCCGATGTCATTCGTATACCTTCCCGCGTTGACCCTCCTATCAACCGGGTCGGTATTTCCATTACCGTAGATCACCACTTACTTTCCTCCGTCCACCGTACACCTCAAGGGCCCACAAGTCATGTATAAGGCGATACTCCACGAGTATGCCGAGCAAGACCTCTCATTAGGTCGAGCTCATATTTACCTCATGGCTCGCCTAAGTCCCCGACCAAGCCCATTGCTGGCTCGAGTCTAAGGTTGGCCTATGAGTTTGGGCGTCCCCCATTCATTTGAAAGTCGAGGAGGTTCACTCCAACGACATATGCATTCATAACGTAACATTGCATTTCATTCATTCATTCAATACATTTCAATCATTCATTTGAAATTAGAACGAGCACGGTAAAGTACGCACCCGCCCTTATTTTTAAAACTTCCAACAATTACCACAAATAAGCAAGTATCACAGATTCACACACTTGACACTCACCGAGCAATTCAATAAGAATTATTTTCTGGGAGTTCAAGTGTCCACAGTAAGATCCTCTTGAATGTCTTCTTGCGCGCCTGGCAATTAATAGCGGATAATCACACAAATAACCCACTTTTCAAGGAAGATTGTACACTAGTACAATCTAAGGAATATCTCACAAAATGAACCTCAATTACTCGTAAATCAAGGTTCAACTTGCCTTTTTTTTTATGTACAATATTATTTGAGTTTTTATCATGAAAAGCGAGGCAAAACGTTTGAATAATACTAAGAGAATTAAGCGTTTTGGAAAAACTCCTATGCCTTGAAAATTGAGAAATTTCAGTTTTATCCTAAATCTTTAAAAATTCGTATCTCTCTTGATATAAGTCCAAAACTGGAAAACTTTATACCGTTGGAAAAATTTTGGAAAGTGTTAAAAGTTCTTAGAAGACACCTTTCCATGAATCTAAATGGAAAGTACTCAAAAATGAGCTTGAAGATACAGACTTGGCGTACAAGGGAGAATTAAGTTGGATTTCGGCCAACTTTGAAAATTCGGCACGATTCACATATTGCAAACCGGCCTCTGAAATTTGTAACTCAATTAGAGTTGCAAGTGAGGTTTATAGCAAAACAAGCAGATCAAGAATCGGAGTTTCGAGTACCGAGATACGGTAGCTCAAAGTTGAAGAAGATTCAAGACTGAAGAAGAATTTCCAGTTTTGAACCTCCAACACTAGAAATTTAATTCGGTATCGAAACGAACTTGAATTGATGCCAAAAATGGCAGTATTTTACTCCTATATGCAAGGTATTTCTCTATCAAATTTCAGGGAAAAATACCCTCGGAAAGGTAGTTAACTAATCATCCAAAGTTCCGGAAAATTTCTAAGGCAATCTGCCTTTTGACTTTCATTTCCCAAATTCAAATCGTTTAACCAAGAAAGCTATCCAACCATGGTTCATTGGTGAAATAAAGGTCTAAGATACATCCATGATACTTTTGGTAATGGTTTAGCATCAAAATTTCAATTAATAAGATCACTCCCAAGTTTTTGTCCCACATCAGTCCAAATACTACGTTTTTCCAAAACAGGGCAGTCCTCTTGTTTTAATCACAACTCAACCAATTAAACTCGGAATGAGGCATGGTTTATGGCGTTAGAAAATGTATTCATAGGACTAAAAGTTCACAGAAGAAAACGTTTTGAAATTTGGCAAGAAACCAGCTCAAAATTGAGCCTCAAGTTGCTGCCTCTACAAACCATTCCAGCAAATCCGAGAGACAGGACAGCTATCTTAAAACGTTTGGTTCTGCTCACTCACAAAGAATCAGAATTTACATTTTATCTCAAATTAAAACCAGGAATGTCTAGTTTCAAACGCCACCGACGGAAATCGATTTCGACACCCGAGGACAGAGTTATGGCCAAAATGCTACCGCTGGACAGGGTTACCCGAAAATAATTTTCCAGCTTGCCTAGTCCACGAATAAATTCATTTGCCCATTCAAACGTTAATGTTTTCCAACGAAAATTCCTACACATATAGTATAACATATAAACATCAGGTTCATGCCAATAAATCACCAAAAATTGGCCTTATAGTGGCCGAACAAAACAGGGGCAGTTTCGGAAATTTCTTGTCATGACCTCAACTTTGAGTTTCCAACAATAATACTCCATAAATCCATCATTATAACCATTAAACTACCATTAAATCCAACATTAATCCTCTAATCAGCAACAACAACCCAAGTGTGGGAATACAAAGAGCCCACTATCACATTTTACAACCATATCAAGCCATCCATACACATGCAATAGCTTAAAGATGCCTTTCTACCATCATAATCCAAGTTTAAGGTGTAGGATGAAGTTATACCTCCTTAGTGCCTTAACCCAGAAATTTTCCGCCCTCAAGAGCTCCAAGAAACCGTGAAAATGCAGCCCTTTTTGTTAGCTAAATCCAACCTCCAAGTAGTATGCTAGATGATCTTCAAGTTTGGTGAAGATTGGTTGAGGTTTTGGGTTGATTTGATGAAGGAATTTGTGAAGCAAGAGAGTGAGTGAGAGGGGGGTGTTGGCCGGCTGCTAGGTGAGAGAAGATGGAGTGAAGTGTGATCAATATTAGCTTCCAAGAGAAGATTAAATGGGTGGTGCACAATCACTCCAAAGTCAACTCTTATTAGGGCTCGTTTGGCACGTTTTAGGTTCGATTTTCTCGCGCGTTTGGTTCACTAGTGCACTGAACCTCCAATGCATTTATATTCATGCAAGTATTATTCACTCTTAATTGTCCCAAAATAAGGGTCTAAAGTCCCTCAAATAAAGTCGCGCGTGTGAAAACGCGTACCGTCAATTTTAACGCTATAACGCGAAACTTCCAATAAATTCTTATAACGATTGCACTACTAACTATCACTTGAGTATTAACTCATAAGATTACCTATTTTAGGACCATAGTACAAGTCTCCAATATTCCAAGCTTATGGTGCTCCTACGCGGATAAAATCTTCAAGCACTATTCACTATTTTACTAAACGCGCTCCAGGGAATTAATTTTTGAAACGAATCATTTTAAAAATATAACGAAGTTATATTATCATGTATTTAGGTCTAATAAGACTAGAAAATATTCCTCGTGGCAAAAATTCAATTAAATAATTTATTAAGCCATAAATTAGGCATAAAATAATAGTTTTTACGAGTCCTCACAAGAAGGCAAGACAATTAGTTTGGCCAAAGGCCCTTAGATGGGCAACAATTGTCTCCACCAAATTTGACTCATTTTTCCTTTTTTTTTCTCTCTCTCTTGGTCAAGAATTTAGGCTGCCTTGAAGGGTATTTTGGGGTGATTTTTTTGATATCAAAGTAAGGAGATGAAGGTAATAAAGTAGTGTTCAAGTGGTGTGTTCAATCGGTAGCGCGCGACACCCGTCGGTCCGAGCCGATTTTTCTTAAATCGCGTATACTAGTGTTTTAACTTATAATTCACTAACTTATTATTACCACTTCTAGTCACACACTTAATATCATCTAAAACTCACTTTTAATCACCAAATTTGATCCACACTTCGTACCGGATAGTCACACTACGGATAAGCGTAAAATCCTAATTCGCGCTAACTTTAAAATGAAAAGGAAAAACCCTTACTTCTATATTCATTTGCACTTATTGTGGGGTGTTTGGGTAATAAGGCTATTATAAAATCATAAATTCCAAATAAAAGGGAATTTTAAGAAAATATGAGGGGTTTTACAATTACATAGATTACAATTAGGGTTTCGGTTGAAATATGAGAAATTTGAGAAAACGATCAGTCACAAGTGAAACTAGGGTTTTGATTAGACTTTAGGGTTTCTAGAATTTAGGGTTTCTAGTCTGTAAAACAAAACAATAAAGTAAAGAAATCGTAATATTCTCTTTGAGATTAAACAAAAATAGTATCCTAAAAGTCGGGGTATCAAAATCTCCCCTCCTTCAAAGAATTTCGTCCTCGAAATTGCAACCTTTAAGTGAAATCTTCTTAATCCTTTCACGAGTAAGGGTTCGAATACTCTAATACCTCATTAACGAGTTCATCAGGAGTGGTACAGATTACCTCAATCCAACAACCAACCAACCGTGTAATCCTTAGCTCAAAGTCTCAATGGTCTTTAGTCTTAATGAACTGCAAATGTCTCGTAGATCGGCCTTAATGGTAGTAATCTTTTGAAACGAATAGAAGAAACCTCAATACGATGGAAGATAGGGGGTACCTTCGATGATTGCTAATGGGCCTGTCACCTCCTGATGTCCCATTGCATAGGTCCTTGCCAGCACTTTCGATCGATTACTCGTGGCATTGGTTGGCTTAGACGTGTTTCCTTTTGCTCTTGAAAAATTTCCTTCTTTTGGCAGGTGAGGGCACTGAGCAATCAGGTGCTCAGCACTACCACATTGGTAGCATTTTCGAATTTGTCCTTTCTTCCAACAAGTATCTTCCATGTGGTTAGCAGCCCCACAAAATTCACATGCCATTCTAGGTGTGAGAACCCGTAAAACCCTAATTATTTTCCTAGGGTTTATTTCCCCTTAATTGCATGTTTTCTTCATTTTCTGGCTTAGAAATATTTTCTTAGTGGATTTTATGAGTAATTATAGTTTTTAGATGATTTTTCTAGTATTGGAGAGGTTTTAGAAAATTAAGAATATATATTGGACGTGGGACCCGCTAGTGCGAAAAGTTCGGAAAAATTCGGCCAATAAGGTTAAGTTTCGGATACTGTGTAAAATTTATCGGGTGTTAAGAGATTAGTAGAGAGTGTGAAGTGATTGATGTGAGAGAGAAAAGAAAGATAGGAATGCATTTAAGGAGGTAACAAGTGTCACCTTCTCATTTGATGCCTTTTAAGAATTACTATTCACAATTTTGACTTTTTTGACCAAAGGTTAAATATCTCAAAAAATTGCACAAAATTCACCATTTTTGCACCCTTGATGGCCGGCTCTCTCTCTCTCAAAGAAGAAGACAATTTCCTAACTTTCAAGCTACCATAAGCTTCAATCTTCCATGAACAAAGGCTTAGACTAGATTCTACTCCATAAAACCTTATCTTCTAGTGATAGTAAGTTGCTTGGTGAAGTTGTTTTGAAGCTCTAAGGTGGCCAACCTCTCTATCTCTCTTAATTCCTTGGTAAGTGATGCTTGAACACCCTACTACACCTAATGATGGTTATATTATGCTTAGAAGTGGCTTGAGTGTTGGATTATATGATTTATTTCTTGGTTTGGCTTGATTTGGTGAAGTTTTCCATTTTATGATGAATTTTCTGGTTTCATATGATTTTGATGTTTTGGACTAGTATGATGGTTGGTAATAAGGGGCTTTGGCTCTAGTAGGTGTGAATTGTTGTTAAATGCAATCAATTTTGGATTTGGAATGAAATGTGAAAAGTTAGGGTTCTTGAACCCCTATTCTGTCCGAAATTTTAGGTCATAGCTAGAGGCCGAATTGGACTTTCCTCAAAACATGAAATTTGTAGGTATTGATGAGTTTAGTGTGCCTACAAAATTTCAGGGAAATTGGCCAAGTGTAGAGTGAGTTATGCCGTTTTTACTGTTGCTGTTTTTGGTGCACAGAAGGTCCGAACTGCGATAGTAATTGCCTGTTTTGACTGGAATTGGTTTGGATTTTGGAGTTGGTGTCTTCTGATGAAATGTATCTGGATGTCTTAAATAACTTATGCCTTTGGAATTTCGGCATTTGGACTTGTATGGACTGAGATATACCGATTACAGTTTTCTGTGTTTTGCAAACCTGTTTTGGTGATTCTGGTTTAGTGTTTGGCATTTTTGACCTAGTTGGGTCAGGAACTGGATTGAGTGACCTTCTACATTGTTGTAGCCCTGTCCCATAGCTTCGAAACGGTGGGTCTTACACCCCTAACCGATAATTGTAGTGAGAGTTGTGCCATTACCGCATTATGACGTCAAAACCGGTTTTCTTATCAAGGCCAACATTAAAGCCTTTCTTAATTTCTGGTTTGCTTTCATGCTTGTATATGTTTATAAAACCCTATTGGGGTTGTGAATTGGTGTTGTTTATGGCTCGGTATGGTTTCTTGTTTTATGATATTGTGAGCTATGGAACGGCTCTTGACATGAAATGCTTATATGCGTGTTGTTGGGTTGTGATTGAAGAAAAATAATGAAGCCTTATGGCTGGAAAATTTGGTAAACATAAAGGGCATGCTGCCCGAATTTTTACTCGCGATTTAGAAAACTATATTCTCGACTTGAGTAAAGGTTAAGTATTTAACCCTTGAATTTCCATGCATGAAACCCTATTGGGCGATAATTGGTTTGACTTTATGACTCGTTATCGAGTCTTATGGTATTTGTTTACATGTTCTAGGGCGTGACGATAGCTCACGACATTCTCCTGACGGAAGTGCATGAAATAGCACTTAATTGATTGGTGAGTGTACTACTCACTTGTGTGCTATTATATGGCTTTGATATTGGAACTTGAGATGTTGTATGTTAATGGATTGATGTGAGAGTGTACTTTATCACTCTCACTTATTGTTTCACATGTTATTGAAAAGTTATTGGAAAGTTATTGGAAAGTTATATGAACTGATATATGAAATGAAATACATGACTTGATATCGATTGGACAAGTATCCAACGACTACAAATGTTATCATTGAGCTCAACCCCATTGGTAGTTGATTGAATCGAGCCGACAAGGGTTTGGTCGTGACAATTAATGAGCCTTGGGTAAAGTTATAAGGAATCTTGTAGTATGAGAGACTCTTGATTCCGGTATACTCGAGTAATACCACAGTGCAAGTGTTTGGAGTGCGGGCCCGGTAGGGGGATGTTTGGTGGAAGGAATGGGAGAGAAGAGGAGTCTACGGTTGGTTACTCTTCAACATTGACGGAGGGTCAATGAGGTTGGATCAAGAATGGAAGCGTGGAAATGGGCTCTTGAGAGCCGTCCGTATCCTTTTATCGATGTGTTTCATTCCTTAATTGTGTACTTGAAATGAAAGGTTATGCTATATGCTCTTAGTTGCTTATGTGGTAGTAACTCACTGGGCTTTAGCTCATCCCGTTCCATTTGTTTTCCTTACAGGGATATAATTACTTTTGGGACTGATTTGGATAGTCAATTGCCAAGTTGAGCTAGTGTAAATGGCATTTGTTTAGCTGGTCGAATGAAACCCTATTGGGTTCATTTTCTTTGATTGGCAAACCGAGTATGTATATTCATGATAGATGGTTTTTGGCATGACACTATGGTTGTAAAAGTTGAATTTCAATGTATATATGCTTGGTTGATGTTTGGATGAACTTTGAATCGATTTGGATTTCAAACGGCAAAAGTTAAATTTTGAACGAAAAGTCACTGGACTGAATCCGGCCTTTTATAAACTTGATGTATAAAAGGAATATGACTCTTTTGGAATGAATTTTGATAAATGGTTGTTGAATGAACTAGATGAATGACTCTTTTGTATTGTATATAAAATGGGACCCTAAATGTATCATTAGGGCCGTTTTCACTTTTGTTTTGGCAAACCATATATGTAGCGACTTCTGTATCACTTTTAAATGTCATTTTTGGTTTGTAAAGGCTAAATGTTATGTGGTTTATGTAATTCGATGTTTGGTTGGGTTCGGACGAGTCGGTTACTATTCATGGCCGACTCCGGATTTTGTTTCTTTTATTTTGGGTTATTTTGCCCTTTTGCCTTATTTGCGCGCGTTATAAGTTCCGGAACGTGAAAGATCGCTCTATTCTGCACCGTTAGTCCTGGCGAGAGCTGGGCAGGCAGTCCGCTAACCTCTTTGGTTCGCCTTAGGGGAAGGTGGGGCTGTCACACTAGGTCCTGATGTCGGACCTCCTCGTGAGGTACCCCTTTGGGTCTCTCTCCCTACCTGACTTTTCTCAACACTTTCTTGATTTGGGATCCCTGTGGATCATGGACCACTTATTCCTCGAATCATCTTAGATGGTGGCTCGCTCCTCGAGCTTTGTCCATCAATATAACTACTTGTATCTGGTTGTCTTCTTTTCTTATCATGAAAGGCCTTTACTTGACTCTTAGTACTTTCAATTCTTTGTGCCTTTTCAATCGCTTGACTATAAGTTTCCAATTGAGCAGCTGCCAGTGCCTCTTGAATTTCCACGTTCAAACCCTGGACAAACCGACGAATTCTCCTTTGGTCCGTTAGCACTAACTCTGGAGCAAAACGAGAGAGTTTGGTAAATTACGTTTCGTACTCCGCCACACTCATGGTCCCTTGACGTAGGCGTATGAACTCATCCTCTCGCCTTTCTTGAACAAGTGGCGGTAAGTACTTCTCATTAAACTCACGAGTGAAATTCACCCATGTCCATGGGGTTTGCTCTCTGTGACGCCCCGAAAAGTATAAGTGTGAGAGCCTGTAATTTTGTTTTAAAGTACTCGGTTTTATTTTTTTTTATAATTGCACGTTTTTCCACATTTTATTGATGTGAGAAATTGGGAAAATAATTTTTATGAGTAAATATAGTTTTTGGATGATTTTTCTAGTATCGGATAGTTTTTGAGAAATTAAGAGCATATACCGGACGTGGGACCCACTAGTGCGAAAAGTTCGGAAAAATTCGGCCAACTAGGTTAAGTTTTGGATACTGGAATTAATTTATTGGGTGTTAAGAGATAAGTAGAGGATGCTAAGTGGATTGGTATGAGAGAGACAAAAGTTAGGCAAGCATTAAATTAAGTGACAAGTGTCACTTGGCTATTGGGTGGACCATTTGACTACTATTCCATGTCTTACCAATTGACTTAAATAACTAAAAATTCACCAAAATTCCTCATTTTTGTCTTCCTCTTGGCCCACTTCTTCAAGGCAAGAAAAGAAAGAAAACTCTTCAATTTTTGGCTTCAATCTTGCTCAAGTTCAACAATCTAATCATTTAATCTTGCAATCTCTCCATAAAACCTCTTCACTTAGTGTTTGTGAGTTGATTTGTGGAGTTATTTGGAAAGCTAAGAGGACCTATTGCCCCCTCTCTCTTGTTTCTAAGGTGAGTTGTGAAGAACCACCCTCCTCCCTTAATTGATGCTTAAATCATGATTAGTGGTAGTATGAGATGCAAGTTTATGGATTATTTCTTGATTTGTGGTTGAAGTGATGAAGTTTTATTATTTTTGGGGATTTTTCTGTTTTAATATGAGCATGATTGTGTGGCTATCTATGATGATTGGAAATGGTATATAATGACTCTAGGAGGTGGGAAAAGTGGTTAATTGCAACCAATTTCTGTTTTGGAAGAAATTTTGGAAAGTTAGGGTTATGATGAATACATTCTGCCCGAATTTATAGCTCCTATTTAGAGGCCGAATTGGCCTTGTCTTAAAACATGAAAGTTGTAGGGAATGACATTTTAAAGGTTCCTACAAAATTTCAGGTCAATCGGCTTAGCGTAGAATGAGAAACGTCGAAATTACCCTTGCTGTCCTGGTTTTACCCTTATGTAAGAATTGCGCCTGTAATTGGTTGTTTTGGCTGGAATTGCTTCCGAATTGGTTGTTGAGGTCTTCTTATGAAATGTATCCCTGTTTCTTAGATTTCAGATGGTTTTGGAATTTCTGGATTTGGACTTAGGTAGCCTGATTTATGATGTTTCCGCTAGAATGCGTTCTGTGAATCTGTTTTTCCGGTTCTGGTGTAGTATCTTGCATTTTTTACCTTGTTACACTCGAAACTGGACAGAGTTACCTTCTGGAACATTGTAGCCCTATCTCTTAGCTTCGAAACGGTGGTCTTGTACCTTCATCTGATAATCGTAGCGCCTTTGGTACCATTACCGCAAAATGACGTCAAAAACTATTTTTTTTCAGGGTTAAAGCTAAATCATTTCCGGATTTTTCCTGGTTTACTCTAGTGCTTATACATTCTTATGGAGCCTATTTTGGTGGTATTTGGAATTGGTTTATGACTTGTAATCGAGTCTTATTGTGCTTATTGGAATATTTTAGAGCTTGAATTGTACTTGTACTATTGGGAGCCTATTGAACGGCCGTTGTGAAGAATTTATATTTCGTGTGACTTTGGGACTGGCTGAGGAAATAATGAAGCCATGATGGCTGGAAAAGTTAGCAAATTCAGGGGAAGTACTGTCCGAACTTTGAAGGGATTTGTTTGCATTGAGTTTGTGATCTAAGACTTGGATTTGCGCAAGGCAATGTTATATAATGGATGATTTATGAGCCATGGAGATGAGTGACCTCAAACTATTTCTAAAGTTATTTATGAACCGTTTCCTGCATTATTTACTTTTGAACTGTTTCCAAAGTTACTTTTGAACTGTTTTCTTGCATTATGTGCTTTTGAACTGTTTTCTTGCTTTATTTACTTTTGAACTGTTTCCAAAGTTACTTTTGAACTGTTTTCCTGCATTATTTACTTTTGAACTGTTTTCTTGCATATCATGCATGCTTGCATGTGAGTGTTCCTGGTTTGTTATATTTTCTTGACTTATTGGCTTGTTATTATTGATTGATAATGTGTTAAGTGCTTTCAATGATTGTTAAAACGAATTTTCTAGGCGAGTGTGTACTTTATCGCACTCGACCTAAATAAATATGAAATTTTCAATGATTAATGATTAAATGCTAGTTGCGCATGAATGTAAGCCTTTTGGCTGAACTGGCCACTGCCCCTTGTTACCGATCGACTCGAGCCAGAAGCGGACTCGGTCGGGCGATATGGTGACCTGGGTGAACGTTTTGGTATACTCGAGTATTACCTTTGTAGGTTGGTGGAGGTTGGTGGAGCCTGGACAATGTCCAGGAAAGGGTGAATGAAATGAACAAATGAACGAACGAACGAGGGTTTATTCCCAAAATGAAATTTTCAAATGATTGGAGGAATAAGGGGAAATGTCAGGAGAACGAATGAATGATCGAATGAATTGCTCCCTGTGAGCCGTATCCTTTTCATGAATGTTACTATCGCTTTCCATTGTAAATGTTTCTTGAATTATTGATACTCCATATTTAATGTTTTGTAATTGTTTCTGGACTTATCATTTGAATTATGACATCATTGAAATGAACTATTGTTAAACCGATTTGATTACTGATTTTACTGGTTACTCGCTGAGCTTCTAGCTCACCCCAAAATATTTTATTCCCCTCCACAGGGCTCAAGGTGAAGAAAGGCTTGTAGTACTTATTCCTGTGATCGGATGAATTATCTCATGTGTACTTTGAATTTGGACTTCCTCTTGTATAATAGTTGGATCATGGATCAGAGTGGCGCAGTGGAAGCATGGACGCTTCGCTTTTGATATGTAATTATTTATTGGAGAATTTGAGTTATATTGAGATTTATCTTATATTTGTTTGAGGACTGTAGTGAGCGACTGAGTCCCGGCGAGAGCTGGGCAGGCGGCCCGCCGAACCCTCTGGTTCGCCTTAGGGGGAGGTGGGGCTGTCACACTCTCTATCCCATTTAGCTCGAATTACATTCCACCAGGCACAAGCCGCTCCCTCAAATTGAAAAACGGCGAAAGCTATCTGCCGTTCCTCCGGGTATCCTAATGCAGCGAATATATCTAACATTCGCTCCAACCAACTCTCTGCTATATCAGGGTTAGGTCCACCCAACAATTTTGGCGGTAGAAACTTCTGGAACAGTTCTAAGGCACGGTCCTCTCCCTCATGATTTCCAGGATGCTGTACTTGGCCTTGACCCTGTTGGTTGACCATTCATTCTAATAAATCAGCCATTCGCTGTATGGCTGTAACTACTTGGGTTTCGGCTTGTGTATTCGCATATGCATGGGTTACCCCTTCGGTTCTTTGTCCTCGTCTTCTACCCCCACCACGAGTCTCCATTTGATTGTTTTGTAACTTCTATAATTGGGACAAAATATGGTATGAGATCAAAGCGTTGAAAAGTTATAAAATGCACGAAATAATCAAAAGATCAAAATATGTACATATATATACAAGTCCCACAAAAAATATACACATATCAGTTCACATAGCAGCTAATATCCAGCCAGTACAAAACATGTTCGTTCATGAGCACACCGGCTCCAAAACAAAGCAACAAAACAACTCAGAGTAACGGCCCTAGCGAAAATCCCCTACAGAGCCTATAGAGTCTATCGCATCCATCGACCCCGCTCCGCCAGCCCTAGGTGGCGCCTCGGCAGCCATATCTAGGAGAACCTTACAGTCCAGCATAATACCCCGGGCTCTCTCTCTCATCTGCCCCTTCAAAGCGAAGAGGTGGCGGAGGGTCTCCTCGAGCTGACGACCAAGGGTATGCGTCTACTCCTCCTCAACACGTAACCCCATCTCGAGGTCACGTAGGCGTATGGCCTGTGCATGACTCACCCTTCTGGCCTCATCCATGTTGATCTTGATCCCTATCTTTTGATGTTTACAAAACAAATGGATGATACCAATATCTCTCCAAGAAATATTTTCAGTTATGAAGTTATATGATTCCATGAACAAGTGCTATTGAAAGAAGACAAAGGTTGCTGAAAGCTGTCGGACGCTCAAAAAGACTGCATCGGACGTCCGACAACCATTGAGTATCTTCGGACGCAGAAAACCAGCCTACCGGACGTCCGAAAGAATTGAAGAAAATCTCTTAAACTCTCTGCCTGCTGTCGGACGTATAAAACAGGGCTATCGGATGTCCGACACTGCCAACGGATAGTTGACTGTTCAGCTACTTTCTATCCGTTGGAAGCATTTATGAGGCACTTTCTTGGCTCTATATAAATAGTGGTTGGTCAGATATTTCAAACAACTTTGGCACACTGAAGATGCAAAGGAACTAGAGAGATTTTAGTGAGAAAATACTCTTTAAAGAAGATTTGTAGTCTTAGTGGTGTGAGGTTCTTGTAAGCTTTTCATTTGTGAGTGAATCTTTCATGAGTGTAGCTCTGTGAGGGTTGTCCTGAGGGATAGTAAAACGTCCTGGCTTGACCGAGTGGATTTCGGGGCAAGGAGGAGGTGAACCTTCCTTTGTACGCAAGAGTGATTGTAATTCATCAACTTGAAGTAGCTTGTTTGAATTAATCTACAAGCTCAAGAGGAGCTGTGTGGTTAATTGGTTTGCAATTCCTTCCTTTTTATTTACTTACTGTTACGTTTGTACTCTTTAAATTGATTATCTCTTCTACTCCCAAGCAGCCTTGCTTTCTTGTTAATTGTCTCATTGGTTGTCTTCGGGCCTTACAATTGGTATCAGAGCTTGGTCTCCTAGAAATTAAGCTCAATCGGCTTTGGAGTAAAGATGACAACCAACAATGCTATGTTCTTTGAAGGACATTCTGTCATTAGACCACCTATGTTTAATGGGTCAAATTATGTGAGTTGGAAAGAAAGAATGATTATTTTTTTGCAATCTATTGATATTGAATTGTGGTTTATTATTAGTGAAGGTCCATATGATGCCTCTCTTATAGATGAAAATACTCAGAAATCTAGACCAAAAATAAGAAATGAACTGACTGCTGCGGATAGAGCTCATCTCACATTAAATGCAAAAGCCATGAATGTGTTATATTGTGCTTTAAACTCAAATGAATTGTGACGCCCCGAAAAAAAAAAAGAGTTTGAGAACCCGGAAATTTTCTAATTTTCTAGGGTTTATTTTGTTTAAAACAAAACCCGCCTTTTCTACATTTTCTTGATTAGAAAAATTCCCCAGATCAAGTTTATGAGCAAATATAGTTTTCAAATGATTTTTCTAGTATCGGTTAGTTTTTGAGAAATTAAAAGCGTATTTTGGGCGTGGGACCCGCTAGTGCGGTAAATGCATTATATTTTTTACAACTTGTTGGAATTTTGTATTAAGTGATATTATTTTACAAGGTGTTAAGATATTTGTAATTGGAGAGACAAAAGGATAGAAATGCATTGAATGAAGTGACATGTGTCACTTTAAGAGAGGTTGCCACTTATTTGACTTGTTTGACTTTTGACCTTTCTTACTAATTGTTGATTAAATATCTCAAATTTGCCACAAAAATCACCATTTCTTTCTCTTCTTTGGCCGACCAACCTTAAGGAAGAAAGGAAGAGAGCTCTTCACCATTTTAGCTAACATCTAGCTCAAATCATCCAACCCAAGTGCTGAAATTTGTTTCTACTCCATCAAATTCTTCCATTTGGTACTAGTGAGTGTTTTGGTGAAGTTTGTTTGAGAAGCTAAGGTGTTCTACAACTTCCTCTTTCTTGTTTACTTGGTAAGTGGTGCTTACACTTCCTCTTACACCTAATGATGCTTAAATTGTGCCTAATGGTGGCTATAGTGTTGGAAATTGTGGTTTATTTCTTGGTTTGGAATGAATTGGTGAAGTTTTTATTTTTTTGAGGAATTTGCTGGTTTAATGTGATCATGATGTTGTGGTTATCTATGATGATTGGAAATGTTATGTAATGAAGCTAGAAGGTGGAAAAAGTGGACAATTGCAATCAAATTCTGTTTTGGAAGAAATTTCAGAAAATTAGGGTTCTTGAGGGAGCATTCTGCCCGAATTTTTAGCTCCTAGATAGAGGCCTAATTGGACTTTGCTCAAAACATGAAAGTTGTAGGTATTGATGAGTTTGAAGTGCCTACAAAATTTCAGGTCATTTGGAGTAGTGTAGAGTGAGATATGTCATTTTTACTATTGCTGTTCTGGGTGATCTGAATGTGCGAACTGCGATTATAATCGTCTGTTTTGACTGGAATTTATTTGGATTTGGATGTTGGTGTCTTCTTATGAAATGTATCTTGATGTCTTAGCTACCGTATGCCTTTGGAATCAATGCATTTGGACCTGTATAGACTGAGTTAGACGAATTACAGCATAGTGTGATTTGTAAACCTGCAATTACGGTTCTGGTTTGGTATTCTGCCTTTTTGACCTAGTTGTGTCAGGATTTGGATCGAGTGGCCTTCTACATTGTTGTAGCCCTATCTCTTAGCTTCGAAATGGTGGGTTTTGCACCTTCATCCGACAATCGTAGCGCCTTTGGTGCCATTACCGCAAAAGGACGTCAAAACTGTTTTCTGGTTTTGAGCAATTGTGGTTAATTGCTTTGCGATTGGGTTTGATTGTAGGATGGAAAGGATGAATTTATGGGGAAATGCTGTCCGATTTTTAATAGCGTTGGTTACCTTAAGTTTCATGTGAAAGGCTTGGACTTGAATGATGGAATTGGCTATATTGGACGAGGATTGTGAGCCGTGGAGGTGAGTGACCTTAAACTACTTGCAACGTTACTTTAAAATGTTTCTTGCATCGTTTCTTTGATTGCATATCCTGTGTGCCGGCATATAAGTTCTTGACATGTTTTGGCTCAAATGAGTACTTGGAATTCGTGTGCTAGACTCCGACGTCTCCTCCACCGTTTAATGTTCCTGTAGAGCACCAATGGGCTCAATGTTCAATGTTCAATGTTAATGTTCAATGTTAAATGATTGTTTGGAGCGTTGGACGTCTAAGTACCATGATTTCACTGGCTCATGAGAGAAGTGAAAGTGCATTGATTGTTGAAGCATGACATTATTGAAATGAACGATTGTGAAACTGATTTGATAACTGAATTTCTTGGTTACTCGCTGAGCTTCTAGCTCACCCCAAAATGTTTTATTCCCCTCCACAGGGCTCAAGGCGAAGGAAGGGCTTGTAGTGTTTATCATGGATTATCTCATGTATGGATTGATGGATTGAACTTGGATTTCCTTTTGTGTAATCGTTCATATTGGGATTGTATTAAACGTTTAGAATTGCTTGGATGTATATTTGTGGACCATGTGATTTTTATTTGAGATTGTATCTTGTATTTAATTGAGGACTGTAGTGAACGACTGAGTCCCGGCGAGAGCTGGGCAGGCGGCCCGCCGAACCCTCTGGTTCGCCTTAGGGGGAGGTGGGGCCGTGACATGAATCTATTAGAGTCAAAGGCTGCAAGTCAGCCAAGGAAATTTGGGATAAACTGAGAGAAATTCATGAAGGTTGTGAGAATGTTAGAGAACAAAAGAAATCCATTTTAGTTACAAAGTATGAATTTTTCAAGATGCAACCTCATGAAAACATTGATGAGATGTATTGTAGATTCAATGACCTCATTAAGGATTTAGAGGTGCTAGAAAAAGAACATTCTCTTGGTGAGAAAAATAGAAAAATCCTGAATGCCTTGTCCAATGATTGGGAAAATAAAGTGACTGCTATTGAGAAGACTAAAGATTTGAATACTATGCCTATTGAATCTCTTATTAATTCTCTAACCTCTTATGAGCTGAAACTTAAGTCCAAAATGCAAGAGGATGAGGATGCGAAAGTAAGAAAGAGCATTGCTCTAAAGGCATCTCAAGATGAAGATGATTCTACCTCCCTAGATGAAGAAGATGCAGAAGGTGATGACAATGATATCGCACTCATCACAAGAAGTTTCAAACGAATACTCAACAAGAGGAGATTTAGAAAAGGTGGACCTAGCAATTCACTCCCAAATCAGTTCAACAACCTGAGAAACAAAGGGAAGCTAGAGTTTAACAAAAAGCAAACTGATAAGTGCTTTGAATGCGGCCAACCTGGACACTATGCAAGTGAATGTCCAGTGATGAAGAAGAAAGAAGGAAGAAAACCAAGATTCAACAAATTTCAATTCACATGGAATGAGTGCAACTCCGATGGTGAAATTGAAGAGGATGAAGAATCTGCTCAATTGGCTTTTATGGCCATTGGAGATGATGAGGTAACATCTTGTAACTCTCAATTTGAAAGTGATGATGAAACTGATGATAATCTTGAATCTTTCATTATAAAATTGCATGATAGTTTGAAAGAATCTTATGTTAGAAACAAGGAGTTAAAACAGAAAATTAGTTTTTTGCTTCGAGATAATGCAAATCTTTTTCAACAAAATAAAAAGTTGAAAGCTGAAAATGATTACTTCAAAAAGAGTGAGACTGCTTTACACTTTGAGCTTGATAGAAAAACAAAGCTTTGTGAATTGTTCAAAAAGGAACAAGGTGATTTGAAAAGAAGAATGGATGGTCTAAATGAGTTGCTTAAACACAAGAAAGAAGTCTGTTTTCAAAAGAATTGATTGAATTCTAATTCCAATGAATTTGCTATCCACAGGAAAAGGGAAGTCAGATTTATTAAACCCATTCATGTGAATCACTCCTTGATTATGTGTAATTTCTGTTGTCAAAAAGGTCACATGAAAAGTGATTGCTAAGTGAGAAAGAATATAAAAAAAGGCATGAAATGCATGTGGATAGTTAGACATGATGCTAACTTTAACAAGTAGGAGATTTTGTTAATCATTGCAGTGATTCTTGTTCACAATATTTTTTTTTCTTTTGATATTTCTGATACTTTGATCTGAGTTTTCGTTGATATTTTTGAATACTACTGAATCTGTATGATGTCAAAAAGGGAGAGAAAAGAACTATTCTGATCTAACGATGATTTGCTAATCTCTCTGTGATATGTTGGTATGTTGGTATTGCTGAATTCTGGTATCATTTCTCTGTTTTTGTTTGGAATATTGGATTCTCCATTATTGTTCTTGGATTATGGTTGCTGGTTATTACTCTCATCTTATGATGACAAAAAGGGGGAGTGATGGATGCAATGTGTAAGGGGGAGTTACTCTGAGATTATGAGTTTGGCTCTTAAAAATTTTGGTTGCGATGATTGAGGGGGAGCTTATACTTATTTTTGTTTGTTTCCATCCATTGTTTTGTCATCATCAAAAAGGGGGAAAATGTTGATTTTGATCCCTATCTTTTGATGTTTACAAAACAAATGGATGATACTAATATCTCTCCAAGAAATATTTTCAGTTATGAAGTTATATGATTCCATGAACAAGTGCTATTGAAAGAAGACAAAGGTTGCTAAAAGCTGTCAGACGCTCAAAAAGACTGCTTCGGACGTCCGACAACCATTGAGTATCTTCGGACGCAGAAAACCAGCCTACCGGACGTCCGAAAGAATTGAAGAAAATCTCTTAAACTCTCTGCCTGCTGTCGGACGCATAAAACAGGGCTATCGGATGTCCGACACTGCCAACGGATAGTTGACTGTTCAGCTACTTTCTATCCGTTGGAAGCATTTATGAGGCACTTTCTTGGCTCTATATAAATAGTGGTTGGTCAGATATTTCAAACAACTTTGGCACACTGAAGATGCAAAGGATCTAGAGAGATTTTAGTGAGAAAATACTCTTTAAAGAAGATTTGTAGTCTTAGTGGTGTGAGGTTCTTGTAAGCTTTTCATTTGTGAGTGAATCTTTCATGAGTGTAGCTCTGTGAGGGTTGTCCTGAGGGATAGTAAAACGTCCTGGCTTGACCGAGTGGATTTCGGGGCAAGGAGGAGGTGAACCTTGTGAGAACCCGTAAAACCCTAATATTTTTCCTAGGGTTTATTTCCCCTTAATTGCATGTTTTCTGCATTTTCTGGCTTAGAAATATTTTCCTGGTGGATTTTATGAGCAATTATAGTTTTAAGATGATTTTTCTAGCATTGGTGACTTTTTAGAAAATTATGAGTAAATAGTGGACGTGGGACCCACTAGTGCGAAAAGTTCGGAAAAATTCGGCCATTAAGTGTAAGTTTCGGATACTGTGGAAAATTTATCGGATGTTAAGTGATAAGTAGAATGTGTGAAGTGATTGATGTGAGAGGGGAAAGAAAGATAAGAATGCATTTATGGAGGTGACAAGTGTCACCTCCTCATTGGAAACCTTTTAAGAATCACTATTCAATTTCTTGACTTTTTTGACCAAAGAATTATATATCAAAAAAATGCACAAAATTCACCATTTTTCTCTCCTTGTTGGCCGGCCACCTTGAGCAAGAAAGGAAGGAGATTTCTTCAATTTTCAAGCTTCTACTTGGTGCAAATCAACCAAAAACATTGGTTACATCCAATTCCATTCCATACAATCTTACCTTCTAGTGCTAGTAAGTTGTTTAGTGAAGCTTGGTTGAAGGTTTAAGGTGTTCAACAACCCCCTCTCTCTTGTTTCTTGGTAAGTGAAGCTTGAACACCCTCTTACACCTTATGAAGCTTAAATTATGCTTATTAGTGAGTGAAGTGCTGAAATTTCTGGTTTTATCTTGGTTTGAAGTGATTTGGTGAAGTTTTCTATTTTCTTGGGAATTTTTCTGGTTTCATATGAAATGAATGTTGTGGCCATCTTTGATGATTGGCAATGGACTATAATGGCTCTAGTGGATGTGAAATGTGGATAAATGCAACTAATTTTGGATTTGGATGGAAAATTGGAAAGTTAGGGTTTGAAAATCCCCAATTCTGTCCGGTTTTAGATCACTAGGTTAGAGGCCGAATTAGACTTTGCTCAAAACATGAAAGTTGTAGGTATTGATGTGATTAAGATGCCTGTAAAATTTCAGGTCATTTGGATCAATTTAAAATGCGTTATGACGATATTACGGTAGCTGTTCTGCTTGGACAGAATGCAAAAACTGCGATAGTAATTGGACAATTTGACTGGAATTGGTTTGGATTTTGGAGTTGGTGTCTTCTGATGAAATGTAGCTGAATGTCTTAGCTAACATATGCCTTTGGAATTTCGGCATTTGGACTTGTATAGACTGAGTTATACCGATTACAGTTTTCTGTCTTTTGCAAACCTGTTTTGGGAATTCTGGTATAGTTTTTGGCATTTTTGACCTAGTGGTGCTAGGAACTGGATTGAGTGCCCTTCTACATTGTTGTAGCCCTGTTTCATAGCTTCGAAACGGTGGGTCTTACACCCCCAACCGATAACCGTAGTGAAATTGACGCCATTACCGCATTATACGCTCAAACACGGTTTTTCTATCAAGGCTTAAGATAAGGCCATATCTTAATTTCTGGTTTGCTATCATGCCTACTTATGCATATGAAACCCTATTGGGGTTGTGTTTAGCATTGTTTGGTGACTCGTTCTCGAGTCTCATTGCATTTGTTGTGTGATTCTAGGGCGTGACGGTAGCTCACGACGTTTTGGTGATCGCGGTGTATGAAACACCACTTTCTCACTTGGTGAGTATACTACTCACTAAATGGTTACTATGTGGCTTTGCTAAATGTTTATGTGATGCCTTGAAGGCTTACTTGCATATTGGAATTGATTAGGGTGAGGGTGTACTTGACCGCCCTCACCTCTTTTGATATTGTCACTGAATGGCTACCGTTTTATTGCATTACTGAACTGGATATATTGGTTGGTGAATTCCATTTCATGGAAACTGAATTGATGTCGTTTGGACAATGTCCAACGGCCTTACTGCATTTATGAGCTCAACCCCGTATGGTAGTTAATTGGATCGAGCCGGCGAGGGCTTGGTCGTGAAAATTATCATGCCACGGGGACTGTACTGGGAACCTTGTGGTAATGAGACCCTTGGTTCCGGTAAACTCGAGTATTACCAAAAACTACTGAATTGGAGTGCGGGTCCGGTTGGGGTATGTTTGGTGGAAGGAATGGAAGTATAGTGAGGTCTACGGTTTGGTACTCGTACCATTGACGGAGGGTCAATGCAATTGGATCAAGATGGCAAGCGTGGAATTGGGCTCTTGAGAGCCGACCGTATCCTTTTACCGTTTTGCTTCATTGCTTAATTGTGCACTTTAAATGAAGGTTCACTCTTATATGAATTTGATTGCTTAATGGGTGGTATACCACTGGGCTTTGGCTCATTCCGTGTTATTTGTTTTCCTTACAGGCAAATGAATTCTTTTGGAAAAGGTTGTGACAAGTTGAGCTCATGTATATGTATTTTGATTAGCTCCTTGAGGGTGAAAACCCTAAGTGCTTTGATTGCACCAATGTTTGGGGTAAATGGCTATTGTATATGTATGAACGAAATGGATACTTTGGTAGGCCGTTTGGCTTGTAAATGTTGGTTTCCATTGTATATATATGTTTGGTAAATGTTTGGATGGATTTCGGATCACCACGGATTTCAAACGGAAAAGAAAAAAAATTTGACCGAAGGTCACTGGCCTGAATCCGGCCAGGAATCCGGCCAGAAACTGGCCGGATTGAAGGCCGGATTGCCTGTGAAAATTTGAAAATCCGGCCAGTTGCTCACTGGCCGGTATCCGGCCAGACAATCCGGCCGGAATCTTGGCCGGATTGAGTGGAACTTTTGAAAAAATTCGAGATGCTTACTGGACAGTATCCGGCCAAGAATCCGGCCGCTAATCCGGCCAGATTCCGGCCGGATTCTGACGTGGCCTGCACTATTCATCTTCGGCGCAAATTTTCGTTTTTTTTATTTTGTGTTTTCTGACTTGTTTGCTTGCATTGGTGTGTTCCGGAACGTTATAGAACGACGTTAACTGTACCGTAGTCCTGGCGAGAGCTGGGCAGGCAGTCCGCTAACCCCTTTGGTTCGCCTTAGGGGAAGGTGGGGCTGTCACAGGTGGTATCAGAGCCTAGGTTTGAATTAGCCTGGGTGTTATCGGATTGTTTGCCTTACGGATTGTTGCTTTTGGCCTTTAAGCTTATTTTGATAACTACATGTTCTTGTGATGTAGGATGGCCGAACAGGGTGACACTAGTGCTAGTCTTTCGGGGGCTAGACCTCGTAAAGTACTTCCTGTGATCCCCTATCAGATACGGCCGGGAGGGGCCGTCATTCGTTGGAGCCCGTCGAACCGTCTTCGACGGTGCCCGTGTAAAGAGAGATATGCTTATCCGAACACTCTCGTGTTTGCGCTGGATAAAGAGCGCAAGGGGTTGGCAAGAGAGAATGCTCGACTGGAGGTCGATGCTATTCAAGATAGGGCGACCAAGGATAAGCAAGCGGCGCGTATAAAAGAGTTAGAATATGACGTGCTTGAGGCTGAGGATCGAGTGGACGACCTTTGTGCTCAATTAAAGGAGGCACGAGAGCGAGGGCTGAAGCGAGCTCGCAAGGTCAGGGGTCGCGCTGAGGCGATCCTTAATTTGTGTGACGACGGCCTGGAAGAGTGTAGTGATGAGGCTTCGTGTGCGGAGGCCGACCCTGGGGAGGAGTCTACCCCATCGCCTGGGTCCCAGACCCCAGCGACTGACTAGGCCCTGACTCTTAGGGCACCTTTTGGATAGTGGTGGTTTTTGAATGTACATAGGGATAGGGATAGAGCCTTAGCTAACCGTTTTGGATGTAGAGTTAGCTACGTGTAAATCTCTTTTGATAGGCCTATCCTCAGGTGGATTTTTGTGTACGTACGTGCTTTGGCCGTACTTGACTGACTGCTTGTATAAATGTTTGGCTTGTATATATGTGTGTTTGTGCTCATGTTTGCGACGTATAACTGTGTGTTAATGTGAAAGTTTATGTGTTACTTACTTGCCTTATTACTGCTTTGGTTTAGTACTTTTGCCTAGACCGAGTGAACTCATGGAAGGTACACGAAGTGGTCGGGGACGTGGGCGCGGTATTAGGCAACCCACACCGGTTAGGGAAACTGGGGAAGCTTCTACTGGCCCAATTCCTGAACCCCAAATAGACCCCAATGCTCAAATAGCTGCCGCTATGCAGCAAATGACAAACCTACTTGCACAAGTAGTGCAACAACAGGGCCAGAACCCAAACCCTAACCCTGGAAACCCCGGAAACCCTGGCCATTATAATGAGAGCGAAGATAGAGCTCTAGAACGTTTTCAAAAGTTTTCCCCGCCAAAGTTTATTGGGGGACCCGATCCCGATGTAGCTGAGAAATGGCTGGAGAAAATGGTTGATATATTCGCGGCCCTACACTATCCGGACGAGCGGCAGGTCACTTTTGCCGTGTTTCAACTAGAGGGTGCGGCCCGTTCCTGGTGGAACGTCATTGGGCAAAAATGGGAACGGGAGCAGACACCGAGGACTTGGGTGAACTTCATCCAAGAATTTAATGCCAAGTTTTTCCCTCCTCTAGTCCAGGAGAGGAAGGAGGACGAGTTTATCCGGCTCCGGCAAGGGGCTCAGACAGTGGCGGAGTACGAGAGTCAGTTTACCCGCCTGTCCAAATTCGCGCCTGAGCTAATCATAACTGAGCAACGACGGGTTAGGCGCTTCATTCAGGGTTTGAACGTCGAGATCCAGAAAGACCTCGCGGCGGCTCAAATCGCTACGTTTAGCGAGGCTATGGAAAAAGCTCAACGGGTTGAGAGTGCACGGCTTCAGGTCCGAAACTTCCAGGCTAAGAAGCGTGGTTTTCCTGGGAGTACGTCCGGACAAGGTGAGAAGAGCACTCCGTCTAAGTTTGGACGAGGCACGGGAGGTGGTCGACAATCTGGATCAGGCAGAGGGACTCCGTTTAGGGGTGGCCAAGCTGGGCGAGGTCAAAGGGGAAATGCTCAGGGTGGCTCGGCTTCGGCACCTCGCGGTCCCTGTGGGCACTGTGGAAAGCTGAACCACACCGAAGACAACTGTTGGAGGAAACAGGGTAAGTGCCTGCGGTGTGGAAGTGCGGACCATCAATTAGCTACATGCCCAGTCCTGAAACAGGATGGAAAAGGAAGTCAACTACCGCCAAGAACCAACACTGGACCAGCCAAGGGAGACGGATCCAAACCTAAGGTGCCAGCTAGGGTTTATTCCTTAGAGCCCCATCAGGTCCCAGAGTCTTCCGAGGTGGTGGAAGGTACGATCCCTATTTTCCACCGCTTTGCTAAAGTGTTAATTGATCCCGGTGCCACTCATTCGTTTGTTAACCCTGATTTCATGTGTGGCATCGATATAAAACCTGCTAGCTTACCATATGACTTAGAGGTTAGTACACCTACGGGGAATCAACGGTTGGTGACTAGTATGGTTTATAAGGATTGCGATGTATGGGTAGGAGAGAGAAGTTTTTTAGGAGACCTGATTAGCTTGTCCATTAAGGGGTACGATGTGATTCTAGGTATGGATTGGCTAGCCAAATATAACGCCCAACTGGATTGTAAAACGAAAATAGTTGAATTTCGCATTCCTGGCGAGGCAACCTTAAGGTTAGATATAAGGGGTAGGTTAGCCTCATCTGCTCTCATTTCGGGCATTCGAGCTAGGAAACTGATAAGTAGAGGGGCGCAAGGATATTTGGCCTTTCTAATTAATACCCCTACGGATAAGTTAAAAGTGGAAGACGTGGCCGTAGTGAGGGAATTTCCGGATGTGTTTCCTGATGAGTTAGTGGCCTTACCTCCGGAAAGAGAGATAGAATTCCGAATAGATCTTTTACCTGGAACCGCACCTATCTCGAAAACCCCTTACCGAATGGCGCCTGCAGAACTTAAGGAGCTTAAGTTGCAACTGCAAGACCTTTTGGAGCGGGGATTCATTCACGAGAGCGAGTCTCCTTGGGGAGCTCCGGTCTTGTTTGTGAAGAAGAAGGACGGCACGTTGAGGATGTGCATTGACTATAGGGGGCTGAACAACGTTACGATCAAGAATAAGTATCCACTGCCCCACATCGACGAGTTGTTTGACCAGCTGCAAGGAGCAGTGGTCTTCTCGAAGTTGGACCTCCGACAGGGGTACTACCAGTTGTTGATCAGGAAGGAGGACATTCCGAAAACTGCTTTCAACTCGAGATACGGGCATTACGAGTTTGCCGTTATGCCCTTTGGACTGACTAATGCTCCCGCTGCCTTCATGGACTTAATGCATAGGGTTTTTAAACCCTACCTGGACCGATTTGTCGTGGTGTTCATTGATGATATTTTGGTTTACTCTAAGACACGCGAGGAGCATGAGGAGCATTTGAGAATGGTATTGCAGACATTGAGGGAACATCAGTTGTATGCCAAGTTTAGTAAATGCGAGTTCTGGTTGGAGAGAGTAGCGTTTCTAGGGCACGTGATCTCCCGCGAAGGTATTTCAGTGGACCCAGCGAAGGTTGAGGCTGTGACGAATTGGAAAAGGCCAGAAACTCCCACGGAGATTCGCAGCTTTCTAGGGCTAGCTGGGTACTACCGACGGTTTATTAAAGATTTTTCCAAACTGGCAGGACCTTTAACTGACTTGACAAAGAAGCATGGCCAGTTTATTTGGAACGGCCGATGCGAAACAAGTTTTCAGGAATTAAAGAAAAGACTGACCATGGCTCCAGTGCTGGTCTTGCCAAATGGAGTGGATGGGTTTGTAGTATATGCGGATGCGTCACGAGAAGGACTGGGGTACGTTTTGATGCAAAACCGGAATGTGATTGCTTTCGCCTCTAGAAAATTGAAGCTTCACGAGCAAAACTACCCGACTCATGATCTAGAATTAGCTGCAGTGGTGTTTGCTCTGAAAAAGTGGAGGCATTACCTATACGGGGTGACCTTTGAAGTGTTTTCGGATCACAAGAGTCTTAGGTATCTCTTCTCCCAGAAGGAACTGAATATGAGACAACGGCGATGGATGGAATTCTTGGAAGATTACGACTGCACGATTAATTACCATCCGGGAAAGGCAAATGTGGTAGCAGATGCTTTGAGTCGTAAGGTGCAAATAGCAGGGCTAATGATTAAGGAATGGGGTTTGTTAGAATCCGTGTGCGAGTGGAAGCCCTGTCTAGGGAGCCATAAGGTGATCTTTGGCAATATTAGGGTTACCTCCACACTACTGGAACGGATTAAAGAGACACAAAAAGAAGATTTGATGGTACAGAAATGGAAAGAGAAAGTGGATAAGGGAGAAACAACAAACTTCAATTTGAGTCCTGAGGGTATTTTAAAGTACCAAAACCGAGTGGTGGTACCAAAGGATGAGGCATTGAAAGCAGAAATTCTGGAGGAAGCTCATAGATCTAAGTACACAATCCATCCGGGTAGCAGCAAGATGTATCAAGACCTGAAAGGAACCTATTGGTGGGACAATATGAAGAAGGAAATCGCGCAATATATACAAAAATGTCTCATTTGCCAGCAAGTGAAGGCAGAGCATCAAAAACCATCGGGTCTGTTACAACCCTTGGAGATACCCGAGTGGAAGTGGGAAAACATTACCATGGACTTCGTTTCCGGTTTACCGAGGACGCAAAGAGGACACGATGCCGTTTGGGTGATCGTTGATCGATTAACCAAGTCGGCCCATTTCTTGCCGGTGAACATGAAGTATTCAATGGACAAGTTGGCTC
Source organism: Coffea arabica (assembly GCF_036785885.1). Taxonomy (NCBI): domain Eukaryota; kingdom Viridiplantae; phylum Streptophyta; class Magnoliopsida; order Gentianales; family Rubiaceae; genus Coffea; species Coffea arabica. The sequence continues at coordinate 35,395,973 of NC_092331.1, read as the reverse complement.
GACTATACATGGATGAGGTTGTAAGACTACACGGTGTACCTGTGAGTATTGTTTCCGATCGGGATCCACGATTTGTATCACGGTTTTGGCAGAAATTTCAAGAAACCCTGGGGACGAAACTCAACTTGAGCACGACCTATCATCCTCAGACGGATGGCCAGTCAGAACGGACGATTCAGACTCTCGAGGACATGCTACGAACGTGCATTCTGGACTTTGGCGGCAATTGGGGTCAGCACATGACCTTAGTCGAATTTGCATATAACAATAGCTTCCATTCGTCAATTCAAATGGCTCCGTACGAAGCTTTCTACGGACGCAAATGCCGCTCACCAATTTACTGGGACGAAGTTGGCGAAAAGAAAGCACTGGACCCGACAACTATTCCGTGGATGGAAGAGGCTCACGAGAAGGTTAAGTTGATACGGCAACGAATCCAAACTGCCCAAAGTCGCCAAAAGAGCTACGCGGATAACCGAAGAAAAGATTTGGAATTTGAAGTTGGAGACCATGTATTTCTCAAAATCACACCTTTACGAAGTCTTACAACGGGGAAAGGAAAGAAGCTTCAACCACGGTACGTCGGACCCTATAAGATCCTTCAGAGGGTTGGAGCGGTCGCGTATCGACTGGAACTGCCATCCAGTCTATCTCGAATCCACGACGTATTTCACGTCGCAATACTAAAGAAGTACCATCCTGATCCATCTCATGTATTGCAACCGGAGGATATCGAAGTAGATGAATCACTGGCCTATGAAGAGAAACCGGTTCAAGTACTCGATCGAAAAGTCAAAGAGCTCCGAAACAAACGGATTCCACTAGTGAAGGTGCTATGGAGAAACCACGGAGTTGAGGAAGCCACCTGGGAGATGGAAGAGGAAATGCGAAAGAAATACCCAAACCTTTTCGGAAAGTAAGGTGAGAAATTTCGAGGACGAAATTCTTTTAAGGGGGGGAGAGTGTGAGAACCCGTAAAACCCTAATATTTTTCCTAGGGTTTATTTCCCCTTAATTGCATGTTTTCTGCATTTTCTGGCTTAGAAATATTTTCCTGGTGGATTTTATGAGCAATTATAGTTTTAAGATGATTTTTCTAGCATTGGTGACTTTTTAGAAAATTATGAGTAAATAGTGGACGTGGGACCCACTAGTGCGAAAAGTTCGGAAAAATTCGGCCATTAAGTGTAAGTTTCGGATACTGTGGAAAATTTATCGGATGTTAAGTGATAAGTAGAATGTGTGAAGTGATTGATGTGAGAGGGGAAAGAAAGATAAGAATGCATTTATGGAGGTGACAAGTGTCACCTCCTCATTGGAAACCTTTTAAGAATCACTATTCAATTTCTTGACTTTTTTGACCAAAGAATTATATATCAAAAAAATGCACAAAATTCACCATTTTTCTCTCCTTGTTGGCCGGCCACCTTGAGCAAGAAAGGAAGGAGATTTCTTCAATTTTCAAGCTTCTACTTGGTGCAAATCAACCAAAAACATTGGTTACATCCAATTCCATTCCATACAATCTTACCTTCTAGTGCTAGTAAGTTGTTTAGTGAAGCTTGGTTGAAGGTTTAAGGTGTTCAACAACCCCCTCTCTCTTGTTTCTTGGTAAGTGAAGCTTGAACACCCTCTTACACCTTATGAAGCTTAAATTATGCTTATTAGTGAGTGAAGTGCTGAAATTTCTGGTTTTATCTTGGTTTGAAGTGATTTGGTGAAGTTTTCTATTTTCTTGGGAATTTTTCTGGTTTCATATGAAATGAATGTTGTGGCCATCTTTGATGATTGGCAATGGACTATAATGGCTCTAGTGGATGTGAAATGTGGATAAATGCAACTAATTTTGGATTTGGATGGAAAATTGGAAAGTTAGGGTTTGAAAATCCCCAATTCTGTCCGGTTTTAGATCACTAGGTTAGAGGCCGAATTAGACTTTGCTCAAAACATGAAAGTTGTAGGTATTGATGTGATGAAGATGCCTGTAAAATTTCAGGTCATTTGGATCAATGTAGAATGAGTTATGACGATATTACGGTAGCTGTTCTGCTTGGACAGAATGCGAAAACTGCGATAGTAATTGGACATTTTGACTGGAATTGGTTTGGATTTTGGAGTTGGTGTCGTCTGATGAAATGTAGCTGAATGTCTTAGCTAACATATGCCTTTGGAATTTCGGCATTTGGACTTGTATAGACTGAGTTATACCGATTACAGTTTTCTGTCTTTTGCAAACCTGTTTTGGGAATTCTGGTATAGTTTTTGGCATTTTTGACCTAGTGGTGCTAGGAACTGGATTGAGTGCCCTTCTACATTGTTGTAGCCCTGTTTCATAGATTCGAAACGGTGGGTCTTACACCCCCAACCGATAACCGTAGTGAAATTGACGCCATTACCGCATTATACGCTCAAACACGGTGTTTCTATCAAGGCTTAAGATAAGGCCATATCTTAATTTCTGGTTTGCTATCATGCCTACTTATGCATATGAAACCCTATTGGGGTTGTGTTTAGCATTGTTTGGTGACTCGTTCTCGAGTCTCATTGCATTTGTTGTGTGATTCTAGGGCGTGACGGTAGCTCACGACGTTTTGGTGATCGCGGTGTATGAAACACCACTTTCTCACTTGGTGAGTATACTACTCACTAAATGGTTACTATGTGGCTTTGCTAAATGTTTATGTGATGCCTTGAAGGCTTACTTGCATATTGGAATTGATTAGGGTGAGGGTGTACTTGACCGCCCTCACCTCTTTTGATATTGTCACTGAATGGCTACCGTTTTATTGCATTACTGAACTGGATATATTGGTTGGTGAATTCCATTTCATGGAAACTGAATTGATGTCGTTTGGACAATGTCCAACGGCCTTACTGCATTTATGAGCTCAACCCCGTATGGTAGTTAATTGGATCGAGCCGGCGAGGGCTTGGTCGTGAAAATTATCATGCCACGGGGACTGTACTGGGAACCTTGTGGTAATGAGACCCTTGGTTCCGGTAAACTCGAGTATTACCAAAAACTACTGAATTGGAGTGCGGGCCCGGTTGGGGTATGTTTGGTGGAAGGAATGGAAGTATAGTGAGGTCTACGGTTTGGTACTCGTACCATTGACGGAGGGTCAATGCAATTGGATCAAGATGGCAAGCGTGGAATTGGGCTCTTGAGAGCCGACCGTATCCTTTTACCGTTTTGCTTCATTGCTTAATTGTGCACTTTAAATGAAGGTTCACTCTTATATGAATTTGATTGCTTAATGGGTGGTATACCACTGGGCTTTGGCTCATTCCGTGTTATTTGTTTTCCTTACAGGCAAATGAATTCTTTTGGAAAAGGTTGTGACAAGTTGAGCTCATGTATATGTATTTTGATTAGCTCCTTGAGGGTGAAAACCCTAAGTGCTTTGATTGCACCAATGTTTGGGGTAAATGGCTATTGTATATGTATGAACGAAATGGATACTTTGGTAGGCCGTTTGGCTTGTAAATGTTGGTTTCCATTGTATATATATGTTTGGTAAATGTTTGGATGGATTTCGGATCACCACGGATTTCAAACGGAAAAGAAAAAAAATTTGACCGAAGGTCACTGGCCTGAATCCGGCCAGGAATCCGGCCAGAAACTGGCCGGATTGAAGGCCGGATTGCCTGTGAAAATTTGAAAATCCGGCCAGTTGCTCACTGGCCGGTATCCGGCCAGACAATCCGGCCGGAATCTTGGCCGGATTGCCGGCCGGATTGAGTGGAACTTTTGAAAAAATTCGAGATGCTTACTGGACAGTATCCGGCCAAGAATCCGGCCGCTAATCCGGCCAGATTCCGGCCGGATTCTGACGTGGCCTGCACTATTCATCTTCGGCGCAAATTTTCGTTTTTTTTATTTTGTGTTTTCTGACTTGTTTGCTTGCATTGGTGTGTTCCGGAACGTTATAGAACGACGTTAACTGTACCGTAGTCCTGGCGAGAGCTGGGCAGGCAGTCCGCTAACCCCTTTGGTTCGCCTTAGGGGAAGGTGGGGCTGTCACAAACCTTCCTTTGTACGCAAGAGTGATTGTAATTCATCAACTTGAAGTAGCTTGTTTGAATTAATCTACAAGCTCAAGAGGAGCTGTGTGGTTAATTGGTTTGCAATTCCTTCTTTTTTATTTACTTACTGTTACGTTTATACTCTTTAAATTGATTATCTCTTCTACTCCCAAGCAGCCTTGCTTTCTTGTTAATTGTCTCATTGGTTGTTTTCGGGCCTTACAATTGGTATCAGAGCTTGGTCTCCTAGAAATTAAGCTCAATCGGCTTTGGAGTAAAGATGACAACCAACAATGCTATGTTCTTTGAAGGACATTCTGTCATTAGACCACCTATGTTTAATGGGTCAAATTATGTGAGTTGGAAAGAAAGAATGATTATTTTTTTGCAATCTATTGATATTGAATTGTGGTTTATTATTAGTGAAGGTCCATATGATGCCTCTCTTATAGATGAAAATACTCAGAAATCTAGACCAAAAATAAGAAATGAACTGAATGCTGCGGATAGAGCTCATCTCACATTAAATGCAAAAGCCATGAATGTGTTATATTGTGCTTTAAACTCAAATGAATCTATTAGAGTCAAAGGCTGCAAGTCAGCCAAGGAAATTTGGGATAAAGTGAGAGAAATTCATGAAGGTTGTGAGAATGTTAGAGAACAAAAGAAATCCATTTTAGTTACAAAGTATGAATTTTTCAAGATGCAATCTCATGAAAACATTGATGAGATGTATTGTAGATTCAATGACCTCATTAAGGATTTAGAGGTGCTAGAAAAAGAATATTCTCTTGGTGAGAAAAATAGAAAAATCCTGAATGCCTTGTCCAATGATTGGGAAAATAAAGTGACTGCTATTGAGGAGACTAAAGATTTGAATACTATGCCTATTGAATCTCTTATTAATTCTCTAACCTCTTATGAGCTGAAACTTAAGTCCAAAATGCAAGAGGATGAGGATGCGAAAGTAAGAAAGAGCATTGCTCTAAAGGCATCTCAAGATGAAGATGATTCTACCTCCCTAGATGAAGAAGATGCAGAAGGTGATGACAATGATATCGCACTCATCACAAGAAGTTTCAAACGAATACTCAACAAGAGGAGATTTAGAAAAGGTGGACCTAGCAATTCACTCCCAAATCAGTTCAACAACCTGAGAAACAAAGGGAAGCTAGAGTTTAACAAAAAGCAAACAGATAAGTGCTTTGAATGCGGCCAACCTGGACACTATGCAAGTGAATGTCCAGTGATGAAGAAGAAAGAAGGAAGAAAACCAAGATTCAACAAATTTCAATTCACATGGAATGAGTGCAACTCCGATGGTGAAATTGAAGAGGATGAAGAATCTGCTCAATTGGCTTTTATGGCCATTGGAGATGATGAGGTAACATCTTGTAACTCTCAATTTGAAAGTGATGATGAAACTGATGATAATCTTGAATCTTTCATTATAAAATTGCATGATAGTTTGAAAGAATCTTATGCTAGAAACAAGGAGTTAAAACAGAAAATTAGTTTTTTGCTTCGAGATAATGCAAATCTTTTTCAACAAAATAAAAAGTTGAAAGCTGAAAATGATTACTTCAAAAAGAGTGAGACTGCTTTACACTTTGAGCTTGATAGAAAAACAAAGCTTTGTGAATTGTTCAAAAAGGAACAAGGTGATTTGAAAAGAAGAATGGATGGTCTAAATGAGTTGCTTAAACACAAGAAACAAGTCTGTTTTCAAAAGAATTGATTGAATTCTAATTCCAATGAATTTGCTATCCACAGGAAAAGGCAAGTCAGATTTATTAAACCCATTCATGTGAATCACTCCTTGATTATGTGTAATTTCTGTTGTCAAAAAGGTCACATGAAAAGTGATTGCTAAGTGAGAAAGAATATAAAAAAAGGCATGAAATGCATGTGGATAGTTAGACATGATGCTAACTTTAACAAGTAGGAGATTTTGTTAATCATTGCAGTGATTCTTGTTCACAATATTTTTTTTTCTTTTGATATTTCTGATACTTTGATCTGAGTTTTCGTTGATATTTTTGAATACTACTGAATCTGTATGATGTCAAAAAGGGAGAGAAAAGAACTATTCTGATCTAACGATGATTTGCTAATCTCTCTGTGATATGTTGGTATGTTGGTATTGCTGAATTCTGGTATCATTTCTCTGTTTTTGTTTGGAATATTGGATTCTCCATTATTGTTCTTGGATTATGGTTGCTGGTTATTACTCTCATCTTATGATGACAAAAAGGGGGAGTGATGGATGCAATGTGTAAGGGGGAGTTACTCTGAGATTATGAGTTTGGCTCTTAAAAATTTTGGTTGCGATGATTGAGGGGGAGCTTATACTTATTTTTGTTTGTTTCCATCCATTGTTTTGTCATCATCAAAAAGGGGGAAAATGTTGATTTTGATCCCTATCTTTTGATGTTTACAAAACAAATGGATGATACTAATATCTCTCCAAGAAATATTTTCAGTTATGAAGTTATATGATTCCATGAACAAGTGCTATTGAAAGAAGACAAAGGTTGCTAAAAGCTGTCAGACGCTCAAAAAGACTGCTTCGGACGTCCGACAACCATTGAGTATCTTCGGACGCAGAAAACCAGCCTACCGGACGTCCGAAAGAATTGAAGAAAATCTCTTAAACTCTCTGCCTGCTGTCGGACGCATAAAACAGGGCTATCGGATGTCCGACACTGCCAACGGATAGTTGACTGTTCAGCTACTTTCTATCCGTTGGAAGCATTTATGAGGCACTTTCTTGGCTCTATATAAATAGTGGTTGGTCAGATATTTCAAACAACTTTGGCACACTGAAGATGCAAAGGATCTAGAGAGATTTTAGTGAGAAAATACTCTTTAAAGAAGATTTGTAGTCTTAGTGGTGTGAGGTTCTTGTAAGCTTTTCATTTGTGAGTGAATCTTTCATGAGTGTAGCTCTGTGAGGGTTGTCCTGAGGGATAGTAAAACGTCCTGGCTTGACCGAGTGGATTTCGGGGCAAGGAGGAGGTGAACCTTGTGAGAACCCGTAAAACCCTAATATTTTTCCTAGGGTTTATTTCCCCTTAATTGCATGTTTTCTGCATTTTCTGGCTTAGAAATATTTTCCTGGTGGATTTTATGAGCAATTATAGTTTTAAGATGATTTTTCTAGCATTGGTGACTTTTTAGAAAATTATGAGTAAATAGTGGACGTGGGACCCACTAGTGCGAAAAGTTCGGAAAAATTCGGCCATTAAGTGTAAGTTTCGGATACTGTGGAAAATTTATCGGATGTTAAGTGATAAGTAGAATGTGTGAAGTGATTGATGTGAGAGGGGAAAGAAAGATAAGAATGCATTTATGGAGGTGACAAGTGTCACCTCCTCATTGGAAACCTTTTAAGAATCACTATTCAATTTCTTGACTTTTTTGACCAAAGAATTATATATCAAAAAAATGCACAAAATTCACCATTTTTCTCTCCTTGTTGGCCGGCCACCTTGAGCAAGAAAGGAAGGAGATTTCTTCAATTTTCAAGCTTCTACTTGGTGCAAATCAACCAAAAACATTGGTTACATCCAATTCCATTCCATACAATCTTACCTTCTAGTGCTAGTAAGTTGTTTAGTGAAGCTTGGTTGAAGGTTTAAGGTGTTCAACAACCCCCTCTCTCTTGTTTCTTGGTAAGTGAAGCTTGAACACCCTCTTACACCTTATGAAGCTTAAATTATGCTTATTAGTGAGTGAAGTGCTGAAATTTCTGGTTTTATCTTGGTTTGAAGTGATTTGGTGAAGTTTTCTATTTTCTTGGGAATTTTTCTGGTTTCATATGAAATGAATGTTGTGGCCATCTTTGATGATTGGCAATGGACTATAATGGCTCTAGTGGATGTGAAATGTGGATAAATGCAACTAATTTTGGATTTGGATGGAAAATTGGAAAGTTAGGGTTTGAAAATCCCCAATTCTGTCCGGTTTTAGATCACTAGGTTAGAGGCCGAATTAGACTTTGCTCAAAACATGAAAGTTGTAGGTATTGATGTGATGAAGATGCCTGTAAAATTTCAGGTCATTTGGATCAATGTAGAATGAGTTATGACGATATTACGGTAGCTGTTCTGCTTGGACAGAATGCGAAAACTGCGATAGTAATTGGACATTTTGACTGGAATTGGTTTGGATTTTGGAGTTGGTGTCGTCTGATGAAATGTAGCTGAATGTCTTAGCTAACATATGCCTTTGGAATTTCGGCATTTGGACTTGTATAGACTGAGTTATACCGATTACAGTTTTCTGTCTTTTGCAAACCTGTTTTGGGAATTCTGGTATAGTTTTTGGCATTTTTGACCTAGTGGTGCTAGGAACTGGATTGAGTGCCCTTCTACATTGTTGTAGCCCTGTTTCATAGATTCGAAACGGTGGGTCTTACACCCCCAACCGATAACCGTAGTGAAATTGACGCCATTACCGCATTATACGCTCAAACACGGTGTTTCTATCAAGGCTTAAGATAAGGCCATATCTTAATTTCTGGTTTGCTATCATGCCTACTTATGCATATGAAACCCTATTGGGGTTGTGTTTAGCATTGTTTGGTGACTCGTTCTCGAGTCTCATTGCATTTGTTGTGTGATTCTAGGGCGTGACGGTAGCTCACGACGTTTTGGTGATCGCGGTGTATGAAACACCACTTTCTCACTTGGTGAGTATACTACTCACTAAATGGTTACTATGTGGCTTTGCTAAATGTTTATGTGATGCCTTGAAGGCTTACTTGCATATTGGAATTGATTAGGGTGAGGGTGTACTTGACCGCCCTCACCTCTTTTGATATTGTCACTGAATGGCTACCGTTTTATTGCATTACTGAACTGGATATATTGGTTGGTGAATTCCATTTCATGGAAACTGAATTGATGTCGTTTGGACAATGTCCAACGGCCTTACTGCATTTATGAGCTCAACCCCGTATGGTAGTTAATTGGATCGAGCCGGCGAGGGCTTGGTCGTGAAAATTATCATGCCACGGGGACTGTACTGGGAACCTTGTGGTAATGAGACCCTTGGTTCCGGTAAACTCGAGTATTACCAAAAACTACTGAATTGGAGTGCGGGCCCGGTTGGGGTATGTTTGGTGGAAGGAATGGAAGTATAGTGAGGTCTACGGTTTGGTACTCGTACCATTGACGGAGGGTCAATGCAATTGGATCAAGATGGCAAGCGTGGAATTGGGCTCTTGAGAGCCGACCGTATCCTTTTACCGTTTTGCTTCATTGCTTAATTGTGCACTTTAAATGAAGGTTCACTCTTATATGAATTTGATTGCTTAATGGGTGGTATACCACTGGGCTTTGGCTCATTCCGTGTTATTTGTTTTCCTTACAGGCAAATGAATTCTTTTGGAAAAGGTTGTGACAAGTTGAGCTCATGTATATGTATTTTGATTAGCTCCTTGAGGGTGAAAACCCTAAGTGCTTTGATTGCACCAATGTTTGGGGTAAATGGCTATTGTATATGTATGAACGAAATGGATACTTTGGTAGGCCGTTTGGCTTGTAAATGTTGGTTTCCATTGTATATATATGTTTGGTAAATGTTTGGATGGATTTCGGATCACCACGGATTTCAAACGGAAAAGAAAAAAAATTTGACCGAAGGTCACTGGCCTGAATCCGGCCAGGAATCCGGCCAGAAACTGGCCGGATTGAAGGCCGTATTGCCTGTGAAAATTTGAAAATCCGGCCAGTTGCTCACTGGTCGGTATCCGGCCAGACAATCCGGCCGGAATCTTGGCCGGATTGCCGGCCGGATTGAGTGGAACTTTTGAAAAAATTCGAGATGCTTACTGGACAGTATCCGGCCAAGAATCCGGCCGCTAATCCGGCCAGATTCCGGCCGGATTCTGACGTGGCCTGCACTATTCATCTTCGGCGCAAATTTTCGTTTTTTTTATTTTGTGTTTTCTGACTTGTTTGCTTGCATTGGTGTGTTCCGGAACGTTATAGAACGACGTTAACTGTACCGTAGTCCTGGCGAGAGCTGGGCAGGCAGTCCGCTAACCCCTTTGGTTCGCCTTAGGGGAAGGTGGGGCTGTCACAAACCTTCCTTTGTACGCAAGAGTGATTGTAATTCATCAACTTGAAGTAGCTTGTTTGAATTAATCTACAAGCTCAAGAGGAGCTGTGTGGTTAATTGGTTTGCAATTCCTTCTTTTTTATTTACTTACTGTTACGTTTATACTCTTTAAATTGATTATCTCTTCTACTCCCAAGCAGCCTTGCTTTCTTGTTAATTGTCTCATTGGTTGTCTTCGGGCCTTACAATTGGTATCAGAGCTTGGTCTCCTAGAAATTAAGCTCAATCGGCTTTGGAGTAAAGATGACAACCAACAATGCTATGTTCTTTGAAGGACATTCTGTCATTAGACCACCTATGTTTAATGGGTCAAATTATGTGAGTTGGAAAGAAAGAATGATTATTTTTTTGCAATCTATTGATATTGAATTGTGGTTTATTATTAGTGAAGGTCCATATGATGCCTCTCTTATAGATGAAAATACTCAGAAATCTAGACCAAAAATAAGAAATGAACTGAATGCTGCGGATAGAGCTCATCTCACATTAAATGCAAAAGCCATGAATGTGTTATATTGTGCTTTAAACTCAAATGAATCTATTAGAGTCAAAGGCTGCAAGTCAGCCAAGGAAATTTGGGATAAACTGAGAGAAATTCATGAAGGTTGTGAGAATGTTAGAGAACAAAAGAAATCCATTTTAGTTACAAAGTATGAATTTTTCAAGATGCAATCTCATGAAAACATTGATGAGATGTATTGTAGATTCAATGACCTCATTAAGGATTTAGAGGTGCTAGAAAAAGAATATTCTCTTGGTGAGAAAAATAGAAAAATCCTGAATGCCTTGTCCAATGATTGGGAAAATAAAGTGACTGCTATTGAGGAGACTAAAGATTTGAATACTATGCCTATTGAATCTCTTATTAATTCTCTAACCTCTTATGAGCTGAAACTTAAGTCCAAAATGCAAGAGGATGAGGATGCGAAAGTAAGAAAGAGCATTGCTCTAAAGGCATCTCAAGATGAAGATGATTCTACCTCCCTAGATGAAGAAGATGCAGAAGGTGATGACAATGATATCGCACTCATCACAAGAAGTTTCAAACGAATACTCAACAAGAGGAGATTTAGAAAAGGTGGACCTAGCAATTCACTCCCAAATCAGTTCAACAACCTGAGAAACAAAGGGAAGCTAGAGTTTAACAAAAAGCAAACAGATAAGTGCTTTGAATGCGGCCAACCTGGACACTATGCAAGTGAATGTCCAGTGATGAAGAAGAAAGAAGGAAGAAAACCAAGATTCAACAAATTTCAATTCACATGGAATGAGTGCAACTCCGATGGTGAAATTGAAGAGGATGAAGAATCTGCTCAATTGGCTTTTATGGCCATTGGAGATGATGAGGTAACATCTTGTAACTCTCAATTTGAAAGTGATGATGAAACTGATGATAATCTTGAATCTTTCATTATAAAATTGCATGATAGTTTGAAAGAATCTTATGCTAGAAACAAGGAGTTAAAACAGAAAATTAGTTTTTTGCTTCGAGATAATGCAAATCTTTTTCAACAAAATAAAAAGTTGAAAGCTGAAAATGATTACTTCAAAAAGAGTGAGACTGCTTTACACTTTGAGCTTGATAGAAAAACAAAGCTTTGTGAATTGTTCAAAAAGGAACAAGGTGATTTGAAAAGAAGAATGGATGGTCTAAATGAGTTGCTTAAACACAAGAAACAAGTCTGTTTTCAAAAGAATTGATTGAATTCTAATTCCAATGAATTTGCTATCCACAGGAAAAGGCAAGTCAGATTTATTAAACCCATTCATGTGAATCACTCCTTGATTATGTGTAATTTCTGTTGTCAAAAAGGTCACATGAAAAGTGATTGCTAAGTGAGAAAGAATATAAAAAAAGGCATGAAATGCATGTGGATAGTTAGACATGATGCTAACTTTAACAAGTAGGAGATTTTGTTAATCATTGCAGTGATTCTTGTTCACAATATTTTTTTTTCTTTTGATATTTCTGATACTTTGATCTGAGTTTTCGTTGATATTTTTGAATACTACTGAATCTGTATGATGTCAAAAAGGGAGAGAAAAGAACTATTCTGATCTAACGATGATTTGCTAATCTCTCTGTGATATGTTGGTATGTTGGTATTGCTGAATTCTGGTATCATTTCTCTGTTTTTGTTTGGAATATTGGATTCTCCATTATTGTTCTTGGATTATGGTTGCTGGTTATTACTCTCATCTTATGATGACAAAAAGGGGGAGTGATGGATGCAATGTGTAAGGGGGAGTTACTCTGAGATTATGAGTTTGGCTCTTAAAAATTTTGGTTGCGATGATTGAGGGGGAGCTTATACTTATTTTTGTTTGTTTCCATCCATTGTTTTGTCATCATCAAAAAGGGGGAAAATGTTGATTTTGATCCCTATCTTTTGATGTTTACAAAACAAATGGATGATACTAATATCTCTCCAAGAAATATTTTCAGTTATGAAGTTATATGATTCCATGAACAAGTGCTATTGAAAGAAGACAAAGGTTGCTAAAAGCTGTCAGACGCTCAAAAAGACTGCTTCGGACGTCCGACAACCATTGAGTATCTTCGGACGCAGAAAACCAGCCTACCGGACGTCCGAAAGAATTGAAGAAAATCTCTTAAACTCTCTGCCTGCTGTCGGACGCATAAAACAGGGCTATCGGATGTCCGACACTGCCAACGGATAGTTGACTGTTCAGCTACTTTCTATCCGTTGGAAGCATTTATGAGGCACTTTCTTGGCTCTATATAAATAGTGGTTGGTCAGATATTTCAAACAACTTTGGCACACTGAAGATGCAAAGGATCTAGAGAGATTTTAGTGAGAAAATACTCTTTAAAGAAGATTTGTAGTCTTAGTGGTGTGAGGTTCTTGTAAGCTTTTCATTTGTGAGTGAATCTTTCATGAGTGTAGCTCTGTGAGGGTTGTCCTGAGGGATAGTAAAACGTCCTGGCTTGACCGAGTGGATTTCGGGGCAAGGAGGAGGTGAACCTTGTGAGAACCCGTAAAACCCTAATATTTTTCCTAGGGTTTATTTCCCCTTAATTGCATGTTTTCTGCATTTTCTGGCTTAGAAATATTTTCCTGGTGGATTTTATGAGCAATTATAGTTTTAAGATGATTTTTCTAGCATTGGTGACTTTTTAGAAAATTATGAGTAAATAGTGGACGTGGGACCCACTAGTGCGAAAAGTTCGGAAAAATTCGGCCATTAAGTGTAAGTTTCGGATACTGTGGAAAATTTATCGGATGTTAAGTGATAAGTAGAATGTGTGAAGTGATTGATGTGAGAGGGGAAAGAAAGATAAGAATGCATTTATGGAGGTGACAAGTGTCACCTCCTCATTGGAAACCTTTTAAGAATCACTATTCAATTTCTTGACTTTTTTGACCAAAGAATTATATATCAAAAAAATGCACAAAATTCACCATTTTTCTCTCCTTGTTGGCCGGCCACCTTGAGCAAGAAAGGAAGGAGATTTCTTCAATTTTCAAGCTTCTACTTGGTGCAAATCAACCAAAAACATTGGTTACATCCAATTCCATTCCATACAATCTTACCTTCTAGTGCTAGTAAGTTGTTTAGTGAAGCTTGGTTGAAGGTTTAAGGTGTTCAACAACCCCCTCTCTCTTGTTTCTTGGTAAGTGAAGCTTGAACACCCTCTTACACCTTATGAAGCTTAAATTATGCTTATTAGTGAGTGAAGTGCTGAAATTTCTGGTTTTATCTTGGTTTGAAGTGATTTGGTGAAGTTTTCTATTTTCTTGGGAATTTTTCTGGTTTCATATGAAATGAATGTTGTGGCCATCTTTGATGATTGGCAATGGACTATAATGGCTCTAGTGGATGTGAAATGTGGATAAATGCAACTAATTTTGGATTTGGATGGAAAATTGGAAAGTTAGGGTTTGAAAATCCCCAATTCTGTCCGGTTTTAGATCACTAGGTTAGAGGCCGAATTAGACTTTGCTCAAAACATGAAAGTTGTAGGTATTGATGTGATTAAGATGCCTGTAAAATTTCAGGTCATTTGGATCAATTTAGAATGAGTTATGACGATATTACGGTAGCTGTTCTGCTTGGACAGAATGCAAAAACTGCGATAGTAATTGGACAATTTGACTGGAATTGGTTTGGATTTTGGAGTTGGTGTCTTCTGATGAAATGTATCTGAATGTCTTAGCTAACATATGCCTTTGGAATTTCGGCATTTGGACTTGTATAGACTGAGTTATACCGATTACAGTTTTCTGTCTTTTGCAAACCTGTTTTGGGAATTCTGGTATAGTTTTTGGCATTTTTGACCTAGTGGTGCTAGGAACTGGATTGAGTGCCCTTCTACATTGTTGTAGCCCTGTTTCATAGATTCGAAACGGTGGGTCTTACACCCCCAACCGATAACCGTAGTGAAATTGACGCCATTACCGCATTATACGCTCAAACACGGTGTTTCTATCAAGGCTTAAGATAAGGCCATATCTTAATTTCTGGTTTGCTATCATGCCTACTTATGCATATGAAACCCTATTGGGGTTGTGTTTAGCATTGTTTGGTGACTCGTTCTCGAGTCTCATTGCATTTGTTGTGTGATTCTAGGGCGTGACGGTAGCTCACGACGTTTTGGTGATCGCGGTGTATGAAACACCACTTTCTCACTTGGTGAGTATACTACTCACTAAATGGTTACTATGTGGCTTTGCTAAATGTTTATGTGATGCCTTGAAGGCTTACTTGCATATTGGAATTGATTAGGGTGAGGGTGTACTTGACCGCCCTCACCTCTTTTGATATTGTCACTGAATGGCTACCGTTTTATTGCATTACTGAACTGGATATATTGGTTGGTGAATTCCATTTCATGGAAACTGAATTGATGTCGTTTGGACAATGTCCAACGGCCTTACTGCATTTTTGAGCTCAACCCCGTATGGTAGTTAATTGGATCGAGCCGGCGAGGGCTTGGTCGTGAAAATTATCATGCCACGGGGACTGTACTGGGAACCTTGTGGTAATGAGACCCTTGGTTCCGGTAAACTCGAGTATTACCAAAAACTACTGAATTGGAGTGCGGGCCCGGTTGGGGTATGTTTGGTGGAAGGAATGGAAGTATAGTGAGGTCTACGGTTTGGTACTCGTACCATTGACGGAGGGTCAATGCAATTGGATCAAGATGGCAAGCGTGGAATTGGGCTCTTGAGAGCCGACCGTATCCTTTTACCGTTTTGCTTCATTGCTTAATTGTGCACTTTAAATGAAGGTTCACTCTTATATGAATTTGATTGCTTAATGGGTGGTATACCACTGGGCTTTGGCTCATTCCGTGTTATTTGTTTTCCTTACAGGCAAATGAATTCTTTTGGAAAAGGTTGTGACAAGTTGAGCTCATGTATATGTATTTTGATTAGCTCCTTGAGGGTGAAAACCCTAAGTGCTTTGATTGCACCAATGTTTGGGGTAAATGGCTATTGTATATGTATGAACGAAATGGATACTTTGGTAGGCCGTTTGGCTTGTAAATGTTGGTTTCCATTGTATATATATGTTTGGTAAATGTTTGGATGGATTTCGGATCACCACGGATTTCAAACGGAAAAGAAAAAAAATTTGACCGAAGGTCACTGGCCTGAATCCGGCCAGGAATCCGGCCAGAAACTGGCCGGATTGAAGGCCGGATTGCCTGTGAAAATTTGAAAATCCGGCCAGTTGCTCACTGGCCGGTATCCGGCCAGACAATCCGGCCGGAATCTTGGCCGGATTGCCGGCCGGATTGAGTGGAACTTTTGAAAAAATTCGAGATGCTTACTGGACAGTATCCGGCCAAGAATCCGGCCGCTAATCCGGCCAGATTCCGGCCGGATTCTGACGTGGCCTGCACTATTCATCTTCGGCGCAAATTTTCGTTTTTTTTATTTTGTGTTTTCTGACTTGTTTGCTTGCATTGGTGTGTTCCGGAACGTTATAGAACGACGTTAACTGTACCGTAGTCCTGGCGAGAGCTGGGCAGGCAGTCCGCTAACCCCTTTGGTTCGCCTTAGGGGAAGGTGGGGCTGTCACAAACCTTCCTTTGTACGCAAGAGTGATTGTAATTCATCAACTTGAAGTAGCTTGTTTGAATTAATCTACAAGCTCAAGAGGAGCTGTGTGGTTAATTGGTTTGCAATTCCTTCTTTTTTATTTACTTACTGTTACGTTTATACTCTTTAAATTGATTATCTCTTCTACTCCCAAGCAGCCTTGCTTTCTTGTTAATTGTCTCATTGGTTGTCTTCGGGCCTTACAATTGGTATCAGAGCTTGGTCTCCTAGAAATTAAGCTCAATCGGCTTTGGAGTAAAGATGACAACCAACAATGCTATGTTCTTTGAAGGACATTCTGTCATTAGACCACCTATGTTTAATGGGTCAAATTATGTGAGTTGGAAAGAAAGAATGATTATTTTTTTGCAATCTATTGATATTGAATTGTGGTTTATTATTAGTGAAGGTCCATATGATGCCTCTCTTATAGATGAAAATACTCAGAAATCTAGACCAAAAATAAGAAATGAACTGAATGCTGCGGATAGAGCTCATCTCACATTAAATGCAAAAGCCATGAATGTGTTATATTGTGCTTTAAACTCAAATGAATCTATTAGAGTCAAAGGCTGCAAGTCAGCCAAGGAAATTTGGGATAAACTGAGAGAAATTCATGAAGGTTGTGAGAATGTTAGAGAACAAAAGAAATCCATTTTAGTTACAAAGTATGAATTTTTCAAGATGCAATCTCATGAAAACATTGATGAGATGTATTGTAGATTCAATGACCTCATTAAGGATTTAGAGGTGCTAGAAAAAGAATATTCTCTTGGTGAGAAAAATAGAAAAATCCTGAATGCCTTGTCCAATGATTGGGAAAATAAAGTGACTGCTATTGAGGAGACTAAAGATTTGAATACTATGCCTATTGAATCTCTTATTAATTCTCTAACCTCTTATGAGCTGAAACTTAAGTCCAAAATGCAAGAGGATGAGGATGCGAAAGTAAGAAAGAGCATTGCTCTAAAGGCATCTCAAGATGAAGATGATTCTACCTCCCTAGATGAAGAAGATGCAGAAGGTGATGACAATGATATCGCACTCATCACAAGAAGTTTCAAACGAATACTCAACAAGAGGAGATTTAGAAAAGGTGGACCTAGCAATTCACTCCCAAATCAGTTCAACAACCTGAGAAACAAAGGGAAGCTAGAGTTTAACAAAAAGCAAACTGATAAGTGCTTTGAATGCGGCCAACCTGGACACTATGCAAGTGAATGTCCAGTGATGAAGAAGAAAGAAGGAAGAAAACCAAGATTCAACAAATTTCAATTCACATGGAATGAGTGCAACTCCGATGGTGAAATTGAAGAGGATGAAGAATCTGCTCAATTGGCTTTTATGGCCATTGGAGATGATGAGGTAACATCTTGTAACTCTCAATTTGAAAGTGATGATGAAACTGATGATAATCTTGAATCTTTCATTATAAAATTGCATGATAGTTTGAAAGAATCTTATGCTAGAAACAAGGAGTTAAAACAGAAAATTAGTTTTTTGCTTCGAGATAATGCAAATCTTTTTCAACAAAATAAAAAGTTGAAAGCTGAAAATGATTACTTCAAAAAGAGTGAGACTGCTTTACACTTTGAGCTTGATAGAAAAACAAAGCTTTGTGAATTGTTCAAAAAGGAACAAGGTGATTTGAAAAGAAGAATGGATGGTCTAAATGAGTTGCTTAAACACAAGAAACAAGTCTGTTTTCAAAAGAATTGATTGAATTCTAATTCCAATGAATTTGCTATCCACAGGAAAAGGCAAGTCAGATTTATTAAACCCATTCATGTGAATCACTCCTTGATTATGTGTAATTTCTGTTGTCAAAAAGGTGACATGAAAAGTGATTGCTAAGTGAGAAAGAATATAAAAAAAGGCATGAAATGCATGTGGATAGTTAGACATGATGCTAACTTTAACAAGTAGGAGATTTTGTTAATCATTGCAGTGATTCTTGTTCACAATATTTTTTTTTCTTTTGATATTTCTGATACTTTGATCTGAGTTTTCGCTGATATTTTTGAATACTACTGAATCTGTATGATGTCAAAAAGGGAGAGAAAAGAACTATTCTGATCTAACGATGATTTGCTAATCTCTCTGTGATATGTTGGTATGTTGGTATTGCTGAATTCTGGTATCATTTCTCTGTTTTTGTTTGGAATATTGGATTCTCCATTATTGTTGTTGGATTATGGTTGCTGGTTATTACTCTCATCTTATGATGACAAAAAGGGGGAGTGATGGATGCAATGTGTAAGGGGGAGTTACTCTGAGATTATGAGTTTGGCTCTTAAAAATTTTGGTTGCGATGATTGAGGGGGAGCTTATACTTATTTTTGTTTCTTTCCATCCATTGTTTTGTCATCATCAAAAAGGGGGAAAATGTTGATTTTGATCCCTATCTTTTGATGTTTACAAAACAAATGGATGATACTAATATCTCTCCAAGAAATATTTTCAGTTATGAAGTTATATGATTTCATGAACAAGTGCTATTGAAAGAAGACAAAGGTTGCTGAAAGCTGTCGGACGCTCAAAAAGACTGCATCGGACGTCCGACAACCATTGAGTATCTTCGGACGCAGAAAACCAGCCTACCGGACGTCCGAAAGAATTGAAGAAAAATTTCCAGTTTTACATCATACCTTCGGAGGCAGAAAACCAGCCTACCGGACGTCCGAAAGAATTGAATAAAATCTCTTAAACTCTCTGCCTGCTGTCGGACGCATAAAACAGGGCTATCGGACGTCCGACACTGCCAACGGATAGTTGACTGTTCAGCTACTTTCTATCCGTTGGAAGCATTTATGAGGCACTTTCTTGGCTCTATATAAATAGTGGTTGGTCAGATATTTCAAACAACTTTGGCACATTGAAGATACAAAGGATCTAGAGAGATTTTAGTGAGAAAATACTCTTCAAAGAAGATTTGTAGTCTTAGTGGTGTGAGGTTCTTGTAAGCTTTTCATTTGTGAGTGAATCTTTCATGAGTGTAGCTCTGTGAGGGTTGTCCTGAGGGATAGTAAAACGTCCTGGCTTGACCGAGTGGATTTCGAGGCAAGGAGGAGGTGAACCTTCCTTTGTACACAAGAGTGATTGTAATTCATCAACTTGAAGTAGCTTGTTTGAATTAATCTACAAGCTCAAGAGGAGCTGTGTGGTTAATTGGTTTGCAATTCCTTTCTTTTTATTTACTTACTGTTACGTTTGTACTCTTTAAATTGATTATCTCTTCTACTCCCAAGCAGCCTTGCTTTCTTGTTAATTGTCTCATTGGTTGTCTTCGGGCCTTACAATTGGTATCAGAGCTTGGTCTCCTAGAAATTAAGCTCAATCGGCTTTGGAGTAAAGATGACAACCAACAATGCTATGTTCTTTGAAGGACATTCTGTCATTAGACCACCTATGTTTAATGGATCAAATTATGTGAGTTGGAAAGAAAGAATGATTATTTTTTTGCAATCTATTGATATTGAATTGTGGTTTATTATTAGTGAAGGTCCATATGATGCCTCTCTTATAGATGAAAATACTCAGAAATCTAGACCAAAAATAAGAAATGAACTGACTGCTGCGGATAGAGCTCATCTCACATTAAATGCAAAAGCCATGAATGTGTTATATTGTGCTTTAAACTCAAATGAATCTATTAGAGTCAAAGGCTGCAAGTCAGCCAAGGAAATTTGGGATAAACTGAGAGAAATTCATGAAGGTTGTGAGAATGTTAGAGAACAAAAGAAATCCATTTTAGTTACAAAGTATGAATTTTTCAAGATGCAACCTCATGAAAACATTGATGAGATGTATTGTAGATTCAATGACCTCATTAAGGATTTAGAGGTGCTAGAAAAAGAATATTCTCTTGGTGAGAAAAATAGAAAAATCCTGAATGCCTTGTCCAATGATTGGGAAAATAAAGTGACTGCTATTGAGGAGACTAAAGATTTGAATACTATGCCTATTGAATCTCTTATTAATTCTCTAACCTCTTATGAGCTGAAACTTAAGTCCAAAATGCAAGAGGATGAGGATGCGAAAGTAAGAAAGAGCATTGCTCTAAAGGCATCTCAAGATGAAGATGATTCTACCTCCCTAGATGAAGAAGATGCAGAAGGTGATGACAATGATATCGCACTCATCACAAGAAGTTTCAAACGAATACTCAACAAGAGGAGATTTAGAAAAGGTGGACCTAGCAATTCACTCCCAAATCAGTTCAACAACCTGAGAAACAAAGGGAAGCTAGAGTTTAACAAAAAGCAAACAGATAAGTGCTTTGAATGCGGCCAACCTGGACACTATGCAAGTGAATGTCCAGTGATGAAGAAGAAAGAAGGAAGAAAACCAAGATTCAACAAATTTCAATTCACATGGAATGAGTGCAACTCCGATGGTGAAATTGAAGAGGATGAAGAATCTGCTCAATTGGCTTTTATGGCCATTGGAGATGATGAGGTAACATCTTGTAACTCTCAATTTGAAAGTGATGATGAAACTGATGATAATCTTGAATCTTTCATTATAAAATTGCATGATAGTTTGAAAGAATCTTATGCTAGAAACAAGGAGTTAAAACAGAAAATTAGTTTTTTGCTTCGAGATAATGCAAATCTTTTTCAACAAAATAAAAAGTTGAAAGCTGAAAATGATTACTTCAAAAAGAGTGAGACTGCTTTACACTTTGAGCTTGATAGAAAAACAAAGCTTTGTGAATTGTTCAAAAAGGAACAAGGTGATTTGAAAAGAAGAATGGATGGTCTAAATGAGTTGCTTAAACACAAGAAACAAGTCTGTTTTCAAAAGAATTGATTGAATTCTAATTCCAATGAATTTGCTATCCACAGGAAAAGGCAAGTCAGATTTATTAAACCCATTCATGTGAATCACTCCTTGATTATGTGTAATTTCTGTTGTCAAAAAGGTGACATGAAAAGTGATTGCTAAGTGAGAAAGAATATAAAAAAAGGCATGAAATGCATGTGGATAGTTAGACATGATGCTAACTTTAACAAGTAGGAGATTTTGTTAATCATTGCAGTGATTCTTGTTCACAATATTTTTTTTTCTTTTGATATTTCTGATACTTTGATCTGAGTTTTCGCTGATATTTTTGAATACTACTGAATCTGTATGATGTCAAAAAGGGAGAGAAAAGAACTATTCTGATCTAACGATGATTTGCTAATCTCTCTGTGATATGTTGGTATGTTGGTATTGCTGAATTCTGGTATCATTTCTCTGTTTTTGTTTGGAATATTGGATTCTCCATTATTGTTGTTGGATTATGGTTGCTGGTTATTACTCTCATCTTATGATGACAAAAAGGGGGAGTGATGGATGCAATGTGTAAGGGGGAGTTACTCTGAGATTATGAGTTTGGCTCTTAAAAATTTTGGTTGCGATGATTGAGGGGGAGCTTATACTTATTTTTGTTTCTTTCCATCCATTGTTTTGTCATCATCAAAAAGGGGGAAAATGTTGATTTTGATCCCTATCTTTTGATGTTTACAAAACAAATGGATGATACTAATATCTCTCCAAGAAATATTTTCAGTTATGAAGTTATATGATTTCATGAACAAGTGCTATTGAAAGAAGACAAAGGTTGCTGAAAGCTGTCGGACGCTCAAAAAGACTGCATCGGACGTCCGACAACCATTGAGTATCTTCGGACGCAGAAAACCAGCCTACCGGACGTCCGAAAGAATTGAAGAAAAATTTCCAGTTTTACATCATACCTTCGGAGGCAGAAAACCAGCCTACCGGACGTCCGAAAGAATTGAATAAAATCTCTTAAACTCTCTGCCTGCTGTCGGACGCATAAAACAGGGCTATCGGACGTCCGACACTGCCAACGGATAGTTGACTGTTCAGCTACTTTCTATCCGTTGGAAGCATTTATGAGGCACTTTCTTGGCTCTATATAAATAGTGGTTGGTCAGATATTTCAAACAACTTTGGCACATTGAAGATACAAAGGATCTAGAGAGATTTTAGTGAGAAAATACTCTTCAAAGAAGATTTGTAGTCTTAGTGGTGTGAGGTTCTTGTAAGCTTTTCATTTGTGAGTGAATCTTTCATGAGTGTAGCTCTGTGAGGGTTGTCCTGAGGGATAGTAAAACGTCCTGGCTTGACCGAGTGGATTTCGAGGCAAGGAGGAGGTGAACCTTCCTTTGTACACAAGAGTGATTGTAATTCATCAACTTGAAGTAGCTTGTTTGAATTAATCTACAAGCTCAAGAGGAGCTGTGTGGTTAATTGGTTTGCAATTCCTTTCTTTTTATTTACTTACTGTTACGTTTGTACTCTTTAAATTGATTATCTCTTCTACTCCCAAGCAGCCTTGCTTTCTTGTTAATTGTCTCATTGGTTGTCTTCGGGCCTTACAATTGGTATCAGAGCTTGGTCTCCTAGAAATTAAGCTCAATCGGCTTTGGAGTAAAGATGACAACCAACAATGCTATGTTCTTTGAAGGACATTCTGTCATTAGACCACCTATGTTTAATGGATCAAATTATGTGAGTTGGAAAGAAAGAATGATTATTTTTTTGCAATCTATTGATATTGAATTGTGGTTTATTATTAGTGAAGGTCCATATGATGCCTCTCTTATAGATGAAAATACTCAGAAATCTAGACCAAAAATAAGAAATGAACTGACTGCTGCGGATAGAGCTCATCTCACATTAAATGCAAAAGCCATGAATGTGTTATATTGTGCTTTAAACTCAAATGAATCTATTAGAGTCAAAGGCTGCAAGTCAGCCAAGGAAATTTGGGATAAACTGAGAGAAATTCATGAAGGTTGTGAGAATGTTAGAGAACAAAAGAAATCCATTTTAGTTACAAAGTATGAATTTTTCAAGATGCAACCTCATGAAAACATTGATGAGATGTATTGTAGATTCAATGACCTCATTAAGGATTTAGAGGTGCTAGAAAAAGAATATTCTCTTGGTGAGAAAAATAGAAAAATCCTGAATGCCTTGTCCAATGATTGGGAAAATAAAGTGACTGCTATTGAGGAGACTAAAGATTTGAATACTATGCCTATTGAATCTCTTATTAATTCTCTAACCTCTTATGAGCTGAAACTTAAGTCCAAAATGCAAGAGGATGAGGATGCGAAAGTAAGAAAGAGCATTGCTCTAAAGGCATCTCAAGATGAAGATGATTCTACCTCCCTAGATGAAGAAGATGCAGAAGGTGATGACAATGATATCGCACTCATCACAAGAAGTTTCAAACGAATACTCAACAAGAGGAGATTTAGAAAAGGTGGACCTAGCAATTCACTCCCAAATCAGTTCAACAACCTGAGAAACAAAGGGAAGCTAGAGTTTAACAAAAAGCAAACTGATAAGTGCTTTGAATGCGGCCAACCTGGACACTATGCAAGTGAATGTCCAGTGATGAAGAAGAAAGAAGGAAGAAAACCAAGATTCAACAAATTTCAATTCACATGGAATGAGTGCAACTCCGATGGTGAAATTGAAGAGGATGAAGAATCTGCTCAATTGGCTTTTATGGCCATTGGAGATGATGAGGTAACATCTTGTAACTCTCAATTTGAAAGTGATGATGAAACTGATGATAATCTTGAATCTTTCATTATAAAATTGCATGATAGTTTGAAAGAATCTTATGCTAGAAACAAGGAGTTAAAACAGAAAATTAGTTTTTTGCTTCGAGATAATGCAAATCTTTTTCAACAAAATAAAAAGTTGAAAGCTGAAAATGATTACTTCAAAAAGAGTGAGACTGCTTTACACTTTGAGCTTGATAGAAAAACAAAGCTTTGTGAATTGTTCAAAAAGGAACAAGGTGATTTGAAAAGAAGAATGGATGGTCTAAATGAGTTGCTTAAACACAAGAAACAAGTCTGTTTTCAAAAGAATTGATTGAATTCTAATTCCAATGAATTTGCTATCCACAGGAAAAGGCAAGTCAGATTTATTAAACCCATTCATGTGAATCACTCCTTGATTATGTGTAATTTCTGTTGTCAAAAAGGTGACATGAAAAGTGATTGCTAAGTGAGAAAGAATATAAAAAAAGGCATGAAATGCATGTGGATAGTTAGACATGATGCTAACTTTAACAAGTAGGAGATTTTGTTAATCATTGCAGTGATTCTTGTTCACAATATTTTTTTTTCTTTTGATATTTCTGATACTTTGATCTGAGTTTTCGCTGATATTTTTGAATACTACTGAATCTGTATGATGTCAAAAAGGGAGAGAAAAGAACTATTCTGATCTAACGATGATTTGCTAATCTCTCTGTGATATGTTGGTATGTTGGTATTGCTGAATTCTGGTATCATTTCTCTGTTTTTGTTTGGAATATTGGATTCTCCATTATTGTTGTTGGATTATGGTTGCTGGTTATTACTCTCATCTTATGATGACAAAAAGGGGGAGTGATGGATGCAATGTGTAAGGGGGAGTTACTCTGAGATTATGAGTTTGGCTCTTAAAAATTTTGGTTGCGATGATTGAGGGGGAGCTTATACTTATTTTTGTTTCTTTCCATCCATTGTTTTGTCATCATCAAAAAGGGGGAAAATGTTGATTTTGATCCCTATCTTTTGATGTTTACAAAACAAATGGATGATACTAATATCTCTCCAAGAAATATTTTCAGTTATGAAGTTATATGATTTCATGAACAAGTGCTATTGAAAGAAGACAAAGGTTGCTGAAAGCTGTCGGACGCTCAAAAAGACTGCATCGGACGTCCGACAACCATTGAGTATCTTCGGACGCAGAAAACCAGCCTACCGGACGTCCGAAAGAATTGAAGAAAAATTTCCAGTTTTACATCATACCTTCGGAGGCAGAAAACCAGCCTACCGGACGTCCGAAAGAATTGAAGAAAATCTCTTAAACTCTCTGCCTGCTGTCGGACGCATAAAACAGGGCTATCGGACGTCCGACACTGCCAACGGATAGTTGACTGTTCAGCTACTTTCTATCCGTTGGAAGCATTTATGAGGCACTTTCTTGGCTCTATATAAATAGTGGTTGGTCAGATATTTCAAACAACTTTGGCACACTGAAGATACAAAGGATCTAGAGAGATTTTAGTGAGAAAATACTCTTCAAAGAAGATTTGTAGTCTTAGTGGTGTGAGGTTCTTGTAAGCTTTTCATTTGTGAGTGAATCTTTCATGAGTGTAGCTCTGTGAGGGTTGTCCTGAGGGATAGTAAAACGTCCTGGCTTGACCGAGTGGATTTCGGGGCAAGGAGGAGGTGAACCTTCCTTTGTACGCAAGAGTGATTGTAATTCATCAACTTGAAGTAGCTTGTTTGAATTAATCTACAAGCTCAAGAGGAGCTGTGTGGTTAATTGGTTTGCAATTCCTTCTTTTTTATTTACTTACTGTTACGTTTGTACTCTTTAAATTGATTATCTCTTCTACTCCCAAGCAGCCTTGCTTTCTTGTTAATTGTCTCATTGGTTGTCTTCGGGCCTTACAATTGGTATCAGAGCTTGGTCTCCTAGAAATTAAGCTCAATCGGCTTTGGAGTAAAGATGACAACCAACAATGCTATGTTCTTTGAAGGACATTCTGTCATTAGACCACCTATGTTTAATGGGTCAAATTATGTGAGTTGGAAAGAAAGAATGATTATTTTTTTGCAATCTATTGATATTGAATTGTGGTTTATTATTAGTGAAGGTGCATATGATGCCTCTCTTATAGATGAAAATACTCAGAAATCTAGACCAAAAATAAGAAATGAACTGACTGCTGCGGATAGAGCTCATCTCACATTAAATGCAAAAGCCATGAATGTGTTATATTGTGCTTTAAACTCAAATGAATCTATTAGAGTCAAAGGTTGCAAGTCAGCCAAGGAAATTTGGGATAAACTGAGAGAAATTCATGAAGGTTGTGAGAATGTTAGAGAACAAAAGAAATCCATTTTAGTTACAAAGTATGAATTTTTCAAGATGCAACCTCATGAAAACATTGATGAGATGTATTGTAGATTCAATGACCTCATTAAGGATTTAGAGGTGCTAGAAAAAGAATATTCTCTTGGTGAGAAAAATAGAAAAATCCTGAATGGCTTTTCCAATGATTGGGAAAATAAAGTGACTGCTATTGAGGAGACTAAAGATTTGAATACTATGCCTATTGAATCTCTTATTAATTCTCTAACCTCTTATGAGCTGAAACTTAAGTCCAAAATGCAAGAGGATGAGGATGCGAAAGTAAGAAAGAGCATTGCTCTAAAGGCATCTCAAGATGAAGATGATTCTACCTCCCTAGATGAAGAAGATGCAGAAGGTGATGACAATGATATCGCACTCATCACAAGAAGTTTCAAACGAATACTCAACAAGAGGAGATTTAGAAAAGGTGGACCTAGCAATTCACTCCCAAATCAGTTCAACAACCTGAGAAACAAAGGGAAGCTAGAGTTTAACAAAAAGCAAACAGATAAGTGCTTTGAATGCGGCCAACCTGGACACTATGCAAGTGAATGTCCAGTGATGAAGAAGAAAGAAGGAAGAAAACCAAGATTCAACAAATTTCAATTCACATGGAATGAGTGCAACTCCGATGGTGAAATTGAAGAGGATGAAGAATCTGCTCAATTGGCTTTTATGGCCATTGGAGATGATGAGGTAACATCTTGTAACTCTCAATTTGAAAGTGATGATGAAACTGATGATAATCTTGAATCTTTCATTATAAAATTGCATGATAGTTTGAAAGAATCTTATGCTAGAAACAAGGAGTTAAAACAGAAAATTAGTTTTTTGCTTCGAGATAATGCAAATCTTTTTCAACAAAATAAAAAGTTGAAAGCTGAAAATGATTACTTCAAAAAGAGTGAGACTGCTTTACACTTTGAGCTTGATAGAAAAACAAAAGCTTTGTGAATTGTTCAAAAAGGAACAAGGTGATTTGAAAAGAAGAATGGATGGTCTAAATGAGTTGCTTAAACACAAGAAACAAGTCTGTTTTCAAAAGAATTGATTGAATTCTAATTCCAATGAATTTGCTATCCACAGGAAAAGGCAAGTCAGATTTATTAAACCCATTCATGTGAATCACTCCTTGATTATGTGTAATTTCTGTTGTCAAAAAGGTCACATGAAAAGTGATTGCTAAGTGAGAAAGAATATAAAAAAAGGCATGAAATGCATGTGGATAGTTAGACATGATGCTAACTTTAACAAGTAGGAGATTTTGTTAATCATTGTAGTGATTCTTGTTCACAATATTTTTTTTTCTTTTGATATTTCTGATACTTTGATCTGAGTTTTCGCTGATATTTTTGAATACTACTGAATCTGTATGATGTCAAAAAGGGAGAGAAAAGAACTATTCTGATCTAACGATGATTTGCTAATCTCTCTGTGATATGTTGGTATGTTGGTATTGCTGAATTCTGGTATCATTTCTCTGTTTTTGTTTGGAATATTGGATTCTCCATTATTGTTGTTGGATTATGGTTGCTGGTTATTACTCTCATCTTATGATGACAAAAAGGGGGAGTGATGGATGCAATGTGTAAGGGGGAGTTACTCTGAGATTATGAGTTTGGCTCTTAAAAATTTTGGTTGCGATGATTGAGGGGGAGCTTATACTTATTTTTGTTTCTTTCCATCCATTGTTTTGTCATCATCAAAAAGGGGGAAAATGTTGATTTTGATCCCTATCTTTTGATGTTTACAAAACAAATGGATGATACTAATATCTCTCCAAGAAATATTTTCAGTTATGAAGTTATATGATTTCATGAACAAGTGCTATTGAAAGAAGACAAAGGTTGCTGAAAGCTGTCGGACGCTCAAAAAGACTGCATCGGACGTCCGACAACCATTGAGTATCTTCGGACGCAGAAAACCAGCCTACCGGACGTCCGAAAGAATTGAAGAAAAATTCCCAGTTTTACATCATACCTTCGGAGGCAGAAAACCAGCCTACCGGACGTCCGAAAGAATTGAAGAAAATCTCTTAAACTCTCTGCCTGCTGTCGGACGCATAAAACAGGGCTATCGGACGTCCGACACTGCCAACGGATAGTTGACTGTTCAGCTACTTTCTATCCGTTGGAAGCATTTATGAGGCACTTTCTTGGCTCTATATAAATAGTGGTTGGTCAGATATTTCAAACAACTTTGGCACACTGAAGATACAAAGGATCTAGAGAGATTTTAGTGAGAAAATACTCTTCAAAGAAGATTTGTAGTCTTAGTGGTGTGAGGTTCTTGTAAGCTTTTCATTTGTGAGTGAATCTTTCATGAGTGTAGCTCTGTGAGGGTTGTCCTGAGGGATAGTAAAACGTCCTGGCTTGACCGAGTGGATTTCGGGGCAAGGAGGAGGTGAACCTTCCTTTGTACACAAGAGTGATTGTAATTCATCAACTTGAAGTAGCTTGTTTGAATTAATCTACAAGCTCAAGAGGAGCTGTGTGGTTAATTGGTTTGCAATTCCTTCCTTTTTATTTACTTACTGTTACGTTTGTACTCTTTAAATTGATTATCTCTTCTACTCCCAAGCAGCCTTGCTTTCTTGTTAATTGTCTCATTGGTTGTCTTCGGGCCTTATAATTGGTATCAGAGCTTGGTCTCCTAGAAATTAAGCTCAATCGGCTTTGGAGTAAAGATGACAACCAACAATGCTATGTTCTTTGAAGGACATTCTGTCATTAGACCACCTATGTTTAATGGGTCAAATTATGTGAGTTGGAAAGAAAGAATGATTATTTTTTTGCAATCTATTGATATTGAATTGTGGTTTATTATTAGTGAAGGTCCATATGATGCCTCTCTTATAGATGAAAATACTCAGAAATCTAGACCAAAAATAAGAAATGAACTGACTGCTGCGGATAGAGCTCATCTCACATTAAATGCAAAAGCCATGAATGTGTTATATTGTGCTTTAAACTCAAATGAATCTATTAGAGTCAAAGGCTGCAAGTCAGCCAAGGAAATTTGGGATAAACTGAGAGAAATTCATGAAGGTTGTGAGAATGTTAGAGAACAAAAGAAATCCATTTTAGTTACAAAGTATGAATTTTTCAAGATGCAACCTCATGAAAACATTGATGAGATGTATTGTAGATTCAATGACCTCATTAAGGATTTAGAGGTGCTAGAAAAAGAATATTCTCTTGGTGAGAAAAATAGAAAAATCCTGAATGCCTTGTCCAATGATTGGGAAAATAAAGTGACTGCTATTGAGGAGACTAAAGATTTGAATACTATGCCTATTGAATCTCTTATTAATTCTCTAACCTCTTATGAGCTGAAACTTAAGTCCAAAATGCAAGAGGATGAGGATGCGAAAGTAAGAAAGAGCATTGCTCTAAAGGCATCTCAAGATGAAGATGATTCTACCTCCCTAGATGAAGAAGATGCAGAAGGTGATGACAATGATATCGCACTCATCACAAGAAGTTTCAAACGAATACTCAACAAGAGGAGATTTAGAAAAGGTGGACCTAGCAATTCACTCCCAAATCAGTTCAACAACCTGAGAAACAAAGGGAAGCTAGAGTTTAACAAAAAGCAAACTGATAAGTGCTTTGAATGCGGCCAACCTGGACACTATGCAAGTGAATGTCCAGTGATGAAGAAGAATGAAGGAAGAAAACCAAGATTCAACAAATTTCAATTCACATGGAATGAGTGCAACTCCGATGGTGAAATTGAAGAGGATGAAGAATCTGCTCAATTGGCTTTTATGGCCATTGGAGATGATGAGGTAACATCTTGTAACTCTCAATTTGAAAGTGATGATGAAACTGATGATAATCTTGAATCTTTCATTATAAAATTGCATGATAGTTTGAAAGAATCTTATGCTAGAAACAAGGAGTTAAAACAGAAAATTAGTTTTTTGCTTCGAGATAATGCAAATCTTTTTCAACAAAATAAAAAGTTGAAAGCTGAAAATGATTACTTCAAAAAGAGTGAGACTGCTTTACACTTTGAGCTTGATAGAAAAACAAAGCTATGTGAATTGTTCAAAAAGGAACAAGGTGATTTGAAAAGAAGAATGGATGGTCTAAATGAGTTGCTTAAACACAAGAAACAAGTCTGTTTTCAAAAGAATTGATTGAATTCTAATTCCAATGAATTTGCTATCCACAGGAAAAGGCAAGTCAGATTTATTAAACCCATTCATGTGAATCACTCCTTGATTATGTGTAATTTCTGTTGTCAAAAAGGTCACATGAAAAGTGATTGCTAAGTGAGAAAGAATATAAAAAAAGGCATGAAATGCATGTGGATAGTTAGACATGATGCTAACTTTAACAAGTAGGAGATTTTGTTAATCATTGCAGTGATTCTTGTTCACAATATTTTTTTTTCTTTTGATATTTCTGATACTTTGATCTGAGTTTTCGCTGATATTTTTGAATACTACTGAATCTGTATGATGTCAAAAAGGGAGAGAAAAGAACTATTCTGATCTAACGATGATTTGCTAATCTCTCTGTGATATGTGTGAGAACCTTGAATTTTGCAGAAATACCAATGCTTACTTCGACTTCACTTTTATTTAGCCTTCGTATTCTTTAAATCTTTTCTAGTATTACTTTCACTCACTTTTATATACTAGTGCATAATTCCTTCGTAATTCTTATTCTAATCTACCACGTTAGTTCATTTGTTGTAAACAAGTATATAAAAATAATTTTTGTGTGCAAAATAACATAACGGTGCTAACTATTAAAGCACTTAGCTTTGCTACACTAAGTTAATAATTCTTGAGTTATATATGTTTTCTTGTTTTCAAATAAGTAGTTAAACGCACGTTATAAATGAAGAATGATATAATCTCCCTAGACTATGAATTTCTTAGTTTTACTATACTAAATTAATATCTTAGAGTTAAGAATTAATTCTTTGTACTAACATATAAAAAAAAAAATTAGGATCTTAATTTCCTTGACTCAAACAATTTAAAGGACAACCAATCGATAACCTTAATTTCCTCAAAATAAATTCCTATTAGTACTAACGTTAAATGTTAGATTTTTATAACAAGGTCAAACTTGATTTTAATAAGTTAATAAAGTACAAATGTTAGGAACCTTAATATTAATTCGTAACCGATTATATTCGATAAAACGGTTTCGGTATATTAGTGTAGAATTAGGCTTTCAAATTTCAATTGGTGATAAGTATTGGATTTAAGATGGAATTGAGGATTGAGAAGAGGTTAGGGGGCAAAGTGAATGGACCAAAATGCCCTCCACAATTTCACAAAACCTCCACTATACCACAACCTCACAATGCTCGGCCAAACATTCCCTTGTTCAGCCTTCCATTGCCGCCCACTTAACCAATCAGAAACTCTCCAATTCCATACGTAAAACCATCTTCACACTCTACCAAATTCTAGCCACAAAACACATACATAACCACGGCACATCTCAGTCAGTCCCATTCTATAACTCAGACCACAAAACACATCCCTCTTCTGCTTAGTTATTATCGACAAAGAGGAGCTGAAGGAGGAAGATTTCCGGTGCTGTCCGCGAGTTGCATTTTCCTTTTGTCTTGTCCGTAAGCTGAGGGAGAAACCAGAGAACCATCACCACCTTCGATAACTTCAGACCAACATCACAACTGCAACCTTAACCACTCTGCACCTCGCCAATTCCAGCCGCAACCCACTGAACCAGGACCACTACCCTGTCGCGTGCTGGTGAGCCGAGAGGAGGAAAACATTTTCCAGAATTTCGTGTGAAAGCTTGACTAGTTGTGAGGTAAATTTCTGGATCATTTTAGGAGTTATCAGAGGTAGATTGAAACCATTAGGGACATGCATGCATGGTTTAGACAGCCGATTAATGAAATCAAAGTCTTAGGAAATCTGTTTTGGAAGTAAATGTTTCGGCTGAGAAGCTGATTGGAAATGCGGCTTCACTTTTGTTTTTCCAGTGACAATCTGAGCACCTAAGTGTACTTAGCTGAATAAAAACTGGATGATTAAGACCATGCATGTTGATTGTGCTTTCGGATGATAATGGTAAAGCTTAAGAAACTTCTGTTTTAGGAGGAAAATGTCTTAGCCGAGAAGATGATTGGAAGTGCAGCTCTAATGTGTTTTCCGGAAATGAATTGAGCATGCATGGGTGATTAACTAATCGAATCTCGGATGATTATTATGATTAGAGTCATGCATGAATTTAATTAGCCTGGATTACTTGGAAAATAAAAGGAAAGCCGAAAAATTTGGTTCATGAATGATCATTCGAGAATAGTTGGTAAAATTTCTGGATTTGTGTTAGTTGAGTACAATAGTAGCTTGAACCTGGATTTGATTTGAAAACCTCTACTAGCTAGCTACGTGTTTACATGTCCTAATAGAGTACCAAAAATTCTGCTTTAACCAAAGAAAATTCTGTTTTAGAACCATTGTTATTTCTGGAAATCTTGAGAGAAGCCGTGAGGTTTAAACCTGGAAATTTTGGGGTTTGTAACCATGGTTTAAATTCAACTCTTAAGCTGGAATTGTTCATTATCTTGCTATGTGTTTAAATACTGAATTTGAGTAACTAACACCATAATTAAACCAAGGGAAAAATTCGAACTAAAGTAGATTGATTGCTGGAAATTTTGGGTGATAGCCGAAGGGGTATGAACCAGAATTTCAATATCGTTGGAAAAATTCAATTTGTTTCTGGAAATTTATTTTATTTCCTTGGATTATGATGGCTCAGAATTTCATAAGAGATACAAATTTTAAGATATACAATTTGTTCAGCAATGAACCAATTAGTACATGTAAAGCTGAAACCAAAAACGCTAGTATACAATTGCTGGAATTTTCGTTGAGACAGCCGAGAATTGAGTTGAAAATTTGCTTGGTTCTTGGAAATTTTTCTTGAAAAATGATGCTTGAAATATGTTGTTTTGGAGCCCTATAAGAAATGTACGATGGTTTGAATAAAAACTTTTGGTGTGAAAAGAAAAGAAAAAGGAGTTTTTCATAAGTGAAAAATGAAACTCCAGATTTTCGGAAGTCCCTGACCAGTCTCGATAAAACGGTTATATCTTGGGGTAGGAAAATCCGTTTAAGGCGCCGTCAGCGGCATTTGAAACTAGAATCATAGATCTTCGCCCTGTAGAAATTTCGTATTTTTACTCCATGTGTACTACTGTCGGTGAATTTTCAAAGTAAACTGTTTGGCATGAATGACCTGTTTCATTTTAAATCTCCACTTGAATTCGGATTGGGACCTTATATTACTAGTGGTTCAAACTCTTGACTGAATTGTGGTTTGACCCTAGGGTGTTCCTGAAATTTTCAAAGGATTAGAGGGTAAGAAGGTACTTGCTAAACGTATGCTTAAGCCTGGCTAGTGAAACAATTTCTACTCGTATTCCAAGGTTCGCAAAGCTAATGGTCGACATTATTTTCATTGGAGCATAATGTGTCGAAATTGTTGACGGTGGGCTCTACGAATTCCCACTTTTGAATTGATGGTTGATTTATTGGAAATTGTTGACGGTGGGCTCTATGAATTCCCATCCTGCATGGATAACTGAATTGCTGAAATTTGTTTGGAAATCTGTGCTACTATTTTGTGAAACTGTGAGTTGATATAAGTACTGATTATCAAGTGCTAAGTATTGACGAAGCCTTGGTAAATTTTCCTGCTTATGCTTAGATATAAATTTGTTGGAACACAGGGCTAAGAATTGACGAGCCCTAGTGTTATTACTGTTTAAATTCTAATTGTGCAATATTGAGAAAACGTGATTTTGGATTGGAATCGAAAATGTGAGAAGTTGTACCGACCTTGTGACTCCAAGTAAACGCTTGACTAAGTAAATGAAAAATATTTTGCTTTAAGTCTCGAACGGTACAGATTTAGCATCATATTGCTAAACATAGCGTCTACTATTTTTGCCTTAGAAACTTGGGCAACATGACTTTTATCCCTTAAGTTAAACTAGCCTTATCAATTTGGGGAAATGATTCTCCCAGACTCAAAACCTTAGTTTTGTTCCAAATTCCTTCCTTCGTTATAAATCGTTTAAGGCTAGTCGGAACTAAGGAAAATTTAAAAGGTGAAACTCGATCATTTTGGTTTTAAACGTAGCAACCTGCTTGGCAAGAAGAAAAGAAAAACCTTATTCTAGCAACATTTTTCAATAGACCTTACCCTAAAGCCTTAGCAAAGATTTTGCAAGCACCGCCACTCAAAGGAACTTTTTCTCAAGGTATACTTCTAGCCTTGATATTAAATATCTTGCCGACTTATTTTAAGAAAATAATAATAGTATTTTCTTCGAGGAAAAGTATTCCAGGAATATTATAAGAAATATTGTACGGTTCTCACAAGCTCGATTCCAAGTAAAATATTTTGAGAAAAAGTAAACTAGCAACATGCTAGAAAACTCTACATGTGCAAGCCAAAAGTTCCAATAGAAGACTTATGGCTTAAATTCTGATATTCTAGGATTTTACGAGGACGCGGAATTCGATCCTCAATCCAATATCTGAACTTCACTCTTGGTGAGTGTCCCTGCTTGTTCTATGTTATGTGGTTAAGCGCTTTATCAATTCGCTATGTGATAATTGTCAAAATGCAATAAATGATTTTTGATCCATCGAAGTGAGCAGTGTGTACTTTATCGCACTAGCCGTTCGAGTGGTGACATGTGTGAAACATTCTCTAATGAATCCATGAATCTAAATGTAGTGAGTCGTTGGGTGAATCCCTCGACATCTGAATCGATCTACAAAAACCTTGAATCTAAATGTAGTGAGTCGTTGGGTGAATCCCTCGACATCTGAATCGATCTACAATAAAGTCGATAGGTGAATCCTTCGACAAAATTTTATTACGGGTATATCTCGAGTATACTGCGTCGGTAGATGAAGTTTGGGCCCAAAGCAGAGGTATGAACGGTGACGGGTTAGGTTTAAAATAAGTGTATCTACATGGAAATTAAGTAGGGAAAGTTGACGGAGGGTCAACTACGATGGTATCTGATCAAACGTGGAAAATGGCTCCTGAGAGCCCTTGTATCCTACCTTGTGCTGTTACACGCTTTCCTAACTGTTTCAATTTGATTTAAATTATTAACCGCTGTTTGATTTATGTGATTGCATGTTTTGGGGCACCACTGAGCTTTAGCTCACCCCACGTATTTGTTTTCCTTAATAGGTTCTGGAGACTGAAAGCGCTGAGACTTATTCATGTTTCTTTTCTTCTCGTATGGGATGTAACGAATATTATGGCTATTGTGTAGGCTTGTATTGTGTTTTAACTTGAATTCTGTACTTTTGTTTTTGGATTGCCGCTTGAAGCTGGAAAATGTGTAAACCCTATTTCGGAGGTTGGATAATATATTTGTGTTTGTGAATTATGGATTGATGTAACTAGATACGAACGACCTTATTCCTTGGTTCTAGAGCATGTGATGTCTAAGGGCCATAGATTGGCGATTTTAAGTTCCTTGTTGTCTCTGAAGTTAATGTGGTAGATGTTGACTTATTTTGAAAGGAAGCGACATTGTAATAGTTAGGCTATTCTTCGATAGGATTTGGGTTAGTGTGCGTGCGTGAGTCCTGGCGAGAGCTGGGCAGACGGCCCGCCAACCCTTTGGTTCGCCTCAGGGGGAAGTGGGGTCGCCACAGGTGGTATCAGAGCCTAGGTTAGAAAAGCTATTCAAGAGACTTAATAGATGTGTTAGAAACCCTAATCCTCTCTAGAAATAAGAATGGAGACCTTAGTTATACGTTAAGTGATATCCGATCCAATTAGCTATTTAAGTTCTAACCTTTAAGTTTTGATCATTTTGTAGGTATGGAAAATGGAAACGGACATGCTAACGGGGGTAGTGCGGCTAATGGACATGCGGAGCCGCTTAGATCCATCTCCTACAGGCCACGAGGTGGAGGAGCTCATATACGTTACTCACCTGCTGACAGGCACCCTAGGTGCCAGTGCCGAGCCATGTACGCGTATCCCAATGAGCTAGTGTTATCCTTAGACGATGAGCGCCACCACTTGAGGGACGCTAACTCCATCCTGATCCAGGACGTGGAGGAGCTGGGTATAATGGTGGATACTCAGTTTGACCGCATAGCTGATTTAGAGGTTAGGCTCACTGCTGAGCATCATCTACTGGAGGCTGCTCGCTTGGAGATAGAGCGGCAAAAGGCTAGGGCGACTCGATTAGCAGAGAGGATGCGGGATAGGAGCGCAGGCATCAGGGCTGATGCTGCGATGATGATGGATGAGGCCACTAGCTTTATTCAGGGTGGTGAGCAGGCAGGGATAGAGGAGGATCCGGAGGAGGACCCAGAGGAGGACCCGGAGGAGGATCCGGAGGAGGACGTTGCTCCGGATAGCCCTGCTCAGGGTTAGATTAGGACTTACCTGGTTACACTAGACATAGAAGGCTAGGAAAGGGACATTAGTTATGTCATCAAGTTTTGTCTAGGTGGATGACTTACCTCTGAGGCACAATATCCCTAATTTTTGTATAAGGGATTATCTGTACGTATTTTGCTAGTCTATGTGCCTTACTTCTGGAAATGTCCCAACTTGTTATTTGTATGACTTTTCTGTGGAATTATATGTTAAGTGTTTTATTTATCTTTTCTCTATTTCCATATTGATTTTATTTATCAAAAAGAATGGTAATAATCATAAATAAATAATACTTTTGCCTAATTGGCCTATCCTTCCGTAATAGGCATATTTAGAATATGGATCGCCAAGTAATAGGAAGGAGCCGGGGAAGACCCACTAGACAACACCCGGAAGCGGGTGGTGATAGGGAACCCGAGGTCGATCAAGACCAAGGGCAGGAAGGTGTGGCCGGAGACCGGGTGGCCACCGCAATCGACCGTATTACTGAAGTTCTCGAGCGATTGACTGATCGCCAAACCACTGAACCAGTGCATCAACCAGGAGGCCCAGTTGACTCCGATGATCGGGCACTGGAAAGATTTCTGAAATTTGGACCTCCCAAATTTTATGGAGGACCCGAGCCGGAAGTGGCCGAAGGCTGGTGGGAGAGAATCACTGAGATTTTCGCTGCCTTGAACTATACCGAGGAGCGAAAAGTGACTTTTGCTACCTTCCAGTTTGAGGGAGCTGCTCGCTCCTGGTGGAATCTAGTAAGGGTTACATGGGAGACTAACCATACGCCAAGGACTTGGGCGAACTTCACAAGGGAGTTCAATGCCAAATTCCTTCCACCTCTCATTCAGGAGAAGAGAGAGGATGATTTTATTAGATGCAAACAAGGGGCGATGAGTGTCGCCGAGTATGAAGTCCAGTTCACAAAGCTGTCACGCTTTGCACCTGAGTTGATAGCCACCGAGCAAAGGCGTGTTCGGAGGTTTGTGCAGGGTTTGAATGTGGAACTACAGGAAAGCTTAGCCGCTATAAGAATAGATACCTTCGCTGAGGCTGTTGAAAGAGCGCAGCGAGTTGAAGTAGCCAGAGCTCAAGTGAAGTCTTTTCAGTCCAAGAAAAGATTTGCTCCTAGCAGTAGTCGGGAGCCGACTTTTGGAAATGCTCCCCCGGCCAAAGTGGGCCGAGGAACTAGTGGAGTGAATAGTTCTGGAGCACCCCGAGGCGCCCAAGCAAGAGGAAACGGGGCCAGGAATGCAAGAGGACGAAATATTGGAGCTAGAGGGGGGCCAATTGGAATAGGACAACCTAGGAATCGGCCGCAAGGGGGTAGAGCAATAGTTCCTCAAGTGACATGTGCTTATTGCAAGAAACCTGGTCATTCTATGGATAGTTGCTGGAAGAGGCAAGGAAGGTGCTTGAGATGTGGAAGTAGTGAGCACCAAATCTCAGGATGTCCAAAGGTGCAGGAAGGGACTCCTCAGAAAGCTAGACCAAACACTTCTGGAGGGAGCAGGCCAACAGTTCCTGCCAGAGTGTACGCTATAGATGATCAACCCGTACCTGATTCCTCGGAAGTTGTGGAAGGTACACTTCCAATTTTTCATAGATTAGCTAAAGTGTTAATTGACCCTGGTGCAACGCATTCATTTGTAAATCCATCTTTTATGTCTGGAATAGATGTGCAACCCGTTAGATTACCCTATGATCTTGAAGTTAGGACACCAATGGGTAATAAGAAGGTAACCACTAACTTGACCTATAGGAATTGCGAATTCTGGATTGGAGAGCGAAAAATGTTAGTGGACCTGATCAGTTTGGATATAAAAGGTTACGATGTTATCATAGGAATGGATTTCCTAGGTCACCATCATGCTAAGCTTGACTGCCGAGAAAAAATAGTGGAGTTTTGTATACCTGGAGAAGCAACCCTGAGGTTAGATGTTAAAGGTAGGTTAGCATCTTCTGCTATGGTCTCGGGAATACGAGCAAGGAAAATGTTATCTAAAGGAGCTCAAGGTTTTCTAGCCTTCTTGATTAATACTCCCCGTGATCAAGTAAAATTAGAGGATGTACCCGTAGTACGGGATTTTCCGGACGTCTTTCCTGAAGAATTAATGACTTTACCACCAGAGAGAGAGGTAGAGTTTAAGATCGACTTGGTGCCTGGAACGGCTCCAATTTCTAAGACTCCGTACCGAATGGCTCCTGCCGAGCTTAAAGAGTTGAAAATCCAATTACAAGACCTGTTGGAGAAAGGTTTCGTGAAGGAAAGTGACTCACCGTGGGGAGCACCCGTTCTATTTGTTAAGAAAAAGGACGGGAGTTTGAGGCTATGTATCGATTACCGAGGGTTAAATGAGGTTACTATTAAGAATAAATACCCTCTACCGTTGATTGATAGTTTGTTCGACCAACTGCAAGGATCAGTGGTCTTCTCTAAGTTGGATTTAAGGCAAGGGTATTACCAGCTGAAGATTAAGAAGGAAGACATACCCAAGACTGCTTTTAGTACAAGATATGGACATTTTGAGTTCGCAGTCATGCCTTTTGGTTTAACTAATGCACCAGCTGCATTTATGGATTTGATGCAGAGAATTTTTAAGAAATACCTGGACCAATTTGTAGTAGTTTTCATAGATGATATTTTGATATACTCCAAGACTCAGGAGGAACACGTTAAGCACTTGGAGATAGTATTGCAGATACTAAGAGAACATAAGTTGTATGCAAAATTCAGCAAGTGCGAGTTTTGGTTAGAAGAGATTTCCTTTTTAGGGCATAAGGTTTCCAAAGATGGAATTGCCGTGGATCCGGCAAAAGTTGAAGCCGTTATGAATTGGAAGCGGCCAGAAACTCCAACTGAAATCAGAAGTTTCTTGGGTTTAGCAGGTTATTATAGGCGATTTATCAAGGATTTTTCGAAGATTTCAGGACCTATGACCGAGTTAACCAAGAAAGGAAATAAGTTTATCTGGACTCCAAAATGCGAGTCAAGTTTTCAGGAGTTAAAGAGACGTTTAACATCCGCTCCTGTTTTGGTGTTACCTGACGGAGTCGAAGGTTATGCCGTGTACTCCGATGCCTCAGGAGAAGGTCTCGGATGTGTTTTAATGCAAAAGGGTAAAGTAATTGCTTATGCTTCCAGGAGATTGAAGCCTCATGAACAGAACTACCCAACTCATGACCTAGAGTTAGCAGCGGTGATTTTCGCCCTAAAGAAATGGAGACACTACTTGTATGGCGTGACTTTTGAGGTTTTTACAGATCATAAGAGCCTCAAGTATTTGTTCTCCCAAAAGGAACTGAACTTGAGACAAAGGCGATGGGTAGAATTTTTGGAAGATTATGATTGTTCGATCAACTACCATCCAGGCAAAGCAAATGTGGTAGCTGATGCTTTAAGTAGAAAGGCCCAAATAGCGGGGTTGATGGTTAAAGAATGGGACATGCTAGAAGAAATAAGTAGTTGGAATCCTCGCTTGGAGAAATCGAAGATATTATTTGGGAATCTATCTCTGAAATCACCATTAATAGAGCATATTAAGGAGGCTCAGAAATCGGACCCTGTGATTCAGAAGAATTTGGAAAAAGTGCAAAAAGGGGAAATCCTAGATTTTAAATTGGGATCTGAAGGTGTATTGAGGTTCCGAGATCGTATTGTGATTCCGGCAGATGAAGAGATCAGAAAAGAAATTTTGGAAGAATCACATCGATCAAAGTATACTATACATCCAGGAGTGACCAAGATGTATCATGATGTGAAGAGTTTATATTGGTGGGAAGGTTTGAAAAAGGATGTGGCAGAGTATGTACAGAAATGTTTAACTTGTCAACAAGTAAAAGCAGAGCATCAGAAGCCCTCTGGTTTGTTGCAACCGTTAGAAATCCCTGAATGGAAATGGGAACATATCACAATGGATTTTGTCACGGGATTGCCAAAAAGTCAAAAAGGGTTTGACGCAATTTGGGTAATAGTCGATCGGCTCACTAAGTCTGCACATTTCCTACCTGTGAGCATGAGTTTTTCATTGGAGAAATTGGTCAAGTTGTACACAGAAGAGATCCTAAGGCTAC
The DNA here is from genome assembly GCF_036785885.1 of Coffea arabica. Taxonomy (NCBI): domain Eukaryota; kingdom Viridiplantae; phylum Streptophyta; class Magnoliopsida; order Gentianales; family Rubiaceae; genus Coffea; species Coffea arabica. The sequence goes on along the minus strand of NC_092331.1, from coordinate 35,355,304 downwards.
ATGGTATTCCAGTGAGTATCGTGTCCGACCGAGATCCAAGGTTTGTCTCGCGTTTTTGGCAGAAATTCCAAGAGTCTTTGGGGACCAAGTTGAAATTTAGTACTGCGTACCATCCCCAAACCGACGGGCAATCGGAAAGGACAATCCAAACCTTGGAGGACCTACTGAGATCGTGTATATTGGATTTTGGAGGTAAATGGAGTAAATATATGACCTTGGTAGAATTTGCATATAATAATAGCTATCAGGCTTCGATTCAAATGGCACCTTATGAAGCTTTGTACGGGAGAAGGTGTCGATCTCCGATTCATTGGGATGAAGTTGGAGAAAAGAAGATTATAGACCCTACAGCCATACCTTGGATAGAAGAAGCCCAGGAGAAGGTGAAACTAATTAGAGAAAGGCTTCAAATTGCCCAAAGTAGACAAAAGAGCTACGCCGACACAAGGAGGAAAGATTTGGAGTTTGAAATAGGGGACAAGGTTTTCCTAAGAGTTAAACCCTTGAAGAGCGGAGTAGTATCTAAGAAAGGTAAGAAACTGAAGCCAAGGTATATCGGACCTTTTGAAATTTTGAGGAAAGTTGGGAATGTAGCATACCAGCTGAAATTGCCTGCAAGCATGGCTAGGATTCACGATGTATTTCATGTATCCATGCTTAGGAAATATTACCCTGACCCAAGCCATGTGCTGCAACTAGAAGGAATTGAGGTGGATGAGACGTTAAGCTATGAAGAAGGACCAGTCAAGATTTTGGAAAGAGAAGTGAAGGAGCTAAGGAACAAGAAAATTCCTCTGGTGAAGATTCTTTGGAGAAATCATGGACTTGAGGAAGCAACCTGGGAATTAGAAGAGGAAATGCGAAGGAAGCACCCCAATTTATTTCCTTAGAAAGAATGAATTTTGAGGGCAAAATTCTTGTAAGGAGGGGAGGATGTGAGAACCTTGAATTTTGCAGAAATACCAATGCTTACTTCGACTTCACTTTTATTTAGCCTTCGTATTCTTTAAATCTTTTCTAGTATTACTTTCACTCACTTTTATATACTAGTGCATAATTCCTTCGTAATTCTTATTCTAATCTACCACGTTAGTTCATTTGTTGTAAACAAGTATATAAAAATAATTTTTGTGTGCAAAATAACATAACGGTGCTAACTATTAAAGCACTTAGCTTTGCTACACTAAGTTAATAATTCTTGAGTTATATATGTTTTCTTGTTTTCAAATAAGTAGTTAAACGCACGTTATAAATGAAGAATGATATAATCTCCCTAGACTATGAATTTCTTAGTTTTACTATACTAAATTAATATCTTAGAGTTAAGAATTAATTCTTCGTACTAACATATAAAAAAAAAATTAGGATCTTAATTTCCTTGACTCAAACAATTTAAAGGACAACCAATCGATAACCTTAATTTCCTCAAAATAAATTCCTATTAGTACTAACGTTAAATGTTAGATTTTTATAACAAGGTCAAACTTGATTTTAATAAGTTAATAAAGTACAAATGTTAGGAACCTTAATATTAATTCGTAACCGATTATATTCGATAAAACGGTTTCGGTATATTAGTGTAGAATTAGGCTTTCAAATTTCAATTGGTGATAAGTATTGGATTTAAGATAGAATTGAGGATTGAGAAGAGGTTAGGGGGCAAAGTGAATGGACCAAAATGCCCTCCACAATTTCACAAAACCTCCACTATACCACAACCTCACAATGCTCGGCCAAACATTCCCTTGTTCAGCCTTCCATTGCCGCCCACTTAACCAATCAGAAACTCTCCAATTCCATACGTAAAACCATCTTCACACTCTACCAAATTCTAGCCACAAAACACATACATAACCACGGCACATCTCAGTCAGTCCCATTCTATAACTCAGACCACAAAACACATCCCTCTTCTGCTTAGTTATTATCGACAAAGAGGAGCTGAAGGAGGAAGATTTCCGGTGCTGTCCGCGAGTTGCATTTTCCTTTTGTCTTGTCCGTAAGCTGAGGGAGAAACCAGAGAACCATCACCACCTTCGATAACTTCAGACCAACATCACAACTGCAACCTTAACCACTCTGCACCTCGCCAATTCCAGCCGCAACCCACTGAACCAGGACCACTACCCTGTCGCGTGCTTGTGAGCCGAGAGGAGGAAAACATTTTCCAGAATTTCGTGTGAAAGCTTGACTAGTTGTGAGGTAAATTTCTGGATCATTTTAGGAGTTATCAGAGGTAGATTGAAACCATTAGGGACATGCATGCATGGTTTAGACAGCCGATTAATGAAATCAAAGTCTTAGGAAATCTGTTTTGGAAGTAAATGTTTCGGCTGAGAAGCTGATTGGAAATGCGGCTTCACTTTTGTTTTTCCAGTGACAATCTGAGCACCTAAGTGTACTTAGCTGAATAAAAACTGGATGATTAAGACCATGCATGTTGATTGTGCTTTCGGATGATAATGGTAAAGCTTAAGAAACTTCTGTTTTAGGAGGAAAATGTCTTAGCCGAGAAGATGATTGGAAGTGCAGCTCTAATGTGTTTTCCGGAAATGAATTGAGCATGCATGGGTGATTAACTAATCGAATCTCGGATGATTATTATGATTAGAGTCATGCATGAATTTAATTAGCCTGGATTACTTGGAAAATAAAAGGAAAGCCGAAAAATTTGGTTCATGAATGATCATTCGAGAATAGTTGGTAAAATTTCTGGATTTGTGTTAGTTGAGTACAATAGTAGCTTGAACCTGGATTTGATTTGAAAACCTCTACTAGCTAGCTACGTGTTTACATGTCCTAATAGAGTACCAAAAATTCTGCTTTAACCAAAGAAAATTCTGTTTTAGAACCATTGTTATTTCTGGAAATCTTGAGAGAAGCCGTGAGGTTTAAACCTGGAAATTTTGGGGTTTGTAACCATGGTTTAAATTCAACTCTTAAGCTGGAATTGTTCATTATCTTGCTATGTGTTTAAATACTGAATTTGAGTAACTAACACCATAATTAAACCAAGGGAAAAATTCGAACTAAAGTAGATTGATTGCTGGAAATTTTGGGTGATAGCCGAAGGGGTATGAACCAGAATTTCAATATCGTTGGAAAAATTCAATTTGTTTCTGGAAATTTATTTTATTTCCTTGGATTATGATGGCTCAGAATTTCATAAGAGATACAAATTTTAAGATATACAATTTGTTCAGCAATGAACCAATTAGTACATGTAAAGCTGAAACCAAAAACGCTAGTATACAATTGCTGGAATTTTCGTTGAGACAGCCGAGAATTGAGTTGAAAATTTGCTTGGTTCTTGGAAATTTTTCTTGAAAAATGATGCTTGAAATATGTTGTTTTGGAGCCCTATAAGAAATGTACGATGGTTTGAATAAAAACTTTTGGTGTGAAAAGAAAAGAAAAAGGAGTTTTTCATAAGTGAAAAATGAAACTCCAGATTTTCGGAAGTCCCTGACCAGTCTCGATAAAACGGTTATATCTTGGGGTAGGAAAATCCGTTTAAGGCGCCGTCAGCGGCATTTGAAACTAGAATCATAGATCTTCGCCCTGTAGAAATTTCGTATTTTTACTCCATGTGTACTACTGTCGGTGAATTTTCAAAGTAAACTGTTTGGCATGAATGACCTGTTTCATTTTAAATCTCCACTTGAATTCGGATTGGGACCTTATATTACTAGTGGTTCAAACTCTTGACTGAATTGTGGTTTGACCCTAGGGTGTTCCTGAAATTTTCAAAGGATTAGAGGGTAAGAAGGTACTTGCTAAACGTATGCTTAAGCCTGGCTAGTGAAACAATTTCTACTCGTATTCCAAGGTTCGCAAAGCTAATGGTCGACATTATTTTCATTGGAGCATAATGTGTCGAAATTGTTGACGGTGGGCTCTACGAATTCCCACTTTTGAATTGATGGTTGATTTATTGGAAATTGTTGACGGTGGGCTCTATGAATTCCCATCCTGCATGGATAACTGAATTGCTGAAATTTGTTTGGAAATCTGTGCTACTATTTTGTGAAACTGTGAGTTGATATAAGTACTGATTATCAAGTGCTAAGTATTGACGAAGCCTTGGTAAATTTTCCTGCTTATGCTTAGATATAAATTTGTTGGAACACAGGGCTAAGAATTGACGAGCCCTAGTGTTATTACTGTTTAAATTCTAATTGTGCAATATTGAGAAAACGTGATTTTGGATTGGAATCGAAAATGTGAGAAGTTGTACCGACCTTGTGACTCCAAGTAAACGCTTGACTAAGTAAATGAAAAATATTTTGCTTTAAGTCTCGAACGGTACAGATTTAGCATCATATTGCTAAACATAGCGTCTACTATTTTTGCCTTAGAAACTTGGGCAACATGACTTTTATCCCTTAAGTTAAACTAGCCTTATCAATTTGGGGAAATGATTCTCCCAGACTCAAAACCTTAGTTTTGTTCCAAATTCCTTCCTTCGTTATAAATCGTTTAAGGCTAGTCGGAACTAAGGAAAATTTAAAAGGTGAAACTCGATCATTTTGGTTTTAAACGTAGCAACCTGCTTGGCAAGAAGAAAAGAAAAACCTTATTCTAGCAACATTTTTCAATAGACCTTACCCTAAAGCCTTAGCAAAGATTTTGCAAGCACCGCCACTCAAAGGAACTTTTTCTCAAGGTATACTTCTAGCCTTGATATTAAATATCTTGCCGACTTATTTTAAGAAAATAATAATAGTATTTTCTTCGAGGAAAAGTATTCCAGGAATATTATAAGAAATATTGTACGGTTCTCACAAGCTCGATTCCAAGTAAAATATTTTGAGAAAAAGTAAACTAGCAACATGCTAGAAAACTCTACATGTGCAAGCCAAAAGTTCCAATAGAAGACTTATGGCTTAAATTCTGATATTCTAGGATTTTACGAGGACGCGGAATTCGATCCTCAATCCAATATCTGAACTTCACTCTTGGTGAGTGTCCCTGCTTGTTCTATGTTATGTGGTTAAGCGCTTTATCAATTCGCTATGTGATAATTGTCAAAATGCAATAAATGATTTTTGATCCATCGAAGTGAGCAGTGTGTACTTTATCGCACTAGCCGTTCGAGTGGTGACATGTGTGAAACATTCTCTAATGAATCCGTGAATCTAAATGTAGTGAGTCGTTGGGTGAATCCCTCGACATCTGAATCGATCTACAAAAACCTTGAATCTAAATGTAGTGAGTCGTTGGGTGAATCCCTCGACATCTGAATCGATCTACAATAAAGTCGATAGGTGAATCCTTCGACAAAATTTTATTACGGGTATATCTCGAGTATACTGCGTCGGTAGATGAAGTTTGGGCCCAAAGCAGAGGTATGAACGGTGACGGGTTAGGTTTAAAATAAGTGTATCTACATGGAAATTAAGTAGGGAAAGTTGACGGAGGGTCAACTACGATGGTATCTGATCAAACGTGGAAAATGGCTCCTGAGAGCCCTTGTATCCTACCTTGTGCTGTTACACGCTTTCCTAACTGTTTCAATTTGATTTAAATTATTAACCGCTGTTTGATTTATGTGATTGCATGTTTTGGGGCACCACTGAGCTTTAGCTCACCCCACGTATTTGTTTTCCTTAATAGGTTCTGGAGACTGAAAGCGCTGAGACTTATTCATGTTTCTTTTCTTCTCGTATGGGATGTAACGAATATTATGGCTATTGTGTAGGCTTGTATTGTGTTTTAACTTGAATTCTGTACTTTTGTTTTTGGATTGCCGCTTGAAGCTGGAAAATGTGTAAACCCTATTTCGGAGGTTGGATAATATATTTGTGTTTGTGAATTATGGATTGATGTAACTAGATACGAACGACCTTATTCCTTGGTTCTAGAGCATGTGATGTCTAAGGGCCATAGATTGGCGATTTTAAGTTCCTTGTTGTCTCTGAAGTTAATGTGGTAGATGTTGACTTATTTTGAAAGGAAGCGACATTGTAATAGTTAGGCTATTCTTCGATAGGATTTGGGTTAGTGTGCGTGCGTGAGTCCTGGCGAGAGCTGGGCAGACGGCCCGCCAACCCTTTGGTTCGCCTCAGGGGGAAGTGGGGTCGCCACAATATACAAAGGATCTAGAGAGATTTTAGTGAGAAAATACTCTTCAAAGAAGATTTGTAGTCTTAGTGGTGTGAGGTTCTTGTAAGCTTTTCATTTGTGAGTGAATCTTTCATGAGTGTAGCTCTGTGAGGGTTGTCCTGAGGGATAGTAAAACGTCCTGGCTTGACCGAGTGGATTTCGGGGCAAGGAGGAGGTGAACCTTCCTTTGTACACAAGAGTGATTGTAATTCATCAACTTGAAGTAGCTTGTTTGAATTAATCTACAAGCTCAAGAGGAGCTGTGTGGTTAATTGGTTTGCAATTCCTTCTTTTTTATTTACTTACTGTTACGTTTATACTCTTTAAATTGATTATCTCTTCTACTCCCAAGCAGCCTTGCTTTCTTGTTAATTGTCTCATTGGTTGTCTTCGGGCCTTACAATTGGTATCAGAGCTTGGTCTCCTAGAAATTAAGCTCAATCGGCTTTGGAGTAAAGATGACAACCAACAATGCTATGTTCTTTGAAGGACATTCTGTCATTAGACCACCTATGTTTAATGGGTCAAATTATGTGAGTTGGAAAGAAAGAATGATTATTTTTTTGCAATCTATTGATATTGAATTGTGGTTTATTATTAGTGAAGGTCCATATGATGCCTCTCTTATAGATGAAAATACTCAGAAATCTAGACCAAAAATAAGAAATGAACTGAATGCTGCGGATAGAGCTCATCTCACATTAAATGCAAAAGCCATGAATGTGTTATATTGTGCTTTAAACTCAAATGAATCTATTAGAGTCAAAGGCTGCAAGTCAGCCAAGGAAATTTGGGATAAACTGAGAGAAATTCATGAAGGTTGTGAGAATGTTAGAGAACAAAAGAAATCCATTTTAGTTACAAAGTATGAATTTTTCAAGATGCAACCTCATGAAAACATTGATGAGATGTATTGTAGATTCAATGACCTCATTAAGGATTTAGAGGTGCTAGAAAAAGAATATTCTCTTGGTGAGAAAAATAGAAAAATCCTGAATGCCTTGTCCAATGATTGGGAAAATAAAGTGACTGCTATTGAGGAGACTAAAGATTTGAATACTATGCCTATTGAATCTCTTATTAATTCTTTAACCTCTTATGAGCTGAAACTTAAGTCCAAAATGCAAGAGGATGAGGATGCGAAAGTAAGAAAGAGCATTGCTCTAAAGGCATCTCAAGATGAAGATGATTCTACCTCCCTAGATGAAGAAGATGCAGAAGGTGATGACAATGATATCGCACTCATCACAAGAAGTTTCAAACGAATACTCAACAAGAGGAGATTTAGAAAATGTGGACCTAGCAATTCACTCCCAAATCAGTTCAACAACCTGCGAAACAAAGGGAAGCTGGAGTTTAACAAAAAGCAAACTGATAAGTGCTTTGAATGCGGCCAACCTGGACACTATGCAAGTGAATGTCCAGTGATGAAGAAGAAAGAAGGAAGAAAACCAAGATTCAACAAATTTCAATTCACATGGAATGAGTGCAACTCCGATGGTGAAATTGAAGAGGATGAAGAATCTGCTCAATTGGCTTTTATGGCCATTGGAGATGATGAGGTAACATCTTGTAACTCTCAATTTGAAAGTGATGATGAAACTGATGATAATCTTGAATCTTTCATTATAAAATTGCATGATAGTTTGAAAGAATCTTATGCTAGAAACAAGGAGTTAAAACAGAAAATTAGTTTTTTGCTTCGAGATAATGCAAATCTTTTTCAACAAAATAAAAAGTTGAAAGCTGAAAATGATTACTTCAAAAAGAGTGAGACTGCTTTACACTTTGAGCTTGATAGAAAAACAAAGCTTTGTGAATTGTTCAAAAAGGAACAAGGTGATTTGAAAAGAAGAATGGATGGTCTAAATGAGTTGCTTAAACACAAGAAACAAGTCTGTTTTCAAAAGAATTGATTGAATTCTAATTCCAATGAATTTGCTATCCACAGGAAAAGGCAAGTCAGATTTATTAAACCCATTCATGTGAATCACTCCTTGATTATGTGTAATTTCTGTTGTCAAAAAGGTCACATGAAAAGTGATTGCTAAGTGAGAAAGAATATAAAAAAAGGCATGAAATGCATGTGGATAGTTAGACATGATGCTAACTTTAACAAGTAGGAGATTTTGTTAATCATTGCAGTGATTCTTGTTCACAATATTTTTTTTTCTTTTGATATTTCTGATACTTTGATCTGAGTTTTCGCTGATATTTTTGAATACTACTGAATCTGTATGATGTCAAAAAGGGAGAGAAAAGAACTATTCTGATCTAACGATGATTTGCTAATCTCTCTGTGATATGTTGGTATGTTGGTATTGCTGAATTCTGGTATCATTTCTCTGTTTTTGTTTGGAATATTGGATTCTCCATTATTGTTGTTGGATTATGGTTGCTGGTTATTACTCTCATCTTATGATGACAAAAAGGGGGAGTGATGGATGCAATGTGTAAGGGGGAGTTACTCTGAGATTATGAGTTTGGCTCTTAAAAATTTTGGTTGCGATGATTGAGGGGGAGCTTATACTTATTTTTGTTTCTTTCCATCCATTGTTTTGTCATCATCAAAAAGGGGGAAAATGTTGATTTTGATCCCTATCTTTTGATGTTTACAAAACAAATGGATGATACTAATATCTCTCCAAGAAATATTTTCAGTTATGAAGTTATATGATTTCATGAACAAGTGCTATTGAAAGAAGACAAAGGTTGCTGAAAGCTGTCGGACGCTCAAAAAGACTGCATCGGACGTCCGACAACCATTGAGTATCTTCGGACGCAGAAAACCAGCCTACCGGACGTCCGAAAGAATTGAAGAAAAATTCCCAGTTTTACATCATACCTTCGGAGGCAGAAAACCAGCCTACCGGACGTCCGAAAGAATTGAAGAAAATCTCTTAAACTCTCTGCCTGCTGTCGGACGCATAAAACAGGGCTATCGGACGTCCGACACTGCCAACGGATAGTTGACTGTTCAGCTACTTTCTATCCGTTGGAAGCATTTATGAGGCACTTTCTTGGCTCTATATAAATAGTGGTTGGTCAGATATTTCAAACAACTTTGGCACACTGAAGATACAAAGGATCTAGAGAGATTTTAGTGAGAAAATACTCTTCAAAGAAGATTTGTAGTCTTAGTGGTGTGAGGTTCTTGTAAGCTTTTCATTTGTGAGTGAATCTTTCATGAGTGTAGCTCTGTGAGGGTTGTCCTGAGGGATAGTAAAACGTCCTGGCTTGACCGAGTGGATTTCGGGGCAAGGAGGAGGTGAACCTTCCTTTGTACACAAGAGTGATTGTAATTCATCAACTTGAAGTAGCTTGTTTGAATTAATCTACAAGCTCAAGAGGAGCTGTGTGGTTAATTGGTTTGCAATTCCTTCCTTTTTATTTACTTACTGTTACGTTTGTACTCTTTAAATTGATTATCTCTTCTACTCCCAAGCAGCCTTGCTTTCTTGTTAATTGTCTCATTGGTTGTCTTCGGGCCTTACAATTGGTATCAGAGCTTGGTCTCCTAGAAATTAAGCTCAATCGGCTTTGGAGTAAAGATGACAACCAACAATGCTATGTTCTTTGAAGGACATTCTGTCATTAGACCACCTATGTTTAATGGGTCAAATTATGTGAGTTGGAAAGAAAGAATGATTATTTTTTTGCAATCTATTGATATTGAATTGTGGTTTATTATTAGTGAAGGTCCATATGATGCCTCTCTTATAGATGAAAATACTCAGAAATCTAGACCAAAAATAAGAAATGAACTGACTGCTGCGGATAGAGCTCATCTCACATTAAATGCAAAAGCCATGAATGTGTTATATTGTGCTTTAAACTCAAATGAATCTATTAGAGTCAAAGGCTGCAAGTCAGCCAAGGAAATTTGGGATAAACTGAGAGAAATTCATGAAGGTTGTGAGAATGTTAGAGAACAAAAGAAATCCATTTTAGTTACAAAGTATGAATTTTTCAAGATGCAACCTCATGAAAACATTGATGAGATGTATTGTAGATTCAATGACCTCATTAAGGATTTAGAGGTGCTAGAAAAAGAATATTCTCTTGGTGAGAAAAATAGAAAAATCCTGAATGCCTTGTCCAATGATTGGGAAAATAAAGTGACTGCTATTGAGGAGACTAAAGATTTGAATACTATGCCTATTGAATCTCTTATTAATTCTCTAATCTCTTATGAGCTGAAACTTAAGTCCAAAATGCAAGAGGATGAGGATGCGAAAGTAAGAAAGAGCATTGCTCTAAAGGCATCTCAAGATGAAGATGATTCTACCTCCCTAGATGAAGAAGATGCAGAAGGTGATGACAATGATATCGCACTCATCACAAGAAGTTTCAAACGAATACTCAACAAGAGGAGATTTAGAAAAGGTGGACCTAGCAATTCACTCCCAAATCAGTTCAACAACCTGAGAAACAAAGGGAAGCTAGAGTTTAACAAAAAGCAAACTGATAAGTGCTTTGAATGCGGCCAACCTGGACACTATGCAAGTGAATGTCCAGTGATGAAGAAGAAAGAAGGAAGAAAACCAAGATTCAACAAATTTCAATTCACATGGAATGAGTGCAACTCCGATGGTGAAATTGAAGAGGATGAAGAATCTGCTCAATTGGCTTTTATGGCCATTGGAGATGATGAGGTAACATCTTGTAACTCTCAATTTGAAAGTGATGATGAAACTGATGATAATCTTGAATCTTTCATTATAAAATTGCATGATAGTTTGAAAGAATCTTATGCTAGAAACAAGGAGTTAAAACAGAAAATTAGTTTTTTGCTTCGAGATAATGCAAATCTTTTTCAACAAAATAAAAAGTTGAAAGCTGAAAATGATTACTTCAAAAAGAGTGAGACTGCTTTACACTTTGAGCTTGATAGAAAAACAAAGCTTTGTGAATTGTTCAAAAAGGAACAAGGTGATTTGAAAAGAAGAATGGATGGTCTAAATGAGTTGCTTAAACACAAGAAACAAGTCTGTTTTCAAAAGAATTGATTGAATTCTAATTCCAATGAATTTGCTATCCACAGGAAAAGGCAAGTCAGATTTATTAAACCCATTCATGTGAATCACTCCTTGATTATGTGTAATTTCTGTTGTCAAAAAGGTCACATGAAAAGTGATTGCTAAGTGAGAAAGAATATAAAAAAAGGCATGAAATGCATGTGGATAGTTAGACATGATGCTAACTTTAACAAGTAGGAGATTTTGTTAATCATTGCAGTGATTCTTGTTCACAATATTTTTTTTTCTTTTGATATTTCTGATACTTTGATCTGAGTTTTCGCTGATATTTTTGAATACTACTGAATCTGTATGATGTCAAAAAGGGAGAGAAAAGAACTATTCTGATCTAACGATGATTTGCTAATCTCTCTGTGATATGTTGGTATGTTGGTATTGCTGAATTCTGGTATCATTTCTCTGTTTTTGTTTGGAATATTGGATTCTCCATTATTGTTGTTGGATTATGGTTGCTGGTTATTACTCTCATCTTATGATGACAAAAAGGGGGAGTGATGGATGCAATGTGTAAGGGGGAGTTACTCTGAGATTATGAGTTTGGCTCTTAAAAATTTTGGTTGCGATGATTGAGGGGGAGCTTATACTTATTTTTGTTTCTTTCCATCCATTGTTTTGTCATCATCAAAAAGGGGGAAAATGTTGATTTTGATCCCTATCTTTTGATGTTTACAAAACAAATGGATGATACTAATATCTCTCCAAGAAATATTTTCAGTTATGAAGTTATATGATTCCATGAACAAGTGCTATTGAAAGAAGACAAAGGTTGCTGAAAGTTGTCGGACGCTCAAAAAGACTGCATCGGACGTCCGACAACCATTGAGTATCTTCGGACGCAGAAAACCAGCCTACCGGACGTCCGAAAGAATTGAAGAAAAATTCCCAGTTTTACATCATACCTTCGGAGGCAGAAAACCAGCCTACCGGACGTCCGAAAGAATTGAAGAAAATCTCTTAAACTCTCTACCTGCTGTCGGACGCATAAAACAGGGCTATCGGACGTCCGACACTGCCAACGGATAGTTGACTGTTCAGCTACTTTCTATCCGTTGGAAGCATTTATGAGGCACTTTCTTGGCTCTATATAAATAGTGGTTGGTCAGATATTTCAAACAACTTTGGCACACTGAAGATACAAAGGATCTAGAGAGATTTTAGTGAGAAAATACTCTTCAAAGAAGATTTGTAGTCTTAGTGGTGTGAGGTTCTTGTAAGCTTTTCATTTGTGAGTGAATCTTTCATGAGTGTAGCTCTGTGAGGGTTGTCCTGAGGGATAGTAAAACGTCCTGGCTTGACCGAGTGGATTTCGAGGCAAGGAGGAGGTGAACCTTCCTTTGTACACAAGAGTGATTGTAATTCATCAACTTGAAGTAGCTTGTTTGAATTAATCTACAAGCTCAAGAGGAGCTGTGTGGTTAATTGGTTTGCAATTCCTTCCTTTTTATTTACTTACTGTTACGTTTGTACTCTTTAAATTGATTATCTCTTCTACTCCCAAGCAGCCTTGCTTTCTTGTTAATTGTCTCATTGGTTGTCTTCGGGCCTTACAACCCAACTGTGCCCTCAAAGTGTCGACCGTCCTGCCTAGGTGACGACGCTCATCATCTATAGCCATAATCACCTCGTCAGGGTATCCATACATATGTCGACACTCACACGATCGACTCATCTGGCCGAAGGGAGAATATAGCCTATAGGGTTCCCCAAACCCTCCTCTGGTATCTGAGTACTCGTCGGTGTGCCACCCAATTCACCGGACCGCCTACACCCGTAGCTCGTAGTTGCTTCACGGCTAGGTCTACCGGTATCGCTAGGTCCCCCAGCCTCAATACCTACATAACAAATATCACTTCATCAGTTTTCCGACATTTCATCTCAATAGATACGATTCAATTTAGAGACAATTGCATACTTATATGTTCTATAACACATTCCCCAACTGCCCAAGTCCTCTAACCTAGGCGCTCTGATACCACCTGTGACGCCCCCACTTCTCCCAATGGGCGAACCCGAAGGTATCGGCGGGATGCCTGCCTAGCTCGCGCCAGGACTCACTACTTATCATGAGAAAATAGATTTCACGCCAAAAGAAAGTTCTATTTACTCTTTTACAGCTTCAAAAGTTGCATAAACAAGTACATCAAGTCATATATACTACGAGTACCAAAAAGTAAACCCTAGAAAAGCTGAGAACTACACCCACCACGACAACCATATACATCTTACTAGTCAACTTAGAACAAATACAAATTCAACTATTCTATAATCAAAAGTCTAAACACCTTCCCGAGCGATCCCCGCGTCGGCCCCCTGCTAAGGAAAACAAATAGAATGGGGTAAACTATATGCTTAGTGAGTAACGAGGGGAAAAAAAATGTAAACTCACATAATTAACCAAGTAAATCAGGATATTTCACATCAATAACAGAAAGGTAACATCACAAGGGTAGGATACAGGTGGCTCCAAAGCCAGTTCAATTCCCCGAGCTTGAACGCCTGTTGACACTCTGTTAACCAAAGTACTCATGGTCCGTAGACTCCACTTACTTTCTCCGTTCACCTTATCAATCCCCGCTGGCCAGTCAATAGCACACAGCAGCTCGAGCGAAACAAAATCACTTAGCTTTAATCAAAGCTTTAACAAAGAACGAAATCCCAAGGTTAGCATGGAACTACCTTCGACCAAACCCCGGCTGGCTTGAATAGTTCGTCTACCCTTGGAACCGGGCTGGAACCAAGCCCTGAGATATCCAATCTCTCAATAGATGATATCTCTCAACAAAATACACAACAAGGTACTTACCCCAACAGCACACAATAAAAAGGGTTCAACTCAAATCATGTAACCACCCCAATCAGCACACAACAAGAGAGTGATACTCAACATAAGACATGTATTCTCACATATGAAATCAAAACAAAGGATGGGTTTAGGTCGAGTGAGATAAAGTACACCCTCGCCTAAGTACCCATTTAACATATACAAAGCACTTTGATAATTTGACATCAAGAAACAACCCAATTACTCACTTGATAAAGCTTGGCACAAAAAATGATACAATTCATTGAGCTTGACCGTCACTGTCAAAAGCCTCACGGTCTGTATTGACAGATTATATACACACATAAGTGAAATGGCCATACAATAGCAGTTTATAACTTAAACGATTGAAAACGGTCGAAAAGAATAAAAAAGGGTCAAAAATGACGTTAATGCCAAAAGAATGTCGAAATTGGCCGAAATGGCCGGACTGGTAACAAAATAACAAAAGTAGGCCTAAACGGTCCAAAACGGCAAAAACGGTTGAGACATGCACGTGCGCGTGCGTGAAAATGAAAAAGATGTAAAAATAGGTTACACGATTTGGACCATAACCAAAGTTGTGGCTATCGGATCAAAATACACTAGGTAGTGTCTCGAAGCTTAGACAAAATGTTACAACTTCCATGAAGACACCTCAACCCAGTTTTCGGTGTATCCAAGTCAAATTTGCAAAAGACAGAACTAGAACTTCGAAGACCGGTTTATCTCTAGTGAAACTTTGGCGGTATGCCCCTTGTTTTTACCTATTTTCCAGCCATTTATGGCTTCAATATTTTCCTCAAACAGTCCCAAAGTCACACACAAAATAATCTTATTTCAATAGCCGTTCAATAGGCTCAAAGTCAAACAAGTACAAAATCAAGCTAACGACAAGTGCGGAAATGAAGTTTAGCAAATGACAGATTTGATGTTGTTTTACGTAATAGACACAACTGAGGCTACACTTATCGGATTGGGATGCAATTTATACCGTTTTGAAACTAAGACAAAGGCCTACAACTTTTATGAAGACCACTCAGTCCAATTCGTAGTGTAGCTAGGTCAAAATTCCATTGTACAAAACCAGAATCCCACAAACGGGTTAACTAACCGCACTATGGTTAAACAACAATAACTCAGGCTACCGAAGTCCAATCGAGGCGATTCTAGAGGCGTTGGAAAGCTAAGACATAGAAATACAACTTCTGTGTTTCGGTCATAGACTAAATCAGCACGGATCAGGGTGAACAGATGTGGTCAGATTGGTGAAATGTCAAAACTGTCCCTAACGTTCTACTTATGGCAGTCAGGGTATTTTGGTCTTTTCACAAGATACGTTGCTCCGATTGAGCTGAAATTTTGTATAAAACTATAAAACACCATTATCTACAACTTTCATGTTTTATACTAAGCATAATTCGGCCTCTAGCATAATGAAATGGAACTGGGCAGAACTGAAGCTACAATTTCCAGAAATCTGGAATTTTGTTATGTGCAAGCTATAATTCACATTTTTACCTTAAAACTACCACTACTTTCTCCTTTACAAGATTATATACCATATATATGCATCATCTAACACCTAAACCACAAGAAATATAAGTGAATCAATCAAAACCCTAACTCAAAATTCATCACTCCAACCATCAAAACTGTTGGAAACAAGCATCACAAGCACAATTCTAACATTAATACCCAACCTAATCATGATTAATGGAGAAAGAAAGGTTGATCAGCCATTATACCTCAAGACAAGAGCTTGCAAGAAGGATCCTCCACTTCTCCTTGAAATTTTTTTCCCTCAAGCTTCCCAAGCTTCCAAACTAGTGATTAATCGGTTTAGATTTCTTGTTTTCTCACTCAAATGAATCAAACTCAAGATGAAATGGAGTTTCTTCCCCTTGTTTTCCTCTCTCTCTCTCTCAGCCAAGACAAGCAGAAAATGATGAAGAAATGGAGCCAAATGAAGATAAGAAGGCAAGACAATTAGTTTGGTCAAAGGCCCTTAGATGGCCAACAAGTGTCTCCACCAAATTCCACTCATTTTTCCTTTTTTTCTCTCTCTCTTGGTCAAGAATTTCGGCTGCCTTGAAGGGTATTTTGGGGTGATTTTGTTGATATCAAAGCAAGGAGATGAAGGTAATAAAGTAGTGTTCAAGTGGTGTGTTCAATCGGTAGCGCGTGACACCCGTCGGTTCGAGCCGATTTTCCTTAAATCGCGTATACTAGAGTTTTAACTTATAATTCACTAACTTATTATTACCACTTCTAGTCACACACTTAATATTATCTAAAACTCACTTTTAATCACCAAATTTGATCCACACTTCGTACCGGATAGTCGCACTACGGATAGGCGTAAAACCCTAATTCGTGCTAACTTTAAAACGAAAAGGAAAAACCCTTCCTTCTATATTCATTTGCACTTATTGTAGGGTGATTGGGTAGTAAGGCTATTATAAAATCATAAGTTCCAAATAAAAGGGAATTTTAAGAAAATATGAGGGGTTTTACAATTGCATAGATTACAATTAGGGTTTCGATTGAAATATGAGAAATTTGAGAAAACGGTCAGTCACAAGTGAAACTAGGGTTTTGATTAGACTTTAGGGGTTCTAGAATTTAGGGTTTCTAGTCTATAGAATAAAACAATAAAATAAAGAAATCGTAATATTCTCTTTGAGATTAAACAAAAATAGTATCCTAAAAGTCGGGGTATCACATCTTAGTTATGGAATTTTCAATAAGCTTTTCAAGTGTGTTTCTATTTCTTCAATAGTGTAGCTTTGTGAGGGTTATCCGAATGATAGTAAAACTTCCTTGCTTGACCAAGTGCGGCTTAGGGCGAGGAGGAAGTGATCCTTCCTTTGTACACAAGAGATTGGTTGTAAGTTGATGAACTTGAAAAAACTTGCTATATAAAGTGGTATTCAAACTCAAGTGGAGTTTGAAACTTGGTTTGCTATTCTATCCTTTTACTTACTGTCTTGCAATATAAATTGTCTATCTCTTCTACTCCCAAACACTTGTGCTTATTCATCAATTGCTCCATTGTGTGGTCCTTTAGAAAAAGAGGGCAAGTTCTCAAAAAGTGACTCATATCTTGGCTAGTTTTTAAACCACCTAATTCACCCCCCCTCTTAGGTTGTCTTCGATCCTTACAGAGAATAGTTAAGATTTGTTTTTCATGGATGACTTGGAAACAAACGAACTTAAGAGTTATATAGTTAGAGTTTCAATTTGTAATTAACTACCTATTTGGATACTTTGATTTGTCTAGCAGTCTGTCATTTGAGATTAAGTGAATTGGAAAGATATATATGAGGAAATAAAGATTCTCTAAAAGGAGGTAGAATTCCAGAAGAAATTGGTTAAACACTGGGAAGGACGATGGAAGCAAGAGAGCATGGAGAAAACGGAGTTATTGAACAACAACCTGAAAATGAAAAAGAAATATGAAGGGATACTAGAGGAGTAGTGAAATAAGTTTGAATTGGTGCATTCAACTACTCAAATTGCATCTCAAGACATTCCTAACAACCAAGTGAAAAGTGGTGAAGGAAGCTTCCACGATACCAAAGAAAAACACAACGAGATTTGTGAAGATGAACTTGCTATGAAGGATAGGGAAAGGAAGGAAAGAAATAATTGACACTTCAGGAAGAGATTTGTACCTACTATGTGTGAAATTTGTGACAAAACTCATACTGGAATGTGTCATTTGAAAACTGGTGCATGTTTTAGATGCAACAAACTTGGACATCAAGTGAGGAACTGCCCAAACCAATGAATTAAGCTATAGAGAATCTGCTTTAATAGTCGAAGTTAGCCAT
Organism: Coffea arabica; assembly: GCF_036785885.1. NCBI lineage: Eukaryota > Viridiplantae > Streptophyta > Magnoliopsida > Gentianales > Rubiaceae > Coffea > Coffea arabica. The sequence goes on along the minus strand of NC_092331.1, from coordinate 35,337,524 downwards.
TAGTGATGTTTTACCTGAAATAGTTGTATCTATTGAAATATGTGTAGTAAATGCTTTACATCATAAGTTGTATCTGCTTTATAAATATTGAACTTGGTGCCTGATGTGTTAACTAGTGATATTAAATGTCTGTGTTTGTTTGGAGTTAAATCCTTATCCATGATTCAATTTTTGCAAACTATTCTTAGGTTTAAGTAAGGATTCTTCATTTGTGGTTAGTAATGAAGGAATTTCAATTAGAAAGGGTAGTGCGTGTCTAGTGATTCAATTGTAGAAATGACAGGAGATTTACACTGTGAACTATTTGCCAAAGCATAGTATACGATTTCTAGATCTAGCAAGAGTAGTAAACAAATTTCGTAGTAACAGTTTGTTCTTTTCATCGAGTTCCAAGTTTATATCACCTTGAATATTTTAAATCTTCTTTGAACTTTCTTAGCAAATAAGCTTAGCCATTATGTTAGTAAGATTTTCCTCTAGGTAAAAGTTTGTGGAAGCATCATAAGGAGGAAGAAGTCACTTGGGAGTCAGAGGAAACTTTGTAGAATCGAGTTTTGTTTTTGTGAATAAAGGTAGGAATTTCGAATACGAAATTCTTTTAAGGAGGAGAGAGTGTGAGACTCCAAAAATTATTTTCATATCTTATATTTTAATTTACTTGCTTTGAATTCTTGGTTGATTTAATGATTGAGTCATGATTTTATTCCTATTGCCTTATTTAACTTGTTGCATGTTGAGTTTCATAATGCGTTATACAAGTGTGATCAATTAGTGAGGTGTGTGCAATAAATTTGGTGGACAAGAGGGAGTTTTGTGCAAAAGGAATAATGTGACAAGAGTTGTTAAGAATTAATTGGAAAAGAGCTAGATATTTGAGTAATTTAGAGACAATTAGATAGATATTACCTCTTGCTTTGCAACTTGTCAATCATCTAAGGAACCTTGACCAAGACTAAGCTTCATTCTTATCCAACTAAGCTTCCATTTCAACACCATTTTCTTCTTTTCTTGCAATCCTTGGACGAAATTTAGGGAGAAAAATGGAGAGAAAAAAACCAATTTCTAGCCTTGCTTTCTTGTCTAATTAGTGAGCAAATAAGAGAGAAAACCTAATTTAATTCGTCAATCCTTGACTCAAACTTGGGAGGAAGCTCTTGAAGGAGTTCTTAGAGGAAGAAAATCTTTGTAACCTTCTTGATTGGCTTTCCATTCTAGGGTTGGAGGTAAAGAGGTGAAGTTTGGTAGGAAACCGATCTTTCTTCCCTTATTTTTGAGTTTATTTAGTCTATGATGTTATAGGAGCAAAAAGGGAGGAATTTAGTTGTTTGCAAGTTGTCTTCTTGATAGTTTGTTTCTAGAAAATTTTTAGGTTTATGTGTGTGGTTAGATCATTAGTTTGCAAGTTTTATATGTGGATTTTGGTAGATTTCTTTGTTAAGAATCATGCTATATGCATCTTTATATGCTAAAGATGAAATATTATGTATGCTCCATGGAAATCTTAATAGCTTTGATGGGGAATTATTATGGTGAGTTTGACATATGCTTCTATGTGGAAACATTAGTAGTTTTATAGTGATTTTTGACATACTCTTGCTCAATCCACTTTAGAATGATCTCAATTGTTACTTGTATGTTGGAGTTGAACCTAAGAAAAAGGGTTAAGAGGAGCCAAAAATCTACTTTCCAAGTTATTTTCTTGATAGAAAATTTCAGCTTTGGAACCAAGAGAGTTTTATTCCAATTTTTTTCAAAATTTTTGACTATATTCAGGATATTTTGCCTCATATATTATTTGAATTATTGATCTAGTATATGCATGATTTTTCACTTGATTTGAACGAGAAAACCTTGTGAACTTTGAAGGAAAATATGAGTTATGTTTGCTGGAAATTTGACAGCTTGAGTAATGATTTACGAACTCAATTGTAGTTGCTTTTGACCTTGGGTCTTGATGGAATTTTGATGCCTTATTTCTTTTCGTATGCTCTACTATATATGTAATAGGTTATACGTTGAGTTCTTGGTTTTTACAAGAGAGAAACGTGTGAAATTTGGGAGTGGAAGTTGGATGGTTTGTTTGAGACTTGAATATAATCTGCACTCTCTTATGGTATATTGATGGCTAGAATCGACATGCATGTGTGTACTTATGTTTAGTCTTAGGATGCGAGAGGGGGCAAGAGGGTGATCCCGAGGTCAAAGTGTACAGTTCTCACTAAGTTGGTGAGCGTTCTAAGTGCATGTTAGGACTACATATTATATTGGAATGATGCTTAATGTACCTGGTTGATTGCTACTACTATATATCCTGAACTACAAATGAATAGGCAAGTGTGTACTTGTGACAGCCCCACTTTCCCCTAAGGCGAACCAAAGAGGTTAGCGGACTGCCTGCCCAACTCTTGCCAGGACTAACGGTGCAGGCAAACACGATCTAAGACGTTTCGGGAAAATAATACGCGCTCACACAAGCCGAAATCACAAATTAGCCAAACGCAAACTAAACCGTCGGTGAATAGTGGGTGCCATGTCATATAACTCGGAAAAATGGGTACAGACCAAATAAGACCCATATACTGGGTTAAACAGTGTTATATACATACGTTTGTAATTTACAAAACAAAAGTGAGCTAATGAGATCCAAATACAGTTAGGATTTTGCCCAAAAGAAACTATTCAAAAATACATTTACATAAGCTCAACTCGGCAACCAACATGTACAACCTTTCCAAAAGTGATCAATTTCCTATAAGGAAAACAAAAGGAACAGAGTGAGCTTACGCCCAGTGATATACTATCACCCATATACTATCACTCAAGCAGCAAAGTTCAGATAAGCGTCAAGCTTTTCATTCCAATACATCAAAAGTAAGCAAAGGCACCCATCACCAGTGTTGATAAAAGGATACGGGTGGCTCTCAAGAGCCCCTTTCCTCGCTTGCATTCTTGATCGGATCTCATTGACCCTCCGTCAATGTTTAAGAGTAACCAACCGTAAGCTCCACTTTACTTCTATTCCTTCCACCCAACATACCCCTACAGGGCCCAAACTCCAAACAGTAGAAATTTGATAATACTCGAGTATATCGGAATCAAGAGTCTCACTACTACAAGATTCCATATAACAGTCCCCATGGCTCCTCAACTTTCACGACCAAGCCCTCACCGGCTCGATTCAATCGACTACCAATGGGGTTGAGCTCAGTAGTATCAGTAATGGTCGTTGGATACTCGTCCAAGCGACACCAAATTCATGAACCAAATTCAGTATTTCATGTATCATTCAATCATTACAGTGAAACAGTAGACAGTCATATGAGATATCAAATGGGTGAGGGCGATCAAGTACACCCTCACTTAATCAATTTCAAGGGAGCAAATAAGCCTTCAAGGCATCAAGTTCACATATACCAAAGCCACATTGTAAACAACAAGTGAGTAGTATATTCACCAGGCAAGCAAGTGAAATTTCATAAACTTTCGCCCAAAGAGCATCTTTAATCGCCGTCACGCCCAAAAATATTCAAACAAGCACAATAAGACTCGATTACAAGCCATAAACCAATTCCAAATACTACCAAAATAGGGCTCCATAAGAATGGATAAGCACTAGAGTAAACCAGGGAAATCCGGAAATGGAATTCAACTCTAAACCATAAAAACAGTTTTTGACATCATTTTGCGGTTTTGGCACCATTGGCACTACGATTATCGGATGGAGGTACAAGATACACCGTTTCGAAGCTAAGATATAGGGATACAATGTTGAAGAAGGCTACTCTGTCCAGTTCTGAGTGTAACCAGGTCAACATTTCAATATACTACACCAGAACAGCAAAAATAGGTTCGCAAACCGCATTCTGGTTCAAACATCATAAATCAGGCTACCTAAGTCCAAATCAAGTGATTCCAAAGCCATCCGAAAGCTAAGATACAAGGGTACAATTCATCAGAATACATCAACAACCAAATCAGAAGCATTTCCTATCAAATTAACCAATCACCAGACCTCATTACCAAGTTCGGGTAGAAACAGGGCAGCAGGGGTATTTCAGTCTTTTCACAAGCTACGTTGCTCTGATTGACCTGAAATTTTGTACGCATCTCTAAAATATCATACCCTACAACTTTCATGTTTTAACACAAGGCCAATTCGGCCTCTATCTATGAGGAACAGTGCCAGGCAGAATGAGGGGGAATGAAACCCTAACTTCCACAATTTTTTTCCAAAACAGAAATTTCTTGCAATTAACCGCAATATACACCTTCTAGCTTCATTCTAGATCAATTCCCATCATCATACAAAGCCACACCATATGAATCATATTAAATCAGAAAAATTATGATTAAATAAAAAAATGTCATCAATCTCAACCAAAATCAAGAAGTAGCACCAAATCACATCCCTTAGGCTACCACAAGTCCTGAATTCACCATCATTAGATAGAGGAGAGGGGTTCCTTCACTACTCACCTTAGTAACCAAAGAAAAGAGACCACTCAGCACCTTAAGCTTCCAAATAACTTCACCAATCACCTAAATACCACTAAACTAATAGGTTTTATGGAGTAATTTGAAGATTAACCGGTTGGAATGAAAGATTGAGCAAGATTGAAGGTAAGAAAATTGAGTAGTTTTTCTTCTTTTTGCTTGAGGAAGAGTCGGCCAAGAAGCTTTGGAAATAAGGGTGAATTTTGGTCAATTTTTGATTTAAATGGTAAAAGGATGAATAGTAGTTATAACTTAAGACTTAATCTTATGGTGACACTTGCCACCCTATTTAATGCATCTCTATCTCTTTGTTCCTCTCACACCAATCCACTTGGTAACCTCTAATTATCTCTTAACACCCGGTAAATTAAATCCAGTATCCAAAATTTAACCTAACTGGCCGAATTTTTCCGAACTTTTTGCACTAGCGGGTCCCACGTCCGGTATACACTCTTAATTTCTTAAAAACTAACCGATACTAGAAAAATCACCGAAAAACTATATTTACTCATAAACATTATCTAGAAATTTTCCTAAGAACGAAAATGCAGAAAAACATGCCATTGAATATAATAAAACCTAGAAAATGAGAAAATTACGGGTTCTCACACTCTCTCCCCCTTAAAAGAATTTCGCCCTCGAAATTTTTCACTTTAACTCACGAAAAGTTCAGGGTATTTCGTTTGCATCTCTTCTTCCACTTCCACTTCCCAGATAGCTTCTTCTATCTCATGATTTCTCTACTTTTCCCGAGCGAAAACAACTGCGACTAACTCCAGATCGTGGGTTGGATAGTTTTGTTCGTGGGGTTTCAATTTCTTAGAGGCAAAAGATATCACATTCTGGTTTTGCGTCAACACACACCCCAAACCTTCCCTCGAAGCATCAGTGTAAACAGTAAAACTGTCCTTACCTTTAGGTAAGGCCAAAATAAGAGCCATGGTTAACCTTCGCTTTAATTCTTGAACACTACACTTTCTCCTACCCAAACGCGGCAATCCTTACAAACCATACCAGTGCTCCAACGATGTGGTTTCAGGTCGTAGGATAGATGAGCAGGTTTTGTATCTATTCCGTACATAAAATTGGGGTTGACAACTGAATGAGTAACACCGGGATCTACTAAGATTTCAGCAAATCAGTGGAATACCGAAATCGTACCTTCCTCAATTTCAGAAAAATTGAGGACCTGTTGTGGCTCCTATGAATACACTCGAGCCGCTACCTTAGGTTTGGTTCCTTCCACCTTGGCCGGTTCGGAATTAGTTCTCGTCGATTGCTGACTCCCCTTTCCGTCTCGTGATAGGACTGGACAAGTGGCGAGCTGATGGTTTGCACTTCCACAGCGTAAACATTTTCCCTCTTTCTTCCAGCAATTGTCCTCCGAGTGGTTTGACTTTCCGCAGTACCCGCAAGGTCCGCGTGCTGCAGAAGCCGAGCCTCCTCTCTGGCCTCTCCCCACTTGGCCGCCTCGTGACGGGCCCTCTCGTGACCCTCCCGGCATCCTTTTTCCTCCCGTTCCCCACCCAAACTTGGAAGGGGTACTCTCATCCCCCTGCCATGAACTACTTCCAGGAAATCCTCGCTTTTTCGCCTGGAAGTTTCTCACCTGTAGCCTAGCAATCTCTACTCGTTGCGCCTTCTCCACTGCATCGCTGAAGGCGTTAATTTGGGCTACCGCGAGGTCCTTCTGGATTTCTACGTTCAGCCCCTGGACAAATCACCATATTCTTCGTTGCTTCGTCATGATGAGTTCGGGCATAAATTTGGATAGGCGGGTGAATTGGCTCTCGAACTCCGCTACAGATTGGGCCCCCTGACGAAGCCGAATAAATTCATCTTCCTTCCGCTCCTGAACTAGAGGAGGGAAGAATTTGGCATTGAATTCTCGCATAAAATTCACCCAGGTCCTGGGCGTTTGTTCCCGTTCCCATTTTTACCGAATAACATTCCACCAGGAACGGGCCGTCCCTTCCAGCTGGAAAACGGCAAAAGTCACCTGCCGTTCTTCGGTGTAGTGCAGGGCAGCGAAAATGTCTACCATTTTCTCGAGCCACCTTTCGGCGACATCCGGATCGGGCCCCCCAATGAACTTTGGTGGAGCAAACTTCTGCAACCTCTCGAGAGCCCTATCCTCGCTCTCCACATGATTACCGGGGTTCCCAGGGTTGGGGTTAGGGTTTTGACCCTGTTGGTGCACCACTTGGGCTAGTAAATTAGTCATTTGCTGCATAGCAGCCGCTATTTGGATGTTATGATCAATCCTAGGTTCAGGGTTAGGTCCAGATGAGGTTTCCCCAGTGCCCCTTTCAGGCGTGGGTTGCCTACCCCCGCGTCCACGGTCTCGACCACGACAAGTGCCTTCCATCAATCTAAGTCGATCTAGGTCACAAAATAAATATACTGTGAAAGGGCACCTAACCCTCCTTTTCGTAGCACTAAACAGGAACAATTAAACAAGGACAAGTAACTAAACAACTACCTCGTAAAGCATTTAAACACATAACACATATACATAGAACACATAACCGAATCAAGCAATTATACAGAACAGTCAGTCAAGTACATACAAAGTCATCCCATGAAAAAAAAGGGGTCCTCCAAAAGTACTTTAGACAGACTAGGTCACGAGTACAAAAGAACTCACGAAAAGCTTTCCCCCCCTAGGGCTCCGTCCATAATCTACGAGAACAACACCATTTATATCTTAATCAAGGTTGATCACGTTTAACCATACCCGAACAAACCACACGAAGTTTCATAGAATCGCATTTCTAGTTCGCCCAATCCTTTCTAACCTAGGCACTCATCTCTTTCGTATCCGGGCGCAAGAATCTCATCTAAGATTATTCACAACTTGAGCCGGCCGGTCCCAAGCGTAAATCATCCATATTAAAGATTCCTACCCGACATACATACCTAGGTTCCTCAAGTCCCATGGGAATGATCCTTACACTTATGACATGCACAGTTCATAGCTTACGCTCAAAAGAACACTTATACCTTTCAACGCATTCACGAAAGCAGGACCATAACATCACTTGGCCCAAGCTCACTCCGCGCAGAAACCACGCGAAATAGCTCTGATACCACCTGTGACAGCCCCACTTTCCCCTAAGGCGAACCAAAGAGGTTAGCGGACTGCCTGCCCAACTCTCGCCAGGACTAACGGTGCAGGCAAACACGATCTAAGATGTTTCGGGAAAATAATACGCGCTCACACAAGCCGAAATCGCAAATTAGCCAAACGTAAACTAAACCGTCGGTGAATAGTGGGTGTCATGTCATATAACTCGGAAAAATGGGTACAGACCAAATAAGAGCCATATACAGGGTTAAACAGTGTTATATACATACGTTTGTAATTTACAAAACAAAAGTGAGCTAATGAGATCCAAATACAGTTAGGATTTTGCCCAAAAGGAGCTATTCAAAAATACATTTACATAAGCTCAACTCGGCAACCAACATGTACAACCTTTCCAAAAGTGATCAATTTCCTGTAAAGAAAACAAAAGGAACAGAGTGAGCTTACGCCCAGTGATATACTATCACCCATACACTATCACTCAAGCAGCAAAGTTCATATAAGCGTCAAGCTTTTCATTCCAATACATCAAAAGTAAGCAAAGGCACCCATCACTAGTGTTGATAAAAGGATACGGGCGGCTCTGAAGAGCCCCTTTCCTCGCTTGCATTCTTGATCGGACCTCATTGACCCTCCGTCAATGTTTAAGAGTAACCAGCCGTAGGCTCCACTTTACTTCCATTCCTTCCACCCAACATACCCCTACCGGGCCCGAACTCCAAACAGTAGAAATTTGGTAATACTCGAGTATACCGGAATCAAGAGTCTCACTACTACAAGATTCCATATAACAGTCCCTATGGCTCGTCAACTTTCACGACCAAGCCCTCGCCGGCTCGATTCAATCGACTACCAATGCGGTTGAACTCAGTAGTATCAGTAATGGTCGTTGGATACTCGTCCAAGTGACACCAAATTCATGAACCAAATTCAGTATTTCATGTATCATTCAATCATTACAGTGAAACAGTAGACAGTCATATGAGATACCAAATGGGTGAGGGCGATCAAGTACACCCTCACTTAATCAATTTCAAGGGAGCAAATAAGCCTTCAAGGCATCAAGTTCACATATACCAAAGCCACGTTGTAAACAACAAGTGAGTAGTATACTCACCAGGCAAGCAAGTGAAATTTCATAAACTTTCGCCCAAAGAGTGTCTTTAATCGCCGTCACGCCCTAAAATATTCAAACAAGCACAATATGACTCGATTACAAGCCATAAACCAATTCCAAATACTACCAAAATAGGGCTCCATAAGAATGGATAAGCACTAGAGTAAACCAGGGAAATCCGGAAATGGAATTAAACTCTAAACCATAAAAATAGTTTTTGACATCATTTTGTGGTTTAGGCACCATTGGCACTAAGATTATCGGATGGAGGTTCAAGATATACCGTTTCGAAGCTAAGATATAGGGGTACAATTTTGAAGAAGGCTACTCTGTCCAGTTCTGAGTGTAACCAGGTCAAAATTTCAATATACTACACCAGAACCGCAAAAACAGGTTCACAAACCGCATTCTGGTTCAAACATCATAAGTCAGGCTACCTAAGTCCAAATCAAGTGATTCCAAAGCCATCCAAAATATAAGATACAAGGTTACAATTCATCAGAAGACATCAACAACCAAATCAGAAGCATTCCCCACCAAATTAACCAATTACCAGACCTGATTACCAAGTTCGGGTAGAAACAGGGCAGCAGGGGTATTTCAGTCTTTTCACAAGCTACGTTGCTCCGATTGACCTGAAATTTTGTAGGCATCTCTAAAATATCATTCCCTACAACTTTCATGTTTTAATCCAAGGCCAATTCTGCCTCTACCTATGAAGAACAGTGCCGGGCAGAATGAGGGGGAATGAAACCCTAACTTCCACAATTTTCTTCCAAAACAGAAATTTCTTGCAATTAACCACAATGTACACCTTCTAGCTTCATTCTAGATCAATTCCCATCATCATACAAAGCCACACCATATGAATCATATTAAATCAGAAAAATCATGATTAAATAAAAAAATATCATCAATCTCAACCAAAATCAAGAAGTAGCACCAAATCACATCCCTTAGGCTACCACAAGTCATGAATTCACCATCATTAGATAGAGGAGAGGGGTTCCTTCACTACTCACCTTAGTAACCAAAGAAAAGAGACCACTGAGCACCTTAAGCTTCCAAATAACTTCACCAATCACCTAAATACCACTAAACTAATAGGTTTTATGGAGTAATTTGAAGATTAACCGGTTGGAATGAAATATTGAGCAAGATTGAAGGTAAGAAAATTGAGTAGTTTTTCTTCTTTTTGCTTGAGGAAGAGTCGGCCAAGAAGCTTTGGAAATAAGGGTGAATTTTGGTCAATTTTTGATTTAAATGGTAAAAGGATGAATAGTAGTTATAACTTAAGACTTAATCTTATGGTGACACTTGCCACCCTATTTAATGCATCTCTATCTCTTTGTTCCTCTCACACCAATCCACTTTGTAACCTCTAATTATCTCTTAACACCCGGTAAATTAAATCCAGTATCCAAAACTTAACCTAACTGGCCGAATTTTTCCGAACTTTTTGCACTAGCGGGTCCCACGTCCGGTATACACTCTTAATTTCTTAAAAACTAACCGATACTAGAAAAATCACCGAAAAACTATATTTACTCATAAACATTATCTAGAAATTTTCCTAAGAACGAAAATGCAGAAAAACATGCCATTGAATATAATAAAACCTAGAAAATGAGAAAATTACGGGTTCTCACAGTACTTTATCGCATTCAACCTAACTTGACTGAGTTCTTGTTATCCTGTTTATACATGACCTAATATAAATGTGTATGACTTGAAAGTTGTTTGGGTATGTTATTCCATTGACTATACTACGTGCTTAGGATCCCAAACCCTATCAGCTAGTTAGTCGAATCGAACCAGCAAGGGTTTGGTTGAAGCGATTGACGAACCATGGGTCATGTTTATTGTTACTAGATTCACCATACTCGAGTATTACCCCTCTTGTTATATATTGGCGTTCGAGTCCGATAGGGGGATGATCGGTAGACAAAAACTGGCGTTAAGTGGTGATCTACGGATATTGTTTATTACTAAATTTCAATAGTTGACGGAGTGTCAACGGACTCGGAAAATACTGCTACTGAACTGGCTTGAAGGAGCTGATTGTATCCTTTTAGTTGCAAGTGAAATACTAAACGGGACTAAGTGCTACATCTGGAAACAGACGGGAGCCACCTCTAGTGTCCGTTTCAGTACTATATCCTTTGATATTGAATGAGCAATTTGTTAAGAATTGTTTCATGAATTATCATGTAGTTAATTGGTTTGTTATTCCTGTTATATTACTAAAAGTATGAATTTGTGTGTTTAAGGTTACCTATTTGGTTAGAATCTCACTGGACGTAAACTCACCCTTTTTGTTTGTTTTCCTTAATAGGGGTTGGAAACAAGGAACCGGAGAATAGTGAGTTCAAGAGTTGAAATCTTTGCTTTAAGTAATTTCCATCCTAGTTGTACTTAATGAGTTTGTGACGCCCCCACTTCTCCCAAGGGCGAACTCAAGGGTATCCGCGGAACGCTTGCCCAACTCTCGCCAAGACTCAATACAATTCGATTCAAACTTAAGGATAACAACCAAATAATAAAAGTCGAAATGAAGAAAAGTCGCTTCCTTAAATAAATATTCAAATCTTACAACAAAAGTTCTCAAAAGTACATCACTTTTCCCAAAACTACAATCACTAGAAGTCGGCTAATCAAATACAACCCAAAATACTAATCAAAAGTAATCAAACTAGCTTCTCCAAAAATTCTTTCCATTCTAAGCTCCTGTTAAGGAAAACAAAGCTAATGGGGTGAGCTGACGCTCAGTGAGGCCAAGAAAACACGCAAACACATAGTTCAACTAACAATGACATTTGTACGAGAAATAAAACAAGGAAGTTCAAATAACTCATAAATAACATTAACACACTTAATAAGGATACATGAGCTCTCAAGAGCTAGATTCCACTTGCTTCGCCAAGGCTCGATCAAATACCTCCACAAGATGACACTCCCTCAAAACCGGGTAGGTATTAAGTCCGTAGAACTCCACTTACTCATCATTCCTGTTCACCGTTAAACCCCCTGTCCCGGGCCCGCTCTTCTTTTATAAAAAACACTACTCCACGAGTATGCCAAGCGAGATCTCTTAATAGATCAAACTTTTGATTGTCTCATGGTTTACCGAGCTTCTCGACCAAGCCCATGCTGGCTCGAGTCGCAAGGTCGGCCAATTGATATATGGGCATCCCCCGATTTCTATTATGAGTCAATGAGATTCACTCCAATCGACAAATACAATTATAAGCCGATGAGATTCACTCCAATCGGCAATTTAACCTGTGACAGTCCCACCTTCCCCTAAGGCGAACCAAAGGGGTTAGCGGACTGCCTGCCCAGCTCTCGCCAGGACTAACGGTTCGGTATAGAGCGATCTATTGCATTCCGGAACTTACGAACGCGCGTAAACAAGTCAAAATGTCAAAATAAAAAAAATAAAAACGGAGTCGGTTATGAATAGTAACCGCCCGTCAAAATCCAACCAAACGTCAAGCAAATATTTACATCTCGAAATTAAGCATATACAACCCAAATGGACATACCAAAGTGACTCAAAAGTGGATACATGTACGGTTTGCCAAATTCAAAAGAGAAAAGGACCCAAAAATACATTAAGGGTTTCAATCAATGAGCTATACAAAAGATATGTCCAACTAGCTCAATTCGGCAACCAATTGTCAAATCCAGTCCAAAAGTATTTATTTTCCTGTAAGGAAAACAAAAAGGAACGGAAAGGGGTGAGCTTGCGCTCAATGAGGTACCAGACATATAGCAGTAAGAAACATGGAACTTCATATTCACTTAATCACATATGTGCATCAAATAAAGAAATGGACAAACACCATAGACAGAAAGGATACGTGTGACAGCCCCACCTCCCCCTAAGGCGAACCAAAGGGGTTAGCGGACTGCCTGTCCAGCTCTCGCCAGGACTAACGGTTCGGTATAGAATGAGCTAATACATTCCGAAACTTACCAACGCGGGTAAACAAGTCAAAATGGCAAAATAATCCAAAATAAAAAAAAATGAAATCCGGAGTCGGCCATGAATAGTAACCGACCCGTCAGAACCCAACCAAATATCAAACAAACATTCACATCTTGAAACTTAGCATTTACAAGCCAAAGTGGCATACAAAAGTATTCAAAAGTGGATACATGTCTGGTTTGCCAAGTCAAAAGGGAAACGGTCCCAAAAGTACATTTAGGGTTTCAATACATGAGCTATACAAAAGATATGTTCAACTAGCTCAATTTGGTAGCCAATTGTCAAATTCAGTCCAAAAGTATTTATTTTCCTGTAAGGAAAACAAAAAGGAACAGAAAGGGGTGAGCTTGCGCTCAATGAGGTACCAGACATATAGCAGTAAAATCATGGCATTTCACATTTAACAAATCAGGTACACATGCCAGATATAAAGTAAATGAACCAATGATTCAAATCAGAAGGATACAGGTGGCTCTCAGGAGCCAAATTCCCATTAGCATCATCGAAGCTTGATCGAAATAATAGTTGACACTCCGTCAACGCTAAAGGAGTAACCAATACCGTAGACTCCACTTTCTTCGATTCCTTCCACCTCACATACCCCACCGGGCCCGAAATCCAATCAGATCAGAAATGGTAATACTCGAGTATACCCGGAATCAAGGGTCTCAATACCCAAAGATCCCAAAACAGACTACCGTGGTTCGTTATCTAATCGACCAGGCCCTTGTCGGCCCGACTCGAGTAACTGGCCACAGGTGTTGAGCTCAGAGATCACAGAAAGGTCGTTGGACACAAGCTTCCAAACGACGTCAGAACAGATACAGATCCAGATACAGATAACAGATACAGATAAAGATACAGATAGCAGATTCAGATACGCGTTCAAAATTGGCATATGAACAGACCAGAGAACGAGTGTGATAAAGTACACCCTCGCCTCCCTTTTATCAAAACAGTATTTGGCTCCAACAGTCATAAATCAAGTATTCAGATATTTCACATAACGGGTAGCAGGTAGTGGAGCACTCACCGGGGTCAGTACAGATACCTCCCTAAAAGAGAGCTTTAATCACCAAGAAACCCTAAGATAATCCAAAGAAAACAATTGAAGGTTCCACTTTCAAAATCGAGTATACAGAATGCACATGTGAGGCTCTGTGACAGCCCCACTTCTCCCAAGGGCGAACCCAAGGGTATCGGCGGGCCGCCTGCCTAGCTCGCGCCAGGACTCAAAACTTAAAACAATCAAAGCCAGAAAATTCAAAAGAGTACTATATACAACCCCAAAAGAGTTATAATTACATTCTCCAAAAGTATTGAGTCAGACCACCAAAACAAAAATAAACATCCTAACTGTTCAACTATTACAAGCCAATCTAACTATACTAGTATACGAGCCAAAAGTCCCCGCATCGGCCCCTGCTAAGGAAAACAAAAGGAATGGGGTAAGCTATATGCTTAGTAAGTAAACAGGGGCGAAAGCGTAAATTCATGTAGCAACAATTACACAATAAGAGTAAAGCAAAAGCAGAAAAGAACAACATCATATAATAAGGATACGGGTGGCTCCAAAGCCAATTCATGTGCCATGCATGATCTCCTGCCGACACTCCGTCGACCGCAAATAATAGTCCGTAGAACTTCACTTGTACACCCACCGACACCTTATCACCCTCACTGGCCAGTCACCTCACAAACTTGCCCGGGCGAACGAAATCACAAACTTGAGCTTGAGTCACAAGCTCGGGTCACAAACTTGGTCACCTTCTCGGTGAACCGGATTCACAAAATTGGTTCATAACATGAACCTACAAACTTGGTGACCTCAGACTAAGTTGGACTGACTTCGACCAAGCCCTAACCGGCTCGAATAGTCCAACCAGGTCAAGAGTTCGCCCCAAACTCACAAACTTCACAAAATTATTCAAAATCACAAACTTTGCAAACTTCACAAACTTTATTCGAAAGTCGCCCCGAGCCACAAGCTCAAGGGTTTTGGTTCCAAAAGGTTCATATACATATGCCAAGTACAATTATACATTCAAATTAGGGTTTAGGTCGAGTGCGATAAAGTACACCCTCGCCTAAGTGCCCTTTTCACATATCTCACACACATAGCAAAGAAAACACACCAAACTGGCCTGAATACTTACCCAAAATACAAAAGTAGTACTAAAGCAAAATCGCTTCGCGCGTGTTCGCTAGTAGTGGGCCCCACCGGCTCCGCCTAGCTCACCACTGTCTGAAATAGAAGATTGTGTCATAATATATCACAAACGGCCACTAACGTACTTAAAACAAGCAAAACGGCAAAATTGGCACGCGCCAGTGCGGAAACGGCAAACGGGACGGCCAGATCTGCCATCTCAAACCGTTTTGGTCAAAAGTTAGGCTACGAGTGTCGGATCAAGGTGGGTGAGACACCGTTTCGAAGATAAAAGGAAGAGCTACAACTTTAATTTAGGTATCTCAACCCAGATCTCAATAGGTATAGGTCAAAAATGCACGAAACAGTGCCAGCTGTTTCATTGCGGTTTACCAAACAGGCCCTGTTTGCAAGGCCGTAACTCACGGCTCAGAAATCGAAATCAAGAAATTCCAGAGGCGTTAGAAATTTGAAACATAAGGCTAAAACTTTGATGTTTTGGCCAAGATCTGAATCCACTCAGAATAGAACGAAAATCGAGTGCCAAAATACCCGTCAGAACTGTCCAGATACAAGGCAGTTCTGACGATCTATATTGTTTGGGTCATAACAGAAGCTACGGAACTCGGATTCCGACGTACTTTATACCGTTTCGAAGCTGAGACCAAGATCTAAATTTCTTATGAAGGAGTCGACACCCAGATCGAATGGGATCAATACGGAAAAACCCACGGTCAGAAACTGAAATTCAAAACGTACACAAACGAACGTCTAAAACAGGCCTGATGGTTTTGTCCATAACTCAGGATACACTAATCCGTTTGACCTGAAATTTTACAAGTAGATTCAGGACCTAAGAGGCTACAATGTTGAAGAAGGCCACTCAATCCAGTTTCGAGTGTAACTAGGTCAACAATGCAAGATACTACACCAGCATCGCAAAAACAGATTCACAAAATGTATTCTAGCACAAACATCATAAAACAGGCTACCTAAGTCCAAATTCCGAGATTCCAAGGCCATATGAAAGCTAAGATTTAAGGCTACATTTCATCAGAAGACCATAACAACCAATTCAGAAGCAATCCCAACCAAAACAACCAATTACAATCGCAGTTCTTACATTCGGCCAAAACCAGAACAGCAAGGGTAAATTCGACTTTTCTCACTCTACGCTACTCCGATTGACCTGAAATTTTACAGGCACCTATAAAATGTCATTACCTACAACTTTCATGTTTTAAGACAAGGCCAATTCGGCCTCTATCTATGACCAAAATTTTCGGACAGAATGAAGAACCAAGAACCCTAATTTTTCCAGATTTCTTCCAAAACAGAAATTACTTGAAATCTTCCACTTTTTCCACCCTCTAGAATCATTATATACCATTTCCAATCATCATAAACAACCACACCATCATAATCCAATTAAACCAGAAAAATCATCATAAAATAGAAAACTTCACCAAATCACTCCAAACCAAGATAAAAACCAGAAATTTCAGCACTTGAATCACCAATAAGCATAACATAAGCATCATTAGGTGTGGTAGGGTGGTTCAAGCCTCACTTACCAAGAAACAAGAGAGAGGAAGATGTTG
Organism: Coffea arabica; assembly: GCF_036785885.1. NCBI lineage: Eukaryota > Viridiplantae > Streptophyta > Magnoliopsida > Gentianales > Rubiaceae > Coffea > Coffea arabica. The sequence goes on along the minus strand of NC_092331.1, from coordinate 35,321,084 downwards.
GTCACCTTAGCTCTTCCAAAAAGCTTCACTAAACAACTTACTAACACTAATAGGAGAGGTTTTATGGAGTAAGTTCAAGATTAAACGGTTAAGTTGTTGATTTGGGCAAGATTAGAGCAAGGAATTGAGAGAGGTTTTTTCTTCTTTTGCTTGGAGATAGAGTCGGCCAAGAGGGAGAAAAGAATGAGGAATTTTTGGTTATTTTTGGTGATTTATTTGGTCAACATAGAAAAAGTGAATAGTGGTCTTATGGTAAGATTAAATCTTATGGTGACACTTGTCACCTTTTATTAAATATCTACCTAACTTTTCTCTCTCATATCAATCCAAATTGCAACCTCTACTTATCTCTTAACACCCGGTAAATTTTACACAGTATCCGGAATTTAACCTAATTGGCCGAATTTTTCCGAACTTTTCGCACTAGTGGGTCCCACGTCCGATATACGTTCTAAATTTCTCAAAAACTAACTAATACTAAAAAAAAACATCTAAAAACTCTATTTACTCAATAAAATTATCTGGGGAATTTTCTAATAAAGAAAATGTAGAAAAAATGGGTTTTCAATATTAACCGGAACTTAGGGTTTAAATCTTAATCCCTACTTAGGGTTTTCGAAATACTCCCAAAACCAAACGTTACCGCCCAATTAATGAATATATCGATGTAGAACGAGCTGGGGCCTCACAGGCTCGACTACCAGTCGTATGCCTCGCCAAATAATGATTAAAGCAAGGGTGCAAAACATGAATTTTTGGAAACGAAAAGGTAAAATGAAGACCTAGGCTCAAACAACCCAAAAGTCCTTCGCTCAAATCACAAGTAAATCCAACTAGCCTTCAAGTAAAATTTCGGCAGCATATCCCTTGTGTTTACCTAATTTCCAACCATCATGGCTTCATTATTTCCTCAAATCAGTCCCAACATCTCGTACAAAAATAATCTCATTCCCAAAAGCCGTTCACTAGGCTTAATGGCATTCAAGTACAAAATTTAGTTAGGAAATGACCGGATATGAAAGTCAAGCCCTAAACTATTCAAATAAACACAATAAGACTCGATTACAAGTCATAAACCAATTCTACATACTACCAAAACAGGGTTCCCTAAGCATACACAAACAATAGAGGAAACCAGAAAATTCCGGAAATGATTTAGCTTTAGCCCTGAAAAAAATAGTTTTTGTCCTCATTTTACGGTAATGGTACCAAAGGCACTACGATTATCGGATGAAGGTACAAGACCCACCGTTTCGAATCTAAGAGATAGGGCTACAACATTACAAAAGGTCACTCAACCCAGTTTCGAGTGTAACCAGGTCAAAAATGCAAGATACCATACCAGAATCACAAAAACAGATTCACAGAACGCATTCTAGCGGAAACATCATAACTCAGGTTCTCCAAGTCCAAATCCAGAAATTCTAAAACCGGATGAAATTTAAGAAACAGGGCTAAATTTCATCAGAAGGCCTCAACAACCAATTCGGAAGCAATTCCAGCCAAAACAACCAATTACAGGCGCAATTCTTACATTCGGGTAAAACCAGAACAGCAATAGTAATTTCGCCTTTTCTCACTCTAAACTACTCTGATTGATCTTAAATTTTGTAGGCACCTCTAAAATGTCATTCCATACAACTTTCATGTTTTAAGCCAAGGACAATTCTGCCTCTAACTAGGAGCTAAAAATTCGGGCAGAATGCTCCCACTAGAACCCTAATTTTCTGAAATTTCTTCCAAACCAGAAATTGGTTGCAATTAATCACTTTTTCCACCTCCTAGAGTCATTATATACCATTTCCAATCATCATAGATAGCCACACAATCATGCTTATATTAAAACAGAAAAATCCCCAAAAATAATAAAACTTCATCACTTCAACCACAAATCAAGAAATAATCCATAATATTGTATCTCATACTACCACTAAGCATGATTTAAGCATCAATTAAGGGAGGAGGGTGGTTCTTCACAACTCACCTTAAAAACACGAGAGAGAGAGCAATTGGTCACCTTAACTTTCCAAATAACTTCACACAACAACTCACAAACACTAATTGAAGAGGTTTTATGGAGAAATTGCAAGATTAAATGGTTAGTTTGTGAGATTGGGCAAGATTGGAGCAAGAAACTTGGAAGCTTTTCTTTCTTTTCTTGTAGGAAGAGGTTCGGCCAAGAAGCTTTGAAATTTGGAGAGTTTTTGGTCAATTTTTGGTTTTATTTAGTAAAATGGTAAAAAGATGAATAGTAAGTCAAAAGTAGGAATAAATCTCCAAGTGACACATGTCACTTTCATTAATTGTTTGCCTAACTTTTTGTCTCTCTCACACCTATCCACTTGGCAACCTCTAAATATCTCATAACACCCGGTAATTTAATTCCAGTATCCAAAACTTAACCTAGTTGGCCGAATTTTTCCGAACTTTTCGCACTAGTGGGTCCCACATCCGGTATACGCTCTTAATTTCTCAAAACCTATTTGATACTAGAAAAATCATCTAAAAACTATATTTACCCATAAAATTATCTAGAAAAATTTCCGGATACAGAAAGTGCAGAAAACAAACCATTGAAGATAAGAAAACCTAGAAAGATAATAAAACCTAGAAAATGGAAAAGTTATGGGTTCTCACAATACGGGTGGCTCTCAGGAGCCAAATTCCCATTCGCTTCACCGAAACTTGATAGAAATAACAGTTGACACTCCGTCAACGTTACAGAAGTAACCAATACCGTAGACTCCACTTTCTTCGACTCCTTCCACCTCACACACCCCCACCAGGCCCGAAATCCAAACAGATCAGAATTGGTAATACTCGAGTATACCGGAATCAAGGGTCTCAATACCCAAAGATCCCAAAACAGACTACCGTGGTTCGTTATCTAATCGACCAGGCCCTTGCCGGCCCGACTCGAGTAACTGGCCATAGGTGTTGAGCTCAGAGGTCCCAGAAAGGTCGTTGGATACAAGCTTCCAAACGACGTTAGAACAGATACAGATCCAGATACAGATAACAGATACAAATACAGATAGTAGATTCAGATACGCGTTCAAAATTGGCATATGAACAGACAAGAGAACGAGTGTGATAAAGTACACCCTCGCCTCCCTTTTATCAAAACAGTATTTGGCTCCAACAGTCATAAATCAAGTATTTCAGATATTCAGATATTTCACATAACGGGTAGCAGGTAGTGGAACACTCACCGGGGTCAGTACAGATACCTCCCAAAAGAGAGCTTTAATCACCAAGAAACCCTAAAATAATCCAAGGAAAACAATTGAAGGTTCCACTTTCAAAAATCGAGTATATAGAATGCACATGTGAGGCTCGACTACCAGTCGTATGCCTCGCCAAATAATTACTAAAGCAAGGGTGCAAAACATGATTTTTTTTTTGGAAACGAAAAGGTAACATGAAGACCTTCGCTCAAATCACACGTAAATCCAACTAGCCTTCAAGTAAAATTTCGGCAGCATATCCCTTGTGTTTACCTATTTTCCAGCCATCATGGCTTCATTATTTCCTCAAATCAGTCCCAACATCTCGTACAAGAATAATTTCATTCCCAAAAGCAGTTCACTAGGCTTAATGGCATTCAAGTACAAAATTTAGCTAGGAAATGACCGGATATGAAAGTCAAGCCCTAAACTATTCAAATAAACACAATAAGACTCGATTACAAATCATAAACCAATGCCAAATACTACCAAAATAGGGTTCCATAAGCATACATAGGCATTAGAGGAAACCAGAAAAATCTGGAATTAGAGTTAAGCGTTAACCCGAAAAAAACAGTTTTTTGACATCATTTTGCGGTTTTGGTACCAATGGCACTACGATTATCGGATGAAGGTGCAAGACCCACCGTTTCGAAGCTAAGAGATAGGACTACAATATTTCAGAAGGTCACTCACCCAGTTTCAAGTTTAACTAGGTCAAAAATGCAAGATACTACACCAGAATCACAAAAACAGATTCACAGAACGCATTCTAGCGGAAACATCATAAATCAGGCTATCCAAGTCCAAGTCCAGAAATTCCAAAACCAACTGAAAGCTAAGAAACAGGGCTACATTTCATCAGAAGGCCTCAACAACCAATTCGGAAGCATTCCTAACCAAAATAACCAATTACAGAAGCAATTCTCCAATTCGGGTAAAACCAGAACAGCAAGGGTAATTTCGACTTTTCTCAAGTTACACTACTCCGATTGACCTGAAATTTTGTAGGCACCTCTAAAATATCATTCCATACAACTTTCATGTTTTAAACCAAGGCCAATTCGGCTTATAACTAGGAGCTACAAAACCGGGCAGAATGTTATCATCATAAACCCTAACTTTCCAAGATTTCTTCCAGAACAGAAATTGTTTGCAATTAACCACTTTTTCCACCTCATAGAGTCCTTAAACATCATTTCTAATAATCATGTATAGCCACACAATCATGTTCATATTAAAACAGAAAAATCCCCAAAAATTATAAAACTTCATCAATTCAACCACAAATCAAGAAATAATCCATAATATTGCATCTCATACTACCACTAAGCATGATTTAAGCATCAATAAAGGGAGGAGAGTGGTTCTTCACAACTCACCTTAGAAACAAGAGAGAGAGAGCAACAAGTCCTCTTAGCTTTCCAAATAACTCCACACAACACTTCACTATCACTCCCTTAAGTGGTTTTATGGAGCAAAATCAAGGTTGGATGGTTGAGTAAGTTGATTGAAGCAAGATTGAAGCCAAAATCTTGAAGAGTTTTCTTTCTTTTGTTGCTCAAGGAGCTCAGCCAAGATGAAGAGAAAATGGTGAATTTTTTGGTTATTTTTTTTTATTTATTTGGTCAATGGTAAGAAAAGGAATAGTAGTCTTACTTAAGGACCAATCCAATGGTGACACTTGTCACCTCCATTAATGCAAGTCTATCACTTTGTTTCCTCTCACACCAATCCAAATTGCAACCTCTACTTATCTCTTAACACCAGGTAAATTAATTCCAGTATCCAAAACTTAACCTAGTTGGCCGAATTTTTCCGAACTTTTCACACTAGTGGGTCCCACGTCCGGTATACGCTCTTAATTTCTCAAAACCTATTCGATACTAGAAAAATCATCTAAAAACTATATCTGCTCCTTAAAAGTATCTAGAATTTTTCCTAATCACGATAATACAGAAAACAAGCCATGAAAGATAATAAAACCTAGAAAATGGAAAAGTTACGGGTTCTCACACAACCACAATTATACATTCAATTATGAGCAATTCAATTATATAATCAATTAAAAGAGAATGAGTGCGATAAGGTACACGCTCGAATCGACAATTGTAAATCACTTAATTAATAAGAAGCAATTCACATAATTGGCAATTATTCATGCACTTGACACTCACCAATTCAAAATTAATGAGTAAGTGCAAAATAAGATCTTTAGTGGTTAGCTCCGAGATTCTCCTCAAGATCCTCTTGAGTGCCTGAAGAAATAACAATTATCTATCACTCACAAATACTTACAAACTGTGAGAACCTTGAAAAAAATAATAATAATAGTAAATAAATATATACTTATATATATATTTGTACTTGTGGTTTGTACATTTTAGACTTTGAATAAATTTGATTATTGTTGGTTTTTAGATAAGTATATATATAAAAATAATAATAAGTTTAGAGTTGCAAATAAGTTAATTGTGCAAAATATTGGATTATTTGAATTTTGCCAAGTTAAATTAATATTTCTTGATGTAGGTTATGTTATTTCTGTAATATTAATTCCTTGAATTTCAATAGCTAATTTTAAGTGTTATTAGCGTTAGGTGTTAAGGGGAAACTAGAATTAAGACGAAGTCGTTTTGAGTCAAAACTTTTTATAATTACGCTTAGGACGTGAATCTCGATAGTTTAATTTTCTTTCGAGACTAGTATATCAGTAAGCTATCAAATTTCATTTAGGGTGAAATCTTGAAGTTAGTTTATTAATAAGAGCTTAAATGGAAGTCCGAACAAGTTGTTAAAAGACCGAAATAGCCTTCCTCCATTTCAAATTCATCATGCAACCATGGAACGTCCTAGAACAAGCTCCACATACAAACATTTCCATTCCAGCTGGTTCCCTTCTCCACTATAACAACTACCACTCACCACAATATCTTGATTCCATTTGCTTTTCTGCCATGAGCCGTGAGTGACCAGCTTCTTTGGAGTTAACGACCGAGAGAAAAATAAAGTGAGACTTAGCTTAATTCCTAGCTTCACCTTAAGACCAAAATTCCAGCATTTGGTGGTGAATTTCAGTTCTGCCCTATTTCTGGACTCAACTTGGGCTGCAAATTTCTCCATGTTTTAGACTGAATCAGCTTTTGGACAAAACATGAAAGTTATAGTGATTTGATTTAAATTTCAACTACAAAATTTCAGATCAATTGGATCATTTTAGCTCATGATTTGTCCAGAGCACTCCTGACTGCGCAAAACCTCTAATTTTCCTGACCTGTTTTTCATGTGCTTCTGATCGTCCATTTTTTACCCTGAAAATGCGAGAACTGGGTGTCTATGTCTCATAGGAAATGTAGATCTATGTCTTAGCTTCGAAACGCCATCAAATTTACCTCAATCCGATATACCTAGCTACAGTTATGACCAAAACCCCGAAGGATGACAAATCTGCCACTTATAATTTCTTCTCTAAACTGGTTTCCAGCTTTGGTCCATGGTGATAAGTTATTATTTGGTTTGTTTGGTTGGTTTTGAGGCTTTGAATAGATGTATGTGGTTGGTTATCACTTGTGGTTGGATTGGAGGTTTGTTGGCTTGTGAATCCAAGTTATACTTGGATGGAAAAATGGATAAATACAAACGGCATGCTGCCCGCATTTTCGCTCGAGGGTTAGGCGAGTGAACTCGAGACTTGTGCGACGACTCGAGGTTGAAGCAAACTTTGATTGTTTATGATATTTGAGTTTTCTTTAGTAAGAGGTACATAAGTTGAAAATTTTTGACGAAACTCGTACCTTTTAAAAAGTAAAAGTAACGACCCTTAAAAATATGATTTTCTCGATTTTCATACCAAGTGCGACTTCCAAAGTATAAATCACTTCTTTATCGAAACTAAAAGAGCGAGCATGAATTTTCTAGAGTTTGCCAAGCCATATGACTACTACTTAAACAAGTTTCATTTACTTGATTTTCTTGAAGCGAAACTCCTATGTTTCGAACCCTAGTGGATTTTAAACTCTTAAATGATATTTTATCACAGATTTGGACTCCAACCAAGGATTTGTACCTGAGCATGATTTTGACAAGCACTAAGTCTTTGGTGAGTGCTTCCAAATATATGATTGAACTTTATCGGATAATATTTGCTTGGTTTGGTCGGGCAAGGGTGTACTTTATCGCACTTGCCCTAATGTGATATATACTTGTTTATTTGTTACAATTGACTTGATATACTTGTGTATGATGTGCACACTCTCTGGAATTCCAAAAACCCTGTGGGTATTTACTCGAGTCGAGCCGCCAAGGGCCTAGTCGATTAGGTAACAAACCTTGGGTCTCTTCTTTTGTAGAGTGGAGTTGTGAAGACTCACAAAATTTATCCATTTTAAACTCCTAATTCTAGCTCATTTAATTATTTATTTGGCCAATTGCCCCAAATATTATTTTCTAACCTTTTTAGACCTAATTATAGGGATCTATAGCTTAGTTATATTTTTAAAGTTACTTGTTTCAAAATATAATTTTTGAAAGCTCGTTAAGTGAAAATAGTGAATGTGCGTTTGGAGTCAATAATCGATTCGAGTATACAATAACCTTGGAAAATTGGAGACTTGTACATTAGCCTTAAAATAGGTATTTTTATGTTTAAGTGTTCAAGTGTTAGTTAGTTATACTATCGTTATAAGAATTTCTTGAGATTTTCACTTTATCGCGCACAAGTCGGAAGTACGCGTTTTTACGCACGCGATTAATTGAGGGATTTAAGACTATTATTTCTAGACCATTAAGAGTGAATAATAATAGTATGAATACAAGTGCATTAGAGGTTTAGTGCACTAGTGAAACAAACTCGAGAGGAATCGAGCACAAAACATGCGCGTGCGCGTGCGCGCGCGAGGGAGAGTTGACTTTGCTCAATTTTTGACCACACATTAAAACTTCTCTTGGAAGCTTCATTTTGATCAAAACTCTCTCTCTCTTCACTCCATTCCAGCGGGCCAATGGAGAAGAAAAACAACCCCAAAGCTCTTCCAATTTCTTCTTCATTTCTTCATCAAATCTCCACCAAATCACACCAAAATTTAACCACACTTTGCTAAGTACTTGGTGATCATCTTAAGCTACCAAAAGAGCTTCATTTCCACAGCTTTTCTTGAGCATCTTTGGACCTAAATTTTTTCTTGAAGTCACCAACAAAAGTAAGTGATGATCAACCTTGAAAATCTTGATTTATGGAAGTTCTATTGCACATATAAGCTCATGCATGGATGTGGGTAGCTTTATTTATGTTGGAAAGTTGATGTGTGGGCTCTATGAACTCCCACTATGGTTGGATGGACTGATTTGATGAGTTATGATGTTATTAATGTTGGTTTAGTGCTTAATCTAGTGGAATAATGTTGTGTTGCTGGTGGAAATTCAAAGGATGTGAAGAGGGAAATTTTTTCATTTCTGCCCCTGTCATTCCTGTGACCTTTAGTGCATTTTTTGGTGGTTCTAATGTCTTGTTTTTGATGTATATGTGTAATATAGGTTGTGTATGAAGTTTCACCAAAAAATGTCGTGATTTGGCTGGCCAAATGTTGTGATTTCGGAAGTCTAGCAAAACTGGAATTTTTCCCGTAACTGCTCTGGCAGTGTTTTTCAAACAGCTATAACTTTTTGCTTCGATGTCGAAATCGAGTACCATTTGTGGCAATGGAAACTAGACATTCCCAGATTTCCAACGGTATAAAATACATATTCTGATTCCACCGGAGGAGTCCATACCAATCATTTGAACATGACTGTCCTGTTTCACGTCTACACTGGGAGCTTTGTTTTGAGCAGCGAATTGATGCTTAAATATGAGCTAGCTGTGGACAGATTTTGGAAAAGATTTCTTCTAAGAAATTGTAGCTTTATGAATTTAGTTTTCAACGCCACTAACCACTCTCAATTCCAAATTGAATTGAGTGAGTTGTGACCGAAATCCGAAACTGACCCAATGATTTGAAACCCTCTTTTGGCTAGTAAATGTCTAAATCTTGATTGGGACTTGTTGTTTCGAAATTCTTGGTGTTAATCACCTACCAAATGCATCTTGGATGTTTCTTAGAAATTACCTACACAAAGGGACCATGTTTGAAACATTTTTGTTGGCCAAACGTTTTGAAAACGGAAAACTCATGTACAAGGCAGATTTGCCTTGGAAATTTGGAAACTTTGGTGATCTGGTTAACCAACTTTCCGTGCATATTTTTTTATGAAAATTGATAGAGGAATAAACCTCATATGGTAGTATAATACTACCAAATTTGGTGCAATTCTGAGTTCATTTCGATGCTCAAACAAAGTCCCAAAGTTTGTAACTTGAACCTGAAAATTTGCCGAACCGTCTCAATTTTCATCAACTTTGAGCCACTATATCTTGGTGCTCAAAACTCCGATTCTTGTTCTGATTGTTTTGTTTTAAACTTTGATTGCAACTCTAATTGAATTTCAAATCTGAGAGTCTAGTTCAAATTCTATGAATTTTACCAAATTTCCAAATTTGGCGAAAAACCAACCTCAAAACTGTCTCGCAAGCCTAAAACAGTAACTTTGAGCCAATTTTTTGAATGCCTTCCGTTGGGAATCATGGGAAAGTATATTCTAGGAACTTTTAGTACTTTGGAAGGAGTTTCCAACGGTACTAAGTTTTCCAATTTTGGACTTGTAATAAGTGAGATACGATTTTTCAAAGATCTCGTATCAAAACTGAAATTTTCGAAACTTAAGGAAATGGAGGTTTTCGAATTCTCCTTTTCCCCTCGATATCACTTGAACGTTTTATACTTGATTTCAAAGATGAAAACTCAATTTCTCTTATGCTTTAAAAATCCAACTTTTGAGCCTTGATTCGCGAGTAATTTAGGCTCGCTTTCGTGAAATTTTCTTAGATTGTACAAGTGTACAATCATTCGTGATAATTATAGTTTATACATGATAGTTCACTATTAATTGCTCAGGCTCGCACGAGGACCTTCAAGAGGATCCCACGGTGAACGTCTGAACTTCAAGTGACATTTCTTCCTTGTTTACTTGGTGAGTGTCAAGTGTATGAATACTTGATACATGCTTAATTGCTATAATTGATTGGAGATTTTGAAAATGGAGACGAGTGTGTACTTTACCGCACTCGTTCTTATTTAAAAAGAATGACTCACGATTGACATGAAATGAATGAATTATTAATGACTTGATGGAATGGAATGAAATGATTAAATGCTTGAATGAAATGAAATTGTATGCTATGGCTGCATACGTCGTTGGAGTGAATCTCCTTGACTCTCAAATGTACATGGGGGACGCCCAAACTCATAGACAGACCTTAGAACTCGAGCCGACATGGGTTTGGTCGGGAATCTCGGTGAGCCATAAGAATAACATGATAAGTTTGATCTATTGAAGAGATCTTGCTTGGCCTACTCGTGCAGTAGCGCCTTTATCATCGTTCGGGCCCGGTGGGGGTTTGTAAGGTGGACGGACATGAGAAGTAAGTGGAGTTCTACGGATTGGAAATATCGACCCGGTTGACGGAGAGTCATCACGGGAAGATATACGAATGAAATTTACAAAGCAAGTGAAAATTAGCTCCTGAGAGTTACAATATCCTTGAATTGTTTCTGTTTACTTTTCTCGCTCTAATTATTATTTATTGCAATATTATTGCTCTACTTGTTAAATTGAGATTGTTACTTGAACTACGTGCCTGCATGTGTGTTCTTGGCCTCACGGGCGTGTTGCTCACCCTGTAGTTTTGTTTTCCTTAACAGGAAAGGATCGGAAGTGAATCTCGGAGAAATCCCTTTTTAATGAACTTTTGTATTAGAGTTTTCAATGTACTTGGCTAGACTCTGGATTATTGCATATTTTGGGGATTTGATGTAACTGATGGATCCGATGTAAGGATTTGGATAATTGTTCTATATTGTTAAGTTGAAAGTTTTTCGCACTTTCTTACTTACACAATCGTGGTGGCTGGTATTTCATTAAGCTTGAACGGGTTTTGTCTTGCGTCCTGACGAGAGTTGGGCAGGCGTTCCGCGGATACCCTTTGGTTCGCCTTAGGGAGAAGTGGGGGCGTCACAGTTGGTATCAGAGCACTAGGTTAGAGATCTATATGGGAGACATACTGGATACTCTACCCTTAAGACCTAAGACCGGACGACTTAGTCGTACCTTGAGTGATGCTTGGGGCAAGCTAGTGACCAAGTTGGTTATGCATTAAGTGACGTCCGAGCGAGCTAGTGATTAAGTTTCTAACTCGAAAAGTATAATTGTTTTGCAGGGATGAAAAATGGAAATGGGACTCCGGCAGCTAATGGGAATAGCCATACTAATGGTCATGTAGAGCCTCCTAGGCCTATTTACTACCGAGCTCTTGGTGGAGGGGATCGAGTGCGCTACTCACCCTATGATAGGTATCCTCGGTGTTCGTGTAGGGTGACATTTGCCTACCCGAACTACCTAGTACTAGCTCTGGACGACGAGCGTCGTCAGTTGGTGAATGCCAACTTAGACTTACAGGCGGAGGTGAACGAGTTTAGACAGATGGTACGTGCTCAGGATGATAGGATCGCTGAGCTCGAGGTGGTTATAGAGGGTGAGGTGGCTACTGCTGCGGTCACTCGTGAGAAGCTCCAGAGGACTAGGGCTCGATCACTAGATTAGGAGAGAAGGTCCGTGATCAGGCTTTCAGGATCTTAGTTGATGCCACTGAGATGATTGAGGGGGTGTCGGATCTTGTCCAGAGCCCGGTTCAGGGGGAGGACTTAGAGGAGGATCCGGAGGAGAAGATTCCTCCTGGTAGTCCTACTGTGGACTAGATCTAGACTGATTGACCTTTTGACCCTTTTGACTGGTACAGTTAGGATTAGCTGGGGTGATGCGAGTGATGAGGTCATTATATTTTGCATGATTATGTGGCCTACTTTTGAGGCACTTGATCCGGCTTTAGTCTTATATGACTGAAAGTACTCTTGTGGCACCTATGTGTTATATTTTTGTGATTTCCCCCATGACTTGCTAATTGTATGGATCTTGACATGTTAATGAATGTAAATTATTGTTATTTCCAATATTTTCTTGATTGGTTTTTGCTTTCGACTTTTTTTGCATAATTGATTTATTTCTTGCACTAGGCACGTCTAGAATAATGGAAGGACTAAGAAGTGGTCGAGGCCGTGGGCGAGGGACTAGATAGGCCCAATTCCATGGGGATGACCAGGGATCGGCAACTGGACCGACCCAGAGACAGAAAAATGTAGAGGGAAATCAAGTGGTTACTGCCATCAATAGGATGACTGACATCGTAGAACGCTTAGCTGATAGACAAGGTTCTGGACCGCTTAACCAACATGGAGGACAGGATAGAGGAGAGGATAGAGCTTTAGAGAGGTTCTTAAAATTCAACCCGTCTAAATTTATTGGTGAACCCGATCCTGAGATAGCAGAGAATTGGTTGGAGAGAATGACCAATATATTCGCCGCCTTAGACTATACTGAGGATAGGCGAGTGAATTTTGTTGCTTTCCAATTTGAGGGAGAGCCTCGTGCCTGGTGGGACATGATAAAAGGAAAATGGGAGAGAACCCAAACCCCTTGGACTTTGGAGAATTTTACGAGAGAGTTTAATGAAAAATTTCTTCCACTGTTGATCCAAGAAAAGAGGGAGGATGATTTTATCAAATTGAAACAAAGGACCCTTAGTGTGGCAAAGTATGAAGGGAAATTTACTAAGATTTCTAAATATGCCTCTGAATTGGTGACCAATGAGCGGAAAAGGATAAGGCGGTTTGTACAAGGGCTTAATGTGGAAATCCAGGAGGGCTTGGCTGCAGCCAAAATCTCTACATTTACTGAGACTTTAGAGAAAGCGCAAATGGTTGAAAGTGCAAGGATGCAAGTTAAGGACTTTCAGAATAGGAAGAGGAACTTTTCTAGTCGTACTTTTGGACAGACTAGTAAGAGTTCACAACCTTCCAAAATTGGAAGAGGTATGGGAGGAATAAGGACTGCTGGAGCTTCTAGGGGAGCTTTATCTAGAGGAGGTCGTAGTGGGCCGACCCAAGCTAGAGGAGCGCCTTCTACTGGTTCGGCTGTGACCCCTCAAGTCACTTGTGGGTACTGCGGAAAACCCAACCACTCTGAGAACGATTGTTGGAGAAAGTTTAGGAAGTGTTTGGCTTGTGGTAGTACCAAGCACCAACTCGCGACTTGTCCAAATAAGTTGAAGGTGGGAAGTAACACCCAAAGACCCGAAAAGTCAACCTCTAAACAGACCAGTGTTGGAGGAAACCGACCAAAGGTACCTGCTAGGGTTTATGCTTTGGATCATCAACAGCTGCCTGATGCGACTGAGGTGGTCGAAGGTACGGTTCCTGTTTTCCACCGTTTAGTTAAGATTTTAATTGATCCGGGTGCGACACATTTTTTTGTAAACCCTAATTTCATAGATGGAATAGACTTGAAGGCAATTAAGTTACCTTATGACTTGGAGGTTAGAACGTCTACTGGGGACCAAAATCTAATTATTAATTTGGTATATAGAAATTGTGAGATCTGGATTGGAGAACGTAAATTACTGGCCGATTTGATAGGTTTAGCAATTAAAGGGTATGATATGATCCTAGGAATGGACTGGTTAGCCCGTTTCAATGCTCAGTTGAATTGTAAGACGAAAATAGTATAATTGTGTATTCCGAGAGAGGCAACCCTGAAATTGGATGTAAGGGGTAGATTAGTCTCATCTGCACTTATCTCAAGAATCCGGGTTAGGAAAATATTAAGTAAAGGAGCTCAAGGATGTAAGGATCGAAGACAACCTAAGAGGGGGGGTGAATTAGGTTTTCAAAAAAAAAAAAACCAGCTAAGATATAGGTTACTTTTCTTCAAAGCCTACCTTTCTTTTCTCAAAGACCACCCAATGGATCAGATTACACGAAAGCACAGGTATTCGTAAGATGAAGAGGAGAACAGTTTATATAGAAAAGCTGTAAACGAAAATAGTGAAACAAACCAAGCTTCAAACTCTACTGGAGTTTGAACAACACTTTTATATACCAGGTTACTTCAAGTTGAACAATCTTGCAACCAATATCCTGTGTACAAGGGAAGGATCACTTCCTTCTTGCCCCAAACCACACTTGGTCAAGCAAGGAAGTTTTACAAACAATCGAAAAACCCTCACAATGCTACACTATTGAAGAATCTGTGTCACACTTGAAAAACTACAAGAGAATTGCACAAGCTAAGAATATAAATGTTCCTTTGGAGTATTCTAACACTTGAATCACTCACAATCTGATGTAGACCTGATGTGCAAAGTTGTTCTGAGATGGTTGACTTTATTCTTTTTATAGGAGACCAGAAAATTCTTCAATTAATGCTGTCAATGGGTAGAAGGCAACTGAAGAGTCAACTAGCCGTTGGTGCTGTCGGACGTCCGATGTTCAGTTTTTATGCGTCTGAACGAGATCAATGAGTTCTGGAAGTTTTCTTGAATCTCTTAGGACGTCCGATCCCTTATCATCATGCGTCCGAGGGTAAGATGCACACTTGGAATTTCCTCTTCAATTCCTTCGGACGGCCGATGTGTCCAGAGTGTTGCGTCCGAAGTGCAGCAACGCTTGTCGGACGTCCGATACTCAGGTGTTGAGCGTCCGATCGTGATCAGTAATTGTAGAAGCCCTGGCTTGTCTTCTTCGGACGTCCGAGTCTGAGTTCTTCACACGTCCGAAGGTACTCAAAGAATGTCGGACGTCCGATACTCTCCTTTTGTGCGTCCGACAACTTCCTCAGCACTTTTCATCCTTTTTGATCTTCTTTTATTTGCTTTAAGTCCACAGACCTGTTTAGTGTTATTTCTGAAAAGGATCTCTACAAAGAGTATTAGTAACATCCATTTGTTTTGTAATCATCAAAAGATGTGATTTGAGATAAACAATCTCCCCCTTTTTGATGATGACAAAACATTTGGATCGAGCAAAAATATACGAGCTGGGATATAACAACTCCCCCTAACGAAGTGCATGAGTATTCAGGAAGAAACGCAACGCAACTCCCCCTGAAACTGACTCCCCCTAACTAGTTACTCTATACCATCAATGCTAATCCAATTCTCCCCTTTTTTGTCATCAGAAAAGTGAGTATCAGTTTTGATACCAGCAGTATCAGATAACATCAGTATGATCCATCAGAAACATTATCAATAACACGCAATATCAGATAGTATCAGCAAAATTCATTCATGTTCAGCACAATTTGGAATCAACAGAGACATTCATAACGAACACATTCATTCAGCAGATTCCATAAGAAACAATCATTCATAACAAATATTCATAACAAACACTTAGTTATAACATCCATAAACAGTAGAAAATATCCAGTAGTACAGACCAGGTGTACATCACTTAGCCAAAAGTTTTGCAATGCAAAAGATGAACTATAGTCCTAGATTAAGGTGCAGTGACCTAGTAGTGCCTAGATGGTGATTTTAGATGATCCAGGCCTCCTCCTGGCCAAACGAAACTGTTCAGGGTCCTCTTCTTCCTCAGTTTCTTCATCATCATCTTCATATGCTTTCTCAGTTGCTGGAGCCTTGCCTTTATCCTTGGGCCGAGAACTGGAAGCTGGTGTGGTCTCAGTACCAGTAGTTGGCCCTGTGGGCTCAGGTCTTGGCTCTTTCCCATGAACATTTGCATTGTTTTCAGGTATTGGAGGGACAACAAGATTTCTTTTTTCAATGAAGGAGGATTGTTGGGCAGGGGTCATGGTCATCATGAGACCATCTTCAATAAGCATGACATGCTGTTTGAGGTCTTCAAGCAGGGAGATGACTTCAGAATTGGATGCGAAGGACTTGCTGGCAGACTTTCTAGGATGAATGGTGAAGGGAGAGACATAGTCTGACTGATCACGAGGAGTCCTAGGAGTGACAGGGGTTTCATGAAAGTTTTTCATTCTGGATTCATGTGACGCCCCGAAAAGTATAAGTGTGAGAGCCTGTAATTTTGTTTTAAAGTACTCGATTTTATTTTTTTTTATAATTGCACGTTGTTTTCCACATTTTATTGATGTGAGAGATTGGGAAAATAATTTTTATGAGTAAATATAGTTTTTGGATGATTTTTCTAGTAAATAAAGTGTTCATAAATGTGAACAGTAACACGTCAAGTAGCAATCTTAAAATGAGCGAATATAGAAATTTTTCAAAAGAAACAATAATCCAATAAACAATAATCACTCCAAAGTATAAGGATACGGATGACTCTCAGGAGCCAAATTCCCATTGCATTACCAGAAGCTTGATCCCGTAGTAGTTGACACTCCGTCAACTTTCAAGTAAGTAACCAATCCAGTAGAACACCACTTAAACGACTCTCCGTCCACCGTTCAACCCCCAGCTGGGCCCAAAATCCTCAAGAACACGGGTGGTAATACTCGAGTATACCGATTAGTCGAGCAGATATCACTCCACTCGACAATACAAGAGACCCAGGGTTCGTTACCCAATCGACCAAGCCCTTGCCGGCTCGACTAGAGTAACTCGCCACAGGGTTTCTGGAATTCCAGGAAGTGCGCGCATCATAATCAAGTATATCAAGTCAATTGCAACAATAAACAAGTATATCACGTAAGGGCAAGTGCGATAAAGTACACTCTTGCCCTTACAATTCACGTATATAAACATGTAATCAGATTGGTCACGTATCAAGTTCAAGTATCAAGTTCAATTCGGTATTTGAAAGCACTCACCCAAAAGATATAGTGCCTTTACTGGTCACTTTCAGGTTATACTCCGAGTTCGGAGTCCAAATCTGCGATAAAACTCAATTTGAGAACTTTGAAACATGACTAGAGTTCGAAACTTAGACGTTTCGTTCAATAAGAATCAAGAAATTGAAATTCACTTGGAGAATACTCGTGAGATACTCGCTCACTTTTTAAATGATAAAACTTTGTAACATTTATACTTGAAATGGTCATGCGAGTCGAAAGTACAAGGGAAAACGTACTTTGAGCAATCATTATTTCATTTCTCAAGGGTACAAGTTCGGCCAAGTCCTTACTTATATACCTCGGAACAAGAAGACCCAAGTACCCTAGATGGTTCAAGTACTATTCATATCAACTCGACCCAAGTCGCAAGTGTATTTATATAGTCCTCGAGCGTAAATTTGGGCAGCATGCCCTTTGTGTTTACCTAATTTTCCAGCCATTTAGGCTTCATTATTTTTCCTCAACCAAAACCCAACATCACATGTATCAGCAATTCATGTCAAGAGCCGTTCCATAGGCTTACAACATCATAAGAACAAGAATTACAATAGTAGCAAGTGCAGAAATACAATCTATCACAAGACAGATTTGACGTATGAATGCGTAAATAACATATCCAAGGCTACGCTTATCGGATTGAGGCGCAACCTATGCCGTTTCGAAGCTAAGACTCAGGGCTACAATGTTCATGAATATCACTAAGTCCAGTTTCTAATGCAACTTAGTCAAATCCTCAAATTACCGAACCAAAATCCAATTCGTCGGCTATTTATCCACACTGCACTGGAATGGACATAACTCAGTGTACACAAGTCCGAATCAGGTTTTCTTTGAGGCATTTTAAAGCTACTTCAGAACACTACAACTTTTATGTTTTGGTCCAGAGCTAAATCAGAATGGATCCTGATCAAAAATCGTGTTAAACTGGACTGAACTGAAGAAACGGACTGCTGGGAAATTCTTAAAACAGTAGGGGTATTTTGGACTTTTCACGTTCTGCGTTGCTCCGATTGAGTTGAAATTTTGTAGGAACCTATAAAATGCCATTCTCTACAACTTTTATTCTTTTACCAAAGGCCAAATCGGCCTCTAACATATAGATACAATTTCGGACAGAATGCTTGGGAAATTTTCCAGAAATCTGGAATTTTTAGCTCTAAGTGTAATTTCCTCAAATTTCTGGTTCTAATCACCACTAAACAACCTTATATAACCTTAATTGCAACATTTACCCATCATACATCACATTGAGCAAAAAATCAGAACCCCTAGTTCATCAAATAAATTGGGGAAAACCTCTAAATCATGCTAATCATCCATGATTCCACCACTATAATTAAACTACTAACTTAATTTAACAAAATCAAAAGCAAAACTTAGAGAGATGAGTTCTCTTACCTTGGTTAGAAGTCTCTAAAAGCAGCCCCAAGCTTTCCTTTTCCAAACTTTCACCACCAAACACTAACTAACCACTCAAAGACAAGATTAATCGGTTTCTTTTGTTTGATTTCTCACCTTGCTGGTGGATTGAAGAAGAAATGGAGAAGAGTTTTGTTTTTCCTCTCTTATTCTTACTCTCTCTCTCTCTCGGTTCTTAGCAGCAGAAAATGAAGAGAAAAGAAGCTGATTTTTGTCTTATAAGGAGTAAGAAGGTTAGAGTTAATTAAGACCACAATTTGGCTAACACTTGGACAATTCTTAGCCACTAATTTTTCTCTTTCTTCCCCTTGCTTATAAGCCACAAATTTCGGTCCCCTTAGCTGTAATATAAGAAGATATTTTGGCTCAAATATCAATAAGCTTGTGGTGCAAGAAAGTGGTGGTCCAGTGGTGCGTTCAAACGGTAGTGCGCGGGACCCGCCGGTTCGCGCCGTTTTTCTTAAAAACTCACGTACTAGGGTTTTTATTTCCCATTCACTAACTTTATACCATTGCTACTAATCACATATTATTTCTCACTCAAAGGTCACTTTTAATCTCCAAATTTAATCCTTACTCTGTACCGAAAATTTATCCGGCGAAAAATCGCGAAAACCCTAATTTTGCTCCAAACTTGAAACCGAAGCGTAAAACCTTATTTTCTAGGTTTATTTACACTTATCATGGAATAATTGGATAGTAGAGCTTTAATAAATGATAATTTTCAAATAAAATAAATTTTTAAGAAAACGTGAGGAATTTTCCATAAATTAGGGTTTCAATTAAAATATAAGAGATTTAGGAAAACCGGTTAGTCACAAGTAAACTAGGGTTTTTGGCTACAATATTAGGGTTTCTAGTCTTTTTAAAACAAAACTAGGTTTTAAATCAAACCCAAAGAAATACACTTTAATATTTTCTTCATAACCAATCTCCTAATATTCGGGATGTTACAATCTCCCCTCCTTAAAAGAATTTCGTCCTCGAAATTCATACATGCACTTCGAATAACATAGGGTATTTTCCTTATATATTCGTTGCCGACACTCAGGTCTCACTATAGCCAAAACTGAGTTAAATAGTAGGAATCACGAATCGTACCTTCTACGTTCCCTTCCTCCTTTGACGGTCCAGGGTTGGTCTTGGTCGAGTTATGGGCCCTTTTCTTTTCTCGTAATAGAATTGAACAATCAGCAATCCAATGCTTGGTGCTCCCACATCGCAGGCATTCTCCCCCTCTTTTCCAACAATTCTCCTTAGTATGATTGGTTTTTCCACAATAGCCACAAGATAAGTGGAGGATTAAAGTTTGATCTCCTTGTGAGACAGCTTTTAGTTGCCTTCCTCCAGCTGAGGCTCCTCTCGGAGTACCTTCTTTTGATGTCTCCAAAATTTTCACACCACTAGCTCCTCGGCCTACTTTAAAGGGCGGCCTATCTTGTTCGCCTTGCTCTTGACTTTGATTTTCACTAGGTACATCCCTTTTTCTTGAATGGAAGCCCTTCACTTGTGCCCTTGAAATTGCTATCCTTTGGGCTTTTTCTGGGTTCTCCGTAAAAGTTTTACCTTGTGTCATTGCTAAAACCTCTTCAGGAATCCCTTCGTATTGTCTTTTTAGTTCTATGTTCTCGTGCAATAACTCAATTTTCTCCGAATATTCGTGTTTCCATTGCCCTTTCCAATGCTCGGCTAGTCTCTTTTGGACCTCTATTTCATTTCGAAGAATTTCGATTTCCTTATATATATCATCCAATTGTGCCATCTCACAGATTCACTGGAACTCAAGTGATAGCCTGTCAGGCAGATCAACAGATCAGGGTAAGTAACTAAACACAAGTAATAATCTAACCATATACCGGTTGGTTGAAAAATCGAATGAGACGGACGGGAGGGTAGAACATAATCGGGGCAATATCTTAAAATGACATCAAGGAAGCATAACCAAAGGAAGAAGAAAGAAATCGGTCTTTGGCGAGACTTTCTCGACTTATATTACAACCTAATCATCCTCTATAGGAACCTTAGCCAAACTATTACTCGATTCGTCCATGAAAACACTCCTGGGTGTTCAGGTACAAGAATCCACAATAAGGTAATTCACAACTCGAGCCGGCCGGTCCCAAGAGTAAATTACCCATATTAGAGATTCCTACCCAGCATACATATCTAAGGTCCCCAACAATAGACAATTGTTCCACACTTAACAAGTCAATCCCCACAGTCCAAGAACCTTCTCCCGGCACGAGCTCGATAGGAGCTCTGATACCATCTGTGACGACCCCACCTCCCCCTAAGGCGTACCAAAGGGTTCGGCGGACCGCCTGCCCAGCTCTCGCCAGGACTCACTTACTATCTCAATCGAGTCACGAACACACATCCATGAACCATAAATAACAATCCCTATTCAAGCTTATAATTTACATTGATAGAAATCGAGGTACAAAGTCTCAATACACCAAACTAGATCAAAACGAATACAATCCAAATACAACATGTTCCATCCGAGGAATAGCGTGAGTACAAGTCAAAATCAAATAGCTAGTCTATGCTAGACTTTACATATCTCACACCTCGCTCGTACCCCTGAAAGGAAAACAAATGGAGTGGAATGAGCTAAAAGCCCAGTGAGGTTCCAAATAGCAAATTGACCATTATTTATATGTACAAGTTTTCGATATAACAAAGTAACGAGCATAAAGTGTTCATAAATGTGAACAGTAACACGTCAAGTAGCAATCTTAAAATGAGCGAATATAGAAATTTTTCAAAAGAAACAATAATCCAATAAACAATAATCACTCCAAAGTATAAGGATACGGATGACTCTCAGGAGCCAAATTCCCATTGCATTACCAGAAGCTTGATCCCGTAGTAGTTGACACTCCGTCAACTTTCAAGTAAGTAACCAATCCAGTAGAACACCACTTAAACGACTCTCCGTCCATCGTTCAACCCCCAGCTGGGCCCAAAATCCTCAAGAACACGGGTGGTAATACTCGAGTATACCGATTAGTCGAGGAGATATCACTCCACTCGACAATACAAGAGACCCAGGGTTCGTTACCCAATCGACCAAGCCCTTGCCGGCTCGACTAGAGTAACTCGCCACAGGGTTTCTGGAATTCCAGGAAGTGCGCGCATCATAATCAAGTATATCAAGTCAATTGCAACAATAAACAAGTATATCACGTAAGGGCAAGTGCGATAAAGTACACTCTTGCCCTTACAATTCACGTATATAAACATGTAATCAGATTGGTCACGTATCAAGTTCAAGTATCAAGTTCAATTCGGTATTTGAAAGCACTCACCCAAAAGATATAGTGCCTTTACTGGTCACTTTCAGGTTATACTCCGAGTTTGGAGTCCAAATCTGCGATAAAACTCAATTTGAGAACTTTGAAACATGACTAGAGTTCGAAACTTAGACGTTTCGTTCAATAAGAATCAAGAAATTGAAATTCACTTGGAGAATACTCGTGAGATACTCGCTCACTTTTTAAATGATAAAACTTTGTAACATTTATACTTGAAATGGTCATGCGAGTCGAAAGTACAAGGGAAAACGTACTTTGAGCAATCATTATTTCATTTCTCAAGGGTACAAGTTCGGCCAAGTCCTTACTTATATACCTCGGAACAAGAAGACCCAAGTACCCTAGATGGTTCAAGTACTATTCATATCAACTCGACCCAAGTCGCAAGTGTATTTATATAGTCCTCGAGCGTAAATTTGGGCAGCATGCCCTTTGTGTTTACCTAATTTTCCAGCCATTTAGGCTTCATTATTTTTCCTCAACCAAAACCCAACATCACATGTATCAGCAATTCATGTCAAGAGCCGTTCCATAGGCTTACAACATCATAAGAACAAGAATTACAATAGTAGCAAGTGCAGAAATACAATCTATCACAAGACAGATTTGACGTATGAATGCGTAAATAACATATCCGAGGCTACGCTTATCGGATTGAGGCGCAACCTATGCCGTTTCGAAGCTAAGACTCAGGGCTACAATGTTCATGAATATCACTAAGTCCAGTTTCTAATGCAACTTAGTCAAATCCTCAAATTACCGAACCAAAATCCAATTCGTCGGCTATTTATCCACACTGCACTGGAATGGACATAACTCAGTGTACACAAGTCCGAATCAGGTTTTCTTTGAGGCATTTTAAAGCTACTTCAGAACACTACAACTTTTATGTTTTGGTCCAGAGCTAAATCAGAATGGATCCTGATCAAAAATCGTGTTAAACTGGACTGAACTGAAGAAACGGACTGCTGGGAAATTCTTAAAACAGTAGGGGTATTTTGGACTTTTCACGTTCTGCGTTGCTCCGATTGAGTTGAAATTTTGTAGGAACCTATAAAATGCCATTCTCTACAACTTTTATTCTTTTACCAAAGGCCAAATCGGCCTCTAACATATAGATACAATTTCGGACAGAATGCTTGGGAAATTTTCCAGAAATCTGGAATTTTTAGCTCTAAGTGTAATTTCCTCAAATTTCTGGTTCTAATCACCACTAAACAACCTTATATAACCTTAATTGCAACATTTACCCATCATACATCACATTGAGCAAAAAATCAGAACCCCTAGTTCATCAAATAAATTGGGGAAAACCTCTAAATCATGCTAATCATCCATGATTCCACCACTATAATTAAACTACTAACTTAATTTAACAAAATCAAAAGCAAAACTTAGAGAGATGAGTTCTCTTACCTTGGTTAGAAGTCTCTAAAAGCAGCCCCAAGCTTTCCTTTTCCAAACTTTCACCACCAAACACTAACTAACCACTCAAAGACAAGATTAATCGGTTTCTTTTGTTTGATTTCTCACCTTGCTGGTGGATTGAAGAAGAAATGGAGAAGAGTTTTGTTTTTCCTCTCTTATTCTTACTCTCTCTCTCTCTCGGTTCTTAGCAGCAGAAAATGAAGAGAAAAGAAGCTGATTTTTGTCTTATAAGGAGTAAGAAGGTTAGAGTTAATTAAGACCACAATTTGGCTAACACTTGGACAATTCTTAGCCACTAATTTTTCTCTTTCTTCCCCTTGCTTATAAGCCACAAATTTCGGTCCCCTTAGCTGTAATATAAGAAGATATTTTGGCTCAAATATCAATAAGCTTGTGGTGCAAGAAAGTGGTGGTCCAGTGGTGCGTTCAAACGGTAGTGCGCGGGACCCGCCGGTTCGCGCCGTTTTTCTTAAAAACTCACGTACTAGGGTTTTTATTTCCCATTCACTAACTTTATACCATTGCTACTAATCACATATTATTTCTCACTCAAAGGTCACTTTTAATCTCCAAATTTAATCCTTACTCTGTACCGAAAATTTATCCGGCGAAAAATCGCGAAAACCCTAATTTTGCTCCAAACTTGAAACCGAAGCGTAAAACCTTATTTTCTAGGTTTATTTACACTTATCATGGAATAATTGGATAGTAGAGCTTTAATAAATGATAATTTTCAAATAAAATAAATTTTTAAGAAAACGTGAGGAATTTTCCATAAATTAGGGTTTCAATTAAAATATAAGAGATTTAGGAAAACCGGTTAGTCACAAGTAAACTAGGGTTTTTGGCTACAATATTAGGGTTTCTAGTCTTTTTAAAACAAAACTAGGTTTTAAATCAAACCCAAAGAAATACACTTTAATATTTTCTTCATAACCAATCTCCTAATATTCGGGATGTTACAATCTCCCCTCCTTAAAAGAATTTCGTCCTCGAAATTCATACATGCACTTCGAATAACATAGGGTATTTTCCTTATATATTCGTTGCCGACACTCAGGTCTCACTATAGCCAAAACTGAGTTAAATAGTAGGAATCACGAATCGTACCTTCTACGTTCCCTTCCTCCTTTGACGGTCCAGGGTTGGTCTTGGTCGAGTTATGGGCCCTTTTCTTTTCTCGTAATAGAATTGAACAATCAGCAATCCAATGCTTGGTGCTCCCACATCGCAGGCATTCTCCCCCTCTTTTCCAACAATTCTCCTTAGTATGATTGGTTTTTCCACAATAGCCACAAGATAAGTGGAGGATTAAAGTTTGATCTCCTTGTGAGACAGCTTTTAGTTGCCTTCCTCCAGCTGAGGCTCCTCTCGGAGTACCTTCTTTTGATGTCTCCAAAATTTTCACACCACTAGCTCCTCGGCCTACTTTAAAGGGCGGCCTATCTTGTTCGCCTTGCTCTTGACTTTGATTTTCACTAGGTACATCCCTTTTTCTTGAATGGAAGCCCTTCACTTGTGCCCTTGAAATTGCTATCCTTTGGGCTTTTTCTGGGTTCTCCGTAAAAGTTTTACCTTGTGTCATTGCTAAAACCTCTTCAGGAATCCCTTCGTATTGTCTTTTTAGTTCTATGTTCTCGCGCAATAACTCAATTTTCTCCGAATATTCGTGTTTCCATTGCCCTTTCCAATGCTCGGCTAGTCTCTTTTGGACCTCTATTTCATTTCGAAGAATTTCGATTTCCTTATATATATCATCCAATTGTGCCATCTCACAGATTCACTGGAACTCAAGTGATAGCCTGTCAGGCAGATCAACAGATCAGGGTAAGTAACTAAACACAAGTAATAATCTAACCATATACCGGTTGGTTGAAAAATCGAATGAGACGGACGGGAGGGTAGAACATAATCGGGGCAATATCTTAAAATGACATCAAGGAAGCATAACCAAAGGAAGAAGAAAGAAATCGGTCTTTGGCGAGACTTTCTCGACTTATATTACAACCTAATCATCCTCTATAGGAACCTTAGCCAAACTATTACTCGATTCGTCCATGAAAACACTCCTGGGTGTTCAGGTACAAGAATCCACAATAAGGTAATTCACAACTCGAGCCGGCCGGTCCCAAGAGTAAATTACCCATATTAGAGATTCCTACCCAGCATACATATCTAAGGTCCCCAACAATAGACAATTGTTCCACACTTAACAAGTCAATCCCCACAGTCCAAGAACCTTCTCCCGGCACGAGCTCGATAGGAGCTCTGATACCATCTGTGACGACCCCACCTCCCCCTAAGGCGTACCAAAGGGTTCGGCGGACCGCCTGCCCAGCTCTCGCCAGGACTCACTTACTATCTCAATCGAGTCACGAACACACATCCATGAACCATAAATAACAATCCCTATTCAAGCTTATAATTTACATTGATAGAAATCGAGGTACAAAGTCTCAATACACCAAACTAGATCAAAACGAATACAATCCAAATACAACATGTTCCATCCGAGGAATAGCGTGAGTACAAGTCAAAATCAAATAGCTAGTCTATGCTAGACTTTACATATCTCACACCTCGCTCGTACCCCTGAAAGGAAAACAAATGGAGTGGAATGAGCTAAAAGCCCAGTGAGGTTCCAAATAGCAAATTGACCATTATTTATATGTACAAGTTTTCGATATAACAAAGTAACGAGCATAAAGTGTTCATAAATGTGAACAGTAACACGTCAAGTAGCAATCTTAAAATGAGCGAATATAGAAATTTTTCAAAAGAAACAATAATCCAATAAACAATAATCACTCCAAAGTATAAGGATACGGATGACTCTCAGGAGCCAAATTCCCATTGCATTACCAGAAGCTTGATCCCGTAGTAGTTGACACTCCGTCAACTTTCAAGTAAGTAACCAATCCAGTAGAACACCACTTAAACGACTCTCCGTCCACCGTTCAACCCCCAGCTGGGCCCAAAATCCTCAAGAACACGGGTGGTAATACTCGAGTATACCGATTAGTCGAGGAGATATCACTCCACTCGACAATACAAGAGACCCAGGGTTCGTTACCCAATCGACCAAGCCCTTGCCGGCTCGACTAGAGTAACTCGCCACAGGGTTTCTGGAATTCCAGGAAGTGCGCGCATCATAATCAAGTATATCAAGTCAATTGCAACAATAAACAAGTATATCACGTAAGGGCAAGTGCGATAAAGTACACTCTTGCCCTTACAATTCACGTATATAAACATGTAATCAGATTGGTCACGTATCAAGTTCAAGTATCAAGTTCAATTCGGTATTTGAAAGCACTCACCCAAAAGATATAGTGCCTTTACTGGTCACTTTCAGGTTATACTCCGAGTTTGGAGTCCAAATCTGCGATAAAACTCAATTTGAGAACTTTGAAACATGACTAGAGTTCGAAACTTAGACGTTTCGTTCAATAAGAATCAAGAAATTGAAATTCACTTGGAGAATACTCGTGAGATACTCGCTCACTTTTTAAATGATAAAACTTTGTAACATTTATACTTGAAATGGTCATGCGAGTCGAAAGTACAAGGGAAAACGTACTTTGAGCAATCATTATTTCATTTCTCAAGGGTACAAGTTCGGCCAAGTCCTTACTTATATACCTCGGAACAAGAAGACCCAAGTACCCTAGATGGTTCAAGTACTATTCATATCAACTCGACCCAAGTCGCAAGTGTATTTATATAGTCCTCGAGCGTAAATTTGGGCAGCATGCCCTTTGTGTTTACCTAATTTTCCAGCCATTTAGGCTTCATTATTTTTCCTCAACCAAAACCCAACATCACATGTATCAGCAATTCATGTCAAGAGCCGTTCCATAGGCTTACAACATCATAAGAACAAGAATTACAATAGTAGCAAGTGCAGAAATACAATCTATCACAAGACAGATTTGACGTATGAATGCGTAAATAACATATCCGAGGCTACGCTTATCGGATTGAGGCGCAACCTATGCCGTTTCGAAGCTAAGACTCAGGGCTACAATGTTCATGAATATCACTAAGTCCAGTTTCTAATGCAACTTAGTCAAATCCTCAAATTACCGAACCAAAATCCAATTCGTCGGCTATTTATCCACACTGCACTGGAATGGACATAACTCAGTGTACACAAGTCCGAATCAGGTTTTCTTTGAGGCATTTTAAAGCTACTTCAGAACACTACAACTTTTATGTTTTGGTCCAGAGCTAAATCAGAATGGATCCTGATCAAAAATCGTGTTAAACTGGACTGAACTGAAGAAACGGACTGCTGGGAAATTCTTAAAACAGTAGGGGTATTTTGGACTTTTCACGTTCTGCGTTGCTCCGATTGAGTTGAAATTTTGTAGGAACCTATAAAATGCCATTCTCTACAACTTTTATTCTTTTACCAAAGGCCAAATCGGCCTCTAACATATAGATACAATTTCGGACAGAATGCTTGGGAAATTTTCCAGAAATCTGGAATTTTTAGCTCTAAGTGTAATTTCCTCAAATTTCTGGTTCTAATCACCACTAAACAACCTTATATAACCTTAATTGCAACATTTACCCATCATACATCACATTGAGCAAAAAATCAGAACCCCTAGTTCATCAAATAAATTGGGGAAAACCTCTAAATCATGCTAATCATCCATGATTCCACCACTATAATTAAACTACTAACTTAATTTAACAAAATCAAAAGCAAAACTTAGAGAGATGAGTTCTCTTACCTTGGTTAGAAGTCTCTAAAAGCAGCCCCAAGCTTTCCTTTTCCAAACTTTCACCACCAAACACTAACTAACCACTCAAAGACAAGATTAATCGGTTTCTTTTGTTTGATTTCTCACCTTGCTGGTGGATTGAAGAAGAAATGGAGAAGAGTTTTGTTTTTCCTCTCTTATTCTTACTCTCTCTCTCTCTCGGTTCTTAGCAGCAGAAAATGAAGAGAAAAGAAGCTGATTTTTGTCTTATAAGGAGTAAGAAGGTTAGAGTTAATTAAGACCACAATTTGGCTAACACTTGGACAATTCTTAGCCACTAATTTTTCTCTTTCTTCCCCTTGCTTATAAGCCACAAATTTCGGTCCCCTTAGCTGTAATATAAGAAGATATTTTGGCTCAAATATCAATAAGCTTGTGGTGCAAGAAAGTGGTGGTCCAGTGGTGCGTTCAAACGGTAGTGCGCGGGACCCGCCGGTTCGCGCCGTTTTTCTTAAAAACTCACGTACTAGGGTTTTTATTTCCCATTCACTAACTTTATACCATTGCTACTAATCACATATTATTTCTCACTCAAAGGTCACTTTTAATCTCCAAATTTAATCCTTACTCTGTACCGAAAATTTATCCGGCGAAAAATCGCGAAAACCCTAATTTTGCTCCAAACTTGAAACCGAAGCGTAAAACCTTATTTTCTAGGTTTATTTACACTTATCATGGAATAATTGGATAGTAGAGCTTTAATAAATGATAATTTTCAAATAAAATAAATTTTTAAGAAAACGTGAGGAATTTTCCATAAATTAGGGTTTCAATTAAAATATAAGAGATTTAGGAAAACCGGTTAGTCACAAGTAAACTAGGGTTTTTGGCTACAATATTAGGGTTTCTAGTCTTTTTAAAACAAAACTAGGTTTTAAATCAAACCCAAAGAAATACACTTTAATATTTTCTTCATAACCAATCTCCTAATATTCGGGATGTTACAATCTCCCCTCCTTAAAAGAATTTCGTCCTCGAAATTCATACATGCACTTCGAATAACATAGGGTATTTTCCTTATATATTCGTTGCCGACACTCAGGTCTCACTATAGCCAAAACTGAGTTAAATAGTAGGAATCACGAATCGTACCTTCTACGTTCCCTTCCTCCTTTGACGGTCCAGGGTTGGTCTTGGTCGAGTTATGGGCCCTTTTCTTTTCTCGTAATAGAATTGAACAATCAGCAATCCAATGCTTGGTGCTCCCACATCGCAGGCATTCTCCCCCTCTTTTCCAACAATTCTCCTTAGTATGATTGGTTTTTCCACAATAGCCACAAGATAAGTGGAGGATTAAAGTTTGATCTCCTTGTGAGACAGCTTTTAGTTGCCTTCCTCCAGCTGAGGCTCCTCTCGGAGTACCTTCTTTTGATGTCTCCAAAATTTTCACACCACTAGCTCCTCGGCCTACTTTAAAGGGCGGCCTATCTTGTTCGCCTTGCTCTTGACTTTGATTTTCACTAGGTACATCCCTTTTTCTTGAATGGAAGCCCTTCACTTGTGCCCTTGAAATTGCTATCCTTTGGGCTTTTTCTGGGTTCTCCGTAAAAGTTTTACCTTGTGTCATTGCTAAAACCTCTTCAGGAATCCCTTCGTATTGTCTTTTTAGTTCTATGTTCTCGCGCAATAACTCAATTTTCTCCGAATATTCGTGTTTCCATTGCCCTTTCCAATGCTCGGCTAGTCTCTTTTGGACCTCTATTTCATTTCGAAGAATTTCGATTTCCTTATATATATCATCCAATTGTGCCATCTCACAGATTCACTGGAACTCAAGTGATAGCCTGTCAGGCAGATCAACAGATCAGGGTAAGTAACTAAACACAAGTAATAATCTAACCATATACCGGTTGGTTGAAAAATCGAATGAGACGGACGGGAGGGTAGAACATAATCGGGGCAATATCTTAAAATGACATCAAGGAAGCATAACCAAAGGAAGAAGAAAGAAATCGGTCTTTGGCGAGACTTTCTCGACTTATATTACAACCTAATCATCCTCTATAGGAACCTTAGCCAAACTATTACTCGATTCGTCCATGAAAACACTCCTGGGTGTTCAGGTACAAGAATCCACAATAAGGTAATTCACAACTCGAGCCGGCCGGTCCCAAGAGTAAATTACCCATATTAGAGATTCCTACCCAGCATACATATCTAAGGTCCCCAACAATAGACAATTGTTCCACACTTAACAAGTCAATCCCCACAGTCCAAGAACCTTCTCCCGGCACGAGCTCGATAGGAGCTCTGATACCATCTGTGACGACCCCACCTCCCCCTAAGGCGTACCAAAGGGTTCGGCGGACCGCCTGCCCAGCTCTCGCCAGGACTCACTTACTATCTCAATCGAGTCACGAACACACATCCATGAACCATAAATAACAATCCCTATTCAAGCTTATAATTTACATTGATAGAAATCGAGGTACAAAGTCTCAATACACCAAACTAGATCAAAACGAATACAATCCAAATACAACATGTTCCATCCGAGGAATAGCGTGAGTACAAGTCAAAATCAAATAGCTAGTCTATGCTAGACTTTACATATCTCACACCTCGCTCGTACCCCTGAAAGGAAAACAAATGGAGTGGAATGAGCTAAAAGCCCAGTGAGGTTCCAAATAGCAAATTGACCATTATTTATATGTACAAGTTTTCGATATAACAAAGTAACGAGCATAAAGTGTTCATAAATGTGAACAGTAACACGTCAAGTAGCAATCTTAAAATGAGCGAATATAGAAATTTTTCAAAAGAAACAATAATCCAATAAACAATAATCACTCCAAAGTATAAGGATACGGATGACTCTCAGGAGCCAAATTCCCATTGCATTACCAGAAGCTTGATCCCGTAGTAGTTGACACTCCGTCAACTTTCAAGTAAGTAACCAATCCAGTAGAACACCACTTAAACGACTCTCCGTCCACCGTTCAACCCCCAGCTGGGCCCAAAATCCTCAAGAACACGGGTGGTAATACTCGAGTATACCGATTAGTCGAGGAGATATCACTCCACTCGACAATACAAGAGACCCAGGGTTCGTTACCCAATCGACCAAGCCCTTGCCGGCTCGACTAGAGTAACTCGCCACAGGGTTTCTGGAATTCCAGGAAGTGCGCGCATCATAATCAAGTATATCAAGTCAATTGCAACAATAAACAAGTATATCACGTAAGGGCAAGTGCGATAAAGTACACTCTTGCCCTTACAATTCACGTATATAAACATGTAATCAGATTGGTCACGTATCAAGTTCAAGTATCAAGTTCAATTCGGTATTTGAAAGCACTCACCCAAAAGATATAGTGCCTTTACTGGTCACTTTCAGGTTATACTCCGAGTTTGGAGTCCAAATCTGCGATAAAACTCAATTTGAGAACTTTGAAACATGACTAGAGTTCGAAACTTAGACGTTTCGTTCAATAAGAATCAAGAAATTGAAATTCACTTGGAGAATACTCGTGAGATACTCGCTCACTTTTTAAATGATAAAACTTTGTAACATTTATACTTGAAATGGTCATGCGAGTCGAAAGTACAAGGGAAAACGTACTTTGAGCAATCATTATTTCATTTCTCAAGGGTACAAGTTCGGCCAAGTCCTTACTTATATACCTCGGAACAAGAAGACCCAAGTACCCTAGATGGTTCAAGTACTATTCATATCAACTCGACCCAAGTCGCAAGTGTATTTATATAGTCCTCGAGCGTAAATTTGGGCAGCATGCCCTTTGTGTTTACCTAATTTTCCAGCCATTTAGGCTTCATTATTTTTCCTCAACCAAAACCCAACATCACATGTATCAGCAATTCATGTCAAGAGCCGTTCCATAGGCTTACAACATCATAAGAACAAGAATTACAATAGTAGCAAGTGCAGAAATACAATCTATCACAAGACAGATTTGACGTATGAATGCGTAAATAACATATCCGAGGCTACGCTTATCGGATTGAGGCGCAACCTATGCCGTTTCGAAGCTAAGACTCAGGGCTACAATGTTCATGAATATCACTAAGTCCAGTTTCTAATGCAACTTAGTCAAATCCTCAAATTACCGAACCAAAATCCAATTCGTCGGCTATTTATCCACACTGCACTGGAATGGACATAACTCAGTGTACACAAGTCCGAATCAGGTTTTCTTTGAGGCATTTTAAAGCTACTTCAGAACACTACAACTTTTATGTTTTGGTCCAGAGCTAAATCAGAATGGATCCTGATCAAAAATCGTGTTAAACTGGACTGAACTGAAGAAACGGACTGCTGGGAAATTCTTAAAACAGTAGGGGTATTTTGGACTTTTCACGTTCTGCGTTGCTCCGATTGAGTTGAAATTTTGTAGGAACCTATAAAATGCCATTCTCTACAACTTTTATTCTTTTACCAAAGGCCAAATCGGCCTCTAACATATAGATACAATTTCGGACAGAATGCTTGGGAAATTTTCCAGAAATCTGGAATTTTTAGCTCTAAGTGTAATTTCCTCAAATTTCTGGTTCTAATCACCACTAAACAACCTTATATAACCTTAATTGCAACATTTACCCATCATACATCACATTGAGCAAAAAATCAGAACCCCTAGTTCATCAAATAAATTGGGGAAAACCTCTAAATCATGCTAATCATCCATGATTCCACCACTATAATTAAACTACTAACTTAATTTAACAAAATCAAAAGCAAAACTTAGAGAGATGAGTTCTCTTACCTTGGTTAGAAGTCTCTAAAAGCAGCCCCAAGCTTTCCTTTTCCAAACTTTCACCACCAAACACTAACTAACCACTCAAAGACAAGATTAATCGGTTTCTTTTGTTTGATTTCTCACCTTGCTGGTGGATTGAAGAAGAAATGGAGAAGAGTTTTGTTTTTCCTCTCTTATTCTTACTCTCTCTCTCTCTCGGTTCTTAGCAGCAGAAAATGAAGAGAAAAGAAGCTGATTTTTGTCTTATAAGGAGTAAGAAGGTTAGAGTTAATTAAGACCACAATTTGGCTAACACTTGGACAATTCTTAGCCACTAATTTTTCTCTTTCTTCCCCTTGCTTATAAGCCACAAATTTCGGTCCCCTTAGCTGTAATATAAGAAGATATTTTGGCTCAAATATCAATAAGCTTGTGGTGCAAGAAAGTGGTGGTCCAGTGGTGCGTTCAAACGGTAGTGCGCGGGACCCGCCGGTTCGCGCCGTTTTTCTTAAAAACTCACGTACTAGGGTTTTTATTTCCCATTCACTAACTTTATACCATTGCTACTAATCACATATTATTTCTCACTCAAAGGTCACTTTTAATCTCCAAATTTAATCCTTACTCTGTACCGAAAATTTATCCGGCGAAAAATCGCGAAAACCCTAATTTTGCTCCAAACTTGAAACCGAAGCGTAAAACCTTATTTTCTAGGTTTATTTACACTTATCATGGAATAATTGGATAGTAGAGCTTTAATAAATGATAATTTTCAAATAAAATAAATTTTTAAGAAAACGTGAGGAATTTTCCATAAATTAGGGTTTCAATTAAAATATAAGAGATTTAGGAAAACCGGTTAGTCACAAGTAAACTAGGGTTTTTGGCTACAATATTAGGGTTTCTAGTCTTTTTAAAACAAAACTAGGTTTTAAATCAAACCCAAAGAAATACACTTTAATATTTTCTTCATAACCAATCTCCTAATATTCGGGATGTTACAATCTCCCCTCCTTAAAAGAATTTCGTCCTCGAAATTCATACATGCACTTCGAATAACATAGGGTATTTTCCTTATATATTCGTTGCCGACACTCAGGTCTCACTATAGCCAAAACTGAGTTAAATAGTAGGAATCACGAATCGTACCTTCTACGTTCCCTTCCTCCTTTGACGGTCCAGGGTTGGTCTTGGTCGAGTTATGGGCCCTTTTCTTTTCTCGTAATAGAATTGAACAATCAGCAATCCAATGCTTGGTGCTCCCACATCGCAGGCATTCTCCCCCTCTTTTCCAACAATTCTCCTTAGTATGATTGGTTTTTCCACAATAGCCACAAGATAAGTGGAGGATTAAAGTTTGATCTCCTTGTGAGACAGCTTTTAGTTGCCTTCCTCCAGCTGAGGCTCCTCTCGGAGTACCTTCTTTTGATGTCTCCAAAATTTTCACACCACTAGCTCCTCGGCCTACTTTAAAGGGCGGCCTATCTTGTTCGCCTTGCTCTTGACTTTGATTTTCACTAGGTACATCCCTTTTTCTTGAATGGAAGCCCTTCACTTGTGCCCTTGAAATTGCTATCCTTTGGGCTTTTTCTGGGTTCTCCGTAAAAGTTTTACCTTGTGTCATTGCTAAAACCTCTTCAGGAATCCCTTCGTATTGTCTTTTTAGTTCTATGTTCTCGTGCAATAACTCAATTTTCTCCGAATATTCGTGTTTCCATTGCCCTTTCCAATGCTCGGCTAGTCTCTTTTGGACCTCTATTTCATTTCGAAGAATTTCGATTTCCTTATATATATCATCCAATTGTGCCATCTCACAGATTCACTGGAACTCAAGTGATAGCCTGTCAGGCAGATCAACAGATCAGGGTAAGTAACTAAACACAAGTAATAATCTAACCATATACCGGTTGGTTGAAAAATCGAATGAGACGGACGGGAGGGTAGAACATAATCGGGGCAATATCTTAAAATGACATCAAGGAAGCATAACCAAAGGAAGAAGAAAGAAATCGGTCTTTGGCGAGACTTTCTCGACTTATATTACAACCTAATCATCCTCTATAGGAACCTTAGCCAAACTATTACTCGATTCGTCCATGAAAACACTCCTGGGTGTTCAGGTACAAGAATCCACAATAAGGTAATTCACAACTCGAGCCGGCCGGTCCCAAGAGTAAATTACCCATATTAGAGATTCCTACCCAGCATACATATCTAAGGTCCCCAACAATAGACAATTGTTCCACACTTAACAAGTCAATCCCCACAGTCCAAGAACCTTCTCCCGGCACGAGCTCGATAGGAGCTCTGATACCATCTGTGACGACCCCACCTCCCCCTAAGGCGTACCAAAGGGTTCGGCGGACCGCCTGCCCAGCTCTCGCCAGGACTCACTTACTATCTCAATCGAGTCACGAACACACATCCATGAACCATAAATAACAATCCCTATTCAAGCTTATAATTTACATTGATAGAAATCGAGGTACAAAGTCTCAATACACCAAACTAGATCAAAACGAATACAATCCAAATACAACATGTTCCATCCGAGGAATAGCGTGAGTACAAGTCAAAATCAAATAGCTAGTCTATGCTAGACTTTACATATCTCACACCTCGCTCGTACCCCTGAAAGGAAAACAAATGGAGTGGAATGAGCTAAAAGCCCAGTGAGGTTCCAAATAGCAAATTGACCATTATTTATATGTACAAGTTTTCGATATAACAAAGTAACGAGCATAAAGTGTTCATAAATGTGAACAGTAACACGTCAAGTAGCAATCTTAAAATGAGCGAATATAGAAATTTTTCAAAAGAAACAATAATCCAATAAACAATAATCACTCCAAAGTATAAGGATACGGATGACTCTCAGGAGCCAAATTCCCATTGCATTACCAGAAGCTTGATCCCGTAGTAGTTGACACTCCGTCAACTTTCAAGTAAGTAACCAATCCAGTAGAACACCACTTAAACGACTCTCCGTCCATCGTTCAACCCCCAGCTGGGCCCAAAATCCTCAAGAACACGGGTGGTAATACTCGAGTATACCGATTAGTCGAGGAGATATCACTCCACTCGACAATACAAGAGACCCAGGGTTCGTTACCCAATCGACCAAGCCCTTGCCGGCTCGACTAGAGTAACTCGCCACAGGGTTTCTGGAATTCCAGGAAGTGCGCGCATCATAATCAAGTATATCAAGTCAATTGCAACAATAAACAAGTATATCACGTAAGGGCAAGTGCGATAAAGTACACTCTTGCCCTTACAATTCACGTATATAAACATGTAATCAGATTGGTCACGTATCAAGTTCAAGTATCAAGTTCAATTCGGTATTTGAAAGCACTCACCCAAAAGATATAGTGCCTTTACTGGTCACTTTCAGGTTATACTCCGAGTTTGGAGTCCAAATCTGCGATAAAACTCAATTTGAGAACTTTGAAACATGACTAGAGTTCGAAACTTAGACGTTTCGTTCAATAAGAATCAAGAAATTGAAATTCACTTGGAGAATACTCGTGAGATACTCGCTCACTTTTTAAATGATAAAACTTTGTAACATTTATACTTGAAATGGTCATGCGAGTCGAAAGTACAAGGGAAAACGTACTTTGAGCAATCATTATTTCATTTCTCAAGGGTACAAGTTCGGCCAAGTCCTTACTTATATACCTCGGAACAAGAAGACCCAAGTACCCTAGATGGTTCAAGTACTATTCATATCAACTCGACCCAAGTCGCAAGTGTATTTATATAGTCCTCGAGCGTAAATTTGGGCAGCATGCCCTTTGTGTTTACCTAATTTTCCAGCCATTTAGGCTTCATTATTTTTCCTCAACCAAAACCCAACATCACATGTATCAACAATTCATGTCAAGAGCCGTTCCATAGGCTTACAACATCATAAGAACAAGAATTACAATAGTAGCAAGTGCAGAAATACAATCTATCACAAGACAGATTTGACGTATGAATGCGGAAATAACATATCCGAGGCTACGCTTATCGGATTGAGGCGCAACCTATGCCGTTTCGAAGCTAAGACTCAGGGCTACAATGTTCATGAATATCACTAAGTCCAGTTTCTAATGCAACTTAGTCAAATCCTCAAATTACCGAACCAAAATCCAATTCGTCGGCTATTTATCCACACTGCACTGGAATGGACATAACTCAGTGTACACAAGTCCGAATCAGGTTTTCTTTGAGGCATTTTAAAGCTACTTCAGAACACTACAACTTTTATGTTTTGGCCCAGAGCTAAATCAGAATGGATCCTGATCAAAAATCGTGTTAAACTGGACTGAACTGAAGAAACGGACTGCTGGGAAATTCTTAAAACAGTAGGGGTATTTTGGACTTTTCACGTTCTGCGTTGCTCCGATTGAGCTGAAATTTTGTAGGAACCTATAAAATGCCATTCTCTACAACT
Source organism: Coffea arabica (assembly GCF_036785885.1). Lineage (NCBI taxonomy): Eukaryota > Viridiplantae > Streptophyta > Magnoliopsida > Gentianales > Rubiaceae > Coffea > Coffea arabica. Next base: position 35,283,977 of record NC_092331.1, on the reverse strand, counting down.
TTTATTCTTTGACCAAAGGCCAAATCGGCCTCTAACATATAGATACAATTTCGGACAGAATGCTTGGGAAATTTTCCAGAAATCTGGAATTTTTAGCTCTAAGTGTAATTTCCTCAAATTTCTGGTTCTAATCACCACTAAACAACCTTATATAACCTTAATTGCAACATTTACCCATCATACATCACATTGAGCAAAAAATCAGAACCCCTAGTTCATCAAATAAATTGGGGAAAACCTCTAAATCATGCTAATCATCCATGATTCCACCACTATAATTAAACTACTAACTTAATTTAACAAAATCAAAAGCAAAACTTAGAGAGATGAGTTCTCTTACCTTGGTTAGAAGTCTCTAAAAGCAGCCCCAAGCTTTCCTTTTCCAAACTTTCACCACCAAACACTAACTAACCACTCAAAGACAAGATTAATCGGTTTCTTTTGTTTGATTTCTCACCTTGCTGGTGGATTGAAGAAGAAATGGAGAAGAGTTTTGTTTTTCCTCTCTTATTCTTACTCTCTCTCTCTCTCGGTTCTTAGCAGCAGAAAATGAAGAGAAAAGAAGCTGATTTTTGTCTTATAAGGAGTAAGAAGGTTAGAGTTAATTAAGACCACAATTTGGCTAACACTTGGACAATTCTTAGCCACTAATTTTTCTCTTTCTTCCCCTTGCTTATAAGCCACAAATTTCGGTCCCCTTAGCTGTAATATAAGAAGATATTTTGGCTCAAATATCAATAAGCTTGTGGTGCAAGAAAGTGGTGGTCCAGTGGTGCGTTCAAACGGTAGTGCGCGGGACCCGCCGGTTCGCGCCGTTTTTCTTAAAAACTCACGTACTAGGGTTTTTATTTCCCATTCACTAACTTTATACCATTGCTACTAATCACATATTATTTCTCACTCAAAGGTCACTTTTAATCTCCAAATTTAATCCTTACTCTGTACCGAAAATTTATCCGGCGAAAAATCGCGAAAACCCTAATTTTGCTCCAAACTTGAAACCGAAGCGTAAAACCTTATTTTCTAGGTTTATTTACACTTATCATGGAATAATTGGATAGTAGAGCTTTAATAAATGATAATTTTCAAATAAAATAAATTTTTAAGAAAACGTGAGGAATTTTCCATAAATTAGGGTTTCAATTAAAATATAAGAGATTTAGGAAAACCGGTTAGTCACAAGTAAACTAGGGTTTTTGGCTACAATATTAGGGTTTCTAGTCTTTTTAAAACAAAACTAGGTTTTAAATCAAACCCAAAGAAATACACTTTAATATTTTCTTCATAACCAATCTCCTAATATTCGGGATGTTACAATCTCCCCTCCTTAAAAGAATTTCGTCCTCGAAATTCATACATGCACTTCGAATAACATAGGGTATTTTCCTTATATATTCGTTGCCGACACTCAGGTCTCACTATAGCCAAAACTGAGTTAAATAGTAGGAATCACGAATCGTACCTTCTACGTTCCCTTCCTCCTTTGACGGTCCAGGGTTGGTCTTGGTCGAGTTATGGGCCCTTTTCTTTTCTCGTAATAGAATTGAACAATCAGCAATCCAATGCTTGGTGCTCCCACATCGCAGGCATTCTCCCCCTCTTTTCCAACAATTCTCCTTAGTATGATTGGTTTTTCCACAATAGCCACAAGATAAGTGGAGGATTAAAGTTTGATCTCCTTGTGAGACAGCTTTTAGTTGCCTTCCTCCAGCTGAGGCTCCTCTCGGAGTACCTTCTTTTGATGTCTCCAAAATTTTCACACCACTAGCTCCTCGGCCTACTTTAAAGGGCGGCCTATCTTGTTCGCCTTGCTCTTGACTTTGATTTTCACTAGGTACATCCCTTTTTCTTGAATGGAAGCCCTTCACTTGTGCCCTTGAAATTGCTATCCTTTGGGCTTTTTCTGGGTTCTCCGTAAAAGTTTTACCTTGTGTCATTGCTAAAACCTCTTCAGGAATCCCTTCGTATTGTCTTTTTAGTTCTATGTTCTCGTGCAATAACTCAATTTTCTCCGAATATTCGTGTTTCCATTGCCCTTTCCAATGCTCGGCTAGTCTCTTTTGGACCTCTATTTCATTTCGAAGAATTTCGATTTCCTTATATATATCATCCAATTGTGCCATCTCACAGATTCACTGGAACTCAAGTGATAGCCTGTCAGGCAGATCAACAGATCAGGGTAAGTAACTAAACACAAGTAATAATCTAACCATATACCGGTTGGTTGAAAAATCGAATGAGACGGACGGGAGGGTAGAACATAATCGGGGCAATATCTTAAAATGACATCAAGGAAGCATAACCAAAGGAAGAAGAAAGAAATCGGTCTTTGGCGAGACTTTCTCGACTTATATTACAACCTAATCATCCTCTATAGGAACCTTAGCCAAACTATTACTCGATTCGTCCATGAAAACACTCCTGGGTGTTCAGGTACAAGAATCCACAATAAGGTAATTCACAACTCGAGCCGGCCGGTCCCAAGAGTAAATTACCCATATTAGAGATTCCTACCCAGCATACATATCTAAGGTCCCCAACAATAGACAATTGTTCCACACTTAACAAGTCAATCCCCACAGTCCAAGAACCTTCTCCCGGCACGAGCTCGATAGGAGCTCTGATACCATCTGTGACGACCCCACCTCCCCCTAAGGCGTACCAAAGGGTTCGGCGGACCGCCTGCCCAGCTCTCGCCAGGACTCACTTACTATCTCAATCGAGTCACGAACACACATCCATGAACCATAAATAACAATCCCTATTCAAGCTTATAATTTACATTGATAGAAATCGAGGTACAAAGTCTCAATACACCAAACTAGATCAAAACGAATACAATCCAAATACAACATGTTCCATCCGAGGAATAGCGTGAGTACAAGTCAAAATCAAATAGCTAGTCTATGCTAGACTTTACATATCTCACACCTCGCTCGTACCCCTGAAAGGAAAACAAATGGAGTGGAATGAGCTAAAAGCCCAGTGAGGTTCCAAATAGCAAATTGACCATTATTTATATGTACAAGTTTTCGATATAACAAAGTAACGAGCATAAAGTGTTCATAAATGTGAACAGTAACACGTCAAGTAGCAATCTTAAAATGAGCGAATATAGAAATTTTTCAAAAGAAACAATAATCCAATAAACAATAATCACTCCAAAGTATAAGGATACGGATGACTCTCAGGAGCCAAATTCCCATTGCATTACCAGAAGCTTGATCCCGTAGTAGTTGACACTCCGTCAACTTTCAAGTAAGTAACCAATCCAGTAGAACACCACTTAAACGACTCTCCGTCCACCGTTCAACCCCCAGCTGGGCCCAAAATCCTCAAGAACACGGGTGGTAATACTCGAGTATACCGATTAGTCGAGGAGATATCACTCCACTCGACAATACAAGAGACCCAGGGTTCGTTACCCAATCGACCAAGCCCTTGCCGGCTCGACTAGAGTAACTCGCCACAGGGTTTCTGGAATTCCAGGAAGTGCGCGCATCATAATCAAGTATATCAAGTCAATTGCAACAATAAACAAGTATATCACGTAAGGGCAAGTGCGATAAAGTACACTCTTGCCCTTACAATTCACGTATATAAACATGTAATCAGATTGGTCACGTATCAAGTTCAAGTATCAAGTTCAATTCGGTATTTGAAAGCACTCACCCAAAAGATATAGTGCCTTTACTGGTCACTTTCAGGTTATACTCCGAGTTTGGAGTCCAAATCTGCGATAAAACTCAATTTGAGAACTTTGAAACATGACTAGAGTTCGAAACTTAGACGTTTCGTTCAATAAGAATCAAGAAATTGAAATTCACTTGGAGAATACTCGTGAGATACTCGCTCACTTTTTAAATGATAAAACTTTGTAACATTTATACTTGAAATGGTCATGCGAGTCGAAAGTACAAGGGAAAACGTACTTTGAGCAATCATTATTTCATTTCTCAAGGGTACAAGTTCGGCCAAGTCCTTACTTATATACCTCGGAACAAGAAGACCCAAGTACCCTAGATGGTTCAAGTACTATTCATATCAACTCGACCCAAGTCGCAAGTGTATTTATATAGTCCTCGAGCGTAAATTTGGGCAGCATGCCCTTTGTGTTTACCTAATTTTCCAGCCATTTAGGCTTCATTATTTTTCCTCAACCAAAACCCAACATCACATGTATCAACAATTCATGTCAAGAGCCGTTCCATAGGCTTACAACATCATAAGAACAAGAATTACAATAGTAGCAAGTGCAGAAATACAATCTATCACAAGACAGATTTGACGTATGAATGCGTAAATAACATATCCGAGGCTACGCTTATCGGATTGAGGCGCAACCTATGCCGTTTCGAAGCTAAGACTCAGGGCTACAATGTTCATGAATATCACTAAGTCCAGTTTCTAATGCAACTTAGTCAAATCCTCAAATTACCGAACCAAAATCCAATTCGTCGGCTATTTATCCACACTGCACTGGAATGGACATAACTCAGTGTACACAAGTCCGAATCAGGTTTTCTTTGAGGCATTTTAAAGCTACTTCAGAACACTACAACTTTTATGTTTTGGTCCAGAGCTAAATCAGAATGGATCCTGATCAAAAATCGTGTTAAACTGGACTGAACTGAAGAAACGGACTGCTGGGAAATTCTTAAAACAGTAGGGGTATTTTGGACTTTTCACGTTCTGCGTTGCTCCGATTGAGTTGAAATTTTGTAGGAACCTATAAAATGCCATTCTCTACAACTTTTATTCTTTTACCAAAGGCCAAATCGGCCTCTAACATATAGATACAATTTCGGACAGAATGCTTGGGAAATTTTCCAGAAATCTGGAATTTTTAGCTCTAAGTGTAATTTCCTCAAATTTCTGGTTCTAATCACCACTAAACAACCTTATATAACCTTAATTGCAACATTTACCCATCATACATCACATTGAGCAAAAAATCAGAACCCCTAGTTCATCAAATAAATTGGGGAAAACCTCTAAATCATGCTAATCATCCATGATTCCACCACTATAATTAAACTACTAACTTAATTTAACAAAATCAAAAGCAAAACTTAGAGAGATGAGTTCTCTTACCTTGGTTAGAAGTCTCTAAAAGCAGCCCCAAGCTTTCCTTTTCCAAACTTTCACCACCAAACACTAACTAACCACTCAAAGACAAGATTAATCGGTTTCTTTTGTTTGATTTCTCACCTTGCTGGTGGATTGAAGAAGAAATGGAGAAGAGTTTTGTTTTTCCTCTCTTATTCTTACTCTCTCTCTCTCTCGGTTCTTAGCAGCAGAAAATGAAGAGAAAAGAAGCTGATTTTTGTCTTATAAGGAGTAAGAAGGTTAGAGTTAATTAAGACCACAATTTGGCTAACACTTGGACAATTCTTAGCCACTAATTTTTCTCTTTCTTCCCCTTGCTTATAAGCCACAAATTTCGGTCCCCTTAGCTGTAATATAAGAAGATATTTTGGCTCAAATATCAATAAGCTTGTGGTGCAAGAAAGTGGTGGTCCAGTGGTGCGTTCAAACGGTAGTGCGCGGGACCCGCCGGTTCGCGCCGTTTTTCTTAAAAACTCACGTACTAGGGTTTTTATTTCCCATTCACTAACTTTATACCATTGCTACTAATCACATATTATTTCTCACTCAAAGGTCACTTTTAATCTCCAAATTTAATCCTTACTCTGTACCGAAAATTTATCCGGCGAAAAATCGCGAAAACCCTAATTTTGCTCCAAACTTGAAACCGAAGCGTAAAACCTTATTTTCTAGGTTTATTTACACTTATCATGGAATAATTGGATAGTAGAGCTTTAATAAATGATAATTTTCAAATAAAATAAATTTTTAAGAAAACGTGAGGAATTTTCCATAAATTAGGGTTTCAATTAAAATATAAGAGATTTAGGAAAACCGGTTAGTCACAAGTAAACTAGGGTTTTTGGCTACAATATTAGGGTTTCTAGTCTTTTTAAAACAAAACTAGGTTTTAAATCAAACCCAAAGAAATACACTTTAATATTTTCTTCATAACCAATCTCCTAATATTCGGGATGTTACAATCTCCCCTCCTTAAAAGAATTTCGTCCTCGAAATTCATACATGCACTTCGAATAACATAGGGTATTTTCCTTATATATTCGTTGCCGACACTCAGGTCTCACTATAGCCAAAACTGAGTTAAATAGTAGGAATCACGAATCGTACCTTCTACGTTCCCTTCCTCCTTTGACGGTCCAGGGTTGGTCTTGGTCGAGTTATGGGCCCTTTTCTTTTCTCGTAATAGAATTGAACAATCAGCAATCCAATGCTTGGTGCTCCCACATCGCAGGCATTCTCCCCCTCTTTTCCAACAATTCTCCTTAGTATGATTGGTTTTTCCACAATAGCCACAAGATAAGTGGAGGATTAAAGTTTGATCTCCTTGTGAGACAGCTTTTAGTTGCCTTCCTCCAGCTGAGGCTCCTCTCGGAGTACCTTCTTTTGATGTCTCCAAAATTTTCACACCACTAGCTCCTCGGCCTACTTTAAAGGGCGGCCTATCTTGTTCGCCTTGCTCTTGACTTTGATTTTCACTAGGTACATCCCTTTTTCTTGAATGGAAGCCCTTCACTTGTGCCCTTGAAATTGCTATCCTTTGGGCTTTTTCTGGGTTCTCCGTAAAAGTTTTACCTTGTGTCATTGCTAAAACCTCTTCAGGAATCCCTTCGTATTGTCTTTTTAGTTCTATGTTCTCGTGCAATAACTCAATTTTCTCCGAATATTCGTGTTTCCATTGCCCTTTCCAATGCTCGGCTAGTCTCTTTTGGACCTCTATTTCATTTCGAAGAATTTCGATTTCCTTATATATATCATCCAATTGTGCCATCTCACAGATTCACTGGAACTCAAGTGATAGCCTGTCAGGCAGATCAACAGATCAGGGTAAGTAACTAAACACAAGTAATAATCTAACCATATACCGGTTGGTTGAAAAATCGAATGAGACGGACGGGAGGGTAGAACATAATCGGGGCAATATCTTAAAATGACATCAAGGAAGCATAACCAAAGGAAGAAGAAAGAAATCGGTCTTTGGCGAGACTTTCTCGACTTATATTACAACCTAATCATCCTCTATAGGAACCTTAGCCAAACTATTACTCGATTCGTCCATGAAAACACTCCTGGGTGTTCAGGTACAAGAATCCACAATAAGGTAATTCACAACTCGAGCCGGCCGGTCCCAAGAGTAAATTACCCATATTAGAGATTCCTACCCAGCATACATATCTAAGGTCCCCAACAATAGACAATTGTTCCACACTTAACAAGTCAATCCCCACAGTCCAAGAACCTTCTCCCGGCACGAGCTCGATAGGAGCTCTGATACCATCTGTGACGACCCCACCTCCCCCTAAGGCGTACCAAAGGGTTCGGCGGACCGCCTGCCCAGCTCTCGCCAGGACTCACTTACTATCTCAATCGAGTCACGAACACACATCCATGAACCATAAATAACAATCCCTATTCAAGCTTATAATTTACATTGATAGAAATCGAGGTACAAAGTCTCAATACACCAAACTAGATCAAAACGAATACAATCCAAATACAACATGTTCCATCCGAGGAATAGCGTGAGTACAAGTCAAAATCAAATAGCTAGTCTATGCTAGACTTTACATATCTCACACCTCGCTCGTACCCCTGAAAGGAAAACAAATGGAGTGGAATGAGCTAAAAGCCCAGTGAGGTTCCAAATAGCAAATTGACCATTATTTATATGTACAAGTTTTCGATATAACAAAGTAACGAGCATAAAGTGTTCATAAATGTGAACAGTAACACGTCAAGTAGCAATCTTAAAATGAGCGAATATAGAAATTTTTCAAAAGAAACAATAATCCAATAAACAATAATCACTCCAAAGTATAAGGATACGGATGACTCTCAGGAGCCAAATTCCCATTGCATTACCAGAAGCTTGATCCCGTAGTAGTTGACACTCCGTCAACTTTCAAGTAAGTAACCAATCCAGTAGAACACCACTTAAACGACTCTCCGTCCACCGTTCAACCCCCAGCTGGGCCCAAAATCCTCAAGAACACGGGTGGTAATACTCGAGTATACCGATTAGTCGAGGAGATATCACTCCACTCGACAATACAAGAGACCCAGGGTTCGTTACCCAATCGACCAAGCCCTTGCCGGCTCGACTAGAGTAACTCGCCACAGGGTTTCTGGAATTCCAGGAAGTGCGCGCATCATAATCAAGTATATCAAGTCAATTGCAACAATAAACAAGTATATCACGTAAGGGCAAGTGCGATAAAGTACACTCTTGCCCTTACAATTCACGTATATAAACATGTAATCAGATTGGTCACGTATCAAGTTCAAGTATCAAGTTCAATTCGGTATTTGAAAGCACTCACCCAAAAGATATAGTGCCTTTACTGGTCACTTTCAGGTTATACTCCGAGTTTGGAGTCCAAATCTGCGATAAAACTCAATTTGAGAACTTTGAAACATGACTAGAGTTCGAAACTTAGACGTTTCGTTCAATAAGAATCAAGAAATTGAAATTCACTTGGAGAATACTCGTGAGATACTCGCTCACTTTTTAAATGATAAAACTTTGTAACATTTATACTTGAAATGGTCATGCGAGTCGAAAGTACAAGGGAAAACGTACTTTGAGCAATCATTATTTCATTTCTCAAGGGTACAAGTTCGGCCAAGTCCTTACTTATATACCTCGGAACAAGAAGACCCAAGTACCCTAGATGGTTCAAGTACTATTCATATCAACTCGACCCAAGTCGCAAGTGTATTTATATAGTCCTCGAGCGTAAATTTGGGCAGCATGCCCTTTGTGTTTACCTAATTTTCCAGCCATTTAGGCTTCATTATTTTTCCTCAACCAAAACCCAACATCACATGTATCAACAATTCATGTCAAGAGCCGTTCCATAGGCTTACAACATCATAAGAACAAGAATTACAATAGTAGCAAGTGCAGAAATACAATCTATCACAAGACAGATTTGACGTATGAATGCGTAAATAACATATCCGAGGCTACGCTTATCGGATTGAGGCGCAACCTATGCCGTTTCGAAGCTAAGACTCAGGGCTACAATGTTCATGAATATCACTAAGTCCAGTTTCTAATGCAACTTAGTCAAATCCTCAAATTACCGAACCAAAATCCAATTCGTCGGCTATTTATCCACACTGCACTGGAATGGACATAACTCAGTGTACACAAGTCCGAATCAGGTTTTCTTTGAGGCATTTTAAAGCTACTTCAGAACACTACAACTTTTATGTTTTGGTCCAGAGCTAAATCAGAATGGATCCTGATCAAAAATCGTGTTAAACTGGACTGAACTGAAGAAACGGACTGCTGGGAAATTCTTAAAACAGTAGGGGTATTTTGGACTTTTCACGTTCTGCGTTGCTCCGATTGAGTTGAAATTTTGTAGGAACCTATAAAATGCCATTCTCTACAACTTTTATTCTTTTACCAAAGGCCAAATCGGCCTCTAACATATAGATACAATTTCGGACAGAATGCTTGGGAAATTTTCCAGAAATCTGGAATTTTTAGCTCTAAGTGTAATTTCCTCAAATTTCTGGTTCTAATCACCACTAAACAACCTTATATAACCTTAATTGCAACATTTACCCATCATACATCACATTGAGCAAAAAATCAGAACCCCTAGTTCATCAAATAAATTGGGGAAAACCTCTAAATCATGCTAATCATCCATGATTCCACCACTATAATTAAACTACTAACTTAATTTAACAAAATCAAAAGCAAAACTTAGAGAGATGAGTTCTCTTACCTTGGTTAGAAGTCTCTAAAAGCAGCCCCAAGCTTTCCTTTTCCAAACTTTCACCACCAAACACTAACTAACCACTCAAAGACAAGATTAATCGGTTTCTTTTGTTTGATTTCTCACCTTGCTGGTGGATTGAAGAAGAAATGGAGAAGAGTTTTGTTTTTCCTCTCTTATTCTTACTCTCTCTCTCTCTCGGTTCTTAGCAGCAGAAAATGAAGAGAAAAGAAGCTGATTTTTGTCTTATAAGGAGTAAGAAGGTTAGAGTTAATTAAGACCACAATTTGGCTAACACTTGGACAATTCTTAGCCACTAATTTTTCTCTTTCTTCCCCTTGCTTATAAGCCACAAATTTCGGTCCCCTTAGCTGTAATATAAGAAGATATTTTGGCTCAAATATCAATAAGCTTGTGGTGCAAGAAAGTGGTGGTCCAGTGGTGCGTTCAAACGGTAGTGCGCGGGACCCGCCGGTTCGCGCCGTTTTTCTTAAAAACTCACGTACTAGGGTTTTTATTTCCCATTCACTAACTTTATACCATTGCTACTAATCACATATTATTTCTCACTCAAAGGTCACTTTTAATCTCCAAATTTAATCCTTACTCTGTACCGAAAATTTATCCGGCGAAAAATCGCGAAAACCCTAATTTTGCTCCAAACTTGAAACCGAAGCGTAAAACCTTATTTTCTAGGTTTATTTACACTTATCATGGAATAATTGGATAGTAGAGCTTTAATAAATGATAATTTTCAAATAAAATAAATTTTTAAGAAAACGTGAGGAATTTTCCATAAATTAGGGTTTCAATTAAAATATAAGAGATTTAGGAAAACCGGTTAGTCACAAGTAAACTAGGGTTTTTGGCTACAATATTAGGGTTTCTAGTCTTTTTAAAACAAAACTAGGTTTTAAATCAAACCCAAAGAAATACACTTTAATATTTTCTTCATAACCAATCTCCTAATATTCGGGATGTTACAATCTCCCCTCCTTAAAAGAATTTCGTCCTCGAAATTCATACATGCACTTCGAATAACATAGGGTATTTTCCTTATATATTCGTTGCCGACACTCAGGTCTCACTATAGCCAAAACTGAGTTAAATAGTAGGAATCACGAATCGTACCTTCTACGTTCCCTTCCTCCTTTGACGGTCCAGGGTTGGTCTTGGTCGAGTTATGGGCCCTTTTCTTTTCTCGTAATAGAATTGAACAATCAGCAATCCAATGCTTGGTGCTCCCACATCGCAGGCATTCTCCCCCTCTTTTCCAACAATTCTCCTTAGTATGATTGGTTTTTCCACAATAGCCACAAGATAAGTGGAGGATTAAAGTTTGATCTCCTTGTGAGACAGCTTTTAGTTGCCTTCCTCCAGCTGAGGCTCCTCTCGGAGTACCTTCTTTTGATGTCTCCAAAATTTTCACACCACTAGCTCCTCGGCCTACTTTAAAGGGCGGCCTATCTTGTTCGCCTTGCTCTTGACTTTGATTTTCACTAGGTACATCCCTTTTTCTTGAATGGAAGCCCTTCACTTGTGCCCTTGAAATTGCTATCCTTTGGGCTTTTTCTGGGTTCTCCGTAAAAGTTTTACCTTGTGTCATTGCTAAAACCTCTTCAGGAATCCCTTCGTATTGTCTTTTTAGTTCTATGTTCTCGTGCAATAACTCAATTTTCTCCGAATATTCGTGTTTCCATTGCCCTTTCCAATGCTCGGCTAGTCTCTTTTGGACCTCTATTTCATTTCGAAGAATTTCGATTTCCTTATATATATCATCCAATTGTGCCATCTCACAGATTCACTGGAACTCAAGTGATAGCCTGTCAGGCAGATCAACAGATCAGGGTAAGTAACTAAACACAAGTAATAATCTAACCATATACCGGTTGGTTGAAAAATCGAATGAGACGGACGGGAGGGTAGAACATAATCGGGGCAATATCTTAAAATGACATCAAGGAAGCATAACCAAAGGAAGAAGAAAGAAATCGGTCTTTGGCGAGACTTTCTCGACTTATATTACAACCTAATCATCCTCTATAGGAACCTTAGCCAAACTATTACTCGATTCGTCCATGAAAACACTCCTGGGTGTTCAGGTACAAGAATCCACAATAAGGTAATTCACAACTCGAGCCGGCCGGTCCCAAGAGTAAATTACCCATATTAGAGATTCCTACCCAGCATACATATCTAAGGTCCCCAACAATAGACAATTGTTCCACACTTAACAAGTCAATCCCCACAGTCCAAGAACCTTCTCCCGGCACGAGCTCGATAGGAGCTCTGATACCATCTGTGACGACCCCACCTCCCCCTAAGGCGTACCAAAGGGTTCGGCGGACCGCCTGCCCAGCTCTCGCCAGGACTCACTTACTATCTCAATCGAGTCACGAACACACATCCATGAACCATAAATAACAATCCCTATTCAAGCTTATAATTTACATTGATAGAAATCGAGGTACAAAGTCTCAATACACCAAACTAGATCAAAACGAATACAATCCAAATACAACATGTTCCATCCGAGGAATAGCGTGAGTACAAGTCAAAATCAAATAGCTAGTCTATGCTAGACTTTACATATCTCACACCTCGCTCGTACCCCTGAAAGGAAAACAAATGGAGTGGAATGAGCTAAAAGCCCAGTGAGGTTCCAAATAGCAAATTGACCATTATTTATATGTACAAGTTTTCGATATAACAAAGTAACGAGCATAAAGTGTTCATAAATGTGAACAGTAACACGTCAAGTAGCAATCTTAAAATGAGCGAATATAGAAATTTTTCAAAAGAAACAATAATCCAATAAACAATAATCACTCCAAAGTATAAGGATACGGATGACTCTCAGGAGCCAAATTCCCATTGCATTACCAGAAGCTTGATCCCGTAGTAGTTGACACTCCGTCAACTTTCAAGTAAGTAACCAATCCAGTAGAACACCACTTAAACGACTCTCCGTCCATCGTTCAACCCCCAGCTGGGCCCAAAATCCTCAAGAACACGGGTGGTAATACTCGAGTATACCGATTAGTCGAGGAGATATCACTCCACTCGACAATACAAGAGACCCAGGGTTCGTTACCCAATCGACCAAGCCCTTGCCGGCTCGACTAGAGTAACTCGCCACAGGGTTTCTGGAATTCCAGGAAGTGCGCGCATCATAATCAAGTATATCAAGTCAATTGCAACAATAAACAAGTATATCACGTAAGGGCAAGTGCGATAAAGTACACTCTTGCCCTTACAATTCACGTATATAAACATGTAATCAGATTGGTCACGTATCAAGTTCAAGTATCAAGTTCAATTCGGTATTTGAAAGCACTCACCCAAAAGATATAGTGCCTTTACTGGTCACTTTCAGGTTATACTCCGAGTTTGGAGTCCAAATCTGCGATAAAACTCAATTTGAGAACTTTGAAACATGACTAGAGTTCGAAACTTAGACGTTTCGTTCAATAAGAATCAAGAAATTGAAATTCACTTGGAGAATACTCGTGAGATACTCGCTCACTTTTTAAATGATAAAACTTTGTAACATTTATACTTGAAATGGTCATGCGAGTCGAAAGTACAAGGGAAAACGTACTTTGAGCAATCATTATTTCATTTCTCAAGGGTACAAGTTCGGCCAAGTCCTTACTTATATACCTCGGAACAAGAAGACCCAAGTACCCTAGATGGTTCAAGTACTATTCATATCAACTCGACCCAAGTCGCAAGTGTATTTATATAGTCCTCGAGCGTAAATTTGGGCAGCATGCCCTTTGTGTTTACCTAATTTTCCAGCCATTTAGGCTTCATTATTTTTCCTCAACCAAAACCCAACATCACATGTATCAACAATTCATGTCAAGAGCCGTTCCATAGGCTTACAACATCATAAGAACAAGAATTACAATAGTAGCAAGTGCAGAAATACAATCTATCACAAGACAGATTTGACGTATGAATGCGGAAATAACATATCCGAGGCTACGCTTATCGGATTGAGGCGCAACCTATGCCGTTTCGAAGCTAAGACTCAGGGCTACAATGTTCATGAATATCACTAAGTCCAGTTTCTAATGCAACTTAGTCAAATCCTCAAATTACCGAACCAAAATCCAATTCGTCGGCTATTTATCCACACTGCACTGGAATGGACATAACTCAGTGTACACAAGTCCGAATCAGGTTTTCTTTGAGGCATTTTAAAGCTACTTCAGAACACTACAACTTTTATGTTTTGGCCCAGAGCTAAATCAGAATGGATCCTGATCAAAAATCGTGTTAAACTGGACTGAACTGAAGAAACGGACTGCTGGGAAATTCTTAAAACAGTAGGGGTATTTTGGACTTTTCACGTTCTGCGTTGCTCCGATTGAGCTGAAATTTTGTAGGAACCTATAAAATGCCATTCTCTACAACTTTTATTCTTTGACCAAAGGCCAAATCGGCCTCTAACATATAGATACAATTTCGGACAGAATGCTTGGGAAATTTTCCAGAAATCTGGAATTTTTAGCTCTAAGTGTAATTTCCTCAAATTTCTGGTTCTAATCACCACTAAACAACCTTATATAACCTTAATTGCAACATTTACCCATCATACATCACATTGAGCAAAAAATCAGAACCCCTAGTTCATCAAATAAATTGGGGAAAACCTCTAAATCATGCTAATCATCCATGATTCCACCACTATAATTAAACTACTAACTTAATTTAACAAAATCAAAAGCAAAACTTAGAGAGATGAGTTCTCTTACCTTGGTTAGAAGTCTCTAAAAGCAGCCCCAAGCTTTCCTTTTCCAAACTTTCACCACCAAACACTAACTAACCACTCAAAGACAAGATTAATCGGTTTCTTTTGTTTGATTTCTCACCTTGCTGGTGGATTGAAGAAGAAATGGAGAAGAGTTTTGTTTTTCCTCTCTTATTCTTACTCTCTCTCTCTCTCGGTTCTTAGCAGCAGAAAATGAAGAGAAAAGAAGCTGATTTTTGTCTTATAAGGAGTAAGAAGGTTAGAGTTAATTAAGACCACAATTTGGCTAACACTTGGACAATTCTTAGCCACTAATTTTTCTCTTTCTTCCCCTTGCTTATAAGCCACAAATTTCGGTCCCCTTAGCTGTAATATAAGAAGATATTTTGGCTCAAATATCAATAAGCTTGTGGTGCAAGAAAGTGGTGGTCCAGTGGTGCGTTCAAACGGTAGTGCGCGGGACCCGCCGGTTCGCGCCGTTTTTCTTAAAAACTCACGTACTAGGGTTTTTATTTCCCATTCACTAACTTTATACCATTGCTACTAATCACATATTATTTCTCACTCAAAGGTCACTTTTAATCTCCAAATTTAATCCTTACTCTGTACCGAAAATTTATCCGGCGAAAAATCGCGAAAACCCTAATTTTGCTCCAAACTTGAAACCGAAGCGTAAAACCTTATTTTCTAGGTTTATTTACACTTATCATGGAATAATTGGATAGTAGAGCTTTAATAAATGATAATTTTCAAATAAAATAAATTTTTAAGAAAACGTGAGGAATTTTCCATAAATTAGGGTTTCAATTAAAATATAAGAGATTTAGGAAAACCGGTTAGTCACAAGTAAACTAGGGTTTTTGGCTACAATATTAGGGTTTCTAGTCTTTTTAAAACAAAACTAGGTTTTAAATCAAACCCAAAGAAATACACTTTAATATTTTCTTCATAACCAATCTCCTAATATTCGGGATGTTACAATCTCCCCTCCTTAAAAGAATTTCGTCCTCGAAATTCATACATGCACTTCGAATAACATAGGGTATTTTCCTTATATATTCGTTGCCGACACTCAGGTCTCACTATAGCCAAAACTGAGTTAAATAGTAGGAATCACGAATCGTACCTTCTACGTTCCCTTCCTCCTTTGACGGTCCAGGGTTGGTCTTGGTCGAGTTATGGGCCCTTTTCTTTTCTCGTAATAGAATTGAACAATCAGCAATCCAATGCTTGGTGCTCCCACATCGCAGGCATTCTCCCCCTCTTTTCCAACAATTCTCCTTAGTATGATTGGTTTTTCCACAATAGCCACAAGATAAGTGGAGGATTAAAGTTTGATCTCCTTGTGAGACAGCTTTTAGTTGCCTTCCTCCAGCTGAGGCTCCTCTCGGAGTACCTTCTTTTGATGTCTCCAAAATTTTCACACCACTAGCTCCTCGGCCTACTTTAAAGGGCGGCCTATCTTGTTCGCCTTGCTCTTGACTTTGATTTTCACTAGGTACATCCCTTTTTCTTGAATGGAAGCCCTTCACTTGTGCCCTTGAAATTGCTATCCTTTGGGCTTTTTCTGGGTTCTCCGTAAAAGTTTTACCTTGTGTCATTGCTAAAACCTCTTCAGGAATCCCTTCGTATTGTCTTTTTAGTTCTATGTTCTCGTGCAATAACTCAATTTTCTCCGAATATTCGTGTTTCCATTGCCCTTTCCAATGCTCGGCTAGTCTCTTTTGGACCTCTATTTCATTTCGAAGAATTTCGATTTCCTTATATATATCATCCAATTGTGCCATCTCACAGATTCACTGGAACTCAAGTGATAGCCTGTCAGGCAGATCAACAGATCAGGGTAAGTAACTAAACACAAGTAATAATCTAACCATATACCGGTTGGTTGAAAAATCGAATGAGACGGACGGGAGGGTAGAACATAATCGGGGCAATATCTTAAAATGACATCAAGGAAGCATAACCAAAGGAAGAAGAAAGAAATCGGTCTTTGGCGAGACTTTCTCGACTTATATTACAACCTAATCATCCTCTATAGGAACCTTAGCCAAACTATTACTCGATTCGTCCATGAAAACACTCCTGGGTGTTCAGGTACAAGAATCCACAATAAGGTAATTCACAACTCGAGCCGGCCGGTCCCAAGAGTAAATTACCCATATTAGAGATTCCTACCCAGCATACATATCTAAGGTCCCCAACAATAGACAATTGTTCCACACTTAACAAGTCAATCCCCACAGTCCAAGAACCTTCTCCCGGCACGAGCTCGATAGGAGCTCTGATACCATCTGTGACGACCCCACCTCCCCCTAAGGCGTACCAAAGGGTTCGGCGGACCGCCTGCCCAGCTCTCGCCAGGACTCACTTACTATCTCAATCGAGTCACGAACACACATCCATGAACCATAAATAACAATCCCTATTCAAGCTTATAATTTACATTGATAGAAATCGAGGTACAAAGTCTCAATACACCAAACTAGATCAAAACGAATACAATCCAAATACAACATGTTCCATCCGAGGAATAGCGTGAGTACAAGTCAAAATCAAATAGCTAGTCTATGCTAGACTTTACATATCTCACACCTCGCTCGTACCCCTGAAAGGAAAACAAATGGAGTGGAATGAGCTAAAAGCCCAGTGAGGTTCCAAATAGCAAATTGACCATTATTTATATGTACAAGTTTTCGATATAACAAAGTAACGAGCATAAAGTGTTCATAAATGTGAACAGTAACACGTCAAGTAGCAATCTTAAAATGAGCGAATATAGAAATTTTTCAAAAGAAACAATAATCCAATAAACAATAATCACTCCAAAGTATAAGGATACGGATGACTCTCAGGAGCCAAATTCCCATTGCATTACCAGAAGCTTGATCCCGTAGTAGTTGACACTCCGTCAACTTTCAAGTAAGTAACCAATCCAGTAGAACACCACTTAAACGACTCTCCGTCCACCGTTCAACCCCCAGCTGGGCCCAAAATCCTCAAGAACACGGGTGGTAATACTCGAGTATACCGATTAGTCGAGGAGATATCACTCCACTCGACAATACAAGAGACCCAGGGTTCGTTACCCAATCGACCAAGCCCTTGCCGGCTCGACTAGAGTAACTCGCCACAGGGTTTCTGGAATTCCAGGAAGTGCGCGCATCATAATCAAGTATATCAAGTCAATTGCAACAATAAACAAGTATATCACGTAAGGGCAAGTGCGATAAAGTACACTCTTGCCCTTACAATTCACGTATATAAACATGTAATCAGATTGGTCACGTATCAAGTTCAAGTATCAAGTTCAATTCGGTATTTGAAAGCACTCACCCAAAAGATATAGTGCCTTTACTGGTCACTTTCAGGTTATACTCCGAGTTTGGAGTCCAAATCTGCGATAAAACTCAATTTGAGAACTTTGAAACATGACTAGAGTTCGAAACTTAGACGTTTCGTTCAATAAGAATCAAGAAATTGAAATTCACTTGGAGAATACTCGTGAGATACTCGCTCACTTTTTAAATGATAAAACTTTGTAACATTTATACTTGAAATGGTCATGCGAGTCGAAAGTACAAGGGAAAACGTACTTTGAGCAATCATTATTTCATTTCTCAAGGGTACAAGTTCGGCCAAGTCCTTACTTATATACCTCGGAACAAGAAGACCCAAGTACCCTAGATGGTTCAAGTACTATTCATATCAACTCGACCCAAGTCGCAAGTGTATTTATATAGTCCTCGAGCGTAAATTTGGGCAGCATGCCCTTTGTGTTTACCTAATTTTCCAGCCATTTAGGCTTCATTATTTTTCCTCAACCAAAACCCAACATCACATGTATCAACAATTCATGTCAAGAGCCGTTCCATAGGCTTACAACATCATAAGAACAAGAATTACAATAGTAGCAAGTGCAGAAATACAATCTATCACAAGACAGATTTGACGTATGAATGCGGAAATAACATATCCGAGGCTACGCTTATCGGATTGAGGCGCAACCTATGCCGTTTCGAAGCTAAGACTCAGGGCTACAATGTTCATGAATATCACTAAGTCCAGTTTCTAATGCAACTTAGTCAAATCCTCAAATTACCGAACCAAAATCCAATTCGTCGGCTATTTATCCACACTGCACTGGAATGGACATAACTCAGTGTACACAAGTCCGAATCAGGTTTTCTTTGAGGCATTTTAAAGCTACTTCAGAACACTACAACTTTTATGTTTTGGCCCAGAGCTAAATCAGAATGGATCCTGATCAAAAATCGTGTTAAACTGGACTGAACTGAAGAAACGGACTGCTGGGAAATTCTTAAAACAGTAGGGGTATTTTGGACTTTTCACGTTCTGCGTTGCTCCGATTGAGCTGAAATTTTGTAGGAACCTATAAAATGCCATTCTCTACAACTTTTATTCTTTGACCAAAGGCCAAATCGGCCTCTAACATATAGATACAATTTCGGACAGAATGCTTGGGAAATTTTCCAGAAATCTGGAATTTTTAGCTCTAAGTGTAATTTCCTCAAATTTCTGGTTCTAATCACCACTAAACAACCTTATATAACCTTAATTGCAACATTTACCCATCATACATCACATTGAGCAAAAAATCAGAACCCCTAGTTCATCAAATAAATTGGGGAAAACCTCTAAATCATGCTAATCATCCATGATTCCACCACTATAATTAAACTACTAACTTAATTTAACAAAATCAAAAGCAAAACTTAGAGAGATGAGTTCTCTTACCTTGGTTAGAAGTCTCTAAAAGCAGCCCCAAGCTTTCCTTTTCCAAACTTTCACCACCAAACACTAACTAACCACTCAAAGACAAGATTAATCGGTTTCTTTTGTTTGATTTCTCACCTTGCTGGTGGATTGAAGAAGAAATGGAGAAGAGTTTTGTTTTTCCTCTCTTATTCTTACTCTCTCTCTCTCTCGGTTCTTAGCAGCAGAAAATGAAGAGAAAAGAAGCTGATTTTTGTCTTATAAGGAGTAAGAAGGTTAGAGTTAATTAAGACCACAATTTGGCTAACACTTGGACAATTCTTAGCCACTAATTTTTCTCTTTCTTCCCCTTGCTTATAAGCCACAAATTTCGGTCCCCTTAGCTGTAATATAAGAAGATATTTTGGCTCAAATATCAATAAGCTTGTGGTGCAAGAAAGTGGTGGTCCAGTGGTGCGTTCAAACGGTAGTGCGCGGGACCCGCCGGTTCGCGCCGTTTTTCTTAAAAACTCACGTACTAGGGTTTTTATTTCCCATTCACTAACTTTATACCATTGCTACTAATCACATATTATTTCTCACTCAAAGGTCACTTTTAATCTCCAAATTTAATCCTTACTCTGTACCGAAAATTTATCCGGCGAAAAATCGCGAAAACCCTAATTTTGCTCCAAACTTGAAACCGAAGCGTAAAACCTTATTTTCTAGGTTTATTTACACTTATCATGGAATAATTGGATAGTAGAGCTTTAATAAATGATAATTTTCAAATAAAATAAATTTTTAAGAAAACGTGAGGAATTTTCCATAAATTAGGGTTTCAATTAAAATATAAGAGATTTAGGAAAACCGGTTAGTCACAAGTAAACTAGGGTTTTTGGCTACAATATTAGGGTTTCTAGTCTTTTTAAAACAAAACTAGGTTTTAAATCAAACCCAAAGAAATACACTTTAATATTTTCTTCATAACCAATCTCCTAATATTCGGGATGTTACAATCTCCCCTCCTTAAAAGAATTTCGTCCTCGAAATTCATACATGCACTTCGAATAACATAGGGTATTTTCCTTATATATTCGTTGCCGACACTCAGGTCTCACTATAGCCAAAACTGAGTTAAATAGTAGGAATCACGAATCGTACCTTCTACGTTCCCTTCCTCCTTTGACGGTCCAGGGTTGGTCTTGGTCGAGTTATGGGCCCTTTTCTTTTCTCGTAATAGAATTGAACAATCAGCAATCCAATGCTTGGTGCTCCCACATCGCAGGCATTCTCCCCCTCTTTTCCAACAATTCTCCTTAGTATGATTGGTTTTTCCACAATAGCCACAAGATAAGTGGAGGATTAAAGTTTGATCTCCTTGTGAGACAGCTTTTAGTTGCCTTCCTCCAGCTGAGGCTCCTCTCGGAGTACCTTCTTTTGATGTCTCCAAAATTTTCACACCACTAGCTCCTCGGCCTACTTTAAAGGGCGGCCTATCTTGTTCGCCTTGCTCTTGACTTTGATTTTCACTAGGTACATCCCTTTTTCTTGAATGGAAGCCCTTCACTTGTGCCCTTGAAATTGCTATCCTTTGGGCTTTTTCTGGGTTCTCCGTAAAAGTTTTACCTTGTGTCATTGCTAAAACCTCTTCAGGAATCCCTTCGTATTGTCTTTTTAGTTCTATGTTCTCGTGCAATAACTCAATTTTCTCCGAATATTCGTGTTTCCATTGCCCTTTCCAATGCTCGGCTAGTCTCTTTTGGACCTCTATTTCATTTCGAAGAATTTCGATTTCCTTATATATATCATCCAATTGTGCCATCTCACAGATTCACTGGAACTCAAGTGATAGCCTGTCAGGCAGATCAACAGATCAGGGTAAGTAACTAAACACAAGTAATAATCTAACCATATACCGGTTGGTTGAAAAATCGAATGAGACGGACGGGAGGGTAGAACATAATCGGGGCAATATCTTAAAATGACATCAAGGAAGCATAACCAAAGGAAGAAGAAAGAAATCGGTCTTTGGCGAGACTTTCTCGACTTATATTACAACCTAATCATCCTCTATAGGAACCTTAGCCAAACTATTACTCGATTCGTCCATGAAAACACTCCTGGGTGTTCAGGTACAAGAATCCACAATAAGGTAATTCACAACTCGAGCCGGCCGGTCCCAAGAGTAAATTACCCATATTAGAGATTCCTACCCAGCATACATATCTAAGGTCCCCAACAATAGACAATTGTTCCACACTTAACAAGTCAATCCCCACAGTCCAAGAACCTTCTCCCGGCACGAGCTCGATAGGAGCTCTGATACCATCTGTGACGACCCCACCTCCCCCTAAGGCGTACCAAAGGGTTCGGCGGACCGCCTGCCCAGCTCTCGCCAGGACTCACTTACTATCTCAATCGAGTCACGAACACACATCCATGAACCATAAATAACAATCCCTATTCAAGCTTATAATTTACATTGATAGAAATCGAGGTACAAAGTCTCAATACACCAAACTAGATCAAAACGAATACAATCCAAATACAACATGTTCCATCCGAGGAATAGCGTGAGTACAAGTCAAAATCAAATAGCTAGTCTATGCTAGACTTTACATATCTCACACCTCGCTCGTACCCCTGAAAGGAAAACAAATGGAGTGGAATGAGCTAAAAGCCCAGTGAGGTTCCAAATAGCAAATTGACCATTATTTATATGTACAAGTTTTCGATATAACAAAGTAACGAGCATAAAGTGTTCATAAATGTGAACAGTAACACGTCAAGTAGCAATCTTAAAATGAGCGAATATAGAAATTTTTCAAAAGAAACAATAATCCAATAAACAATAATCACTCCAAAGTATAAGGATACGGATGACTCTCAGGAGCCAAATTCCCATTGCATTACCAGAAGCTTGATCCCGTAGTAGTTGACACTCCGTCAACTTTCAAGTAAGTAACCAATCCAGTAGAACACCACTTAAACGACTCTCCGTCCATCGTTCAACCCCCAGCTGGGCCCAAAATCCTCAAGAACACGGGTGGTAATACTCGAGTATACCGATTAGTCGAGGAGATATCACTCCACTCGACAATACAAGAGACCCAGGGTTCGTTACCCAATCGACCAAGCCCTTGCCGGCTCGACTAGAGTAACTCGCCACAGGGTTTCTGGAATTCCAGGAAGTGCGCGCATCATAATCAAGTATATCAAGTCAATTGCAACAATAAACAAGTATATCACGTAAGGGCAAGTGCGATAAAGTACACTCTTGCCCTTACAATTCACGTATATAAACATGTAATCAGATTGGTCACGTATCAAGTTCAAGTATCAAGTTCAATTCGGTATTTGAAAGCACTCACCCAAAAGATATAGTGCCTTTACTGGTCACTTTCAGGTTATACTCCGAGTTTGGAGTCCAAATCTGCGATAAAACTCAATTTGAGAACTTTGAAACATGACTAGAGTTCGAAACTTAGACGTTTCGTTCAATAAGAATCAAGAAATTGAAATTCACTTGGAGAATACTCGTGAGATACTCGCTCACTTTTTAAATGATAAAACTTTGTAACATTTATACTTGAAATGGTCATGCGAGTCGAAAGTACAAGGGAAAACGTACTTTGAGCAATCATTATTTCATTTCTCAAGGGTACAAGTTCGGCCAAGTCCTTACTTATATACCTCGGAACAAGAAGACCCAAGTACCCTAGATGGTTCAAGTACTATTCATATCAACTCGACCCAAGTCGCAAGTGTATTTATATAGTCCTCGAGCGTAAATTTGGGCAGCATGCCCTTTGTGTTTACCTAATTTTCCAGCCATTTAGGCTTCATTATTTTTCCTCAACCAAAACCCAACATCACATGTATCAACAATTCATGTCAAGAGCCGTTCCATAGGCTTACAACATCATAAGAACAAGAATTACAATAGTAGCAAGTGCAGAAATACAATCTATCACAAGACAGATTTGACGTATGAATGCGGAAATAACATATCCGAGGCTACGCTTATCGGATTGAGGCGCAACCTATGCCGTTTCGAAGCTAAGACTCAGGGCTACAATGTTCATGAATATCACTAAGTCCAGTTTCTAATGCAACTTAGTCAAATCCTCAAATTACCGAACCAAAATCCAATTCGTCGGCTATTTATCCACACTGCACTGGAATGGACATAACTCAGTGTACACAAGTCCGAATCAGGTTTTCTTTGAGGCATTTTAAAGCTACTTCAGAACACTACAACTTTTATGTTTTGGCCCAGAGCTAAATCAGAATGGATCCTGATCAAAAATCGTGTTAAACTGGACTGAACTGAAGAAACGGACTGCTGGGAAATTCTTAAAACAGTAGGGGTATTTTGGACTTTTCACGTTCTGCGTTGCTCCGATTGAGCTGAAATTTTGTAGGAACCTATAAAATGCCATTCTCTACAACTTTTATTCTTTGACCAAAGGCCAAATCGGCCTCTAACATATAGATACAATTTCGGACAGAATGCTTGGGAAATTTTCCAGAAATCTGGAATTTTTAGCTCTAAGTGTAATTTCCTCAAATTTCTGGTTCTAATCACCACTAAACAACCTTATATAACCTTAATTGCAACATTTACCCATCATACATCACATTGAGCAAAAAATCAGAACCCCTAGTTCATCAAATAAATTGGGGAAAACCTCTAAATCATGCTAATCATCCATGATTCCACCACTATAATTAAACTACTAACTTAATTTAACAAAATCAAAAGCAAAACTTAGAGAGATGAGTTCTCTTACCTTGGTTAGAAGTCTCTAAAAGCAGCCCCAAGCTTTCCTTTTCCAAACTTTCACCACCAAACACTAACTAACCACTCAAAGACAAGATTAATCGGTTTCTTTTGTTTGATTTCTCACCTTGCTGGTGGATTGAAGAAGAAATGGAGAAGAGTTTTGTTTTTCCTCTCTTATTCTTACTCTCTCTCTCTCTCGGTTCTTAGCAGCAGAAAATGAAGAGAAAAGAAGCTGATTTTTGTCTTATAAGGAGTAAGAAGGTTAGAGTTAATTAAGACCACAATTTGGCTAACACTTGGACAATTCTTAGCCACTAATTTTTCTCTTTCTTCCCCTTGCTTATAAGCCACAAATTTCGGTCCCCTTAGCTGTAATATAAGAAGATATTTTGGCTCAAATATCAATAAGCTTGTGGTGCAAGAAAGTGGTGGTCCAGTGGTGCGTTCAAACGGTAGTGCGCGGGACCCGCCGGTTCGCGCCGTTTTTCTTAAAAACTCACGTACTAGGGTTTTTATTTCCCATTCACTAACTTTATACCATTGCTACTAATCACATATTATTTCTCACTCAAAGGTCACTTTTAATCTCCAAATTTAATCCTTACTCTGTACCGAAAATTTATCCGGCGAAAAATCGCGAAAACCCTAATTTTGCTCCAAACTTGAAACCGAAGCGTAAAACCTTATTTTCTAGGTTTATTTACACTTATCATGGAATAATTGGATAGTAGAGCTTTAATAAATGATAATTTTCAAATAAAATAAATTTTTAAGAAAACGTGAGGAATTTTCCATAAATTAGGGTTTCAATTAAAATATAAGAGATTTAGGAAAACCAGTTAGTCACAAGTAAACTAGGGTTTTTGGCTACAATATTAGGGTTTCTAGTCTTTTTAAAACAAAACTAGGTTTTAAATCAAACCCAAAGAAATACACTTTAATATTTTCTTCATAACCAATCTCCTAATATTCGGGATGTTACAATCTCCCCTCCTTAAAAGAATTTCGTCCTCGAAATTCATACATGCACTTCGAATAACATAGGGTATTTTCCTTATATATTCGTTGCCGACACTCAGGTCTCACTATAGCCAAAACTGAGTTAAATAGTAGGAATCACGAATCGTACCTTCTACGTTCCCTTCCTCCTTTGACGGTCCAGGGTTGGTCTTGGTCGAGTTATGGGCCCTTTTCTTTTCTCGTAATAGAATTGAACAATCAGCAATCCAATGCTTGGTGCTCCCACATCGCAGGCATTCTCCCCCTCTTTTCCAACAATTCTCCTTAGTATGATTGGTTTTTCCACAATAGCCACAAGATAAGTGGAGGATTAAAGTTTGATCTCCTTGTGAGACAGCTTTTAGTTGCCTTCCTCCAGCTGAGGCTCCTCTCGGAGTACCTTCTTTTGATGTCTCCAAAATTTTCACACCACTAGCTCCTCGGCCTACTTTAAAGGGCGGCCTATCTTGTTCGCCTTGCTCTTGACTTTGATTTTCACTAGGTACATCCCTTTTTCTTGAATGGAAGCCCTTCACTTGTGCCCTTGAAATTGCTATCCTTTGGGCTTTTTCTGGGTTCTCCGTAAAAGTTTTACCTTGTGTCATTGCTAAAACCTCTTCAGGAATCCCTTCGTATTGTCTTTTTAGTTCTATGTTCTCGTGCAATAACTCAATTTTCTCCGAATATTCGTGTTTCCATTGCCCTTTCCAATGCTCGGCTAGTCTCTTTTGGACCTCTATTTCATTTCGAAGAATTTCGATTTCCTTATATATATCATCCAATTGTGCCATCTCACAGATTCACTGGAACTCAAGTGATAGCCTGTCAGGCAGATCAACAGATCAGGGTAAGTAACTAAACACAAGTAATAATCTAACCATATACCGGTTGGTTGAAAAATCGAATGAGACGGACGGGAGGGTAGAACATAATCGGGGCAATATCTTAAAATGACATCAAGGAAGCATAACCAAAGGAAGAAGAAAGAAATCGGTCTTTGGCGAGACTTTCTCGACTTATATTACAACCTAATCATCCTCTATAGGAACCTTAGCCAAACTATTACTCGATTCGTCCATGAAAACACTCCTGGGTGTTCAGGTACAAGAATCCACAATAAGGTAATTCACAACTCGAGCCGGCCGGTCCCAAGAGTAAATTACCCATATTAGAGATTCCTACCCAGCATACATATCTAAGGTCCCCAACAATAGACAATTGTTCCACACTTAACAAGTCAATCCCCACAGTCCAAGAACCTTCTCCCGGCACGAGCTCGATAGGAGCTCTGATACCATCTGTGACGACCCCACCTCCCCCTAAGGCGTACCAAAGGGTTCGGCGGACCGCCTGCCCAGCTCTCGCCAGGACTCACTTACTATCTCAATCGAGTCACGAACACACATCCATGAACCATAAATAACAATCCCTATTCAAGCTTATAATTTACATTGATAGAAATCGAGGTACAAAGTCTCAATACACCAAACTAGATCAAAACGAATACAATCCAAATACAACATGTTCCATCCGAGGAATAGCGTGAGTACAAGTCAAAATCAAATAGCTAGTCTATGCTAGACTTTACATATCTCACACCTCGCTCGTACCCCTGAAAGGAAAACAAATGGAGTGGAATGAGCTAAAAGCCCAGTGAGGTTCCAAATAGCAAATTGACCATTATTTATATGTACAAGTTTTCGATATAACAAAGTAACGAGCATAAAGTGTTCATAAATGTGAACAGTAACACGTCAAGTAGCAATCTTAAAATGAGCGAATATAGAAATTTTTCAAAAGAAACAACAATCCAATAAACAATAATCACTCCAAAGTATAAGGATACGGATGACTCTCAGGAGCCAAATTCCCATTGCATTACCAGAAGCTTGATCCCGTAGTAGTTGACACTCCGTCAACTTTCAAGTAAGTAACCAATCCAGTAGAACACCACTTAAACGACTCTCCGTCCACCGTTCAACCCCCAGCTGGGCCCAAAATCCTCAAGAACACGGGTGGTAATACTCGAGTATACCGATTAGTCGAGGAGATATCACTCCACTCGACAATACAAGAGACCCAGGGTTCGTTACCCAATCGACCAAGCCCTTGCCGGCTCGACTAGAGTAACTCGCCACAGGGTTTCTGGAATTCCAGGAAGTGCGCGCATCATAATCAAGTATATCAAGTCAATTGCAACAATAAACAAGTATATCACGTAAGGGCAAGTGCGATAAAGTACACTCTTGCCCTTACAATTCACGTATATAAACATGTAATCAGATTGGTCACGTATCAAGTTCAAGTATCAAGTTCAATTCGGTATTTGAAAGCACTCACCCAAAAGATATAGTGCCTTTACTGGTCACTTTCAGGTTATACTCCGAGTTTGGAGTCCAAATCTGCGATAAAACTCAATTTGAGAACTTTGAAACATGACTAGAGTTCGAAACTTAGACGTTTCGTTCAATAAGAATCAAGAAATTGAAATTCACTTGGAGAATACTCGTGAGATACTCGCTCACTTTTTAAATGATAAAACTTTGTAACATTTATACTTGAAATGGTCATGCGAGTCGAAAGTACAAGGGAAAACGTACTTTGAGCAATCATTATTTCATTTCTCAAGGGTACAAGTTCGGCCAAGTCCTTACTTATATACCTCGGAACAAGAAGACCCAAGTACCCTAGATGGTTCAAGTACTATTCATATCAACTCGACCCAAGTCGCAAGTGTATTTATATAGTCCTCGAGCGTAAATTTGGGCAGCATGCCCTTTGTGTTTACCTAATTTTCCAGCCATTTAGGCTTCATTATTTTTCCTCAACCAAAACCCAACATCACATGTATCAACAATTCATGTCAAGAGCCGTTCCATAGGCTTACAACATCATAAGAACAAGAATTACAATAGTAGCAAGTGCAGAAATACAATCTATCACAAGACAGATTTGACGTATGAATGCGTAAATAACATATCCGAGGCTACGCTTATCGGATTGAGGCGCAACCTATGCCGTTTCGAAGCTAAGACTCAGGGCTACAATGTTCATGAATATCACTAAGTCCAGTTTCTAATGCAACTTAGTCAAATCCTCAAATTACCGAACCAAAATCCAATTCGTCGGCTATTTATCCACACTGCACTGGAATGGACATAACTCAGTGTACACAAGTCCGAATCAGGTTTTCTTTGAGGCATTTTAAAGCTACTTCAGAACACTACAACTTTTATGTTTTGGTCCAGAGCTAAATCAGAATGGATCCTGATCAAAAATCGTGTTAAACTGGACTGAACTGAAGAAACGGACTGCTGGGAAATTCTTAAAACAGTAGGGGTATTTTGGACTTTTCACGTTCTGCGTTGCTCCGATTGAGTTGAAATTTTGTAGGAACCTATAAAATGCCATTCTCTACAACTTTTATTCTTTTACCAAAGGCCAAATCGGCCTCTAACATATAGATACAATTTCGGACAGAATGCTTGGGAAATTTTCCAGAAATCTGGAATTTTTAGCTCTAAGTGTAATTTCCTCAAATTTCTGGTTCTAATCACCACTAAACAACCTTATATAACCTTAATTGCAACATTTACCCATCATACATCACATTGAGCAAAAAATCAGAACCCCTAGTTCATCAAATAAATTGGGGAAAACCTCTAAATCATGCTAATCATCCATGATTCCACCACTATAATTAAACTACTAACTTAATTTAACAAAATCAAAAGCAAAACTTAGAGAGATGAGTTCTCTTACCTTGGTTAGAAGTCTCTAAAAGCAGCCCCAAGCTTTCCTTTTCCAAACTTTCACCACCAAACACTAACTAACCACTCAAAGACAAGATTAATCGGTTTCTTTTGTTTGATTTCTCACCTTGCTGGTGGATTGAAGAAGAAATGGAGAAGAGTTTTGTTTTTCCTCTCTTATTCTTGGAAGAAATTTTGGAAAGTTAGGGTTATGATGAATACATTCTGCCCGAATTTATATGTCCTAGTTAGAGGACGAATTGGCCTTGGTGTAAAACATAAAAGTTGTATGGAATGACATTTTAGAGGTGCTTACAAAATTTTAGGTCAATCGGAGTAGCGTAGCTCATGAAAAGATGGAATTACCCTTGCTGTCCTGTTTCTACCCGAACCTGAGAACTGCGATTGTAATTGGTTATTTTGGTTTGGAATGCTTCAGAATTGGTTGTTGAGGTCTTCTGATGAAATGTAGCCCTGTATCTTAGCTTTCGTATGGATTTGGAATCACTTGGTTTGGACTTAGGTAGCCTGACTTATGATGTTTGACCCAGAATACGGTTTGTGAACCTGTTTTTGCGATTCTGGTGTAGTATCTTGCATTTTGGACCTAGTTACACTCGAAACTAGACTGAGTGGCCTTCTTCAACATTGTAACCCCTTAATTTATGAATATACCTGTAAAATTTCAGGTCAAACGGATTAGTGTATCCTGAGTTATAGACAGAACACTCAGGCCCGTCTTAGACATTAGTTTGTGCTGTGTTTTGAAGTCAGCCTCTGACCGTGCTTTTTTCCGTTTTGATCCCGTATGATCTGGGTGTCAACTCCTTCATAAGAAATGTAGATCTTGGTTTTAGCTTCGAAACGGTATAAAGTACGTCAAAATCTGAGTTCCGTAGCTCCGGTTATGACCAAAACAAGATCGATCATCAGAACTGCCTTGAATCTGGACAGTTCTGACGGGTACTTTGACACTCAAATTTCGTTCTATTCTGAGTGTATTCAGATCTTAGCCAAAACATCGAAGTTTTAGCCTTATGTCTCAGATTTCTAATGCCTTTGGAATTTCCTGATTCGGATTTGTGATCTGGGAGTTATGGTCCAGTAAACATACCCTGTTTGTTACTCTAGAGTGCGAATTCCTGGAACGGTTTTCTGTACTTTGACCTATTTCCGTTTAGATCCAGATTGAGGTGTCTTCATGAAAACTGTAACTCTTCCTCTTAGCTTCGCAACGGTACCTCATGTACCTTGATCCGACACTCGTACCTTCGCTTAGGCTCAAAAAAGTTTTGACGGCAAAATGGCTAGGCCGCCATTCCCGTTTCCGTATGCCGTTTCGCACTCGTATGTGCCGATTTAGCCGTTTTGCTTGTTTTAGGCATATTAGTAGCCGTTTATGATATTATGTGACGCAATCTTCTCTTTCAGACGTTGGTGAGCTAGGTGAAGCCGGTGGGGCCTACTAGCTACTCCTTG
Source organism: Coffea arabica (assembly GCF_036785885.1). NCBI lineage: Eukaryota > Viridiplantae > Streptophyta > Magnoliopsida > Gentianales > Rubiaceae > Coffea > Coffea arabica. Next base: position 35,253,644 of record NC_092331.1, on the reverse strand, counting down.
CGGCACAAATTTCGAACTTTTGCTCTTTTGTTCGTTGAGTAAGTACTCAGGCCGCTCTTATGTGTTAGTTGCTTATGTGTTTCGATATGTATGAAAAGGGTGCCTAGGCGAGGGTGTACTTTATCGTACTCGACCTAAACCCTAATTTACGCACATATTTGTACATGGCATATGTATATGACTCATTTTGGAACTAAACCCCTTGAGCTTGTGGCTCGGGGTGACTTTTGAGTAAATTTTGTGAAGTTTGTGAGTTTGGGGCCCGATCTCATGACCTAGATGGACTATTCGAGCGGGTTAGGGCTTGGTCGAAGTCAGCCCAACCTGGTTTGAGGTCACCAAGTTTGTGAATCCGGTTCACCGATTATGTGGACCAAGTTTGTGACCCGAGCTTGTGAACCAAGCTCAATTTCGTTCGCTCAAGCAAGTTTGTGAGGTGTCTGGCCAGAGAGGGTGATAAGGTGTACTGTGGGAGTACAAGTGAAGTTCTACGGACCATTATTTGTGGTCGACGGAGTGTCGGCAGGAGGTCACGCATGGCAAACGATCTGGCTTTGGAGCCACCTGTATCCTTATTATGTGATGTTACTTTTCTGCTTTTACTTTACTCTTATTGTGTAACTGTTGTTACGTGAAATTTACGCTTTTGCCCCTGTTTACTTACTAAGCATATAGCTTACCCCTTTCCTTTTGTTTTCCTTAGCAGGGGCCGACGCGGGGACTTTTGGCACATACACTAGTATAGTTAAGTTTGCTTGTAATAGTTGGACAATTAGGATGTTTGTTTTTGTTCTGGTGGTTTGTATAAGGACCCTCCTTAGGGTCTACTCTTTGGTTTTGGTTATAATTATAAGGATGTAATAGGATGAGCAGGTACTTTTGAAGAATGTAATTAGAACACTTTTAGGGATTCTATATATTGTATATAGTGCTCTTTTGATTTATCTAGTTTTATTACTTTAAGTTTTGAGTCCTGGCGCGAGCTAGGCAGGCGGCCCGCCGATACCCTTGGGTTCGCCCTTGGGAGAAGTGGGGTCGTCACAATTCAGCCACAGTCTCCTTATAGCACCAATGGCCATCAAAAAATCTTAAATTCTTTCTTTCAAAATAAGCTTTTGAGAAAACTGATGAAGCACTGTCTTTGGAAAATTTTTCAGAAAAAGGTATTTCAAAATGTGCAAAGATAGGAGTCAGAAATCTGCCATAAGAGAGCTTCCTACTACTGTCAGTGCTAATTTTGAGCAGAAACTTGCACATTATAAAATCAAAGTCAATGCGGATTTTTTCAACAAAGCAGTAGAAAAGATAAAGTTCCATTTTGTTTGCATCTGTTCTGTGGCCATCAGTTGGCACCAACAGATTCGAAATGATGGTGAAGATGATCAGATTCTGAGGACTCAGATCATCTAATCTTGCCTCAGCAGGAGTATTGAAGTGAGTTTGAAAATAGGTCATGAGTTTGACAATGTTAAAATGATGGTAGGCAGAAGGAAATTCCTCATATGAAAAGAAATTTGCAATTTTTCCTTTGAAACCAGATTCAATGCTAGTTTTCAGAATGGAATTCACAATGTCAGGAGTTAACGTGATGTCTATAGAGTTGACCCTAGAGATGAGTTCAGTGTGTGATTTACCCTTTCTAAGATTAGCAAAGAATTGATAAAGCATGTCAGGGTAAAAGTGTGAGGCCCCAGTTCGTACTACGTTGATATATTCATTAATTTGGCGGTAACGTTTGGTTTTGGGAGTATTTCGAAAACCCTAAGTAGGAATTACGATTTAAACCCTAAGATCCGGTTAAGATTGAAAACCCGTTTTTTTCTACATTTTATTTATTAGAAAATTCCCCAGATAATTTTTATGAGTAAATATAGTTTTTAGATGATTTTTCTAGTATTAGTTAGTTTTTGAGAAATTAAGAACGTATATCGGATGTGGGACCCACTTGTGTGGGACGGTATAGGATTTAATCTCTTTTGTATAGGTTAATTAATTTTAAGAAGGTTAGAAACCCTAAGTGAGCAAAATCCCTAATGTTATGATTTATTAGAAGTTTTAAGTGGGTTTAAACCTAATTTTGTCCTTGACAAAAAAGTTATTGTTTAACTACTTTTATGTGGGATAAAGTATGCGTAAGTGTAAGTGACTAAGATGAGAAAGTGATTAGTGAAATAATTAAGCGTGATTATATGTTTTAGATTAGATTAAGTTATGACTTATGGAGTAAATTGAAAGGTTATCAAATGTTTGAGGGAAAATGTATATGAAAGAGAAAGTTGAAGTGCAAGGGTGAAAACAACAAATAAAGCATTTTTGTGATTGGTTAGCTATAAGAAATATCTCCCAAAGCTTTGACTATATGTTGTCTTACAACTTATAAGAAACAAGAGAAAACAAAACTAAGAAAAAAAGAAAGGAAGAGCCGAGAGAGAGAGTGAGAGCCGTGAGAAGAGAAGAAAAAAGAAAGCTTGCTTTGGTGCATCATTTTTGTTCTTCAATCTTGAGTTTGGACCTTGGAGAAACAACTTGAGCACTTAATTGTTGTGGGTGATCCTCTACAAAGCTTGAATCAAAGGTAAGAAAGTCTATTTGAAGACTTAAGTTGATTATTGTTTGATGAACTAGTGGTTATTTTGGCATAGGACCCTAGTTGTGCTTGATTGTGGTACCTCTTATGCCTATCACATGTTTTTATGGAGTACTTTGGTTAATTTTAGTGTTATTTGGTTGCTGAAATTTCGGCCAAGAAGAGGAAAGAATTTGGGTTTCTTGCTAATGCTTTCCTTACTTGTTTTAGTTGAGAAATGGACTTGTAGTGGTTATGTTTGATGAATTGCCTCACTTGATTTGGTTGGTTACTTGCAAAAAGCTGATTTGGGTTAAGAAACCCTAAACTCCATTAGGCTAATTTAGCTTAGCTTATGGTTAGTGAGATAGAGTTTGGTTAGTGAGAGGTTGGATTAAGTTCATTGGTGCAAATGAAATTTGGTTAGGGATTATGGTTGATGATTGTTAAATTTGGTATTGACTTGGGAGGGGAATTTCGGACCATTTGTAGGCCTTTTAGATGTTAGTATATGTGTGTTTATTTGGAACAAAAGTGGTTGAAAAACCTGCATAATAACCATGAAAACGAACCATATGTTTGCGACATTTGAAACCGGCAAAATGGGTAAACAGGGCAACCCAGAACCTGAACTTGAGCTCCATGTTTCTTAATGTTCCGTGCTGATTCAGAAGTTTCGTAAAACATGAAATTCGTAGCCCCTTGAGTCCTGAGTATGCCTGCAAAATTTCAGGTCAATCGGATTAGCGTAGCCTGAGTTATCGACGAAATGCTCAAGCCTGTTTTGACCCTCTGATTCTGCGCGTTTTTCTAGTTTCGCTTCTGCCCATGACTTTTCGGTTTTGATTCCCTTCGATCTGGGTGTCGGCTCCTTCATAAGAAGTTTAGATTTTAGTCTCAGCTTCGAAACGGTATAAAGTACGTCAAAAACCGAGTTCCGTAGCTCCGGTTATGATCGAAACGATATCGATCGTCAGAACTGCCCGGTTTTTGGACAGTTCTGACGGGTACTTTGGCACTCGATTTTCGTTCTGTTCTGAATGGATTCAAGTCTTGGCCAAAACATCAAAGTTTTAGCCTTATGTCTCAGCTTTCCAACGCCTCTGGAATTTCTTGATTTCGATTTCTGAGCCGTGAGTTACGGCCTTGCAAACAGGGCCTGTTTGGTAACTCGCAATGAAACAGCTGGAACTGTTTTACGCAATTTTCACCTATACCCATTGAGATCTGGGTTGCGATGTCTTCATGAACATTGTATCCCTTCCTCTTAGCTTCGTAACGGTACCTCATGTACCTTGATCCGATATTCCTAGCCTAAAATTTGACCAAAACGGTTTGAGATGGCCGATTTGGCCATTTCCGTTTGCCGTTCCGCGCGGACGTGTGCGGCCGTTTTGCCGTTTCCGCACTTGCGCGTGCCAATTTTGCCGTTTTGCTTGTTTTAAGTACGTTAGTTGCCGTTTATGATATATTGTGATATAATCTTCGATTTCAGACAGTGGTGAGCTAGGCGGTGCCGGTGGGGCCCACTACTAGCCAACACACAAAGTGAATTCCGCCTTTATACTACTTTTGGTATTTTGAGTAAGTATTCAGGCCGCTCTTATGTGTTAGTTGTTTATGTGTTTCGTTATGTGTAAAAAGGGTACCTAGGCGAGGGTGTACTTTATCGCACTCGATCTAGACCCTAATTTACGCACCAATTTGTACATGACATATGTATGTGAGAAATTTTGGAACAAAAACCCTTGAGCTTGTGGCTCGGGGTGACTTTTGAATACTTTTGTGAATTTTGTGAGTTTGCGGTTGAACTCAATACCTAGATGGACTATTCGAGCCGGTTAGGGCTTGGTCGAAGTCAGTCCAACTTGGTTTGAGGTCACCAAGTTTGTGACCCGAGCTTATGATTAAAGCTCAAGTTTGTGATTTCGTTCGCCTGGGCAAGTTTGTGAGGTGACTGGCCAGTGAGGGTGATAAGGTGTCGGTGGGTGTACCAGTGAAGTTCTACGGACCTTATTTATGGTCGACGGAGTGTCGACAGGAGATCAAGCATGGCAAATGAATTGGCTTTGGAGCCACCCGTATCCTTATTATGTGATGTTACTTTTCTGCTTTTGCTTTACTCTTACTGTGTAAATGTTGCTACGTGAAATTTACGCTTTTGCCCCTGTTTACTTACTAAGCTTTTAGCTTACCCCATTCCGTTTGTTTTCCTTAGCAGGGGCCGACGCGGGTACGTTTGGGGCTCATACACTAGTTTAGTAGATTGGCTTGTAATAGTTGAACTTTTAGGATGTTTGTTTTTATTCTGGTGGTTTGTATTAGGACCCTTCTTAGGGTCTCCCTTTTGGTTTTGGTTGTAATTATACGGATGTGATAGTAAGAGCAGGTACTTTTGGAGAATGTAATTATAACTCTTTTGGGATTGTATATAGTATGTATAGTACTCTTTTGGATTTTCTGGCTTTTATTGCTTTAAGTTTTGAGTCCTGGCGCGAGCTAGGCAGGCGGCCCGCCGATACCCTTGGGTTCGCCCTTGGGAGAAATGGGGTCGTCACAAAAAGACATTAGGAATGGTCAGAAGATGAGTCCATTTCTGGAATTCAAACAGTTTAATGACAGGTTCAAGATCAAGCTTACGAAATTCGTAGGGAATGATGAGCCTTTGGGTGATGAACCCTTTTTGAGAGACTAACTCAAATCTGTCTTTGGCTTCATCATCAATGAATTTTGGGAGATGAGTGGGTTCTGTTATGGGCTGTGTTACTGGATCTTTCCCAAAACGTTTCCCTTTCGAGGTTTGTGTGGCAGATGCCCCAACATTCTGAGCCTCAGACCTTGTCCTTGGAGATTTCCTGGTGGACGGTTCAGGTGTTTACTGATTCTCAGCAATGTTTCGTTCATTCTGCTGATCAACAGAGGGATCAGCAGATTGCTTTTTCTTGGATTGGGGAGTGCTCTTCCTCTTTGCAGTTCTCTTTCTTTTACCAGATGACCTTGTGACAGTTTCATCACCCTGGGTAGCCTGCTCTGGTTCCTTATTTCCACCAACAATGTTCCCTTCAGAGTTCTGCCCTTCCAACTGCTCATCAGATGATTCAGCAGTTGGAGTAACCAATTTTCTTTGGGCAGTTTGCTTCGCTTTACCACCACGGGTCACAATCTTCTTCTTAGGCGCCACAGGAGGTGGTTCCTCAATCTCAATGTCCTCATCTCTAAGCCTAAAGGACCGTCCGGCACTAGTAGATCCACCTCTGATTCTAACCATGATGCAATGTGGATGTGTTTTTGATGCAGAACGTGCTGTACAGAGGAAGAATGCAGTATGAGCAAGAATGAGAATGCACTGAAATGCCGCAGGGAGAGAATTATAAAAAGTTAGGGTTTCGGATGTGAATTGGGAACAATGGGGTAGTTGGGGGTTAGGAGTGATTTTTATGAGTGGTTAATGAGCAATAGTGGTGTAATGGAGTTGGTTGAGTCAATTTCTTGGAACTTGGTTTGATGAGAGAGGAATTTGAATTTCGAATATGAGAGGAAACTGAAAGGTTGCGTCCGAGACTATGGAAGATAATGAACTCGGAAGAATAGGTAACTGCCTTATAGTGCTCAAATTTTTGAGTGTCGGACGTCCGATCGTATTGAAGCGTCCGACACATCCGTCTGAACCAGGATTTTTCTGAAACTGGACGAAGAACACTGTCGGACGTCCGTTCCAATTCATCGGACGTCCGATAAGGATTGACCAAAAAAACAAAACTTAGAATATTTTTTCTGAGACACCCAGTTTTGTTCTCAGGAACACAAATTGATCCAGTGGAAGAGCTTTTGTGAGGATATCAGCGATTTGCTCTTTAGAACAAACAAACTGGACACGGATTACCCCCTTTGAGAAAAGATCGCGAATGAAATGATACTTTATATCAATGTGCTTAGTCCTAGAGTGCTGAATGGGATTTTTTGTCAGATTAATTGCACTAGTGTTGTCACAGTACATAGGTACACATTCATACACTAAACCAAAATCATTCAATGTGTTTTTCATCCATAGCAATTGAGCATAACAAGCACCAGCAGCAACATATTCAGCTTCAGTAGTGGACAATGAGATAGCATTTTATTTTTTACTAAACCAAGATACCAAACAATTTCCAAGAAAGTTGCATATACCAGTAGTACTTTTTCTATCTATTTTACAACCACCGAAATCAGCATCAGAGAATCCATATAAAGGAAGTTCATGACATTTTGGATACCATAAACCAAAGTTTAAGGTTCCTTTAAGATATCTAAAAAAATTTTTTACTGCAATCAAGTGTGATTCCTTTGGACAGGATTGAAATCGAGCACATAAGCATACAGCAAACATGATGTCAAGCCTACTGGCAGTTAAATAAAGTAAACTTCCAATCATACCTCTGTACTTCTTTTCCTCAACTTTCGTACCTTCCTCATCCTTGTCAAGTTTGGTAGAGGTGCACATAGGTGTTCCAACAGGCTTTGAATCCTCCATTCCAAATCTTTTCAGCAGCTCCTTGGTGTATTTTGCTTGATTTATAAATGTTCCATATTGGGTTTGAACCACTTGGAGTCCAAGGAAGAAGTTCAGTTCTCCCATCATGCTCATTTCAAATTCTTTTTGCATGATGATGGAAAAGTCCTTGCACAAGCTCTCATTAGTAGCACCAAATATGATATCATCCACATATATTTGCACAATTAAAAGGTCTCGTGAGCTTTGTTTTGTGAAAAGTGTAGTATCTACAATGCCCCTTTTAAAACCATTTTCAATCAAAAATCCACTCAGACGTTCATACCATGCTCTAGGAGCTTGCTTTAATCCGTATAAAGCTTTTGAGAGTTTAAAAACATGATCTGGATAAGATACATTTTCAAAACCAGGAGGTTGGTCAACATAGACTTCTTGATCTATAAAACCATTCAAGAAAGCACTCTTAACATCCATCTGAAATAACTTAAAATTCTTGAAACATGCAAATGCTAGAAACATTCTTATGGACTCCAGCCTAGCTACAGGTGCAAAGGACTCATCAAAGTCTATCCCCTCTTCTTGAGTGTATCCCTTAGCCACCAGCCTGGCCTTATTTCTAACAACCTCCCCTTTATCATTCATTTTGTTTCTAAAAACCCACTTTGTGCCAATGATAGGATGGTCTTGTGGTCTAGCAACCAGGGTCCAAACCTTGTTTCTTTCAAATTGGATTAACTCTTCTTCCATAGCTAAAATCCAGTGCTCATCATTCAATGCATCAACAACATTTTTAGGTTCAATTTGTGATACTAAAGCAAGATTATCTACTAGGTGTCTAGAAGAACGAGTTCTGACCTTTTCAGATGGATCACCAATTATAAGCTCCCTGGGATGGTTATGAACAAATTTCCAGGTTCTTGGTAGATCATTAGGAGTAGCGGTATCTCTGTCATTCACTTCTCCAGCTGGACTGTCTTGAGTATCAGTATCCTTTAAATCAGTTTCTGGTGAAGCAGAGTCATGATCATTGATTGCTAACTTCTTTAGTTCTTCTTGAACACCTGTATCATCATCTTCACCACAACTCATAGAAATGTCACCATTAGATTCATCAAACGTAATGTGTATCGCTTCCTCTATGATCAGTGTTCTACGATTATAAACTCTGAAGCCTCTTTTGTTTTCACAATATCCCAAGAAAAATCCCTCATCAGATTTTTTGTCAAACTTTCCAATATGTTCCTTGATATTCAAAATGAAACATTTACAACCAAATACTTTAAAGTAACCAACAACAGGTTTTTTGTCAAACATAAGCTGATAGGAGGTTTTGTTCAAAATTGGTCTTAGGAGAACTCTGTTCATGGTATAACAGGCTGTGTTTATGGCTTCAGCCCAAAAATATTTTGGTAAATTGCATTTACTAAGCATGGTTCTAGCAGCCTCTTGGAGAGTTCTATTTTTTCTTTCTACAACTCCATTTTGTTGGGGGACTCTAGCAATAGAGAATTCATGAGTAATGCCATTATGATCACAAAATTCTGGAAAACCACAGAACTTGAATTCTGACCCATTATCACTTATAATCCTAACAATTTTCAAGCCAAGCAGATTTTGCACTTTAGCAAACAATGAAGTAAAATTCTTAAAGGCATCATCTTTATGAGTAAGAAATATCACCCAAGTATATCTAGAGTAATCATCAACAATCACAAAACAATATCTCTTACCACCAAGGCTTGTAGTTTGTGTAGGACCAAACAGGTCAAGGTGCAAAAGTTCAAGTGGTTTTGAAGTAGAAACACATTTCTTGGATTTAAAAGATACCTTGACTTGTTTTCCAAATTGGCAAGCATCACATATCTGGTCCTTTTCAAATTTGATTTTTGGGAGACCTCTAACAAGATCCTTTTTAGAGATTTCCTTTAGGAAATCCATGTTGAAGTGACACAGTCTTCTATGCCATAACCATGGGTCCTCATTTGCTACTTTGAGACATTTGAGATAGGAGGAATCAATTTTTTCAAGAATAACTACATAGACATCATTAACCCTTTTTCCTTTGAAAATAATGTTGAACTTTGAGTCAAATATGAGACATTCAAGCTTTTTGAACAATACAAACAGAGTCCTATCACACAGTTGACTAACACTTAATAAATTGTAGCTCAAATTATCAACGAGAAGAACATTGTGGATAGAGGTTTTACCATTCTTACCAACATCACCAATACCAACAGTTTTGGCTTTGTTATCATCTCCAAACGTTACCTTTCCACTTGCTTTTTGCTTGAGTTTAATGAATTGTGAAGCATCACCAGTCATATGTCTTGAACATCCACTATCAATGAACCATTTTGATTCTTTAGCAATGTTATCCTGATTCACCTACACACAAACCCACAGGATAATACTTGGTACCCTTTACATGTTGGGTCCTTGAGAGTTAGTCTTATGTCTAACTATCCACATCCATCTCATTCCATTCCTCATGTTTTTCTTAACATAACAGTTGCTATTCATGTGACCAGATTGACAACAAAAGTTGCATACTGACATTGGATCAATCAAATGAACAGGTTTAATGAATCTGACTTGCTTTCTCCTGTGGATAGCAAACTCATTTACATTTTGATTCAGTCTTATTTGATGAGTATTAACATAAGGTTCAGTGTCATTCTTTTGATGACAGTTCTGTTTCATATGATGTAACAAATGACATAAATCATCCATCCTTTTTCTTAAGCCACATTGCTCATTTCTGAGTATGTCACATAAATTTTTCTTTTTGTAAAGTTCAGCAATCACATTAGTTTCAGTTCTTTTCAGGTTCTCATTTTCATACTTAAGGCACTTGTTTTGTCGAAAAAGATTTGCATTATCTTGTATTAGAAAGCTAATTTTCTGCTTCAGTTCCTTGTTTTTAACGTAGAATTCTTTCAAGCTGTTATGCATTTTTTCTAGAAAAGAGTTAACATCATCATCAGATTCACTATCACTGTCGGTTTGAGAGTTGCATTGTGTTACCTCTTCATCTCCAATGGCCAAGAAAGCCACTTGAGCAGATTCCTCTTCTTCTTCAACTTCGCCTTCTGAGTTGCAATCATTCCAGGTAATCTGGAAATTGTTGAACTTTGGCTTTCGTTCAACCTTGTTCTGCTTCTTTTTCTTCATTGGACACTCATTTGCATAGTATCCTGGTTGGCCACATTCGAAACACTTATCAGTCAGCTTCTTGTTGAATTCCAGTTTCCCTCTGTTTCTGAAGTCATTAGATTGATTTGGTAAGGAATAGTTGGATCCGCCTTTCCTGAATCTTCTTTTGTTGAGAAATATTTTGAAACCTCTTGTGATGAGTGCAATATCACTGTCATCACCTTTCAAATCATTTTCATCCTGTGAAGCTGTTTCATCTTCGTCTTGTGAAGCTTTCAGAGCAATACTTTTTCTTACTTTTGTGTCTTCTTCATCCTGCATCTTAGATTTAAGTTTCCGTTCGTAAGAGGTTAGAGAGTTAATCAGAGATTCAATGGATAAAGTAGTTAGATCCTTGGCTTCCTCAATGGCAGTCACTTTGCTTTCCCAGTCCTTTGATAGAGCATTCAGAATTTTTCTGTTCTTCTCACCTAGAGAGTACTCCTTCTCAAGCACCTCTAAATCCTTGATCAAATCATTGAATCTACAATACATTTTGTCAATGTTTTCATGAGGCTCCATCTTAAAAGATTCATACTTAGTGACCAGAATGGATTTCTTTTGTTCTCTCACATTCTCGCTTCCCTCATGGATCTCTCTAAGTTTATCCCAAATTTCTTTTGCAGATCTGCAGCCTTTGACTCTAATAGACTCATTTGAGTCTAGTGCACTGTATAGAACGTTCATAGCCTTGGCATTTAGAGTGAGATGAATTCTATCTTCAGCAGTCAGCTCACTTCTAGCCTTTTGTCTCGGCCTATGAGTAGTTTCATCAATAATAGTTGCGTCATATGGACCTTCACTAACAATAAACCACAACTCAATATCAATAGATTGTAAGAATATAATCATCCTTTCCTTCCAGCTCACATAGTTTGATCCATTGAACATTGGAGGTCTAGTAACAGATTGTCCCTCAAAGAACATGACATTGTTGGTTGTCATATCTACTCCCAAGCCGATTGAGCTTAATCTCAAGGAGACCAAACTCTGATACCAATTGTAAGGATCGAAGACAACCTAAGAGAGGGGGTGAATTAGGTTTTCAAAAAAAAAAAAACCAGCTAAGATATAGGTCACTTTTCTTCAAAGCATACCTTTCTTTTCTCAAAGACCACCCAATGGATCAGATTACACGAAAGCACAGTAGGGCCGTTGGATACTCGTCCAACCGACACCCAAGCAATATCCCATGACTGGAATTCAAGAATTCATATAGCAGTACAGTAATACAGTGAAACGGTAAACAGTCATTCACAAGAATAAAAGGAATGAGGGCGGTCAAGTACACCCTCACCCTAATCATTTCCAATAGCCAAACAAGCCTTCAAGGCATCACAATCACATATAGCAAAGCCACATTATAAACATCCAAGTGAGTAGTATACTCACCAATCACGTAAGTGATATTTCATGCACCGTGGTTAAAAAGGTCGCCGTGAACCCTCGTCACGTCCTAAAACACGTAAACAAATGCAATGAGACTCGATAACGAGTCCTAAATCCAAGCCAATCACAACCCCAATGGGTTTCGTATGCATATAGAGGCGTTATAGCAAACCAGAAAATTCAGCAAATGTAACTCATTTGATCCAACAACAAAAACAGTTTTGGCCTCCTAATGCGGTAATGGCACAAAATGCGTTACGCTTATCGGATGAGGGTGTAAGACCCACCATCTCGAAGCTAAAAGACAGGGCTACTACAATGTAGAAGGCCACTCAGTCCAAATCCTAGCACAACTAGGTCAAATATGCAGAATACCCAAACCAGAATCGTAATTGCAGGTTTACAAATCACACAATGCTGTAATCAGTACAACTCAGTCTATACAGGTCCAAATGCATTGATTCCAAAGGCATATGATAGCTAAGACATCAAGATACATTTCATCAGAAGACACTAACATCCAAATCCAAAGCAATTCCAGTCAAAACAGACGATTACAATCGCAGTTCGCACATTCTGATCACCCAGAACAGCAACAGTAAAAATGATATATCTCACTCTACACTACTCAAAATGACCTGAAATTTTACAGGAATCTCAAACACATCAATACCTACAACTTTCATTTTTTAAGAAAAGGCCAATTCGACCTTTAACCATATGATCCAAAACCGGACAGAAAAGGGGGTTATGAAACCCTAACTTTTCACATTTCAATCCAAACTCAAAATTGATTGCAATTTCCTATCATATACATCCACTAGAGGCATAACCCCTTATTACCAACCATCATAAATAACCACAACACCATGATCACATTAAACCAGAAAATTCCTCAAAAAATTGAAAACTTCACCAATTCATTCCAAACCAAGAAATAAACCACAATTTTCAACACTATAGCCACCATTAGGCACAAATTAAACATCATTAGGTGTAAGAGGAAGTGTAAGCACCACTTACCGAGTAAACAAGAGAGAGGAAGTTGTAGAACACCTTAGCTTCTCAAAGAAACTTCACCAAAACACTCACTAACACCAAATGGAGGAATTTTATGGAGTAGAAACTAGTTTAAGCACTTGAGTTGGATGATTGGCACTAAATGGTAGCTAAACTTGGAAGAGTTTTTCTTTCTTCTTTGATAGAGAGGGCCGGCCACCAAGGAGCAAGAAATGGTGATTTTTGGTGGTAATTTTAAGATATTTAACCAATGGGTCAAAAGTCAAAAACATGAATAGTGTTCCTGTAACAGCCCCACTTTCCCCTAAGGCGAACCAAAGGGGTTAGCGGGCTGCCTGCCCAACTCTCGCCAGGACTACGGATCAGTTCACGTCGATCTAATACGTTCCGGAACATACCCACGCGCGTAAACAAGTCAAAATCACAAAATAAAAAAAACGAAAATCGAAGCCGATGATGAACAGTACCGGCCATGTCCGAATCCGGATACTAGGCCGGGAGTAGCCAAATTTTCTTTTGCCGTTTGAAATACAAGTTAATCAGAAATCCAACCAAATGTCAACCAACCATTAATACATTGCAATTCAACATTTACAACCAATTTGGCATGCCAAAAGCTATTCATCATGGATACACATGTGCGGTTTGCCAATCAAAAGATGAGCCCAATACACATTAGGGTTTCATGCAAAGAGCTATTCAACATAGACATATACATGGCTCAATTTGGCAACCAACAGGTATGATCTTCCAAAAATGATCATTTTCCTGTAAGGAAAACAAATGGAGAAAGTGAGCTAAAGCCCAGTGAGCAACTAACACATAAGCAACAAAGATCACTTAAGCATAACCGTTCATTTCAAGTATCCAAATAGGAAGCAAAACAAATCGGTAAAAGGATACGGACGGCTCTCAAGAGCCCATTTCCACGCTTACATTCTTGATCCAATCTCATTGACTCTCCGTCAACGTTTATGAGTACCAACCGTAGAACCCACTTCACTCCCATCCCTTCCACCAAACATACCCCAACCGGACCCGCACTCCAATCAGTAGCTTTTGGTAATACTCGAGTATACCGGAACCAAGAGTCTCATCACTACAAGATTCCCCAGTACAGTCCCCGTGGCATGTCAATTTTCACGACCAAGCCCTCGCCGGCTCGATTCAATTGACTACCTACGGGGTTGAGCTCAGTAATACAGTAAGGCCGTTGGATATTCGTCCAAACGACACCAAATCAGTTTTCCATGAATGGAATTCAATATCTCATATAGCAAGTGCAGTATTTCAGTAAAACGGTAATCAGTCATTAACGGTATCACAAGGGGTGAGGGCGGTCAAGTACACCCTCACCTCAATCAATTCCAATAGCCAAATAAGCCTTCAAGGCATCAAAATCACATATAGCAAAGCCACATTGTAACATTCAAGTGAGTAGTATACTCACCACTCACGTAGGTGATGTTTCATGCACCGTCGTTAAAAAGGACATCGTGAACCCTCGTCACGTCCTAAAACACGTAAACAAATGCAATGAGACTCGATAACGAGTCATAAAGCCATGCCAATCACAACCCCAATAGGGTTTCATATGCAACTATATTAGCCCTAACAACAAAAACAGCTTTGGCCTCCTAATGCGGTAATGGTACAAAATGCGCTACGCTTATCGGATGAGGGTGTAAAACACACCATCTCGAAGCTAAAAGACAGGGCTACAACAATGTAGAAGGCCACTCAGTCCAAATCCTAGCACAACTAAGTCAAAAATGCAGAATACCAAACCAGAACCGTAATTGCAGGTTTACAAATCACATTATGCTGTAATTAGTCCAACTCAGTCTATACAGGTCCAAATGCATTGATTCCAAAGGTATGCAGTAGCTAAGACATCAAGCTACATTTCATCAGAAGACAACAACATCCAAATCCAAAGCAATTCCAGTCAAAACAGACGATTACAATCGCAGTTCGTACATTCTGATCACCCAGAACAGCAACAGTAAAAACGACATATCTCACTCTACACTACTCCAAATGACCTGAAATTCTACAGCCACCTCAAACACATCAATACCTACAACTTTCATGTTTTAAGCAAAGTCCAATTCGGCCTCTAACCCTATGATCCAAAACCGGACAGATTTAGGGGTTATCAACCCTAACTTTTCTCATTTCAATCCAAACCCAAAATTGGTTGCATTTATCACTAATTCACACCTACTAGAGTCTTTATAGACTATTACCAATCATCAAAGATAGCCACAACATCACATTCATATTAAACCAGAAAATTCCTCAAAAATTTAAAAACTTCACCAAATCAACTCAAATCAAGAAATAAATCACACATTCCATCACTCAAGCCACCATTAGGCACAAAATAAGCATCATTAGATATAAGAGGATGTTCAATCATCACTTACCTAGTAAACAAGAGAAGAGGAGTTGTAGACCACCTTAGCTCTTCCAAAAACTTCACCAAACTCACCACTAACACTAAACGGAAAGATTGTATGGAGTGGAAACTAGTTGGTGTGATTGATTTAGATGATTTGAGCTAGTGGAAAGTTTGAAGATTGAAGAAGTTTTCTTCCTTCTTGGCAAGAGAGAGGGCCGGCCACAAGGTGAAAGAAAATGGTGATTTTTTGTGAAATTTTTAGATATTTAACCAATTTTGGTCAAAAGTCAAAAAAGGTGAATAGTGTTCTTAAGTCAAAACCAATCACCAAGTGACACGTGGCACTTCATTAATGCATTCCTATCCTTTCTTTTCTCTCTCACAACAATCATTTCACACACTCTACTTATCTCTTAACACCCGATAAATTTTACACAGTATCCGACACTTAACCTTATTGGCCGAATTTTTTCCGAACTTTTCGCACTAGTGGGTCCCACGTCCATTATATATCCGTAATTTTTCAAAAACTATCCAATACTAGAAAAATCATCTAAAAACTATAATTACTCATAAAATCCAGCAAGAAAATTTTCCTAAGCCAGAAAATGCAGAAAACATGCCATTAAAGGAGAAAAACCCTAGGAAAAACATTAAGGGAAAATACGGGTTCTCACAGTTCCATAAATTCCACCCAATGATATTGTGACACTTGGCGCCTCTTTAAATGCATTTCTATCCTTTGGTCACCTCTCACATCAATCACTTCACCTCCTCTACTTATCTCTTAACACCCGATAAAGTTTACACAGTATCCGAAACTTAACCTTATTGGCCGAATTTTTCCGAACTTTTCGCACTAGTGGGGCCCACGTCCATAATCTATCCGTAATTTTTCAAAAACTACCCAATGCTAGAAAAATCATCTAAAAACTATAATTACTCATAAAATCCACCAAGAAAATTTTCTAAGCCAGAAAATGCAGAAAACATGCAATTAAAGGGGAAAAATCCTAGGAAAATTATTAGGGAAAATACGGGTTCTCACACTCTCTCCCCCTTAAAAGAATTTCGTCCTCGAAATTTCTCACCTTAACTCCCAAAAAGGTTTGGATACTTCTTTCGCATCTCTTCCTCCACTTCCCAAGTAGCTTCCTCTATCCCATGGTTTCTCCATAGCACTTTTACTAACGGAATCTGCTTGGTTCTGAGCTCTTTGACTTTACGGTCAAGCACTTGGACAGGTTTCTCTTCGTAAGCAAGCGATTCATCTACTTCAATCTCCTCCGGTTGTAATACATGGGATGGGTCAGGATGATACTTCTTTAACATCGAGACGTGAAACACATCGTGGATTCGAGAGAGACTGGATGGCAGTTCCAATCGATACGCGACCGCTCCTACTCTCTGCAGGATCTTGTAGGGTCCGACGTACCGTGGTTGAAGCTTCTTTCCTTTGCCCGCTGTAAGACTTCGTAAGGGTGTGATCTTGAGAAACACGTGGTCTCCAACTTCAAACTCCAAGTCTTTTCTTCGATTATCCGCGTAGCTCTTTTGTCGACTTTGAGCTGTTTGAAGTCGTTGCCGTATCAACTTGACCTTCTCTTGAGCCTCTTCCATCCATGGAATAGTTGCCGGGTCTAGTGCTTTCTTTTCGCCAACTTCGTCCCAGTAAATCGGCGAGCGGCATTTGCGTCCGTAGAGAGCTTCGTATGGAGCCATTTGAATCGACGAATGGAAGCTATTGTTGTACGCAAACTCTACTAAGGTCATGTGTTGACCCCAGTTGCCTCCGAAATCCAGAATGCAAGTTCGTAGCATGTCCTCGAGAGTTTGAATTGTCCGCTCTGACTGTCCATCCGTCTGAGGGTGATTGGTCGTGCTCAAATTGAGTTTAGTCCCCAGGGTTTCTTGAAACTTCTGCCAAAACCGAGATACGAACCGTGGATCCCGATCAGAGACGATGCTCACAGGCACGCCGTGTAGCCTTACGATTTCATCCATGTACAGTCGAGCCAACTTGTCCATGGAATACTTCATGTTCACCGGCAAGAAATGGGCCGACTTGGTTAAGCGATCAACGATTACCTAAACGGCATCGTGTCCTCGTTGCGTCCTCGGTAAACCGGAAACGAAGTCGATTGTGATGTTTTCCCACTTCCACTCGGGTATCTCCAAGGGTTGTAACAGACCCGATGGTTTTTGATGTTCCGCTTTCACCTGTTGGCAAACGAGACATCTTTGCACGTACTGAGCGATTTCCCTCTTCATATTGTCCCACCAATAGGTTCCTTTCAGGTCTTGATACATCTTGCTGCTGCCCGGATGGATTGTATACTTGGACCGATGGGCTTCCTCCAAAATTTCCGGTTTTAACGACTCCTCCTTCGGTACCACTATTCGGTTTCGATATTTCAAAATACCCTCAGGACTCAAATTGAAGTCCGTTGTTTCTCCCTTCTCCACTTTCTCTCTCCACTTCTTCACCTTCAAATCTTCGTTTTGCGCCTCTTTAATGCGTTCCAGTAGAGTGGAGGTTACCCTAACATTGCTAAATAGCACCTTATGGCTCCCAAGACAGGGTCTCCACTCACACACAGATTCTAATAAATCCCACTCTTTAATCATCAGTCCTGCTACTTATACCTTACGACTCAAGGCATCGGCTACCACATTTGCCTTTCCCGGATGATAGTTGATTGTGCAGTCGTAGTCTTCCAAAAATTCCATCCACCGTCGTTGCCTCATGTTCAGTTCCTTCTGGGAGAAAAGGTACCTAAGACTCTTATGATCCGAGTACACTTCAAAGGTCACCCCGTATAGGTAATGCCTCCATTTTTTCAGAGCAAACACAACCGCGGCTAGTTCCAGATCGTGGGTCGGGTAATTCTGCTCGTGAAGCTTCAATTTCCTAGAGGCAAAAGAAATTACATTACGGTTCTGCATCAAAACGCACCCTAGGCCTTCTCGCGACGCATCTGCATACACCGCGAACCCGTCCACTCCATTTGGCAAGACTAGTACTGGAGCCGTTGTCAATCTTCTCTTTAATTCCTGAAAACTTGTTTCGCATCGGGCGTTCCAAATAAATCGACCATGCTTCTTCGTCAGGTCAGTTAAAGGTCCTGCTAGTTTGGAGAAATCTTTAATGAAACGGCGGTAGTACCCAGCTAGCCCTAGAAAGCTACGAATTTCCGTGGGAGTTTCTGGTCTCTTCCAATTTGTCACGGCCTCTACCTTTGCCGGGTCCCCCGAGATACCTTCGTGGGAGATTACGTGCCCTAGGAATGCTACCTTCTCCAACCAAAACTTGCATTTACTAAACTTGGCGTACAGCTGATGTTCCCTTAACGTCTGCAACACCACTCTCAAATGCTCCTCATGCTCCTCGCGTGTCTTAGAGTAGACCAAAATGTCATCGATGAACACAACGACAAATCGGTCTAGATAGGGTTTGAAAACCCTATGCATTAGGTCCATAAAGGCGGCAGGAGCATTAGTCAGTCCAAAGGGCATAACGGCAAACTCGAAATGCCCATATCTCGAGTTGAAAGCAGTTTTTGGTATATCCTCCTTTCGAATCAACAACTGATAATATCCCTGTCGGAGGTCCAACTTTGAGAAGACCACTGCTCCTTGCAGCTGGTCGAACAACTCGTCAATGTGAGGCAGTGGATATTTATTCTTGATCGTAACATTGTTCAGCCCCCGATAGTCAATACACATCCTCAAGGTTCCGTCCTTTTTCTTCACAAATAGGACAGGAGCTCCCCAAGGAGACCCACTCTCATGAATGAATCCCCGCTCCAAAAGATCTTGTAATTGCAACTTAAGCTCCTTAAGTTCCGCAGGCGCCATTCGGTAAGGGGTTTTTGAGATAGGTGAGGTTCCAGGTAACAGATCTATTTGGAATTCTATCTCCCGTTCTGGAGGTAAAGCTACTAACTCATCAGGGAATACATCCGGAAATTCCCTCACTACGGCCACGTCTTCCACTTTTAACTTATCCGTAGGGGTGTTAATCAAAAAGGCCAAAAATCCTTGCGCCCCTCTACTTATCAGTTTCCTAGCTCGAATGCCCGAAATTAAAGCAGATGAGGCTAACCTACCCCTTATATCCAACCTTAAGGTTGCCTCGCCAGGAATGTGAAATTCTACCACCTTCGTTTTACAATCCAATTGAGCGTTATATTTGGCTAGCCAGTCCATACCCAGAATCACGTCATACCCCTTAATGGACAAGCTTATCAGGTCTCCTAAAAACCTTTTTTCACCTACCTATACCTCACAATCCCTATAAACCATACTAGTCACCAACCGTTGATTCCCCGTGGGTGTACTAACCTCTAGGTCATATGGTAAACTAGCAAGTTTTATATCGATGCCACACATGAAATCAGGGTTAACAAACGAATGAGTGGCACCAGGATCAATTAAAACTTTGGCAAAGCGGTGGAAAATAGGGATCGTACCTTCTACGACCTCCGAAGACTCTGGGACCTGTTGGGGCTCTAAGGAGTACACCCTAGCTGGCACTTTCGGTTTGGACCCATCTCCCTTCGTTGGTCCAGTATTGGTCCTCGGCGGTGGTTGGCTTCCCTTTCCATCTTGTTTCAGGACCGGGCAAGTAGCCAATTGGTGGTCTGCGCTTCCACAACGCAGACATTTGCCTTGTTTCCTCCAGCAGTTATCTTCGGTGTGGTTTGCCTTCCCGCAATGCCCGCAGGGACCGCGAGGTGCTGAAACCGAGCCACTCTGAGCATTTCCCCTTTGTCCTCGCCCAGTTTGGCCACCCCTGAATGGAGTCCCTCTACCAGAACCAGATTGTCGACCACCTCCCGTTCCTCGTCCAAATTTAGCAGGAGCGCTCTTATCACCCTGTCCAGAACTACTCCCAGGAAAGCCACGCTTCGTGGCCTGAAAGTTCCGGACTTGCAACCGTGCACTTTCAACCCGTTGGGCCTTTTCTACAACCTCGCTAAACGCAGTGATTTGAGCCACTGTGAGGTCTTTTTGAATCTCAACATTCAAACCCTGAATAAAACGCCTAATCCGTCGTTGTTCAGTCATGATTAACTCAGGCGCAAACTTGGACAAGCGGGTGAATTGACTCTCGTATTCCGCTACAGTTTGAGCCCCTTGGCGGAGCCTAATAAACTCGTCCTCCTTCCTCTCTTGGACTAGAGGAGGGAAGAACTTCGCATTAAACTCTCGAATAAAATTCACCCAAGTCCTGGGCGTCTGTTCCCGTTCCCATTTCTGTCGGATCACGTTCCACCAGGAACGGGCCGCCCCCTCAAGCTGGAACACGGCAAACGTCACCTGCCGTTCGTCAGGGTAATGTAGGGCTGCAAAGATATCAACCATCTTTTCAAGCCACCTCTCGGTAATGTCCGGGTCGGGTCCCCCAACAAACTTTGGCGGAGCTAACTTTTGGAAGCGTTCGAGAGCTCTATCTTCGTTCTCGACATGATGGCCAGGGTTTTCGGGGTTTCCAGGGTTAGGGTTTGGGTTCTGGGCTTGTTGCTGCACTACTTGTGATAGCAGGTTTGTCATTTGCTGCATAGCAGCAGCTATCTGTACGTTAGGGTCGGCTTGGGGTTCAGGATCAGGTCCAGTCGAGGTTTCCCCCGTACCCCTAACCGGTGTGGGTTGTCTAGTTCCGCGCCCACGTCCCCGACCACTCCGAGTACCTTCCATAAGTTTTACTTGGTCTTGGTCTAAGCAAGAGTACTAAGCCAAAATAATGACAAGGCATATAAGTAATACGCAACACTTGCACAATAACACATACTTATACATTGCAAACATGATCACAAACATATATATACAACCAAGCAAGATCAAGCCACACACATATATACAATCAGTCAAGTCATGTACAGACAAGTCAGTAACAAACATAAACGATCCTCCGAGGATTGGCCTTATCAAAAGACATTTACACGTAGCTAGTACAACAACCAAAACGACTAGCTAAGGCTCTATCCCTAACCCTATGTACATACAAAAACCACCAAACTATCCCAAAAGAAGCCTAGAAGTCAAGGCCTAGTCAGTTGCCGGAGTCTGGGACCCAAGCGACGGGGTAGACTCCTCCCCAGCCTCGGCCCCCGCCCACGAAGCTTCATCGCTATACTCCTCAAGGCCATCGTCAGAAAGAGTAAGGATCGACTCAGCGCGACCCCTGACTTGGCGAGCTCGCTTAATCTCGCGCTCTCGAGCCTCCCTCAGTTGAGCGCAGATATCGTCAACTCTACCCTCGACCTCAATCACGTCGTATTCTAGCTCCTTAATACGTGCAGCTTGCTTCTCGCTGGTCGCCCTATCCTGGATCGCCTCGACCTCAAGTCGAGCATTCTCCCTAGCCAACACGTTACGCTCCTTGTCCAGAGCAAACACAAGAGCGTTCGGATAGGAATACTTCGGTTTACATGCACACCGTCGAAGACGGTTAGACGGGCTCCAGCGGATAACGGCCCCTCCCGGCCGTCTCTGATATGGGATCACGGGAAGTGCTCTGCGGGGTCTCACGCCCGAAGGACTAGCACTAGAGTCACCCTGTCCAGCCATCCTACACCACAAGAACAATTAACCATAAATAGAAGCTTAAAGGCCATAAACAACAAATCCTCAAATCAAACAGTCCTATAACACCCAGGCTAATTCAAACCTAGGCTCTGATACCACCTGTGACAGCCCCACCTTCCCCTAAGGCGAACCAAAGGGGTTAGCGGACTGCCTGCCCAGCTCTCGCCAGGACTAACGAGCAGAACACGCGATCTAAAACGTTTCGGGAAAGTAAAAGCGCGCGCGAACAATCCACAAGTACCAAAATAACAAAATAATAAAAAAAAACGAAAATGATGACTAGTGCCTGGAATAGTAGAATCCGGAATCCCACCAAACATTAATACACAGCAATTCAACATTTACAACCAAATCGGCATGTCAAAACTATTCATCATAGGTAGACAAGGTTCGGTTTGCCAATCAAAAGATGAACCCAATACACATTAGGGTTTCATGCAAAGAGCTATTCAAAATAAACATATACATGGCTCAATTTGGCAACCAACAAGTATGATCTTCCAAAAATGATCATTTTCCTGTAAGGAAAACAAATGGAACGGAGTGAGCTAAAGCTCAGTGAGCAACTATCACAAATCAACCAAGATCACTTAAGCATAACCGTTCATTTCAAGTATACAAATAAGAAGCAAAACAAATAGGTAAAAGGATACCGACGGCTCTCAAGAGCCCATTTCCACGCTTACATTCTTGATCCAACTTCATTGACCCTCCGTCAATGTTAAAAGTACCAAACCGTAGACCTCACTTCACTTCCATTCCTTCCACCCAACATACCCCATCCGGGCCCGCACTCCAAGCAGTAGCTTTAGGTGATACTCGAGTACACCGGAACCAAGGGTCTCATTACCACAAGATTCCCATATCAGTCCCCGTGGCGAGTCAATTTTCACGACCAAGCCCTCGCTGGCTCGATTCAATTGACCACCAACGGGGTCGAGCTCAGTAGTACAGTAGGGCCGTTGGATACTCGTCCAACCGACACCCAAGCAATATCCCATGACTGGAATTCAAGAATTCATATAGCAGTACAGTAATACAGTGAAACGGTAAACAGTCATTCACAAGAATAAAAGGAATGAGGGCGGTCAAGTACACCCTCACCCTAATCATTTCCAATAGCCAAACAAGCCTTCAAGGCATCACAATCACATATAGCAAAGCCACATTATAAACATCCAAGTGAGTAGTATACTCACCAATCACGTAAGTGATATTTCATGCACCGTGGTTAAAAAGGTCGCCGTGAACCCTCGTCACGTCCTAAAACACGTAAACAAATGCAATGAGACTCGATAACGAGTCCTAAAGCCAAGCCAATCACAACCCCAATGGGTTTCATATGCATATAGAGGCATTATAGCAAACCAGAAAATTCAGCAAATGTAACTCATTTGATCCAACAACAAAAACAGTTTTGGCCTCCTAATGCGGTAATGACACAAAATGCGCTACGCTTATCGGATGAGGGTGTAAGACCCACCATCTCGAAGCTAAAAGACAGGGCTACTACAATGTAGAAGGCCACTCAGTCCAAATCCTAGCACAACTAGGTCAAATGTGCAGAATACCCAAACCAGAATCGTAATTGCAGGTTTGCAAATCACACAATGCTGTAATCAGTACAACTCAGTCTATACAGGTCCAAATGCATTGATTACAAAGGCATATGATAGCTAAGACATCAAGCTACATTTCATCAGAAGACACCAACATCCAAATCCAAAGCAATTCCAGTCAAAACAGACGATTACAATCGCAGTTCGCACATTCTGATCACCCAGAACAGAAACAGTAAAAATGATATATCTCACTCTACACTACTCCAAATGACCTGAAATTTTACAGGCATCTCAAACACATCAATACCTACAACTGTCATGTTTTAAGCAAAGTCCAATTCGGCCTCTAACCATATGATCCAAAATCGGACAGAAAAGGGGGTTATGAAACCCTAACTTTTCACATTTCAATCCAAACTCAAAATTGATTGCAATTTCCAATCATATACATCCACTAGAGGCATAACCCCTTATTACCAACCATCATAAATAACCACAACACCATGATCACATTAAACCAGAAAATTCCTCAAAAAATTGAAAACTTCACCAATTCATTCCAAACCAAGAAATAAACCACAATTTTCAACACTATAGCCACCATTAGGCACAAATTAAACATCATTAGGTGTAAGAGGAAGTGTAAGCACCACTTACCAAGTAAACAAGAGAGAGGAAGTTGTAGAACACCTTAGCTTCTCAAAGAAACTTCACCAAAACACTCACTAACACCAAATGGAGGAATTTTATGGAGTAGAAACTAGTTTAAGCACTTGAGTTGGATGATTGGCACTAAATGGTAGCTAAACTTGGAAGAGTTTTTCTTTCTTCTTTGATAGAGAGGGCCGGCCACCAAGGAGCAAGAAATGGTGATTTTTGGTGGTAATTTTAAGATATTTAACCAATGGGTCAAAAGTCAAAAACATGAATAGTGTTCCATAAAGTCCACCCAATGATATTGTGACACTTGGCACCTCTTTAAATGCATTTCTATCCTTTGGTCACCTCTCACATCAATCACTTCACCTCCTCTACTTATCTCTTAACACCCGATAAAGTTTACACACTATCCGAAACTTAACCTTATTGGCCGAATTTTTCCGAACTTTTCGCACTAGTGGGGCCCACGTCCATAATCTATCCGTAATTTTTCAAAAACTACCCAATGCTAGAAAAATCATCTAAAACCTATAATTACTCATAAAATCCACCAAGAAAATTTTCTAAGCCAGAAAATGCAGAAAACATGCAATTAAAGGGGAAAAATCCTAGGAAAATTATTAGGGAAAATACGGGTTCTCACAAATTCGGCCTCTAACTAGGAGATAAAAATTCGGACAGAATGTTCCTTCACAAAACCTAATTTTCTGAAATTTCTTCCAAAACAGAAATTGATTGCAATTGATCACTTTTTCCACCTCATAGAGTCCTTAAACATCATTTCCAATCATCATATATAACCACACAACCATGTTCATATTAAAACAGAAAAATCCCCGAAAATAATAAAACTTCATCACTTCAACCACAAATCAAGAAATAATCCATCAAACCATCTCTTTAGCCATCACAAGTCACTAATTTAGCATAATCAAGAACAAAGAAAGGATTGCTAGACATGAACCTTGAAATATCAAGAAAGTTGATGGCTTAGTCCTTTGCCTTCTCTAATCACTCCACCACTACCTTCAATCTTCCTAAACAAGTGACTTTTGTGGAGGAATTTGAAAGTTTAACGGTTGATTCACAAGATTGAGCAAGAAATGGAGTTGGAGTTGAAGGCTTTCTTCTTGTATTTTTGCTCCAAGAGGTTCGGCCAAGCTTGCAGAAATTTAGGTGCTTTTTGGGTCAAAATTGAGTATTAGTAAAGGTAAGAAATAATGGTCAAAGTCAAGGTTGAATAGGAAGGTGACACTTGTCACCCTTTAGGTTTAAAACTTATCTTTTTGTCTCTCCAATACAAATATCTTAACACTTTGTAAAATAATATCACTTAATACAAAATTCCAACAAGTTGTCAAAAATATAATGCATTTACCGCACTTGCGGGTCCCACGTTCAAAACACGCTCTTAATTTCTCAAAAACTAACCGATACTAGAAAAATCATTTTAAAACTATCTTTGCTCATAAACTTTATTTGGGGAATTTTTCTAATCAAGAAAATATAGAAAAGGCGGGCGATTAAAAAAAAATAAAATAAAATAAGCCCTAGAAAATTTAGAAAATTTTCGGGTTCTCACTCTTATTCTTTCGGGGCGTCACAGAAGGACTTAGAATTTGCAGTTGGAGATCTAGTATTTCTTAAGATTACACCTCTGAAAGCAAGTTTAATGTCTGGGAAGGGAAAGAAGTTACAACTGAGATTTGTGGGACTTTATAAGGTTATCCAACGCGTGGGGAATGTAGCATATAAGTTGGAATTGCCACCGAGTCTGTCTCGGATTCATAATGTGTTTCATGTGTCCATGCTTAAGAAATATCATCCAGACCCTTCTCATATTTTGCAACCAAAAAGTATTGAAATTGATGAGACTTTGACCTATGAGGAGAAACCGGTAAAGCTTCTGGAAAGGAAGGTGAAGGAATTGCGAAATAAGCGGATACCATTGGTAAAAGTTCTTTGGAGGAATCATGGAATAGAAGAAGCGACCTGGGAAGTTGAAGAAACAATTCGAGAAAAGTATCCAGACCTGTTCGCAGATCAAGGTAGATTTCGAGGACGAAATTTTCTTAAGGGGGAGAGGATGTGAAGACTCACAAAATTTATCCATTTTAAACTCCTAATTCTATCTCATTTAATTATTTATTTGGCCAATTGTCCTGAATATTATTTTCTAACCTTTTTAGACCTAATTATAGGGATCTATAGCTTAGTTATATTTTTAAAGTGACTTGTTTCAAAATTTAATTTTTGAAAGCTCGTTAAGTGAAAATAGTGAATGCGCGTTTGGAGTCTATAATCGATTCGAGAATACAATAAGTTTGGAAAATTGGAGACTTCTACATTAGTTTTAAAATAAATATTTTTATGTTTAAGTGTTCAAGTGTTAGTTAGTTATACTATCGTTACAAGAATTTCTTGAAATTTCCACTTTATCGCGCACAAGTCGGAAGTACGCGTTTTTACGCGCGCGATTAATTGAGGGACTTAAAACCATTATTTCTAGACCATTAAGAGTGGATAATAATAGTATGAATACAAGTGCATTAGAGGTTTAGTGCACTAGTGAAACAAACTCGAGAGGAATCAAGCACAAAACACACGTGTGTGCGTGCGCGCGCGAGGGAGAGTTGACTTTTGCTCAATTTTGGACCACACATTAAAGCTTCTCTTGGAAGCTTCATTTTGATCAAAACTCTCTCTCTCTTCACTCCATTCCAGCGGGCCAAAGGAGAAGAAAAACAACCCCAAAGCTCTTCCAATTTCTTCTTCATTTCTTCATCAAATCTCCACCAAATCACACCAAAATTTAACCACACTTTGCTAAGTACTTGGTAATCATCTTAAGCTACCAAAAGAGCTTCATTTCCACGGCTTTTCTTGAGCATCTTCGGACCGAAATTTCTGCTTGAAGTCACCAACAAAAGTAAGTGATGATCAACCTTGAAAATCTTGATTTATGGAAGTTCTATTGCACATATAAGCTCATGCATGGATGTGGGTAGCTTTATTTATGTTGGAAAGTTGATGTGTGGGATCTATGAACTCCCACTATGGTTGGATGGACTGATTTGATGAGTTATGATGTTATTAATGTTGGTTTAGTGCTTAATCTAGTGGAATAATGTTGTGTTGTTGGTGGAAACTCAAAGGATGTGAAGAGGGAAATTTTTCCATTTCTGCCCCTGTCATTCCTGTGACCTTTAGTGCATTTTTTGGTGGTTCTAATGACTTTTTTCTGATGTATATGTGTAATATAGGTTGTGTACGAAGTTTCATCAAAACATTTCGTGATTTGGTTGGCCAAATGTTGTGATTTCGGAAGTCTAGCAAAACTGGAATTTTTCCCGTAACTGCTCTGGCAGTGTTTTTCAAACAGCTATAAATTTTTACTCCGATGTCGAAATCGAGTATCATTTCTGGAAATGGAAACTAGACATTCCCAGATTTCCAACGGTATAAAATGCACATTCTGATTCCACCTGAATTGTCCATACCAATCGTTTGAACATGACTGTCCTGTTTCACGTCTACACTGGGAGCTCTATTTTGAGCAGCAAATTGATGTTCAAATATGAGCTAGCTGTGGACAGATTTTGGAAATGATTTCTTCTAAGAAATTGTAGCTTTATAAATTTAGTTTTCAACGCCACTGACCACTTTCAATTCCAAGTTGAATTGAGTGAGTTGTGACCGAAATCCGAAACTGACTCAATGATTTGAAACCCTCTTTTGGCTAGCAAATGTCTAAATCTTGATTGGGACTTGTTGTTTCGAAATTCTTGGGGTTAATCACTTACCAAATGTATCTTGGATGTTTCTTAGACATTACCTACACAAAGGAACCGTGTTTGAGACATTTTTTTTGGCCAAACGTTTTGAAAACGGAAAACTCATGTACAAGGCAGATTTGCTTTGGAAATTTGGAAACTTTGGTGATCTGGTTAACCAACTTTCCGTGCGTATTTTTTCATGAAAATTGATAGAGGAATATCTCTCATATGGTACCATTCCGAGTTCATTTCAATGCTCAAACAAAGTCCCAAAGTTTGTAACTTGAACCTGGAAATTTGCCGAACCGTCTCAATTTTCATCAACTTTGAGCCATTATATCTTGCTGCTCAAAACTCCGATTCTTGTTCCGCTTGTTTTGTTTTAAACTTTGATTACAAATCTAATTGAGTTTCAAATCTGAGAGGCTAGTTCAAATTATGTGAATTTTACCGAATTTCCAAAGTTGGCGAAAAACCAACCTCAAAACTGTCTCGGAAGCCTAAAACAATAACTTTGAGGCAATTTTTTGAATACCTTTCGTTGGGAATCATGAGAAAGTGTATTCTAGGAACTTTTAGTACTTTGGAAGAATTTTCCAACGGTACCAAGTTTTCCAATTTTGGACTTGTAATAAGTGAGATACGATTTTTCAAAGATCTCATATCAAAGCTGAAATTTTTGAAATTTAAGGAAATGGAGGTTTTCGAATTCTCCTTTTTCCCTCGATATCACTTGAACGTTTTATACTTGATTTCGAAGATGAAAACTCGATTTATCTTGTGCTTTAAAAATCCCACTTTTGAGCCTTGATTCGCGAGTAATTTAGGCTCGCTTTTGTGAAATTTTCTTAGATTGTACAAGTGTACAATCATTCGTGATAATTGGGGTTTATATGTGATAGTTCACTATTAATTGCTCAGGCTCTCACGAGGACCTTCAAGAGGATCTCACGGTGAACGGCTAAACTTCAAGTGACATTTCTTCCTTGTTTACTTGGTGAGTGTCAAGTGTATGAATACTTGATACATGCTTAATTGCTATAATTGATTGGAGATTTTGAAAATGGAGGCGAGTGTGTACTTTACCGCACTCGTTCTTATTTGAAAAGAATGACTCATGATTGACATGAAATGAATGAATTATTAATGACTTGATGGAATGGAATGAAATGATTAAATGCTTGAATGAAATGAAATTGTATGCTATGGCTGCATACATCGTTGGAGTGAATCTCCTCGACTCTCAAATGTACATGGGGGACGCCCAAACTCATAGGCCGACCTTGGGACTCAAGCCGGCATGGTCTTGGTCGGGAACCTCGGTGAGCCATGAGAATAACATGATAAGCTTGATCTATTGAAGATATCTTGCTTGGCCTACTCGTGCAGTAGTGCCTTTTTCGTCGTTCGGGCCCGGTGGGGGTTTGTAAGGTGGATGGACATGAGAAGTAAGTGGAGTTCTACGGATTGGAAATATCGACTCGGTTGACGGAGAGTCATCACGGGAAGATATACGAATGAAATTTGCAAAGCAAGTGGAAATTAGCTCCTGAGAGCTACAATATCCTTGAATTGTTTCTGTTTACTTTTCTCACTCGAATTATTATTTATTGCACTATTATTTCTCTACTTGTTGAATTGGGATTGTTACTTGAACTCTGCATGTGTGTTCTTGGCCTCACGAGCGTTTTGCTCACCCTGTAGTTTTGTTTTCCTTAACAGGAAAGGATCGGAAGTGAATATCGGAGAAACCCCTTTTTAATGAACTTTTGTATTAGAGTTTTCAATGTACTTGGCTAGACTCTGGATTATTGCATATTTTGGGGATTTGATGTAACTGTTGGATCCAATGTAAGGATTTGGATCATTGTTGTATATTGTTAAATTGAAAGTTTTTCGCACTTTCTTACTTATACAATCGTGGTGGCTAGTATTTCATTAAGCTTGAACGGGTTTTGTCTTGAGTCCTAGCGAGAGCAGGGCAGGCATTCCGTGGATACCCTTTGGTTCGCCTTAGGGAGAAGTGGGGGCGTCACAGGAGTGTTATCTCCTCGACTAATCGGTATGCTCGAGTATTACCACACGTGTTTATCTTGTCGTTCGAGCCCTGTAAGGGGGTTGATTGGTAGATGGAGATTGAAGTTAAAGTGGTGTACTACTGGACTGGTTACTTTACTTGAAAGTTGACGGAGTGTCAACTACTACTTGATCAAGCTATGATGAAGCAACGGAAATTTGGCTCTTAAGAGCCATCTGTATCCTTATACTTTGAAATAATTATTACTTGTCGTGTTATTGTTTCTTTTTATGAATTTTTACACTCGCTCATTTTAAGAGTTCAAGTTTTACATATGGCCAACTTGCTACTTGGGTTTGCATGAAGTTTTGGAACCTCACTGAGTTTTAACTCACTCTATTCCATTAAATTTGTTTTCCTTACAGGGGGTACGAGTGAGGGTGTGAAACTGGTACAAGTTAGCATGGTTTTGTTTTTGAAGTTTTGCAATTGTTCTTGCGCTAGTGCTCAATTAGGGTTGAATGTATCTGGAATTCATATCTTTTGTTATATTTGGGATTGTATGAATGTTTGAAATAGAGATGAATGTACATGTACGTTCCAAACTTGGGAACTGTTATTCCATTTTCGCTTGAGGTTGTGAACTATTTTATTTGAAATAAGTGAGCGAGTCCTGCCGAGAGCTGGGCAGGCGGTCCGCTAAACCCTGGGGTACGTCCTAGGAGGAGGTAGGGTCGTCACAAATGCACATTGAACCTACTAGTTGAGTTATCTTTGAGACAGTGGGAGGAAAAATATTCTCTATAAGAAATTGAAGTTCTCTAGTTACTATGTTGTATACCTACAAGAGTTTAAGGATGAATTGTGTAACGTTTTCATAAGGTGCAAATGGAGAAATCTCTATATTCAGGAATAATGTCTCCAATTACCACAAAATCTCTAACAAATTTTGAGAGATTTTAATTGGGGTAATTATGGCACTAGTAACTCACTATTAGAGTTACATTGGATAAATATGAAAACAAATGTCCTTAATGTGACTCTTGATAATTTGGCATACACATGTGTCAAGATAGCACATTTGTAGAGAGTGCAATTTAAATCAAATTTTTGCTTCTCTAGAGTATAGTAATTTATTCTTCATTTGATCTTAGAAGAATTTTCTAGTAAATTAATATACATTAAGATTATTGGTGTGAGACCCCGAAAATTTACTTGTCTTTATTATCCTTATGTGAACTCACTTACCTTTGATTCTTGGTTGCTTTAATGGTTGAATTTGAGCTATGGAAGTGAATTTTGTTAAGAAAAGGTTCATAATCTCAAGTTGTTAGAAAATCTAGAAATTTTCGCAGGAGGCTCTGCGCAGTTTTGGGAAATTGGCTATAGCTTCGTATAGGAAAGTCGGAATTGAGTTTCGTTTGTTGCGTTTGAAAAGAGACTCATAGAGCTTCCTACGGTGTAAAATTTAGAGTTTGATTCCATCTCTATAAATTCTAGGAAATTGGTAAATTTGACTGAAAATTCTGCCCTGCACAAGTAAACATAGGAAAGTTGTAATAGTTTATGGCTCAATTTGGACCAACTTATGAGCTGAATCTCTTTGAGGTGTCTTCTAAAGACAATTAGTATTTGAAGTATAGGTTTTAACAGGCCAAGTTGTATGAATTTTTTATCTTTATAACTCAAGTTATGATTTTTCTAAATGAAGGGTATTAGTTAGGGTTTTGTGCATATTAGGGTTTTTGGTGTGTCTTTGGTGCATTTTGGTGGTGTGATCACTTAGTGAGGTGTGTGTACTAAATTTGGTGATTAAGAGTGAGTTTTAGATAAGAAAAAGTGTGTGATTAGAAGTAATAATAATAATTTGGTGAATTATAAGTGAAAAACCCTAGTACGTGCGAAATAACGAAAAACGGCTTGAACCAACGTGCACCGTTTGTTACCGATCGGGTGCACCACTTGAACACTATTTTATTACCTTAATCTCCTTGCTTTTATTTCATAAATATCAGCCCTAAATATCTCTTATACCAGCCGAAATATTTGACTTAAAACAAGAGGAAAATTAGTGGTGCCAAGTGTCACTAGCTAGCCACAATTTTTTACTAAGAAACATTCTTATCATGTCTTAACACCAATTCATCTTTCATGTCTTAAAACCAAACAAAACAAACTTAAGAGTAGGAGAGGGAGAGAACCGTGAGCTAGGGAAAAAAAAAAAGAAGAGCAAAAACAAAATATCGAAGGCCTTGACCACATTTTCGTTACTTTCTTATGAAGCTTACAATTCAACAAAGCAAATTCTAAATATTGGTGAACCGCCCAGAAGTCAAACTCTTCGAGTTTCAAATTTTCACCTGGCCAATTCCAGCTCTTCGAGACCAAACATGAAATGACTGAGATTCCCCAGGTACTTCAGCTCACTTGTTTTGATTTTTTTAAAAAAATTCTCTCCTTTTGTGATATTTTTCTAATGTTGTAGTATTCCAAATAAAGCAGGAATTTGGTATTTCTTTCCCCTAATTTGTGCTTTTTGTTGGACGATTTCTTTTTGTTTGATGATCTTATGTGTTTAGTTGCGCTTTTTAATTAGAACGTCCGTGGATATATAAATATAGAGGCATGCAATTGTTTCAAAATCAGTAGGATTAGAACTTTAATGCAAGGTTTGCTATTTATTGAAGTTAGGGCTTTTTAACAGGAGTAATACTACTCTAAAATTCATATAGTTTTGTTGTTATCTCTCATATTGTTATTGTAGTCTTAGCATTTTCATGGATCAACTTTAAATTATGGAATTATTAGTCTATATGTTCATATAAGTAACTACTGATAATGCAAGTTTTATATTTTTCTAGAATTTTAGTGAGTGTATCAATGTATTGTTTGCTCTGTTTTGCATTTCTGAGAAATTTCTTATTATTATTCTACTCAAATGACTTTAATTTTGCTAGTAGTAGTTGATTGGATGGGATGGCTGAATTAATTGTTTAAATCAGTTGGAATCTAGCCAGGGAAATGTTTCCCTACCTCTTTGTCCTTTTCCAATTTATGTTAATTGTGCTGAGGCCTTCTCTCTGCATAATGAAATTTAGTAGTTGTCTGTGATGAATGTAGCTTAGCACTAACTTGGTTAAATAAAAAAAAAATCTGTGCAAACATTGACGATGCCAATGACAACACAAGTTATAGTGTCAAATTGGTTAGAAACTCTCATTTGCATTTGTTTTTTTTGCAGGATCTGAGCTTTTAGTTACTTAGTAGTAAATGAGAGTTAGCATATGGTTAGTATTTTGTTGGTTTGAAGGAAAGAAAATAAAATTATTTTAACATATCAAAGTTTGGCAGCTATGCATAATTTAGGTATGGATCTTCCATCCTTACGTTTCATAGATGATTCCCATTGAATTCTTTTTGATGCTTATAGGTATGTCACCCAATTCTCTTATGAAGTGATTGTCCTCTTTGGATAGTTATATTCATGGTAATCACCTGGAAAGTTTGAATATGTGGGGAACAATGAGACTGTGTTCTTCAATCTGGCATCATAGAGAGTTTTAACAATTCAACTTCTAGTAATATGCTTAATCACAAATGGTTTTGAAATCTTGCTATATGAAAATCTTATTTTATATTAGTATCATTGATTTACCTTCATTTTTGGATTGAACAGGACAAACTAATGTGTTAGAATTTCATATACTTGGGTGGTTATCCCAACTCATATCTAACTGCCTAAGAGAGTTATGTACTGGTAAGTTTCCCTACTCATCAACTTAATATTTATAACCATTGTAGATTCGAGAACCAAATTAGCTATTGTTAATGTTTACTATAAAATTGATATGCATTTGGGAGAAATGGGCAAAGAGAACAACTAAGTTGTAGGTGGCCTTTGAAAAGACAGAAAAGTTATTAGACGGTGTTAGATTGGTTAGTTTAAAATGCTACATATCTTTGTGTATTAATGGTGCTTAGCTGGGGCCTACCGGCTTGCTCAATATTATTTGGTGATTTTGATTTAAGGTTATTCTTGGTGCTTTTTCTTCCTTCTATAATTTTTTCTTATACATATGGCAAAAAGCTGCCAGTTTCTTCCTATCAAGTCAGCTAACATCAGTTGGTGAAATTCAGGCAAAATTTTATTGTGTTGAAAGGAAAAATAGTGAGTGTGGTGAAACTTCTTCTAAAACATTCATTCTCTAATTGTATTTGGAGAAGCTAGTCAAAAGCAAGTGAAAAAGATATAATTACATCCTGTTACCTGGAAATTGCATTTTTGTTGTCAAAAGTTGCATCTTGGGGCTTCTTTCCTTCTTTTCTAACCTTAAATTTGTTTACGGACTTCAGTGAAATGGCTTGTTTATATATAGACTTGCATACTAGTTGATGACTATTTTTTCCTTATCAGAGACACTGATTTGAAAAGTATAGATTTGAATTGTAATTTCTACTATTAGAATATTGCTTTAATCATTCGCACTGCTTATCTGGAAAATTTTCATCTTGTCAATCTTTCCATTGAATGGGCATGTATTTATCACAGTGAGAAAGAATATACTTTCTTATTGAGAATATTGGAGACTTAACATATATTACAATGCAAGTTGTTTGAGTGATTGAGAAACGAGCAGATCAGTTGGACTATGTTTGTGACGCCCCCACCTCCCTCTAGGGCGAACCCAATGCAAGTTGTTTGAGTGATTGAGAAACGAGTAGATCAGTTGGACTATGTTTGTGACGCCCCCACCTCCCCCTAGTGCGAACCCAAGGGTTTGGCGGACTGCCTGCCCAACTCCCGCCAGGACTGGCTCACTAACATTCTTGAAATAGTCTTTCACGTCTCTAGCTTAACATAAAAATTTCATTCAACCAATAATTCACACTTAATTACAATCCAAAAGTGAAACTAAAAGATTACATTACCAAATATCCCCAAATACATTCCATCTACAAAATACAAGTACATGAAAATTATATACACTAGTTCACACTTACTTGCTCCGGCCTCCACTCCTGTAAGGAAAACAAATTAATGGAATGAGCTAAAAGCCCAGTGAGATTCCCAAACAAGCAATTAGGTAGATAAAGCACGAAAATATTACATTTAACAATTTGCACACTGTGCACAGTAATAGACAGTCATTCAAGAAATAAACATTCAATCATTGGAAGGATATGTCCTCATTTGCAGCCATTCATTCAGTCATTCAGTCGCCGACCATTTCCCTTATTCCTCCGACATTGCAAACATTTAAAAGTGAAAACTCCTTCAGTGTTCATTTCATTCATTGCATTGCATTCACTGGCCAGTACTCCACTTGACTTCGTGGTTATACTCGAGTATACTAAACACTGTCCTAGGGTCACCAGCCACCCGACCGAATCTATTTCTAGCTCAAGTTGATTGGCAATAAAGGGCAAGGGCCCAGTTCAATCAAAGGCTTACATTCATGTACAAGTAATATTCAATCATTTGATCATTGAAAATTTGTATTCACTTAAGTCGAGTGCGATAAAGTACACACTCACCTATTGAAAATCTATTTAACAGTCATTGAAAAGCATTTAACACTCAAATAAACATACATCATATTCCACATAGTCATTTAAAACACAATCATGCGAGGAACACTCACCAATCAATCGCAATCCTTCACTTTAACCCTGGTTCGTCCTCTTAAACTCTCTCAAATCCTGTGGTCATATACTATATTAAAAGACTAGCAATACAAAGCCAAATTACATGAAGAAAATGGGTTTCAAAACTTCATTTAGAAAATGTCGCAATTTACAAGTTTTACACCCATATAACTTATCAAAAATATAACATTTTCTTGTTCAAATCAAGGAGAGAACCTCATGTGCACACTAAATCAATATTTCAAGAGTCATTTGGAGTACATGAGCATCAATTATAGTCAAACATTTGAGGAAATTAGGTCAAGACTTTCCAAGTGAAAAGTTCGAAATTGTCCGACTAGAAAATGTTTTGATGAAACTCATTTGCTTTCATTAGACCTCTTGTCTTGCCTCAAAACTAGCACACATGCAAAGAAATAGATTGTAACAAGTATTTTGAGTAAAATTATATGCAAGATACATGCTCGCTCCTTTTTGGTTTTGGGAAGAAAATGAGTAAAATATTTTAAGTTTGAAACTTGACAAATGCAACTAAAAATCATGTTTAAAATGGTCATCACATTCACCATGCAAAGTGTATCGATTTTTGCAAACTTTCAGCTCATATACCACCACTAAAGTGAACTCAAGCATCCCTAAGCAAAATAAGTCCAAATCATCCAAAAATCACCCTTCTACTCTCACTTTCACTCGCTTATACTTCAAGAAAATAAACGGACAACATTTTCCCTGTTTTTTCTTCAATTTTCCTCCAATTTCCAAGGTTAAGCTCCATGGCAAAACAACCCAAATCAAGTCCACAAGTTATAAGGAAAAAGGGGTTCTTATACTAGGCCACCAAACCAATTAAATTAGGTATGTACCAAGCATATATGCATCATATACCTAAGCTAGAAATTTAAACCCTAGGCTGGAAATTTACACCAAGAGCTAGAAATCCTTCAAGTGAAGCCAAAATACATGTACAAGGTGGAAAATCCCATGTCAAAACCTAAAAAGGCCATACAAAGCTGAAATGACATCCTAAGGCTACAATTTAACATATCAAAGCTGGAAAATTCAAGCCCTAAGCTAAAACTACTAACAAAAGCTGGAAATTCCTTAAAGGAAGCCAAAAGTGCTTGTACATGGACAACCCAAAAATTTCCTAGCAAAGCTGGAATTCATCATTCAAAGCTGGAAATAACAATCTACTACACAAAACTACAAAGTCTTCCATAAAACCTGTGACGACCCCATCTCCCCCTAGAGCGTACCTAAGGGTTTAGCGGACCGCCTGCCTAACTCTTGCCAGGACTCACTCACTCACTCAATCAACTCTCAAGATCAATCATTCAAGCCTCCAAAATAAAATTTAAGTTCCACCATTCAACCAAAATGCAAACTTATTTACAACCCAAAAGCCAAATGTATGATACAACGTCAAATGTCAAAATACATTCTATCAACCAAGAGTACAAGTACAAGAGGGTTATGCACTCTAGGTCACACTTAATTGCTCCAGACCTCCATTCCTGCAAGGAAAACAAAAACTAAAGGAATGAGCTAAAAGCCCGGTGAGATTCCTAAACAAGCAATCAGGTAGAGAAACCATGGAAATATGGCATTTAAAAGTTTGAACACTTTGCATAATAATATCCGATCATTCAAGAAAAAAAAACATTCAATTATTGGAAGGATACGTGCTCACTTGGAGCAATTCATTCAAGTCATTCATTCATTCATTCGCCAACCATTTTCCTTATCCCTCCAACATTAGAAAACGTTTGCAAGTGAAAACTCCTTCAGTGTTCTTGTCATTCATTCATTGATATCATTGAATTGAATCCACTGGCCAGTTCTCCACTAGACTTCGTGGTAATACTCGAGTATACCAAACATTGTCTTAGGGTCACCAGCTGCCTGACCGAGTCCGCTTCTGGCTCGAGTCGACTGGCAACGAAGGACAAGGGCCCAGTTCAGTCAAAAGCCTTACATTCATGCACAAGTAGCATTTAATCATTTAATCATTGAAAATTTCACGTTCACTTAGGTCAAATGTCATAAAGTACACACTCAACTATCTAAAATCCATTTAACAATCATTGAAAAGCATTTAACATTCAAGCAAACATTCACAACAATTCACGTAGTTATTGGAAGCACAACATACAAAGAACACTCATCAGTTTAAGCAAAATAACGTCAAAAGTTTGCTCCTGGGTTATGCTCTTGCTCGCCAACAAACCCTAAGAGAAATCCAGATAAAGTATTATGGTTCAACCATTCAAAACTTAGGTGAACCAAAGAAAATCCAAGTAACTACTAGTACAAAGGTGTAAACATGATTTTGGAGTGAAAAGAGAACATTTAGACCCAAGAGACATGAGTAACCAAGAATTTCCCCATTCCAATCATAAAACCAAGCTCAAAATGATTTAACAACTCCAACTTAAAGTTGGAAATGAAA
This sequence comes from Coffea arabica, assembly GCF_036785885.1. Classification (NCBI taxonomy): domain Eukaryota; kingdom Viridiplantae; phylum Streptophyta; class Magnoliopsida; order Gentianales; family Rubiaceae; genus Coffea; species Coffea arabica. Next base: position 35,215,877 of record NC_092331.1, on the reverse strand, counting down.
GTAAGGATAATTTTAGGAAAACAGAATTTTTCCAGTTTTGTGCAGTGCTAATTGAAAAATCATATATCAAGATTCTTAAGTCCAAAATTTATAAACTTTATACCGTTGGAAAATAGATTCAAAGAGTTACAATTTCTCAGAAGCCACTTTTGCAAGATTCTGTCCACAAGTCAGTCAAAATCCAATCTCAAGTGGCTGCTTTATCCAGTAGAAAGACAGAACAGAAATGGAAATTCAGCCAACTTTGGAAAATCACAGATATTCATACGAATTGAGGAAAATTCTGAAATTTTCACGGTAGAAAGTATTCTAAATCTAGTTTCAAATGCAATAAGAAGAATCAATTTGGATTTTTCTAGACCAAGATTTGATGGATTTTCCAAGACTGCTCTAAGTCTCCTGCGAGAAAAATTTTCAGCAGCACTTCTTCATGTTTTCGTTACTTTTCCATCCAAACTCAACACCAAAATTCGTCTCAAATCAACCTCAACCACAACCAAAAGTCATAATCTATAACATACACTTGATTAAGGCCACAAAACCATCCAAATATAGCAAATTTGTAGCTCAAAACCAACCATAACCATGCTGAATTTTGGAAACCCTAAGCTGAAATTTTCACATACAAACTGGAATTTTACTAAAGCAAGCCAAACTAACATATAAAAGCTAGATATTACACATGGCAAAGCTATTAAATCATGGCCAACCTTAAGCATCATATAAGGGCAGAAATTTCACCATAAAAACTAAAAATTTCCAAATCTCCACTTCAAACCATGAAATTTCTCATAAAACTACCAATTTTCAACTATAAACCACTAGTATGTGTGACGCCTCGAAAAGTATAAGTGTGAGAACCCGTAAATTGCATTTTCTAGGTTTTCACATTTTTCATGACTTGTTTTCTGCACTTTCTGTATCCGGAACATTTTCTAGATAATTTTTATGAGTAAATATAGTTTTTAGATGATTTTTCTAGTATCGAATAGATTTTGAGAAATTAAGAGCGTATACCGGACGTGGGACCCACTAGTGTGAGAAGTTCGGAAAAATTCGGCCAATTAGGTTAAGTTTCGGATACTGGTTGAAATTTATCGGGTGTTAAGAGATAAGTAGAGGTTGAGATGTGATTGATGTGAGAGGGACTTAAAGGATAGAGATGTTTTAAAGGAAGTGACAAGTGTCACCTTAAGAGTGGTTGTAACTTATGACAACTATTCACCTTTTTGACTTATTTGACCAATTGATTAAATATCTCAAAAATTACCACAAAAATCACCATTTCTTACCTCCATTGTGGCCGGCCACCTTGAGCAAGGAAGAAAGAAAAACTCTTCAAAGTTTGGCATCCATCTAGTGCAAATCATCCAAAGCAATCACTTAGACTTGTTTCTACTCCATAAAATCTCTTCTTTAGGTGTTAGTAAGTGGTTTGGTGAAGTGTTTTGGGAAGCTAAGGTGACAAACAACTCTTCCTCTCTTGTTTACTAGGTGAGTGGTGATTGAACTTTCTCCTTCACTTAATGAAGCTTAATTAGTGCCTAGTGGTAGTTAAAGTGATGAATTTTGTGGTTTACTTCTTGGTTTTGGATGAATTGATGAAGTTTCAATTTATTGATGAATTTTCTGGTTTAATATGAATGTGATGTTGTGGCTATCCTTGATGATGGGAACTGATGTTTAATGACTCTAGGAGGTGGAAAAAGTGGAAGATTGCAATTAATTTCTGTTTTGGAAGAAATCTGGAAAATTAGGGTTCTTGGTTCTTCATTCTGTCCGATATTTTTGGTCCTAGATAGAGGCCGAATTGGCCTTACCTCAAAACATGAAAGTTGTAGGGAATGACATTTTAGAGGTTTCTACAAAATTTCAGGTCAATCGGAGTAGTGTAGAGTGAGAAAAGTCGAAATTACTATTGCTGTTCTGGTTTACCCGAAATTGGGATTTGCGACTGTAATTGGTTGTTTTGGCTGGAATTTCTTCCGAATTGGTTGTTGAGGCCTTCTGATGAAATTTATCCCTGTTTCTTAGCTTTCAACTGGTTTTCGAATTTATGGATTTCGACTTGTAAAGCCCGAGTTATGATGTTTCCGCTAGAATGCATTTTGGTGAATCTGTTTTACGTTGTTGATGAAGTTTCTTGCATTTTTGACCTGTTTGCACTCAAAACTGGGTTGAGTGACCTTCTGTGATGTTGTAGCCCTGTCTTTTAGCTTCGAAATGGTGGGTCTTTCACCCTCATCCGATAATCGTAGTGCCTTTGGTACCATTACCGCAAAATGACGTCAAAACAGTTTTTCTGGTTTTGAGCTTAATTTTCATTTCCGGACTTTTTCCTAGCTTGACTTGTACTAGTACTACTTGGAGCTTGCTGAATGGCTATTGGATGAACTTGTTGTTGTGTGTGTACCTTTGGGCTGATTTGAGGAAATAATGAAGCCTTAATGGCTGGAAAAGTAAGAAATTTAGGGGAAGTGCTGCCCGATTTTCTAGGCCGTTTGGTTCTTTTAAGTTGGATTTGCCTTTTGGTAGAAATGAAAGGGCTTTTGGGTTGTTGAACCTAGGTCTTCATGTTATCTTTTTATTCCCAAAAATCATGTTTTGTACCCTTGCATTTGTAATTATTTGGCGAGGCATACGACTAGTAGTCGAGCCTCATGTGCATTTTGTTTACTCGATTATGGATGTGAAACCTTCAATTGGTTTATTTTGATTATTTTAGGGTTTCTTGGCGATTAAGGCCAATCTGAAGTAAAAACTTTTGAAGTTGAATCGGTGAGTGTATCACTCCCCTCCATTGTTGTTTAACTTGATTTCTGCTCTGCAATCTGTTTATTTGTTCGAGACGAGGGTGTACTTTATCACACTCGTTCTCTTGTCTGTTCATATGCCAATTTACTATGCAAAATTTGAATCTGTTATCTGTGTCTGCATCTGTTCGGATTTCTATGACCTATGAGCTCAATCCTGTGGCTAAGTTATTCGAGTTGGGCCGGCAAGGGCCTGAACGATTAGATAACGAACCACGGTAGTCTGTTCGGGGATTTTGGGTATTGAGACCCTTGATTCCGGGTATACTCGAGTATTACCATTTATGTTCGAATACGGTGAGTGGGCCCGGTAAAGGGGTGTTTGGTGGACGGAATTCGGTGCGAAGTGAGGTCTACGGACGCGTTGGTTCTATATACGTTGACGGAGAGTCAACCGGTTTGGATCAAGTATTGCGCTGGAAATTTGGCTCCTGAGAGCCACCTGTATCCTTCTGATTTGAATCATTAGTTACTTTACTTTACATCTGGCATGTGTATCTGATTTGTTAAATGTGAAATGCCATGATTTTCTGCTATATGTTTGGTACCTCATTGAGCGCAAGCTCACCCCTTTCTGTTCCTTTTTGTTTTCCTTACAGGAAAATAAATACTTTTGGACTGGATTTGACAAATGGTTGCCGAATTGAGCTAGTTAGACATATCTTTTGTATAGCTCATTGATTTAAACCCTAAATATACTTTTGGGTCCGTTTCTCTTTTGGATTTGGCAAACCGTACAAGTATCCACTTTTGAATCACTTTGGTATGCCCTTTGGGTTGTATATGCTAACTTTTGAGATGTAAATATTTGCTTGACGTTTGGTTGGGTTTTGCCATGTCGGTTCCTATTCATGGCCGACTCCGATTTCGTTTTGTTTTATTCTGGGATTTTGACTTGTCTATGCGCGTTGTATGGTCCGGAACGTATTCGATCGCTCTAATCTGAACTGTTAGTCCTGGCGAGAGCTAGGCAGACGGTCCACCGAACCCTTTGGTTCGCCTTAGGGTGAGGTGGGGCTGTCACAGTATGCTAGTATTAGAAGTAAAGAGAAGTTTCATGCCATAAATACCTCAAAACCCTAAGAAAGATGGAACTTAGTGCTTCTTCCTCAAAAATCTCTCCACTCAAGCCTTTAATCTTCCTTAGTTATCACTTTCTATGGAGTAGTTTGCAAGATTGTTGGTTGGAACTCAAGATTCAAGCAAGAAATTGGCAGTTGAAGATGAAGTTTTCCTTTCCTTTTTCCCTCTCAATGGTTCGGCCAAGTTAGGAGAAAAATTGAAGGAATTTTGGTCAAATTTGGTTTTTATTAAAGAGATAAGAAAGTCTTTGGTCAAGGTCAAAGAATGAGGCTTGTCACCATCTTGTAGAGAATTCTTATTACACTAAACCCCCTCATTTTTTTCAAAAGTTCCTTTCACACCCCACTAAAAAGAAAAAATCTCATTTAACCCCACATACTAACTCCTACATGAAAATTTAATAAAAGCATTAAGACAATCATTATCAAGTCAATAAATGAACAAATAGATGACTAAATAAATAAAGTGCCATGTAGTTAAACTAGATAAATTAGCAAAATTTTTAGGTTCTCACAAAACCTACTACAAACAAGCAATAATCTCATTCACATGCAAGATTAATGAGATAGAGTAGCTTCTTGCCAAAAGTACCTTCAAACCTCAAGATGAGTAGCAAATTGCAGCTTTCTTTCCCCCCAAAAACACTCCACACCAGCCACCTTCCTTCCTTGTAGCAACTCTCTATGGATTTGTTTAGGGTTTTAGATTGATTTTCCACAAGTTTTAGCTAGAAATCAAAGTGTAGTTGAAGAAGTTTTTTCCCTCTTTTCTCTTTTCTTGCTCTCTGCCAACCAGCAGAAAAATGGAGGCTTTTTGGGATGAAAATGGAAGATAAGTGTTAAGAAAATCTTGGTCAAAGTTGGCTTTTGTTGCCAACACTTGTCATCCCCCCCTTTTTTTTTCTTTTCCTCTCTTTTCTTTGGTCCAAAATTTCGGCCAGCAGCCCTAAAAAATATAGGGAAGTGAACTAAAAGAAAACAAGGGGATTAAGGAAAGAAAAATCTTGGTCAAGTGGTGTCTTGGATCAGTGACAAGCGGTGCGAGTTAGTTCACACCTATCTCTTTGTTTTCTCTTGTGGTTCTTATAGCTAATCTATCTTGTTTCCTCTAATACACTCTTAACACTTCTAACCACATACTCCCTCTAGTACCACACTTATTCACATCCACCAAATTTAACGCACACATCTCACTAATCGGTCAACTACCTTAATACTCTACGAAACTTAACATGCACTAAAATATAAAAGGGGAATGATATAACTCTTGACTCAATCAAGAAAATTACCATGAAATTAAGGCAAGAATAAGAGAATTTATAAAATAATTTTTTGAGTTCTCACAATGTTCGAATTGACACCCTTGGTTAGATTGAGATTTTTACCTGGTCTACCTTTGGGGCCGTCATAACGGAAGCTTTTCCATCAACCTTCCCTACTGTGATTACATATGTTGTCGACACACCACGATTAACAAGTCTGGCTACTGTTATGAGTAACATGTTGTATGCCTGTAGCATTCTTTACAAGACCCAATTACCACTAGTATTGCATTCAACAAGATAGACAGATGTAGCACAACATCAATTTGCTTTGGAGGTATGAGCATATAATCAACTGCTTGGTTATGTTCATGCATTTCAGTCTAACCATATATTTGACATCTTACTGGGTATAAAGTATATAAATAACTGTTTGCTTGCTATCACAGTCAGTTTTAGCAATTAGTCTCTCCTACTGCATACTTTCTTCTAGTCTCTGTTTCTTAGGCTGACTTTTTGAGATGATTTCAACGCACAATTTGGATTATATGCAGAAAACCATTAGTTTCTAGATGACACATTTGGATGTCAATGCCTTACCCATGGTTCCAGATTGGATTTTTAGTACTTTTGATACATAACTTTTGATGCATGACTTTTGACCATGTATCACTTAGAACCACTAAGTGTGATGCCCCCACTTCTCCCAAGAGCGAACCCAAGGGTAACCGCGGGACGTCTGCCCAACTCTCACCAGGACTCAAGACAATTCCAATTCAAACTTAAAGTCTAATACTAACAATGAAAATCGGAATAAAGGTATGAAATCATTTCCATACATAAATATTCAATCTTACATCACAATTTCAAACTTACAATCACTTTTCCCAAAATATACAACATCCAAAAATGTATAGTCGATTACAATCAAAACATTAATACAAAAGTGTCTCAAGTCGGCATTTCCTTAACTTCTTCCATTCCAGTTCCTGTTAAGGTAAAAAAAAACTAATGGGATGAGCCAATACTCAGTGAGGCCAAGAAAATCATGCAAGCACGTAGTTCAAGTATCAATAACATTCATACCATAAATAAAGCGATAAAGTCAAGTAATTCACGATTAACAATTAAACACACTTGAGTAGGATACAGGAGCTCTCAGGATCTAATTTCCACTTGCTTCACCACGGCTCGATCCGATACCCCCTCGTGATGACACTCCGTCATTCGGGTAGGTATTATGTCCGTAGAAAACTTCACTTATTACTTCCTCCATCCATCATTTCACCCTCTCGGATCTGTAACCAAATACGCGTGAAAAAGGCGATACTCGACGAGTATGCCGAACAAGACCTCAAGAGATCAAGTTTTGTTTTAAGAAAACGCACGAAAAGGGCAATACTTCACGAGTATACTGAACAAGATCTCAAAAGATCAAGTTTGTGTTTTGTTAGTCTCTTAGTTTATCAAGCTTCTTGACCAAGCCCATGCCGGCTCGTGTTGCAAGATTGGCTAAGAGAATTGGGCGTCCCCATAAGTCGAGGAGGTTCACTCCACTCGACATCACGACACGCACGATAACACGACATGCACACGAAAACAGGTATATTTTTGCCGATGAGATTCACTCCAATCGATTTTTAAAATCAAGTTTAATGCAAGTAAAGTTCGAGTAAAGGAAAACGAGTGCGATAAAGTACACACTCGTCTTATCAAGTAACATTCACGCATATGAGCAAGATAGATCAAGTAAATACATCAAGTCATGCACTTGACACTCACCTAATCAAAATAAGAGTGGTGCACAATCAAGTATTTAGGCGTCCCTTGTGAGATCCTCTTGAAGGTCTCCTTGAGTGCCTGAGCAAATAATTTACAATAACACACTATCACTTTTAACCCCCTTATTAACAAGAAAGAGATTGTACCCTTGTACAATCTAAGAAAATATCATGAAAGAGAGCCTTAATTACTCCTAAATTGAGGCTCAAAAGTGGGGTTTAATAATACAAGGAAAACTAATTTTCATCTTTGAAATCAAGTGTAAAATAGTCGAGCAATATCGAAGGGAAATCGAGAGTTTCTAAAAACTCAATTCCCCTCAAGGTCAGAAATTCCAGATTTGAGGTGCATTTTTTTGAAAAATCATATCTCATTCTCCGTAGGTCCAAAATTAGAAAACTTCGTACCGTTGGAAATTACTTCCAAAGTACTAAAAGTTCCTAGAAGACACTTTTCCATGATTTAAAATGGAAGACACTCAAATTTTGGCTTCAAGTTGCTGATTTAGACTCCCAAGACAGATTGGGGTTGGTTTTTGGCAAACTTTGGAAATTCGGAAAAATTCACAAATTGTGAACTAGCCTCTCAAATTCAAAACTCCAATAGAGTTACAATCAAGGTTTATAAAACAACAAGAGCAACTAAAATCGGAGTTTTGAGCGCTAAGATATAGCAGTTCAAAGTTGGCTAAAAATTCCTCATTGATCAAGAATTTTCAAATTTGAAACATGAACTTTGGGACTTCAGTTGGGTATTGAAAGGGACTTGGAATGGTACCAAATTTAGTATGATTACCCTACCATATAAGAGGTACTCCTCTGTCAAATTTTATGCAAAAATTCATACGGGACGTCAGTTATCAAGACCACTAAAGTTCTAGGAATATACAAGGCTATTCCGCCTTATGCTTCTATTTTCCTTTTTTCGAACCTTTGGCCAATGAAATCGACTCAAATCTGGTTCATTTATGAAGACAAGGTCTAAGAAACATCCAAAATATATTTGGTAGGTGATTGACACCAAAATTTTCAAAATAACAAGTCCCAATTCGAAATAAGCCATTGGCTAGCCCAAAATTAGGGTTTTCTTTCTCTGGTGCAGGTCTGTAATTTGACCATAACTCAGTCAATTCAACTTGAAATTAAGCATGGTTGGTGGCATTGGAAATTAAATTCATAGAGCTACAATTCATCAGAAGGAATCATTTTAAAATTCTGTCCATAGCTAGCTCAAATTTAAGCAACAATTCCAAGCACCTCATTGACTCTCTAGCAGAGTAACAAAACAGAACAGGTAACTTTGAAAAGCTAGTACGATTTACTCAAGTAGAATCAGGGGATGTATTTTATACCGTTAGAAAACTGGAAGTGTCTAGTTTCCAATGCCAGATTTTGACATCGGAGTAAAGAGTTATGATCAATTAAAGTTCGGTACCAGAGCACCTCTGTACATGTTTTCCAGGTTTGAAGAATTTTCGAAAATGCAACATTTGGCCAACCAAATCAAGTGATTTTTGGTGGAAACTTTCCACACAACATATACAACATATATATATCAAAATCAAGGCAATTTGATCACAAAAATTTTGAACTAAGGTTGCGGTAAGAACAGGGCAGATTCGGCCCCTTCCTCCCTTTGGTTTCCTTTGAGTTTCTTTCCACTTTTTCAACATATAACCACTAGTTTAACACTTAATCAACATAAATAACATCCAAAATCATCATATCAGTCCAACAAGTCCATTGTGGGATTTCATAGAGCCCACTCACATGATTTTCGACCAACCAAAGTTACCCACATGAAGCTACAAGCTTCTAAGTTAATTTAACTCACTAAAACTAAGATTCAAAGGTTGGATGATGATTACCTCCTACATGATGTTAAACCAGAAAATTTCAGTCACTAGAGCTCCAAGAAAACCGTGAGAATGAAGCCCTCTTCCTAGTCCAAGATGATCTCCAAGTTGTTTGCAAGTTGTGGTATGAATTTGGAGTGGATTTGGTGGAAGAAATGAAGTCATATAGTGAAAGGTTTTGGTCTTCTTCCTCCTATGGAATTTTGGCCAGCATGAGCGAAGTGAGAAAGAGTGAAAGGCTGATGGTGAAGCTTCTTGAAGAAGCTTGATGGTTGGTAGCTTTTGTGCACAAAAGTCAACTCTCTAATAGTGCGCGTACGCGCGCGTTTCTTGCCCGTTTCCTCTTGGGTTTGTTTCACTTGTGCACTAAACCTCTAATGCACTTCCTTTATCACTATTATTATTCACTCTTAATAGTCTAAAAATAAATGTCCAAAGTCCCTCAATTAGTCGCGCGCGCGAAAACGCGAACTTCCGACTTGTGCGCGCGATAAATCGAAATTTCTAAGAAATTCTTGTAACGATAATATAACTAACTAACGCTTGGGTAATTAATCATAAAAATGCCTATTTTAAGACTAACGTATGAGTCCTCAAATCTCCAAGGTCACTGTACTCTCAAATCGACTATTGCCTCCATACACGTATTCACTAAATCTTGCTAAACGAGCTTCCAAAACTTAAATTTATTAACGGGATATTTTAAAAATATACGTAAGTCATAGTTCCATGTAAATGGGTTTAAAATGGTTGAAATAAATTATTCGGAGAAAACGGGCAATTAATTATTTAAATAAGCCAATAATATACGATAAAATAAGTAAATTTTTGGGTCCTCACATCCTCCCCTCCTTAAAAAGAATTTTGTTCTCGAAATTCACACTTAGGATAATAGTCATATCCTTTAATAGTCACGCTTATCAGATCAATCAATAACTTACACTCTCCGACCCATATTTCACAATTTCTATTCACCCAATTAGCTGTCAAACTTTGATTCTAACTCATGAATCTAGGGTTTTGTAAAAGTGTGTGTTGTACTATGGTCACTTAGAACCTTAACTAAACAATAGAAACCAAGAATCATACATTCAATGACCTTAGCGGGATTGGAAACCTATTGATAGCCTAATGCATAAACCCTATATGGTGCTTTAGATCGACTTCCTCCAGCACTAGATTGCTTTGCGGTTGACTTTTCAGGCCTTTGAGTACTACCTCCTTCTTTCGGTATACTCGGACAGTTCGCGATTTGATATTCAGTGCTACCATAATACAAACATTTTCCCGATTTCTTCCAACACTCATTCTCTGTATGGTTAGGTTTACGACAATAACCACAAATAACTTGAGGAGCCACAACCTGACCACTTGGAGGTGTCTCCCTCGGTTGACCTCGTCCATTGTGGCCTCCTCTTGATTGAGTCTTTTTTGGTGTACTAGATGTCTCTACTCCTCCCGTTCCTTTTTCCTTCTTAGAAGGTGGGGCACCCTTATCTGCTTGTCCAAGAGGATGACTAGGAGTGCCCCTTTTCTTGGCATGAAAATCCTTAACTTGCAGCCTTGCACTTTCGACTCTCTGCGCCTTCTCTAGGGCTTCGATGAAAGTAGAGATTTGGGGCGCTGCTAACCCTTCTTGAATCTCCACGTTAAGTCCCTGTACAAATCGCCTTATCCTTCTCCTCTCAGTGGCTACCAATTCTGGGACGTACCTAAAAAGTTTAGTAAATTTTCCCTCATACTCAGCCACACTAGACGCCCCCTGCTTCACTTTTATGAATTCGTCCTCCCGTTTCTCTTGAACCATGGACGGGAGAAACTTCTCATTAAACTCTCTTAAAAGATTCTTCCAGGTCCAAGGGGTTCAATAAAAGTCACTCACCTCTCCTCCACATAATTTAGGGCGGCGAAAATGTTAGTCATTCTTTCCGCTACCTCAGGATCAGGCTCACTAGTGAACTTAGGCGGGTTGAATTTAAGGAACCTCTCCAAGGCTCTATCTTCCCCTCTATCCTGGCCCCCAGGTTGGTTAAGTGGCCCCGGTCCCTGTCTCTCAGCTAATCGTTCTAGGATATCAGTCATCCTGTTAATGGCAGCAGCCATTTGGTTAACCTCTATATTCTCGTGTCCTTGGGTCGGTCCAGTTACCGATCCTTGTTCATCCCTTTGAGGTTGGGCTTGCCTAGACTCTCTGTGACGCCCCAAAAAAAAATGAGTTTGAGAACCCGGAAATTTTCTAATTTTCTAGGGTTTATTTTTTTAACGCCCGCCTTTTCTACATTTTCTTGATTAGAAAAATTCCCCAGATAAAGTTTATGAACAAAAATAGTTTTAAAATGATTTTTCTAGTATCGGTTAGTATTTGAGAAATTAAAAGCGTATTTTGGACGTGGGACCCGCAAGTGCGGTAAATGCATTATATTTTTGACAACTTCTTGGAATTTTGTATTTAGTGATATTATTTTACAAAGTGTTAAGATATTTGTATTGGAGAGACAAAAGGATAGAAATGCATTTAATGAGGTGACAAGTGTCACCATTATATTGGATATGACTTATGACAACTATTCACCTTTTGGACTTATTTGACCCATTGATTAAATATCTTAAAATTACCACAAAAACTCACCATTTATTCCTCCTTCTTGGCCGAATTTCTTGTTCAAGAAAAGAACAAAATCCTTCAACTTTCTACCTCATAATCTTGCTCAATCTTCAACTTCAACCGGTTAAATTTGAAAGTACTCCATAAAACACCTTCAAGTAGTGTTTGTGAGTTGTTTGGTGAAGTTATTTGGAAGGTTAAGGTGACCAATAGCTCTCTCTCTCTTGTTACTTGGTAAGTGATGCTTGAACCCCCCCTACTACACCTAATGATGGTTATAGTATGCTTAGAAGTGGCTTGAGTGTTGGAATATATGATTTATTTCTTGGTTTGGCTTGATTTGGTGAAGTTTTCCATTTTATGATGAATTTTCTGGTTTCATATGATCTTGATGGTGTGGTTGTTTTTGATGGTTGGTAATAAGGGGCTTTAGCTCTAGTAGGTGCATATGATAGGAAATTGCAATCAATTTTGAATTTGGAAGAATTTCTGGAAAATTAGGGTTCTTGGTTGAACATTCTGTCCGAAATTTTAGGTCATAGATAGAGGCCGAATTGGACTTTGCTCAAAACATGAAAGTTGTAGGTATTGATGATTTTGAAGTGTCTGCAAAATTTCAGGGCATTTGGAGTAGTGTAGAGTGAGTTATGCCGTTTTTACTGTTGCTGTTCTGGGTGATCAGAATGTGCGAACTGCACTTGTAATTGGCCTTTTTGACTGGAATTTCTTTGGATTTTGATGATGGTGTCTTCTGAGGAAATGTAGCTGGATGTCTTAGCTAACTTATGCCTTTGGAATTTCGGCATTTGGACCTGTGTTGGCTGAGATAGACGTATTACAGTTTTGTGTGATTTGGGAACCTGCAATTACGATTCTGGTTTGGTATTCTGCATATTTGACCTAGTTGTGCTAGGATTTGGACTGAGTGACCTTCTACATTGTTGTAGCCCTGGTTCTTAGCTTCGAAACGGTGGGTCTTGGACCTCCATCCGATAATCGTAGCGCCTTTGGTGCCATTACCGCAAAAGGGAAGTCAAAACTGTTTTCTGGTTTTGAGCAATTGTGGTTAATTGCTATGTGATTGGGTTTGATTGTAGGATGGAAAGGATGAATTTATGGGGAAATGCTGTCCGAACTTTGAAGGGACTTGTTGCATTGGGTTTGTGATCTAAGATTTGGATTTGAGCAAGGCAATGCTATATGATGGATGGTTTCAGAGCCGTGGAGGTGAGTGACCCTAAACTATTTCCAAAGTACTTGTGAAATGTTTCTTGCATTAATTATTCGATTGCATATCATGCGTGCTTGCATGTGAATTCATGACATGATTTGGCTTCAATGAGTTCTGGGAAAGTCTTGTGCTGGACACCAACGTCTCCACCTTGTTTATGGTTCATGTTCATGGTTATCTGGAGCACCGATGTTGCTCCCACTTTCGTGAGTTCGTGAGTTAATGTTAAATGAAATATTTGAGCGTTGGGTGTTCAAGTGCTATGATTTCACCGGCTCACGAGAGCACTAAACGGACATTTGATCTCTGAATCATGACATCATCGAAATGCAACATTGTGAAATATATTTGCTTAATGATTTTGCTAGTTACTCGCTGAGCTTCTAGCTCACCCCAAAAATATTTTATTCCCCTCCACAGGGCTCAAGGCGAAGGAAGGACTTATAGTACTTGTGCACGTGATTGGATGGCCTATGTTTTGTACAGTTTTGATTTGGAATCATTTTATGTATAGTTGAGAATTGTTTCCGCTGCTTTTGTGGCATGTAATTATTGGAGACTTGGATGTATATTTGTGAACGACTGAGTCCCGGCGAGAGCTGGGCAGGCGGCCCGCCGAACCCTCTGGTTCGCCTTAGGGGGAGGTGGGGCCGTCACAGTTGGTATCAGAGCTTAGGCTTCAGATCTCTGTAGTGTATCCTAGGCTTGAAGTTTAGGATGCCGGACTGTGGGTTTGGTTTGAATATTAGTGATTCTTGTGGGATATCTCGACGTGATTGGTACAAGAGGGAATGTCGAGGACGACATTCTTTTAAGGAGGGGAGATTGTGACGCCCCGAAAAAAAATGAGTTTGAGAACCCGGAAATTTTCTAATTTTCTAGGGTTTATTTTTTTAACGCCCGCCTTTTCTACATTTTCTTGATTAGAAAAATTCCCCAGATAAAGTTTATGAACAAAAATAGTTTTAAAATGATTTTTCTAGTATCGGTTAGTATTTGAGAAATTAAAAGCGTATTTTGGACGTGGGACCCGCAAGTGCGGTAAATGCATTATATTTTTGACAACTTCTTGGAATTTTGTATTTAGTGATATTATTTTACAAAGTGTTAAGATATTTGTATTGGAGAGACAAAAGGATAGAAATGCATTTAATGAGGTGACAAGTGTCACCATTATATTGGATATGACTTATGACAACTATTCACCTTTTGGACTTATTTGACCCATTGATTAAATATCTTAAAATTACCACAAAAACTCACCATTTATTCCTCCTTCTTGGCCGAATTTCTTGTTCAAGAAAAGAACAAAATCCTTCAACTTTCTACCTCATAATCTTGCTCAATCTTCAACTTCAACCGGTTAAATTTGAAAGTACTCCATAAAACACCTTCAAGTAGTGTTTGTGAGTTGTTTGGTGAAGTTATTTGGAAGGTTAAGGTGACCAATAGCTCTCTCTCTCTTGTTACTTGGTAAGTGATGCTTGAACCCCCCCTACTACACCTAATGATGGTTATAGTATGCTTAGAAGTGGCTTGAGTGTTGGAATATATGATTTATTTCTTGGTTTGGCTTGATTTGGTGAAGTTTTCCATTTTATGATGAATTTTCTGGTTTCATATGATCTTGATGGTGTGGTTGTTTTTGATGGTTGGTAATAAGGGGCTTTAGCTCTAGTAGGTGCATATGATAGGAAATTGCAATCAATTTTGAATTTGGAAGAATTTCTGGAAAATTAGGGTTCTTGGTTGAACATTCTGTCCGAAATTTTAGGTCATAGATAGAGGCCGAATTGGACTTTGCTCAAAACATGAAAGTTGTAGGTATTGATGATTTTGAAGTGTCTGCAAAATTTCAGGGCATTTGGAGTAGTGTAGAGTGAGTTATGCCGTTTTTACTGTTGCTGTTCTGGGTGATCAGAATGTGCGAACTGCACTTGTAATTGGCCTTTTTGACTGGAATTTCTTTGGATTTTGATGATGGTGTCTTCTGAGGAAATGTAGCTGGATGTCTTAGCTAACTTATGCCTTTGGAATTTCGGCATTTGGACCTGTGTTGGCTGAGATAGACGTATTACAGTTTTGTGTGATTTGGGAACCTGCAATTACGATTCTGGTTTGGTATTCTGCATATTTGACCTAGTTGTGCTAGGATTTGGACTGAGTGACCTTCTACATTGTTGTAGCCCTGGTTCTTAGCTTCGAAACGGTGGGTCTTGGACCTCCATCCGATAATCGTAGCGCCTTTGGTGCCATTACCGCAAAAGGGAAGTCAAAACTGTTTTCTGGTTTTGAGCAATTGTGGTTAATTGCTATGTGATTGGGTTTGATTGTAGGATGGAAAGGATGAATTTATGGGGAAATGCTGTCCGAACTTTGAAGGGACTTGTTGCATTGGGTTTGTGATCTAAGATTTGGATTTGAGCAAGGCAATGCTATATGATGGATGGTTTCAGAGCCGTGGAGGTGAGTGACCCTAAACTATTTCCAAAGTACTTGTGAAATGTTTCTTGCATTAATTATTCGATTGCATATCATGCGTGCTTGCATGTGAATTCATGACATGATTTGGCTTCAATGAGTTCTGGGAAAGTCTTGTGCTGGACACCAACGTCTCCACCTTGTTTATGGTTCATGTTCATGGTTATCTGGAGCACCGATGTTGCTCCCACTTTCGTGAGTTCGTGAGTTAATGTTAAATGAAATATTTGAGCGTTGGGTGTTCAAGTGCTATGATTTCACCGGCTCACGAGAGCACTAAACGGACATTTGATCTCTGAATCATGACATCATCGAAATGCAACATTGTGAAATATATTTGCTTAATGATTTTGCTAGTTACTCGCTGAGCTTCTAGCTCACCCCAAAAATATTTTATTCCCCTCCACAGGGCTCAAGGCGAAGGAAGGACTTATAGTACTTGTGCACGTGATTGGATGGCCTATGTTTTGTACAGTTTTGATTTGGAATCATTTTATGTATAGTTGAGAATTGTTTCCGCTGCTTTTGTGGCATGTAATTATTGGAGACTTGGATGTATATTTGTGAACGACTGAGTCCCGGCGAGAGCTGGGCAGGCGGCCCGCCGAACCCTCTGGTTCGCCTTAGGGGGAGGTGGGGCCGTCACAGTTGGTATCAGAGCTTAGGCTTCAGATCTCTGTAGTGTATCCTAGGCTTGAAGTTTAGGATGCCGGACTGTGGGTTTGGTTTGAATATTAGTGATTCTTGTGGGATATCTCGACGTGATTGGTACAAGAGGGAATGTCGAGGACGACATTCTTTTAAGGAGGGGAGATTGTGACGCCCCGAAAAAAAATGAGTTTGAGAACCCGGAAATTTTCTAATTTTCTAGGGTTTATTTTTTTAACGCCCGCCTTTTCTACATTTTCTTGATTAGAAAAATTCCCCAGATAAAGTTTATGAACAAAAATAGTTTTAAAATGATTTTTCTAGTATCGGTTAGTATTTGAGAAATTAAAAGCGTATTTTGGACGTGGGACCCGCAAGTGCGGTAAATGCATTATATTTTTGACAACTTCTTGGAATTTTGTATTTAGTGATATTATTTTACAAAGTGTTAAGATATTTGTATTGGAGAGACAAAAGGATAGAAATGCATTTAATGAGGTGACAAGTGTCACCATTATATTGGATATGACTTATGACAACTATTCACCTTTTGGACTTATTTGACCCATTGATTAAATATCTTAAAATTACCACAAAAACTCACCATTTATTCCTCCTTCTTGGCCGAATTTCTTGTTCAAGAAAAGAACAAAATCCTTCAACTTTCTACCTCATAATCTTGCTCAATCTTCAACTTCAACCGGTTAAATTTGAAAGTACTCCATAAAACACCTTCAAGTAGTGTTTGTGAGTTGTTTGGTGAAGTTATTTGGAAGGTTAAGGTGACCAATAGCTCTCTCTCTCTTGTTACTTGGTAAGTGATGCTTGAACCCCCCCTACTACACCTAATGATGGTTATAGTATGCTTAGAAGTGGCTTGAGTGTTGGAATATATGATTTATTTCTTGGTTTGGCTTGATTTGGTGAAGTTTTCCATTTTATGATGAATTTTCTGGTTTCATATGATCTTGATGGTGTGGTTGTTTTTGATGGTTGGTAATAAGGGGCTTTAGCTCTAGTAGGTGCATATGATAGGAAATTGCAATCAATTTTGAATTTGGAAGAATTTCTGGAAAATTAGGGTTCTTGGTTGAACATTCTGTCCGAAATTTTAGGTCATAGATAGAGGCCGAATTGGACTTTGCTCAAAACATGAAAGTTGTAGGTATTGATGATTTTGAAGTGTCTGCAAAATTTCAGGGCATTTGGAGTAGTGTAGAGTGAGTTATGCCGTTTTTACTGTTGCTGTTCTGGGTGATCAGAATGTGCGAACTGCACTTGTAATTGGCCTTTTTGACTGGAATTTCTTTGGATTTTGATGATGGTGTCTTCTGAGGAAATGTAGCTGGATGTCTTAGCTAACTTATGCCTTTGGAATTTCGGCATTTGGACCTGTGTTGGCTGAGATAGACGTATTACAGTTTTGTGTGATTTGGGAACCTGCAATTACGATTCTGGTTTGGTATTCTGCATATTTGACCTAGTTGTGCTAGGATTTGGACTGAGTGACCTTCTACATTGTTGTAGCCCTGGTTCTTAGCTTCGAAACGGTGGGTCTTGGACCTCCATCCGATAATCGTAGCGCCTTTGGTGCCATTACCGCAAAAGGGAAGTCAAAACTGTTTTCTGGTTTTGAGCAATTGTGGTTAATTGCTATGTGATTGGGTTTGATTGTAGGATGGAAAGGATGAATTTATGGGGAAATGCTGTCCGAACTTTGAAGGGACTTGTTGCATTGGGTTTGTGATCTAAGATTTGGATTTGAGCAAGGCAATGCTATATGATGGATGGTTTCAGAGCCGTGGAGGTGAGTGACCCTAAACTATTTCCAAAGTACTTGTGAAATGTTTCTTGCATTAATTATTCGATTGCATATCATGCGTGCTTGCATGTGAATTCATGACATGATTTGGCTTCAATGAGTTCTGGGAAAGTCTTGTGCTGGACACCAACGTCTCCACCTTGTTTATGGTTCATGTTCATGGTTATCTGGAGCACCGATGTTGCTCCCACTTTCGTGAGTTCGTGAGTTAATGTTAAATGAAATATTTGAGCGTTGGGTGTTCAAGTGCTATGATTTCACCGGCTCACGAGAGCACTAAACGGACATTTGATCTCTGAATCATGACATCATCGAAATGCAACATTGTGAAATATATTTGCTTAATGATTTTGCTAGTTACTCGCTGAGCTTCTAGCTCACCCCAAAAATATTTTATTCCCCTCCACAGGGCTCAAGGCGAAGGAAGGACTTATAGTACTTGTGCACGTGATTGGATGGCCTATGTTTTGTACAGTTTTGATTTGGAATCATTTTATGTATAGTTGAGAATTGTTTCCGCTGCTTTTGTGGCATGTAATTATTGGAGACTTGGATGTATATTTGTGAACGACTGAGTCCCGGCGAGAGCTGGGCAGGCGGCCCGCCGAACCCTCTGGTTCGCCTTAGGGGGAGGTGGGGCCGTCACAGTTGGTATCAGAGCTTAGGCTTCAGATCTCTGTAGTGTATCCTAGGCTTGAAGTTTAGGATGCCGGACTGTGGGTTTGGTTTGAATATTAGTGATTCTTGTGGGATATCTCGACGTGATTGGTACAAGAGGGAATGTCGAGGACGACATTCTTTTAAGGAGGGGAGATTGTGACGCCCCGAAAAAAAATGAGTTTGAGAACCCGGAAATTTTCTAATTTTCTAGGGTTTATTTTTTTAACGCCCGCCTTTTCTACATTTTCTTGATTAGAAAAATTCCCCAGATAAAGTTTATGAACAAAAATAGTTTTAAAATGATTTTTCTAGTATCGGTTAGTATTTGAGAAATTAAAAGCGTATTTTGGACGTGGGACCCGCAAGTGCGGTAAATGCATTATATTTTTGACAACTTCTTGGAATTTTGTATTTAGTGATATTATTTTACAAAGTGTTAAGATATTTGTATTGGAGAGACAAAAGGATAGAAATGCATTTAATGAGGTGACAAGTGTCACCATTATATTGGATATGACTTATGACAACTATTCACCTTTTGGACTTATTTGACCCATTGATTAAATATCTTAAAATTACCACAAAAACTCACCATTTATTCCTCCTTCTTGGCCGAATTTCTTGTTCAAGAAAAGAACAAAATCCTTCAACTTTCTACCTCATAATCTTGCTCAATCTTCAACTTCAACCGGTTAAATTTGAAAGTACTCCATAAAACACCTTCAAGTAGTGTTTGTGAGTTGTTTGGTGAAGTTATTTGGAAGGTTAAGGTGACCAATAGCTCTCTCTCTCTTGTTACTTGGTAAGTGATGCTTGAACCCCCCCTACTACACCTAATGATGGTTATAGTATGCTTAGAAGTGGCTTGAGTGTTGGAATATATGATTTATTTCTTGGTTTGGCTTGATTTGGTGAAGTTTTCCATTTTATGATGAATTTTCTGGTTTCATATGATCTTGATGGTGTGGTTGTTTTTGATGGTTGGTAATAAGGGGCTTTAGCTCTAGTAGGTGCATATGATAGGAAATTGCAATCAATTTTGAATTTGGAAGAATTTCTGGAAAATTAGGGTTCTTGGTTGAACATTCTGTCCGAAATTTTAGGTCATAGATAGAGGCCGAATTGGACTTTGCTCAAAACATGAAAGTTGTAGGTATTGATGATTTTGAAGTGTCTGCAAAATTTCAGGGCATTTGGAGTAGTGTAGAGTGAGTTATGCCGTTTTTACTGTTGCTGTTCTGGGTGATCAGAATGTGCGAACTGCACTTGTAATTGGCCTTTTTGACTGGAATTTCTTTGGATTTTGATGATGGTGTCTTCTGAGGAAATGTAGCTGGATGTCTTAGCTAACTTATGCCTTTGGAATTTCGGCATTTGGACCTGTGTTGGCTGAGATAGACGTATTACAGTTTTGTGTGATTTGGGAACCTGCAATTACGATTCTGGTTTGGTATTCTGCATATTTGACCTAGTTGTGCTAGGATTTGGACTGAGTGACCTTCTACATTGTTGTAGCCCTGGTTCTTAGCTTCGAAACGGTGGGTCTTGGACCTCCATCCGATAATCGTAGCGCCTTTGGTGCCATTACCGCAAAAGGGAAGTCAAAACTGTTTTCTGGTTTTGAGCAATTGTGGTTAATTGCTATGTGATTGGGTTTGATTGTAGGATGGAAAGGATGAATTTATGGGGAAATGCTGTCCGAACTTTGAAGGGACTTGTTGCATTGGGTTTGTGATCTAAGATTTGGATTTGAGCAAGGCAATGCTATATGATGGATGGTTTCAGAGCCGTGGAGGTGAGTGACCCTAAACTATTTCCAAAGTACTTGTGAAATGTTTCTTGCATTAATTATTCGATTGCATATCATGCGTGCTTGCATGTGAATTCATGACATGATTTGGCTTCAATGAGTTCTGGGAAAGTCTTGTGCTGGACACCAACGTCTCCACCTTGTTTATGGTTCATGTTCATGGTTATCTGGAGCACCGATGTTGCTCCCACTTTCGTGAGTTCGTGAGTTAATGTTAAATGAAATATTTGAGCGTTGGGTGTTCAAGTGCTATGATTTCACCGGCTCACGAGAGCACTAAACGGACATTTGATCTCTGAATCATGACATCATCGAAATGCAACATTGTGAAATATATTTGCTTAATGATTTTGCTAGTTACTCGCTGAGCTTCTAGCTCACCCCAAAAATATTTTATTCCCCTCCACAGGGCTCAAGGCGAAGGAAGGACTTATAGTACTTGTGCACGTGATTGGATGGCCTATGTTTTGTACAGTTTTGATTTGGAATCATTTTATGTATAGTTGAGAATTGTTTCCGCTGCTTTTGTGGCATGTAATTATTGGAGACTTGGATGTATATTTGTGAACGACTGAGTCCCGGCGAGAGCTGGGCAGGCGGCCCGCCGAACCCTCTGGTTCGCCTTAGGGGGAGGTGGGGCCGTCACAGTTGGTATCAGAGCTTAGGCTTCAGATCTCTGTAGTGTATCCTAGGCTTGAAGTTTAGGATGCCGGACTGTGGGTTTGGTTTGAATATTAGTGATTCTTGTGGGATATCTCGACGTGATTGGTACAAGAGGGAATGTCGAGGACGACATTCTTTTAAGGAGGGGAGATTGTGACGCCCCGAAAAAAAATGAGTTTGAGAACCCGGAAATTTTCTAATTTTCTAGGGTTTATTTTTTTAACGCCCGCCTTTTCTACATTTTCTTGATTAGAAAAATTCCCCAGATAAAGTTTATGAACAAAAATAGTTTTAAAATGATTTTTCTAGTATCGGTTAGTATTTGAGAAATTAAAAGCGTATTTTGGACGTGGGACCCGCAAGTGCGGTAAATGCATTATATTTTTGACAACTTCTTGGAATTTTGTATTTAGTGATATTATTTTACAAAGTGTTAAGATATTTGTATTGGAGAGACAAAAGGATAGAAATGCATTTAATGAGGTGACAAGTGTCACCATTATATTGGATATGACTTATGACAACTATTCACCTTTTGGACTTATTTGACCCATTGATTAAATATCTTAAAATTACCACAAAAACTCACCATTTATTCCTCCTTCTTGGCCGAATTTCTTGTTCAAGAAAAGAACAAAATCCTTCAACTTTCTACCTCATAATCTTGCTCAATCTTCAACTTCAACCGGTTAAATTTGAAAGTACTCCATAAAACACCTTCAAGTAGTGTTTGTGAGTTGTTTGGTGAAGTTATTTGGAAGGTTAAGGTGACCAATAGCTCTCTCTCTCTTGTTACTTGGTAAGTGATGCTTGAACCCCCCCTACTACACCTAATGATGGTTATAGTATGCTTAGAAGTGGCTTGAGTGTTGGAATATATGATTTATTTCTTGGTTTGGCTTGATTTGGTGAAGTTTTCCATTTTATGATGAATTTTCTGGTTTCATATGATCTTGATGGTGTGGTTGTTTTTGATGGTTGGTAATAAGGGGCTTTAGCTCTAGTAGGTGCATATGATAGGAAATTGCAATCAATTTTGAATTTGGAAGAATTTCTGGAAAATTAGGGTTCTTGGTTGAACATTCTGTCCGAAATTTTAGGTCATAGATAGAGGCCGAATTGGACTTTGCTCAAAACATGAAAGTTGTAGGTATTGATGATTTTGAAGTGTCTGCAAAATTTCAGGGCATTTGGAGTAGTGTAGAGTGAGTTATGCCGTTTTTACTGTTGCTGTTCTGGGTGATCAGAATGTGCGAACTGCACTTGTAATTGGCCTTTTTGACTGGAATTTCTTTGGATTTTGATGATGGTGTCTTCTGAGGAAATGTAGCTGGATGTCTTAGCTAACTTATGCCTTTGGAATTTCGGCATTTGGACCTGTGTTGGCTGAGATAGACGTATTACAGTTTTGTGTGATTTGGGAACCTGCAATTACGATTCTGGTTTGGTATTCTGCATATTTGACCTAGTTGTGCTAGGATTTGGACTGAGTGACCTTCTACATTGTTGTAGCCCTGGTTCTTAGCTTCGAAACGGTGGGTCTTGGACCTCCATCCGATAATCGTAGCGCCTTTGGTGCCATTACCGCAAAAGGGAAGTCAAAACTGTTTTCTGGTTTTGAGCAATTGTGGTTAATTGCTATGTGATTGGGTTTGATTGTAGGATGGAAAGGATGAATTTATGGGGAAATGCTGTCCGAACTTTGAAGGGACTTGTTGCATTGGGTTTGTGATCTAAGATTTGGATTTGAGCAAGGCAATGCTATATGATGGATGGTTTCAGAGCCGTGGAGGTGAGTGACCCTAAACTATTTCCAAAGTACTTGTGAAATGTTTCTTGCATTAATTATTCGATTGCATATCATGCGTGCTTGCATGTGAATTCATGACATGATTTGGCTTCAATGAGTTCTGGGAAAGTCTTGTGCTGGACACCAACGTCTCCACCTTGTTTATGGTTCATGTTCATGGTTATCTGGAGCACCGATGTTGCTCCCACTTTCGTGAGTTCGTGAGTTAATGTTAAATGAAATATTTGAGCGTTGGGTGTTCAAGTGCTATGATTTCACCGGCTCACGAGAGCACTAAACGGACATTTGATCTCTGAATCATGACATCATCGAAATGCAACATTGTGAAATATATTTGCTTAATGATTTTGCTAGTTACTCGCTGAGCTTCTAGCTCACCCCAAAAATATTTTATTCCCCTCCACAGGGCTCAAGGCGAAGGAAGGACTTATAGTACTTGTGCACGTGATTGGATGGCCTATGTTTTGTACAGTTTTGATTTGGAATCATTTTATGTATAGTTGAGAATTGTTTCCGCTGCTTTTGTGGCATGTAATTATTGGAGACTTGGATGTATATTTGTGAACGACTGAGTCCCGGCGAGAGCTGGGCAGGCGGCCCGCCGAACCCTCTGGTTCGCCTTAGGGGGAGGTGGGGCCGTCACAGTTGGTATCAGAGCTTAGGCTTCAGATCTCTGTAGTGTATCCTAGGCTTGAAGTTTAGGATGCCGGACTGTGGGTTTGGTTTGAATATTAGTGATTCTTGTGGGATATCTCGACGTGATTGGTACAAGAGGGAATGTCGAGGACGACATTCTTTTAAGGAGGGGAGATTGTGACGCCCCGAAAAAAAATGAGTTTGAGAACCCGGAAATTTTCTAATTTTCTAGGGTTTATTTTTTTAACGCCCGCCTTTTCTACATTTTCTTGATTAGAAAAATTCCCCAGATAAAGTTTATGAACAAAAATAGTTTTAAAATGATTTTTCTAGTATCGGTTAGTATTTGAGAAATTAAAAGCGTATTTTGGACGTGGGACCCGCAAGTGCGGTAAATGCATTATATTTTTGACAACTTCTTGGAATTTTGTATTTAGTGATATTATTTTACAAAGTGTTAAGATATTTGTATTGGAGAGACAAAAGGATAGAAATGCATTTAATGAGGTGACAAGTGTCACCATTATATTGGATATGACTTATGACAACTATTCACCTTTTGGACTTATTTGACCCATTGATTAAATATCTTAAAATTACCACAAAAACTCACCATTTATTCCTCCTTCTTGGCCGAATTTCTTGTTCAAGAAAAGAACAAAATCCTTCAACTTTCTACCTCATAATCTTGCTCAATCTTCAACTTCAACCGGTTAAATTTGAAAGTACTCCATAAAACACCTTCAAGTAGTGTTTGTGAGTTGTTTGGTGAAGTTATTTGGAAGGTTAAGGTGACCAATAGCTCTCTCTCTCTTGTTACTTGGTAAGTGATGCTTGAACCCCCCCTACTACACCTAATGATGGTTATAGTATGCTTAGAAGTGGCTTGAGTGTTGGAATATATGATTTATTTCTTGGTTTGGCTTGATTTGGTGAAGTTTTCCATTTTATGATGAATTTTCTGGTTTCATATGATCTTGATGGTGTGGTTGTTTTTGATGGTTGGTAATAAGGGGCTTTAGCTCTAGTAGGTGCATATGATAGGAAATTGCAATCAATTTTGAATTTGGAAGAATTTCTGGAAAATTAGGGTTCTTGGTTGAACATTCTGTCCGAAATTTTAGGTCATAGATAGAGGCCGAATTGGACTTTGCTCAAAACATGAAAGTTGTAGGTATTGATGATTTTGAAGTGTCTGCAAAATTTCAGGGCATTTGGAGTAGTGTAGAGTGAGTTATGCCGTTTTTACTGTTGCTGTTCTGGGTGATCAGAATGTGCGAACTGCACTTGTAATTGGCCTTTTTGACTGGAATTTCTTTGGATTTTGATGATGGTGTCTTCTGAGGAAATGTAGCTGGATGTCTTAGCTAACTTATGCCTTTGGAATTTCGGCATTTGGACCTGTGTTGGCTGAGATAGACGTATTACAGTTTTGTGTGATTTGGGAACCTGCAATTACGATTCTGGTTTGGTATTCTGCATATTTGACCTAGTTGTGCTAGGATTTGGACTGAGTGACCTTCTACATTGTTGTAGCCCTGGTTCTTAGCTTCGAAACGGTGGGTCTTGGACCTCCATCCGATAATCGTAGCGCCTTTGGTGCCATTACCGCAAAAGGGAAGTCAAAACTGTTTTCTGGTTTTGAGCAATTGTGGTTAATTGCTATGTGATTGGGTTTGATTGTAGGATGGAAAGGATGAATTTATGGGGAAATGCTGTCCGAACTTTGAAGGGACTTGTTGCATTGGGTTTGTGATCTAAGATTTGGATTTGAGCAAGGCAATGCTATATGATGGATGGTTTCAGAGCCGTGGAGGTGAGTGACCCTAAACTATTTCCAAAGTACTTGTGAAATGTTTCTTGCATTAATTATTCGATTGCATATCATGCGTGCTTGCATGTGAATTCATGACATGATTTGGCTTCAATGAGTTCTGGGAAAGTCTTGTGCTGGACACCAACGTCTCCACCTTGTTTATGGTTCATGTTCATGGTTATCTGGAGCACCGATGTTGCTCCCACTTTCGTGAGTTCGTGAGTTAATGTTAAATGAAATATTTGAGCGTTGGGTGTTCAAGTGCTATGATTTCACCGGCTCACGAGAGCACTAAACGGACATTTGATCTCTGAATCATGACATCATCGAAATGCAACATTGTGAAATATATTTGCTTAATGATTTTGCTAGTTACTCGCTGAGCTTCTAGCTCACCCCAAAAATATTTTATTCCCCTCCACAGGGCTCAAGGCGAAGGAAGGACTTATAGTACTTGTGCACGTGATTGGATGGCCTATGTTTTGTACAGTTTTGATTTGGAATCATTTTATGTATAGTTGAGAATTGTTTCCGCTGCTTTTGTGGCATGTAATTATTGGAGACTTGGATGTATATTTGTGAACGACTGAGTCCCGGCGAGAGCTGGGCAGGCGGCCCGCCGAACCCTCTGGTTCGCCTTAGGGGGAGGTGGGGCCGTCACAGTTGGTATCAGAGCTTAGGCTTCAGATCTCTGTAGTGTATCCTAGGCTTGAAGTTTAGGATGCCGGACTGTGGGTTTGGTTTGAATATTAGTGATTCTTGTGGGATATCTCGACGTGATTGGTACAAGAGGGAATGTCGAGGACGACATTCTTTTAAGGAGGGGAGATTGTGACGCCCCGAAAAAAAATGAGTTTGAGAACCCGGAAATTTTCTAATTTTCTAGGGTTTATTTTTTTAACGCCCGCCTTTTCTACATTTTCTTGATTAGAAAAATTCCCCAGATAAAGTTTATGAACAAAAATAGTTTTAAAATGATTTTTCTAGTATCGGTTAGTATTTGAGAAATTAAAAGCGTATTTTGGACGTGGGACCCGCAAGTGCGGTAAATGCATTATATTTTTGACAACTTCTTGGAATTTTGTATTTAGTGATATTATTTTACAAAGTGTTAAGATATTTGTATTGGAGAGACAAAAGGATAGAAATGCATTTAATGAGGTGACAAGTGTCACCATTATATTGGATATGACTTATGACAACTATTCACCTTTTGGACTTATTTGACCCATTGATTAAATATCTTAAAATTACCACAAAAACTCACCATTTATTCCTCCTTCTTGGCCGAATTTCTTGTTCAAGAAAAGAACAAAATCCTTCAACTTTCTACCTCATAATCTTGCTCAATCTTCAACTTCAACCGGTTAAATTTGAAAGTACTCCATAAAACACCTTCAAGTAGTGTTTGTGAGTTGTTTGGTGAAGTTATTTGGAAGGTTAAGGTGACCAATAGCTCTCTCTCTCTTGTTACTTGGTAAGTGATGCTTGAACCCCCCCTACTACACCTAATGATGGTTATAGTATGCTTAGAAGTGGCTTGAGTGTTGGAATATATGATTTATTTCTTGGTTTGGCTTGATTTGGTGAAGTTTTCCATTTTATGATGAATTTTCTGGTTTCATATGATCTTGATGGTGTGGTTGTTTTTGATGGTTGGTAATAAGGGGCTTTAGCTCTAGTAGGTGCATATGATAGGAAATTGCAATCAATTTTGAATTTGGAAGAATTTCTGGAAAATTAGGGTTCTTGGTTGAACATTCTGTCCGAAATTTTAGGTCATAGATAGAGGCCGAATTGGACTTTGCTCAAAACATGAAAGTTGTAGGTATTGATGATTTTGAAGTGTCTACAAAATTTCAGGGCATTTGGAGTAGTGTAGAGTGAGTTATGCCGTTTTTACTGTTGCTGTTCTGGGTGATCAGAATGTGCGAACTGCACTTGTAATTGGCCTTTTTGACTGGAATTTCTTTGGATTTTGATGATGGTGTCTTCTGAGGAAATGTAGCTGGATGTCTTAGCTAACTTATGCCTTTGGAATTTCGGCATTTGGACCTGTGTTGGCTGAGATAGACGTATTACAGTTTTGTGTGATTTGGGAACCTGCAATTACGATTCTGGTTTGGTATTCTGCATATTTGACCTAGTTGTGCTAGGATTTGGACTGAGTGACCTTCTACATTGTTGTAGCCCTGGTTCTTAGCTTCGAAACGGTGGGTCTTGGACCTCCATCCGATAATCGTAGCGCCTTTGGTGCCATTACCGCAAAAGGGAAGTCAAAACTGTTTTCTGGTTTTGAGCAATTGTGGTTAATTGCTATGTGATTGGGTTTGATTGTAGGATGGAAAGGATGAATTTATGGGGAAATGCTGTCCGAACTTTGAAGGGACTTGTTGCATTGGGTTTGTGATCTAAGATTTGGATTTGAGCAAGGCAATGCTATATGATGGATGGTTTCAGAGCCGTGGAGGTGAGTGACCCTAAACTATTTCCAAAGTACTTGTGAAATGTTTCTTGGATTAATTATTCGATTGCATATCATGCGTGCTTGCATGTGAATTCATGACATGATTTGGCTTCAATGAGTTCTGGGAAAGTCTTGTGCTGGACACCAACGTCTCCACCTTGTTTATGGTTCATGTTCATGGTTATCTGGAGCACCGATGTTGCTCCCACTTTCGTGAGTTCGTGAGTTAATGTTAAATGAAATATTTGAGCGTTGGGTGTTCAAGTGCTATGATTTCACCGGCTCACGAGAGCACTAAACGGACATTTGATCTCTGAATCATGACATCATCGAAATGCAACATTGTGAAATATATTTGCTTAATGATTTTGCTAGTTACTCGCTGAGCTTCTAGCTCACCCCAAAAATATTTTATTCCCCTCCACAGGGCTCAAGGCGAAGGAAGGACTTATAGTACTTGTGCACGTGATTGGATGGCCTATGTTTTGTACAGTTTTGATTTGGAATCATTTTATGTATAGTTGAGAATTGTTTCCGCTGCTTTTGTGGCATGTAATTATTGGAGACTTGGATGTATATTTGTGAACGACTGAGTCCCGGCGAGAGCTGGGCAGGCGGCCCGCCGAACCCTCTGGTTCGCCTTAGGGGGAGGTGGGGCCGTCACACTCTCGCCCATGACCTCGACCACTCCTTCGTCCATCCATAATTCTAATTGTGCCTAGTGCAAGAAATAAATCAATTACGCGAGGAAATACTCAAAACAAGAGCCAATCAAGAAACATTGGGAATAACAATAATTTACATTCATTAACACTTCAGATTTCATGCAATTAGCAAGTCATGGGGGAATTACAAAAATATAGCACACAGGTGCCACAAAAGTACTTTTAGTCACATACGACTAAAGTAAAGTAAAGTGTCTCAAAAGTAAACCACACAGTCATACAAAAATACAATGGCCTCAGCACTAGCATCACCCCAACTATTCCTAGTCACAAAAGTCAAAAGCCTATCACTCTAGGTCTAGTCCACAGGACCAATCACAAGATACGTGTAGAACAATTATTAGAACCTCACAAGGAAGAACCTCACTAGATACCCAACTAAGTCAATCCTTTATAATAATGGTAGGTCTGATCTTCTCGTTCATTTCCGACTCATATCAAACACTAGGATCCTATTGAGTTACATAGGACCATCCATCAATCTTTCTCTACCTCTCTCTCTTAGGCTCAACTACATTCCACTTCTCTCTGGTCAATATTGTCCCACACTCGGTTAAAATATTTTCCGTCCGATGTCTCACTTCTCTTACTACTTGAATTTGACATCCGTTGACCTCTTGCACTCGCTCTCACAAAATGTTAGTCCATTCTTATTCCTCGCAAATGGAGATCTCAAGTTCTTAGCATTGCCCTCAACTCTTAAGTACTCGGGTACAAGAATCCAAAACAAGGTAATTTACAACTCGAGCTGGCCAGTCCCAAGAGTAAATCACCACATTTGAAATTCCTACCCAGCATACATATCTAATCTTCCCCAAATATTAAGATAAATGATTTATACCTATCGCATTGATGATTCACATCTTACGATCTAAAAGAGTACTTAAGCCTTTACTCATTCATATAATAAGGACAATAATACCACTCGGTCCAAACTCACCCCGTGCAGATACCACGCGAAGCGGCTCTGATTTTTATCACTACAAGCGGTCACTTAACTTTAAAACCAATCCCACAGTCCGGCATCCTAAACTTTTAAGCCTAGGATACACTACAAAGATGTGAAGCCTAAGCTCTGATACCAACTGTGACGCCCCCACTTCTCCCAAGGGCGAACCTAAGGGTATCCGCAAGACGCCTGCCCATCTCTAAGGTTGCAGCAAGAACAGGGCAGATTCGGCCCCCTTCCTCCCTTTGGTTTCCTTTGAGTTTCTTTCCACTTTTTCAACATATAACCACTAGTTTAACACTTAATCAACATAAATAACATCCAAAATCATCATATCAGTCCAACAAGTCCATTGTGGGATTTCATAGAGCCCACTCACATAATTTTCAACCAACCAAAGCTTTTCTGGAAAAATGATGAAGAACACTGTCAGATGTCCGTTTTAACTCATCGGACGTCCGATAAAGAGTGACAGAAAATTTTTAGAATACTTTTTCTGAGACGCCCAGTTTTGTTCTTAGATACACAAATTGATCCAGTGGTAGGGTTTTTGTGAGAATATCAGCAATTTGATCTTTAGAACAAACATATTGAACGCAAACTTCACCCTTATTGACAAGATCGCGAATGAAATGATACTTTATGTCCATATGCTTAGTTCTAGAATGTTGTATGGGATTTTTTGTCAAATTGATGGCACTAGTGTTATCACAATACATAGGCACACAATCATACACCAATCCAAAATCATTCAATGTGTTTTTCATCCATAATAATTGAGCACAACAAGCTCCAGCGGCAACATTTTCCGCTTCAGTTGTAGATAATGAAATAGCATTTTATTTCTTGCTAAACCAGGATACTAAGCAATTTCCAAGGAAGTTACATATACCTGTTGTATTTTTTCTATCAACTCTACAACCTCCGAAATCAGCATCAGAGAATCCACACAAAGGAAGTTCATGACACTTAGGATACCATAGGCCAAAATTTAAGGTTCCTTTTAGATATCTAAGAATTCTTTTTACTGCATTTAAATGAGATTCCTTTGGACAAGACTGAAAACGAGCACATAAGCATATAGTAAACATGATATCAGGTCTACTAGCAGTTAAGTAAAGCAAACTACCAATCATACCTCTATACTTCTTTTCATCAACTTTTATACCTTCTTCATCCTTGTCAACCTTGATAGATGTGCACATAGGTGTTCCGACCTACTTTGAATCCTCCATTCCAAATCTTTTGAGCAGCTCCTTGGTGTATTTTGTTTGATTGATGAATGTTCCTTCTCGGTTTTGAATCATTTGGAGTCCAAGGAAGAAATTTAATTCTCCCACCATGCTCATTTCAAACTCTTTTTGCATGATATTGAAAAAATCCTTGCACAAGCTCTCATTGGTAGCACCAAATATAATATCATCCACATATATTTGCACAATTAAAAGATCACGTGAACTTTGCTTAGTGAAAAGAGTAGTATCTACAATGTCTCTTTTAAAACCATTTTCATTCAAAAAATCACTCAAACATTCATACTATACTCTTGGAATTTGTTTTAATCCATACAAATCTTTTGAGAGTTTAAATA
Source organism: Coffea arabica (assembly GCF_036785885.1). NCBI lineage: Eukaryota > Viridiplantae > Streptophyta > Magnoliopsida > Gentianales > Rubiaceae > Coffea > Coffea arabica. The sequence continues at coordinate 35,185,169 of NC_092331.1, read as the reverse complement.
CATGATTTGGATAGATTTCATTTTCAAAACCAGGAGATTGATCAACATATACTTCTTGATCTATAAATCCATTTAAGAAAGCACTTTTAACATTCATTTGAAATAATTTAAAGTTCTCGAAACATGCAAATGCCAAAAATATTCTAATTGATTCCAGCCTAGCTAAGGGTGCAAATGATTCATCAAAATCAATTCCTTCTTCTTGAGTATATCCCTTGGCTACAAGTCTGGACTTATTTCTTACTACCTCACCTTTGTCATTCATTTTGTTTCTAAAAATCCACTTTGTGCCAATAATAAGATGATCTTGTGGTCTAACAACTAATGTCCACACCTTGTTTCTTTCAAATTGATTTAACTTCTTTTCCATAGCTAAAATCCAGTTATCATCTTTCAATGCATCAATAACATTTTTGGGTTCAAAGTGTGAAACTAATGCCAAATTATCCATCAGTTGTTTAGAGGAGAAACGAGTTATGACATTCTCGGATAGATCACCAATGATGAGCTCCTTAGGGTGGTTTTGAACAAATTTTCAAACTCTTGGAAGATCGTTAGGTGTACTTGTGACGCCCCGAAAAAAAAATGAGTTTGAGAACTCGGAAATTTTCTAATTTTCTAGGGTTTATTTTATTTACTTGCCCGCCTTTTCTACATTTTCTTTATTAGAAAAATTCCCCAGATAAAGTTTATGAGCAAAGATAGTTTGAAAATGATTTTTCTAGTATCGGTTAGTTTTTGAGAAATTAAAAGCGTGTTTTGAACGTGGGACCCACAAGTGCGGTAAATGCATTATATTTTTGACAACTTGTTGGAATTTTGTATTAAGTGATATTATTTTACAAAGTGTAAAGATATTTGTATTGGAGAGACAAAGAGATAAGTTTTAAACCTAAAGGTGACAAGTGTCACCATAAGATTAAGTCTTGGACTTTGACTACACTATTCATGCCTTTACCAAATTAATATCAAAATTGACCAAAAACTCACCATTTATTCCTCCTTCTTGGCCGACCTCTTGCAAGCTCGAAGGGAAGAAAACTCTCCACAATTTTGGTCTACAACCTTGCTCAATCTTCAACTTCAACCGGTTAAATTTGAACTTGCTCCATAAAACACCTTCAAGTAATGTTTGTGAGGTGATTGGTGAAGTTATTTGGAAAGTATAGGTGACCAATAGCTCTCTCTCTCTTGTATTGCTAAGGTGAGTTGTGAATGACCCCTCTCCTTGTTCTAATGATGTTCAATTCATGATTAGTGGTGATATAAGGTGCAACTTTATGATTTAATTCTTGTTTTTGGATGAAATGGTGAAGTTTACAATTTATTGGTGATTTTTCTGGTTTCATATGATCATGATGTTGTGGCCTTGTATGATGATTGGCAATGGCCTATAATGACTCTAGTAGGTGTGAATGATTGATAATTGCAAGTAAATTCTGTTTTGGAAGAAATCTGGAAAATTAGGGTTCTTGGTTCTTCATTCTGTCCGAAATTTTTAGTCCTAGATAGAGGCCGAATTGGCCTTGGCTCAAAACATGAAAGTTGTAGGTATTGATGTTTTAAGGATACCTGTAAAATTTCAGGTCAATTGGAGTAGTGTAGAATGAGATAAGCCGAAATTACTATTGCTGTTCTGGGTTCATCAGGATGTTAGAACTGCGTCTGAAATGGGTTGTTTTGACTGGAATTAGTTTGGATTTGGGTGTTGAGGTCTTCTGATGAAATGTAGCTTGATGTCCTAGCTACCATATGCCTTTGGAATTTCTGCATTTGGACCTGTTTAGACTGAGTTGTACTGATTACAGCATAGTGTAATTTGTAAACCTGAAATTACGGTTCTGGTTTGGTATTTGGCATATATGACTTAGTTTTTCTGGGATTTGGACTGAGTGACCTTCTACATTGTTGTAGCCCTGTTTCTTAGCTTCGAAATGGTGGGTCTTGTACCCTCATCCGACAATCGTAGTACCTTTGGTGCCATTACCGCAAAAGGACGTCAAAACTATTTTTCTGGTTTTGAGCTTAACTTTCATTTCCGGACTTTTCCCTAGTTTGACTTGTACTAGTACTACTTGGAACTTGCTGAATGACTATTAGATGAACTTTTTGTTGTGTGTGTACCTTTGGGACTGGCTGAGGATATAATGAAGCTGTGATGGCTGGAAAAGTTAGCAAATTTAGGGGAAGTGCTGTCCGAACTTTGAAGGGACTTGTTGCATTGGGTTTGTGATCTAAGACTTGGATTTGAGCAAGGCAATGCTATATGATGGATGGTTTCAGAGCCATGGAGGTGAGTGACCTCAAACTATTTCTAAAATTATTTATGAACCATTTCTTGCATTATTTACTTTTGAACTGTTTTCAAAGTTACTTTTGGAACTGTTTTCTTACATATCATGCGTGCTTGCATATCAGTGTCTTGTTATTATTGATTTTGCTTTCAATGATTGTTAAAACGAGTTTTCTAGGCGAGTGTGTACTTTATCGCACTCGACCTAAATAAATATGAAATTTTCAATGATTAATGATTAAATGCTACTTGCGCATGAATGTAAGCCTTTTGGGCTGAACTGGCCATTGCCCCTTGTTACCGGTCGTCTCGAGCCAGAAGCGGACTCGATCGGGCGACTAGGAACTTGGGTGAACGTTTCAGTATACTCGAGTATTACCTTGTAGGTTGGTGGAGCCTGGCCAAAAACCAGGGACGGGGTGAATGAATGCACGAATGAAACCGAAAATGCAATGAAATGACAGGAGAACGAACGTATCCTTTTCATGAATGTTACTATCGCTTTCCATTGTAAATGTTTCTTGAATTATTGATACTCCATATTGAAATGACATCATTGAAATGAACTATTGTTAAACAGATTTGATTACTGATTTTATTGGTTACTCGCTGAGCTTCTAGCTCACCCCAAAAATGTTTTATTCCCCTCCACAGGGCTCAAGGCGAAGGAAGGGCTTGTAGTGTTTATTCGTGGATTATCTCATGTATGGATTGAACTTAGAATTCCTTTTGTGTAATCGTTCATATTGGGATTGTATTGAACGTTTAGAAATGATTGGATGTGTAATAGTCTAGTTTTGGACTTCCTCCTGTATAATAGTTGGTATCAAGGATCAGAGTGGCGCAGTGGAAGCGTGGACGCTTCGCTTTTGATATGTAAAGTTTGGGAACCTTTGATATATATATATATCTTGAAATTCAACTGAGATTTGTAGTGAACGACTGAGTCCCGGCGAGAGCTGGGCAGGCGGCCCGCCAAACCCTCTGGTTCGCCTTAGGGGGAGGTGGGGCCTTGACAGTACTAGTGTCTCTGTCATTGTCTTCCCTTGCTGGACTGTCTTGAGTTTCATCTTCCTTTGAATCATTTTCTGGTGAACCAATGCCTTGGTCAATGATTGTGAGTTTCTTTAGTTCTTCTTGAATACCTGCATCATCATCTTTACCACTACTTATGGAAATGTCACCATTAGATTCATCAAAAGTGATATGTACAGCTTCCTCTATAACCAAAATCTTTCGATTATAGACTCTAAAGCCTCTCTTATTCTCATAATATCCCAAGAAAATTCCCTCATCAGATTTTTTATCAAACTTTTCGAGATGTTCATTGATGTTTAGAATGAAACATTTGCAACCAAAGAGTTTAAAGTATCCAACAACAGGCTTTTTATCCAACATCAGCTCATAAGAGGTTTTGTTCAAGATTGGTCTTAAAAGAACTCTATTCATGGTATAGCAAGCTGTAGTTATAGTTTCAGTCCAAAAATATTTTGGTAAATTACGCTCATTTAGCATGGTTCTAGCAGCCTCTTGAAGAGTTTTATTTTTTCTTTTAACAACCCCATTTTGTTGGGGAACTCTTGCAATTGAAAATTCATGTGTAATACCATTGTTGTTACAAAATTCTTGAAAGCCATAAAAATGAAATTCTGAGCCATTGCCACTTCTGATTTTGATGATTTTCAATCCAATCAGATTCTGAACTTTTACAAATAGTGAAACAAAGTTTTTGAAAGCGTCATCTTTGTGTGCAAGAAATATCACCCAAGTGTTTCTAGAATAATCATCAACAACAACAAGATAAAATCTTTTACCACCTAAACTGGTTGTTTGTGCAGGACCAAATAAATCAAGATGTAAGAGTTCTAGAGGCTTTGTAGTAGAAACACATTTCTTGGGTTTAAAAGACACTTTGACTTGTTTTCCAAATTGGCAAGCATCACAAAATTTGTCCTTTTCAAATTTGATCTTTGGCAGCCCTCTAACAAGTTACTTTTTGAAAATTTATTTTAGCAGATCCATATTGAAGTTACAAAGCTTTTTATGCCACAACCAAGGGTTCTCATTTGCTACTTTGAGACAACTAAGGCTAGAAGAATCAATTTTTTCAAGGATAACTACATAAATGTCATTAATTCTTTTTTCTTTGAAAACAGTGTTGAATTTTGAGTCAAGAACAAGGCATTCATGCTTTTTAAATAACACAAACAGATTCCTATCACACAATTGACTAACACTTAACAAGTTATAACTCAAATTGTCAACTAAAAGAATATTGTGAACAAAGGTGTGACCATTCTTACCAACATCACCAATTCCAACAGTTTGGGCTTTGTTATCATCTCCAAATGTTACCTTTCCGCTTGCTTTTGACTTGAACTTGATGAACTGTGATGGATCACCAGTCATATGTCTTGAGTATCCACTATCTATGAACCATTTTGATTCCTTAACAATGTTCACTAGGTTCACCTACACAAAATCCACAAGATAATACTTGGTACCCTTTATTTTTTGGGTCCTTGAGAGTTAGCATTATGTTTAACCATCCACATGCATCTCATGCCATTTCTCATATTTTTCCAAACATAGCAATTGCTTTTTGTGTGGCCAAATTGACAACAGAAGCTGCACATAGTCAATGAATTATTCAAATGAACAGGTTTAATAAATCTGATTTGTCTTTTCCTATAGATAGTAAACTCATTTGCACTATGATTCAACCTTTTCTGATGAGTACCAAAATGAGGTTTTATATCATTCCTTTGAAAACAGTTTTGTTTCTTATGTTGAAGCATCTGACTAAGATCATCCATTCTTCTTTTCAAACTACTTTGTTCATTTTTGAGCATGTCACAGAAGTTTTTCTTTCTATCAAGTTCAGCATGCAAATTATTTTCAATCATTTTCAGGTTCTCATTTTTATTTCTCAGACATTTGTTTTGTCGAAAAAGTTTTGCATTGTCTTGAATCAGAAAGTTAATTTTCTGCTTTAGTTCCTTGTTTCTAACATAGGATTCTTGCAAACTGTTATGCATTCTTTCCATAAAAGAGTTAACATCATCATCAGATTTGTTATCACTATCAATTTGAGAGTTACAAGTAGTTACCTCTTCATCACTAATGGCCATGAAAGCCATTTGGGCAGACTCCTCTTCTTCTTCGATTTCACCTTCTGAATTACAGTCATTCCAGGTGATCTGAAAATTGTTAAATTTTGGTTTTCGTTCAACCTTGCTTTCCTTTTTTTTCTATATTGGACATTCATTTGCATAGTGTCCAAGTTGGCCGCATTCAAAGCACTTATCAGTTTGCTTTTTATTGAGCTCTAGCTTCCCTCTGTTTCTCGAGTTGTTGAACTGATTTGGGAATGAATTGTTGGGTCCACCTTTTCTGAATCACCTCTTGTTGAGTATTCTTTTGAAACTTTTTGTGATGAGTGCAATATCACTGTCATCACCTTCCATGTCATCTCTATCTAAAGAGGCTGAATCATCTTCATCTTGTGAAATTGTCAGAGCAATACTCTTTCTCACCTTTGTATCTTCTTCCTCCTGCACCTTGGGCTTGAGTTTCAGCTCATAAGAAATTAGAGAATTAATTAGAGATTCAGTGGGCAAGGTATTTAGATCTTTAGCTTCCTCAATGGCAGTCACTTTACTCTGCCAATCCCTGGATAAAACATTCAGAATTTTTCTATTTTTCTCACATAGAGAGTAATCCTTTACAAGTACTTCTAAATCCTTAATAAAATCATTAAATCTACAATACATCTTGTCAATGTTTTCATGAGGTTCCATCTTAAAAGATTCATACTTAGTGGCCAGAATGGACTTCTTTTGTTCTCTCACATTCTCACTTCCTTCATGGATTTCTCTGAATTTATCCCAAATCTCTTTTGCAGATCTACAGCCTTTGACTCTTATAGACTCATTTGAATCTAAAGCACTGTATAATACATTCATAGCCTTGGCATTTAAAGTAAGATGGGTTCTATCATCACCAGTCAACTCACTCCTTGTTTTTGGTCTCGGCCTATGAGTAACTTCATCAATAATAGAGGCATCATATGGACCTTCATTGACAATAAACCACAACTCAATATCAATAGATTGTAAGAAAATAATAATCCTCTCCTTCCAACTTACATAATTTGATCCATTGAACATTGGGGGTCTAGTGATGGATTGTCCTTAAAAAAACATGGCATTGTTGGTTGTCATTTTTACTCCAAAGCCGATTGAACTTAATCTCTAGGAGACCAAGCTCTGATACCAATTGTAAGGATCGAAAACAACCTAAGAGGGGGGGTGAATTAGGTGGTTTAAAAAATTGGTCAAGCTATGAGTTACTTTCTGAGAACTTGCCATCTTTTTCTGAAAGACCACACAATGGAGCAATTGATGAGAAAGCACAAGTGCTTGGGAGTAGAAGAGATAAACAATTTATATTGCAATACGGTAAGTAAAAGGATAGAATAGTAAACCAAGTTTCAAACTCCACTTGAGTTTGAAAATCACTTTATATAGCAAGCCTCTTCAAGTTGATCAACTTACAATCAATCTCTTGTGTACGAAGGAAGGATCACTTCCTTCTCGCCCCAAACCACACTTGGTCAAGCAAAGAAATTTTACTATCACTCGGATAACCATCACAAAGCTACACTATTGAAGAAAATTGAAACACACTTGAAAAGCTTATCTAAAATTACACAACTAAGAGTATAAATTTTCTTTAAAGAGTATTCTCACACTTGAATCACTTCAGATCTGATGTAGTTTTAATGTGCAAAAGTTGTTTGAAGTGGTTGACTTTGTTCTTTTTGTAAGAGACCAAAAGATTTCTCAATTAATGCTACCAACGGATAGAAGGCAGCTGAAGAGTCAGCTAGCCGTTGGTGGTGTCGGACGTCCGGTACCTCCAGAATATGCGTCCGAAGGCATGATGTAAAACTGAAAATGCTTCTTCAAATCTTTCGAACGTCCGGTGCCTCCAATATTTTGCGTCCGAAGTGTCGCAACGTTTGTCGGATGTCCGGTACACAGGTGTTGTAGTTCCGATCGAGGTCAGTGATCTTATAGGACTTGGCTTATCATTTTCGGACGTCCGAGAGTGGGTTCTTCATGCGTCTGAAGTTACTCAATGGTTATCGTGTGAGAACCCAGAAAAAAAAAATTAAAAATTATTATTTATTTATTATTTTATTCCTGTGCACCCGTTTTCTTTTATTTTCTTTATTATATTACTTTTATCAACATTTGATCAGAAAATATAGTTTTTAAATCATTTTTCTAGTATAAGGTAGTTCGTGAGAAATTTGGAACGTAATTTGGGCGTGGGACCCGCTAGTGCATTAAGTGAGAGAAATTCGGTCGATTAGGTTAAATTTTGTGTAACGGGATTCTATTACTGGGTATTAGGAGATAGTTGGAGGTTACCAAGATGGATTAGCCATGAGGGACAAGAAGATAACTCTAGCAAAACAAAGTGCCAAGTGTCCAATTTTGGTTAGACCAAGCTTACCTAACTTTTGACTAAACTTTCCTTACTTTCCTTAAAATTCAATTTTGACCAAGATGTCTTCATTCTTCACTTGTCTTGGCCGAAACTTCTTGGGAGCAAAGGAGAAAAATTCTTCAACCTTTCATCTTCAAATCCTTGCTAAATCTTGAAAACTAACCGTTTATTTCTTGAATTAGTCCATAAAATCGCCTTGCTAAGATGTTTGAAGAACTTAGTGGTGTTGTTTTGGAAGAAAACCTCACAAGCTACAACTTTTCTTGAAGAACTAAGGTATCTTGCTTGGAACTCATCTTTTGTTTCTAATTTTGGCCAATTGGTGCCTTATAGTAGCTATATACGTGATTTTTCGGAAGATTTGGTGGATTGGAGTGAAGCTAGCTAATTTTCTGATTTTTGTGGGAATTTTCTGTTTTCCTATGATTGATATGATTGAGCTGGAATTGATGGTTCTAAATGGCATTATATAGCTCTCTTGTGCGTTAATTGTGGTTAATTGCGGAAAATTTCCGCTTGTGCGGAAAATTTCAGATTTAGGGTTACTAATTGGGGGTTTTCTATGGTTGATAGTTGAGCTTCTAATTGGCTATAATTGAGGGGTATTATGACCCCAACGAAGTATATTGAATGGCTTATGAATTGTTTGGGTGCTTGTGGTTATGTTGGATAGCTTTTAATGGTTGTCTTGTAGGTTGGAAAAGCTGAAATTTTAGGGGAAATGCTGTCCAAGTGTCTAGGGTATCGGATTCTTATGAGTTGGGTTGAGATTTGATAGAAATGAATAATCTTAGGGTTTATTTCTACTTTTAACCCTAAATGTTATGTATTTTTCATTTCCAAGCTATATTTGGGTCTTGCCTTAATAGTTCCTAGAAAAAGGTATTCGACTTGTGTTTGAGTTTTCATTGTACTTTCTTGATTGTTATAGGGCGTGCCGGTGATCCGAGGCTCACGTCGGGCGAAAACTTGTGAAATTTCTTTGTTGAACTTGGTGAGTGTACTACTCACATGTTTGTTATTCCGTGGCTTTCTTGTACTTGAATTCTGTGATTTGGACTAGTTGAGATGATTGTTTGAGCTAGGTGAGGCGAGGGTGTACTTTACCACTCTCGTACTCTCTGGCCTTCTTGATTGGTTATTATATTAGGCTTACTTGACTGTACTTGTATCACTTGAATACTCTTGACTGTACTTGATTTGGTGTCGATTGGATACCAATCTTTACTGTTCACTCTGAGCTCTACCTCATTGGAAGTCAATGGACTCGAGCCAGTAAGGACTTGGTCGGGGACATTTGACAAGCCATGGGGACTGTATTTGGGAATCTTTGGGTATGAGACCCTTGATTCCGGTATACTCGAGTAATACCAACTCTGTACTGTTTGGTGTTCCGGCCCGGTAAGGGGAAAGTGAGGTGGATGGATAATTGGAGTAAAGAGGAGTCTACGGTCATGATTACCTGGTATACATTGACGAAGAGTCAATGAGATGAGATCAAGCATGGCAAAAGAGGAAAAGGGCTCTTGAGAGCCATCTGTATCCTTTTATTCCTTATACTTGGGTGTTGTTGTTTTGCTTGCTGGACGTACGTATTTGGATTGAATATTCTTGTGTTTATGTGATCCTGGTAAATTTACGTGACGGTACCTCATTGGGCGAAAGCTCACTCCGTGAATTTTGTTTTCCTTACAGGGATTTACCTTTTGGACTTTTGATTTTGAAGAATGAGTTGAGTAGAGCTAGTTGAGAGATTTTGTATAGCTCCTCAATAGTTGGAAACTTAATTGTACTTGGATTTAAATGCTTCCTTTTGGCTTGTAAACACACGAATGTGGTTTGTAACAGTGTGTGTGTACTTATGTTCAATGTATTATATTTGGCTTGTATATATTCCTTTCAGGGGTTGTAAAAAGTTACTTGTATTCGATTGGGTCCTGACGGATTGTGACGTGGTAGTCACCATTCACTTTACGTTTAACTTTTGTTTTTTCCGTTTCTTGATTGTTGGCTTGGTTAAGCGCGCTAGTAGATTCCCGAACGACTTGAGTTACTGTTTTACCGTTTTAGTAGTCCTGGCGAAAGCTGGGCAGGCAGTCCGCTAACCCCTTTGGTACGCCTTAGGGGAAGGTGGGGCTGTCACAGGTGGTATCAGAGCCTAGGTTAGAATTACCCTGGGCGAACCTGAAACCTGGTCCTTAGAACTTTTGGGATTGTGTTTAGACGCCATTAAGTGTGAATATATTGTCTAAGCTATAAACTTTTGCTCTCTTTGTAGGTTATAGCTGGCACTAGTGGAGCGGGCGGAGGCGAGCCACCTCAGAGGCGCCCACGGGTTATCGACTACCAGGAGAGACCGGGAGGTCCGATCCGGCTGTGGTAAACCGCTAGCCGGACCCGCCGTTGTAGGCGTTGCCAGTTTTACTCTTACGAGGACCACGTGGTTGTGGCGGTACTTGCTGAACGACGGAGGCTTAGATGTGCCGCCGCCAGGGAGCGTACTGAGACCCTTAGACTTAGGGGCATCATGCGGATGCAGGCCGATAGGATTGGAGAGCTCCAGGGGGACGTGGCCATGGAGCAGGAGAGGACGAACACGCTGAGGGAGCAGTTGCAGGTGGTTAACGACCGCCTCACTAGGGTAGTCCGGGAGGTGAGAGACCGGTCTGGCGCTATTATCGATGAGTGTGGGGCACTCATCCAGGGAGTGATTGGTGCCAATGCGCCAGGGGGAGTTCCAGGTGACGGAGCTCCAGGTCAGGGAGGCGCCCTTAGCTCTAGCTCTGGGGGGAGTCGGTTGGCTCCGTCGAGGACTAGATTAGGGTTTTTGAGCCTTGTTTTGATCCCGTGTGAGGGATACCTAGGAAAAGCTTTTGGTTAGCTGTTTTGTACCTTTTGGGACCTAGGTTGTACAGTGTATTTTGACAGACCCTCTTTTGGTTTCACGGGAGTACTTTTGTATATATTTGCTTGACTGCTCATGTATGACTGTTTGACACAGTTATGTGTTCTGTGTATAACTGTTCTATGTGTATACATGCCTTATGTGGTGTTTATTTTTGGTTCTTTGTTCATGTTTATATGATTATATTTCTATGCACTTTTAATATTATTTTGTGCCTCGACTTTAGAGTGACATTAGAGCAATGGAAGGCACTCGTAGTGGATGAGGCCGCGGGCGCGGGGTTAGGCAACCCACAACTGACGGGGGTACTAGGGATACTACGACTGAACCAAATCCTGAACCTAGGGTTGACCATAGTGCCCAAATAGCTGCTGCTATGCAGCAAATGACCGACCTGTTAGCCCACGTAGTGCAACAGCAGGGCCAACCTCCTATCCAGCAACCTGGGAACCCTGGCCATGTAGTAGAGAGTGAAGATCGGGCCCTAGAGAGATTTCAGAAGTTCTCTCCGCCCAAATTTCTGGGGGGGCCAGATCCGGACATGGCCGAAAAATGGTTAGAGAAAATGATAGATATTTTTGCCGCCCTGCACTATTCAGAAGAGAGACAGGTTACATTCGCTGTCTTCCAATTGGAAGGGGCCGCGCGTTCTTGGTGGAACGTTATACGACTGAAGTGGGACCGGGAACAAACACCAAGAACATGGGTAAACTTTATGAGGGAGTTCAACGCGAAATAATTTCCCCATCTAGTCCAGGAAAAGAAGGAGGACGAGTTCATTCGACTCCGTCAGGGAACGCAGTCGGTGGCTGAGTACGAGAGCCAGTTTACTCGTTTATCTAAGTTCGCCCCTGAACTCATTCTAACGGAGCAAAGGAGAGTTCGGCATTTCATTCAAGGGCTCAATGTGGAAATTCAAAAGGATCTGGCGGTAGCCCAGATCAATACCTTTAGTGATGCCGTGGAGAAAGCTTTGCGAGTTGAAAATGCAAGACTTCAAGTAAGGAACTTTCAGGTGAAAAAATGGGGGTTCTCTGCGAGTAGTTCGACCCAAGGGGATAAAGGGACCCCTCCCAAGTTTGGAAGAGGAGCCGGGGGAGGAAGGGAACCGGGGATGACGCGAGGGACTCCGCCGAGGGGTGGTCACAATGGACGGGGCCCACAGAGAAGCGTCTCACAAGGAAGTTCGGCCTCAGTTGCACGCGGACCCTGTGGATTTTGTGGGAAACCAAACCACACTGAGGACAACTGTTGGAGGAAAGAGAAAAGATGCTTGCGCTGCGGGAGTGCGGAGCATCAAATAGCCAACTGTCCAGTGTTACCTCGGGAGGCGAGAGTAACCACCCGGTCGTCGAAGGCCAACTCGGGACAGTCCAAGGTAGAAGGGACAAAGCCAAAGGTGCCAGCTCGGGTTTACTCCCTTGAGCAACAACAAGTCCCTGATTCCTCTGGGGTTGTAGAAGGTACGATCCCTATTTTTCATCGTCTAGCTAGGATTTTGATCGACCCTGGTGCTACCCATTCCTTTGTTAACCCCGATTTTATGTGTGGTATTGATATAACCCCTGTTAGCTTGCCTTATGACTTAGATGTTAGTACTCCTACGGGGGACCAACGTTTGATTACTGGTTTGATGTATACAAATTGCGAAATTTGGGTAGGAGAGAGGAAGCTTTTGGGGAATCTTATAAGTTTGGCTATTAAGGGGTACGACGTTATACTGGGTATGGACTGGCTAGCTAAGTACGATGCACAACTTGATTGTAAGAGAAAAGTAGTGGAATTTCGTATACCGGGGGAGGCAACCCTAAGGCTCGATATAAGGGGTAGTTTAGCCTCATCTGCATTGATTTCGGGTATTCGGGCTAGGAAACTTCTGTATAGAGGGGCCCAAGGGTTCCTAGCTTTTCTTATAAACACTCCCACTGATAAGTTGAGGGTTGAAGATGTGCCTGTAGTAAGTGAATATCCGGATATGTTTCCTGATGAATTAGTCACTTTACCTCCGAAGAGAGAAATAGAGTTTAAGATCGACTTATTGCCGGGGACGTCACCTATCTCTAAGACCCCCTATCGAATGGCACCTGCTGAACTCAAGGAGTTGAAATTGCAATTGCAGGACCTATTGGATCGTGGGTTTATTCATGAGAGTGGATCTCCGTGGGGGGCTCCGGTACTATTTGTTAAGAAGAAGGATGGAGCTTTAAGATTGTGTATTGATTATCGGGGATTGAACAATATGACCATTAAGAACAAATACCCACTTCCCTATATCGATGAACTGTTTGACCAGTTGCAAGGCGCGGTGGTCTTTTCAAAGTTAGATCTCCGACAGGGGTACTATCAGTTGCTTATTAAGAAAGAAGATGTACCCAAGACTGCTTTCAATTCTAGATATGGGCATTTTGAGTTTGCGGTCATGCCCTTTGCGTTGACCAATGCCCCTGCTGCCTTTATGGATTTGATGCATCGGGTTTTCAAACCCTACCTGGACCGATTTGTTATCGTGTTTATTGACGACATTTTGGTCTATTCTAAAACCCGTGAGAAACATGAACAGCATTTGAAGCTAGTGTTACAAACCCTGAGAGATCATCGGCTATACGCCAAATTTAGTAAGTGTGAATTTTGGCTGGAGGAAATCTCTTTCTTGGGACATGTGATTTCAAAAGAAGGTATCATGGTAGATCCCGCGAAAGTAGAGACAGTGGCTGAATGGAAGAGGCCAGAAAACCCCACTGAGATTCGCAGTTTCTTAGGGTTGGCTGGGTACTATAGACGTTTTATTAAAGACTTTTCCAAACTGGCCGGCCCTTTAACCGATCTAACGAAGAAAAATAACCGTTTTGTGTGGGATACTAGGTGTGAAACCAGTTTTCAGGAGTTGAAACGAAGGTTAACCAGGGCTCCTGTTTTGGCCTTGCCTAATGGGAAGGACAGTTTTACTGTTTATACCGATGCTTCGAGGGAAGGCTTAGGGTGTGTGTTGATGCAAAATAAGAACGTGATTGCTTTTGCCTCTAGGAAACTAAAAACCCATGAACAAAACTACCCTACCCATGACTTGGAGTTAGCTGCTGTGGTCTTTGCTCTGAAAAAGTGGGGACACTATCTCTACGGGGTTACCTTTGAGGTTTATTCAGACCATAAGAGTCTTAAGTACCTCTTCTCCCAAAAAGAGTTGAATATGAGGCAACGCCGGTGGATGGAACTCTTAGAAGATTATGACTATACGATCAACTACCATCCGGGTAGGGCTAATGTAGTAGCGGACGCCCTAAGTCGAAAGGCTCAAGTAGCAGGGCTGATGGTCAAGGAGTGGGAGATGTTAGGAGCAGCAAGCGAGTGGAACCCTAGACTGGGATGCAAACAAATAACTTTTGGGAATATTCGGGTGACATCTACTATTCTCGATAGAATTAAAGAAGCCCAAGAGAAGGATCCGATAGTACAAAAGTGGAAGGAAAAGGTGGAAAAAGAAGCACTACCTGATTTCAATTTGGGTCCTGAAGGGATTCTAAGGTATAGAAACCGAGTAGTAGTAGCCAATGATGAAAACCTGAAAAGAGAAATTTTAGAGGAAGCCCATCGATCGAAATACCTGATCCATCCTGGTAGTAATAAGATGTACCAAGACTTGCGACGGTTGTACTGGTGGGATAAGATGAAGAGGGAGATTGCTCAATATATCCAAACCTGTCTGATTTGCCAGCAAGTCAAGGCTGAACACCAAAAACCCTCTGGACTGTTACAACCTCTTGAGATACCCGAATGGAAGTGGGAAAATATCACGATGGACTTTGTTTCGGGACTGCCAAGAACTCAAAAAGGACATGATGCCGTTTGGGTGATCGTTGATCGATTGACCAAATCGGCCCATTTCTTACTGTGAATGTGAAGGATTCCATGGATAAGCTGGCTCGGTTGTACCTGAATGAAATTGTAAGGTTGCATGGGGTTCCAGTGAGTATAGTTTCAGACCGAGATCCTCGTTTTGTATCGAGGTTTTGGCAAAAGTTTCAGGAGAACTTGGGGACCAAAATCAACCTTAGTACTACTTATTACCCTCAGATGGATGGACAGTCAGAGCGAACCATTCAAACCCTCGAGTGTGAGAACCCGTACTTTTCCCATTTTCTAGGGTTTTATTTATTTAATGGTTTGTTTTCTGCATTTTTTTTTAGTAGGAAAATTTTCTAGATATTTTTAATGAGCAGATATAATTTTTAGATGATTTTTCTAGTATTGGAGAGTTTTTGAAAAATTAAGGATATATAAAGGACGTGGGACCCACTAGTGCGACAAGTTCGGAAAAATTCGGCCAATTAGGTTAAGTTTCGGATATTGGTTGAAATTTATCGGGTGTTAAGAGATAAGTAGAGGATGTGAAGTGATTGATGTGAGAGGAAAAAAGAAGGATAGGAATGCATTAATGAAGTGACACTTGTCATGTTGGGATTGGTGGTAACTTTTTGACTACTATTCAATGTTTTACCCTTTGATTAAATAAACCAAAAACTAACCAAAAATCACCATTTTCTTCTCTATCTTGGCCGGCCACCTTGAGCTTAAGAAGGAAGAAAACTCTTCAAAATCTTGGCTACCATCTAGCTCAAATCCTCCAAAACAATTGCTTGATCTTGTTTCTACTCCATAAAATCTCTCCATTTGGTACTAGTAAGTGATTTGGTGAAGTGTTTAAGGAAGCTAAGGTGTCCAACAACTCTCCCTCTCTTGTTTACTAGGTGAGTGGTTATTGAACTTCCTCCTACACTTAATGAAGCTTAAGTTGTGCTTAGTGGTAGCTAAAGTGCTGAAATTTGTGGTTTATTTCTTGGTTTGAGATGAATTGGTGAAGTTTTCAATTTATTGATGATTTTCTGGTTTAATATGAATGTGATGTTGTGGCTATCCTTGATAATGGGAACTGATGTTTAATGACTCTAGTAGGTGTATATGATAGATAATTGTAACCAATTTCTGGTTTGGAAGGAATTTGAGAAAGTTAGGGTTTGATATCCCCAATTCTGTCCGGTTTTGTATCTCATGGTTAGAGGCCGAATTGGCCTTGTCTTAAAACATGAAAGTTGTAGGTATTGATGTTTTAAAGGTGCCTGTAAAATTCCAGGTCAATTGGAGTTGTGTAGAATGAGAAAGGTCGAAATTACTATTGCTGTTCTGGTTGTATCAGAATGTAAGAACTGTGCCTGTAATGGGTTGTTTCGGCTAGAATTGATTTGGAATTGGTTGTTGAGGTCTTCTGATGAAATGTAGCTTGAGGTCTTAGCTACCGTTTTCCTTTGGAATCAATGAATTTGGACTTGTATAGACTGAGTTGGACTAATTACAGCATAGTGTAATTTGTAAACCTGCAATTGCGGTTCTGGTTTAGTCTCTTGCATATTTGACCTAGTTGTGCTAGGAACTGGACTGAGTTACCTTCTACATTGTTGTAACCCTGTTTCTTAGCTTCGAAACAGTAGGTCTTGCACCCTCATCCGATAATCGTAGTGAAATCGGTGCCATTACCGCAAAATGCGGACAAAACTGTTTTTGTTTTAGGGCCAAGTTAGTTACATTTCCGAAATTTCTGGTTACCTATGATGCTTGTACATGCTTATGAAACCCTATTGGGGTTGTGATTGGCATTGCTTTATGACTCGTTATCGAGTCTCATTGTACTTGTTTGCGTGTTCTAGGGCGTGACGGTGGTTCACGAAATAATTTTGACGGACGTGCATGAAACAACACTTACTTGATTGGTGAGTATACTACTCACTTGAATGTTACAATGTGGCTTTGATATATGTGATTTTGATGCCTTGAAGGCTTATTTGGCTATTGGAATTAATTGAGGTGAGGGTGTACTTGACCGCCCTCACCCCTTGTGATACCGTTAATGACTGTTTACCGCTTCACTGATATACTGCACTTGCTATATGAGATATTGAATTCACTTCATGAAAAACTGATTTGGTGTCGTTTGGACGAGTATCCAACGGCCTTACTGTACTACTGAGCTCAACCCCGTTGGTAGTCAATTGAATCGAGCCGGCGGGGGCTTGGTCGTGAAAATTGACATGCCACGGGGACTGTACTGGGGAATCTTGTAGTAATGAGACTCTTGATTCCGGTAAACTCGAGTATTACCAAAAGCTACTGATTGGAGTGCGGGCCCGGTTGGGGTATGTTTGGTGGAAGGGATGGGAGTGAAGTGGGTTCTACGGTTGGTACTCATAAACGTTGACGGAGAGTCAATGAGATTGGATCAAGAATGTAAGCGTGGAAATGGGCTCTTGAGAGCCGTCCGTATCCTTTTACCTACTTGTTTTACTTCTTAATTGTGTACTTGAAATGAAAGATTATGCTTATGTGATCTTTGTTGCTTATGTGGTAGTAACTCACTGGGCTTAAGCTCATTCCGTTCCATTTGTTTTCCTTACAGGAAAATGACCACTTTTGGAAATGTTATACTTGTTGGTTGTCAAGTTGAGCTCATGTAAATGTATCTTTCGGATAGCTCTTTGAATGAAACCCTAATGTGTATTGGGTTCACTTTCTTTTGATTGGCAAACCGAACATGTATATTCGTAATGAATGGTTTTTTATATGCCGCTTTGGCTTGTAAATGTTACATTTCAATGTATGTATGTTTGGTTGATATTTGGTTGAATTTCGGATCAACTCGTATTTCAAACGGCAAAAGAAAAATTTTGGCTACTCTCGGCCTAGTATCTGGATTCTGACGTGGCCGGTACTGTTCATCATCGGCTTCGATTTTCGTTTTTTTTATTTTGTGATTTTGACCTATTTACGCGCGTGGGTATGTTCCGGAACGTATTAGATCGACGTGAACTGATCCGTAGTCCTGGCGAGAGCTGGACAGGCAGTCCGCTAACCCCTTTGGTTCGCCTTAGGGGAAAGTGGGGCTGTTACATCGAGGATATGTTACGGACTTGTATTCTGGATTTTGGGGGTAATTGGGGTCGACATATGACTTTGGTTGAGTTTGCCTACAATAACAGTTTCAATTCGTCCATTCAAATGGCACCATATGAAGCTCTCTACTGACGGAAGTGTCGTTCGCCCATTTATTGGGATGAAGTAGGGGAAAAGAAAGCTCTAGATCCAACAACCATTCCTTGGATGGAGGATGCACAAGAGAAGGTTAAATTGATCCGTCAAAGACTCCAAACCGCTCAAAGCCGACAAAAGAGCTACACAGATAATCGAAGGAAAGATTTGGAGTTCGAAGTTGGAGACCGTGTTTTCCTTAAGATCACGCCATTACGAAGTGTCACTGTGGGTAGAGGAAATAAACTTCAACCACGGTTCGTGGGGCCTTATACAATTCTTCAGTGAGTGGGGAAAGTAGCGTACCGACTCGAGTTGCCGCCAAGTTTATCTCGAATTCATGATGTTTTCCATGTCTCAATGCTGAAAAAGTACTATCCTGATGCAACCCACATTGTGCGACCTGAGGAGATTGAGTTAGATAAGGCACTCACTTACGAAGAGAGACCTGTACAAGTACTCGATCGAAGGAGTAAGTGTGAGAGCCCGTAATTTTTTTAAAGTACTGAGTTTTATTTTTCTTTTAATTGCACGTTTTTCCACATTTTATTGATTTGAAAAATTGTGAAAATAATTTTTATGAGTAAATAGAGTTTTTAGGTGATTTTTCTAGTATCGGATAGTTTTTGAAAAATTTAGAACGTTTAACGGACGTGGGACCCGCTAATGCGAAAAGTTCGGAAAAATTCGGCCAGTTAGGTTAAGTTTTGGATACCGGGTTTAATTTACCGGGTGTTATGAGATATTTAGAGGTACCAAGTGCATATGTGTGAGAAAGACAAAAACAAGTTAGGCATGAATTAATGAGAGGGACATGTGTCACCATATGATTAAATCTTGTTTTGACTTACTATTCAACCTTTTACCAATTACTAAATAAAACCAAAAATTGACCAAATATCTTCCATTTTCCTTCAAGCTTGGCCGAATTTCTCTCTAGGAAAGGAAGAAAGAAAACCTCTTCAACTTCTTGATTCTCTCTTGCTCAAATCCAAGAATTCAACCATCTAAACTTGTTTTTGTTCCATAGAAACACTTAAGGGAGTGATAGTGAGTTGTTTTGTGGAGTTATTTGGAAAGCTAAGAGGACCAATAACTCTCTCTCTCTTGTTCTAAGGTAAGTTGTGAAGAACCACTTTCCTTCCTTGATTGATGCTTAAATCATGCTTAGTGGTAGTATGAGATGTCATTTTATGGATTATATTTTGAGTTGTGGTTGAATTGATGAACTTTTATATTTTTTGGGGATTTTTCTGTTTTAATATAAGCATGATTGTGTGGCTATCTATGATGATTGGAAATGGTATATAATGACTCTAGGAGGTGGAAAAAGTGATTAATTGCAACCAATTTCTGGTTTGGAAGAAATTTCAGAAAATTAGGGTTCTTGAGGGAGCATTCTGTCCGAATTTTTAGCTCCTAGTTAGAGGCCGAATTGGCCTTGGCTTAAAACATGAAAGTTGTAGGGAATGACATTTTCGAGGTGTCTACAAACTTTCAGGTCAATCGGAGTAGTGTAGAATGAGAAAAGTCGAAATTACTATTGCTGTTCTGGTTTTACCCGAATGTAAGAATTGCGCCTGTAATTGGTTGTTTTGGCTGGACTTGCTTCCGAATTGGTTGTTGAGGCCTTCTGATGAAATTTAGACTTGTTTCTTAGATTTCAGCTGGTTTTGGAATTTCTGGATTTGGACTTGGAGAGCCTGAGTTATGAGGTTTCCGCTGGAATGCATTTTGGTGAATCTGTTTTACGTTTTTGATGTAGTATCTTGTATTTTTGACCTGTTTGCACTCAAAACTGGGTTGAGTGACCTTCTGTGATGTTGTAGCCCTGTATTTTAGCTTCGAAATGGTGGGTCTTGTACCCTCATCCGATAATCATAGTGAAATTGATGCCATTACCGCAAAATGAGGACAAAAACTGTTTTTTTTTCAGGGCCAAAGCTAGTTACATTTCCGAAATTTCTGGTTTCCTTTAATGTTTGTATATGCTTATGGAACCCTATTGGGGTCGTATTTGGCATTGGTTTATGACTTGTAAGCGAGTCTTATTGTGTTTACTTGAATAGTTTTAGGGCTTGACTTTTATTTCCGGTCATTGTCCTAGCTAACTTTTATACTTGGATAACTTTGAGCCTATTGAATGGCTGTGGTGATGAATGTATGTTGAGTATGCCTTTGGGAGTTGATTGCGGAAAATAATGAAGCCTTGATGGCTGGAAAAGTAAGAAATTTAGGGGAAGTGCTGTCCAATTTTCTAGGCCGTTTGGTTCCTTTAAGTTTGAATTGACTTTTGATAGAAATGAACGGCTTTTGGGTTGTTTGAGCCTAGGCCTTCATGTTACCTTTTCGTTCCCAAAAATCATGTTTTGCACCCTTGCATTAGTAGTTTTTGGCAAGGCATACGACTAGTGGTCGAGCCTCACTTGTGCATTCTGTTTACTCGATTTTGGATGTGAAATCTTCAATGGTTTTACTTTGGTTCGTTTAGGGTTTCTTGGCGATTAAAGCCAGTTTGAAGTGAAACCTTTTGGAAGTATCCGTACTTGGACCGGTGAGTGTACCACTCCCCTCCATTGCTGTTTAACTTGATTTCTGCTCTGCAATCAGTTTATTTTGTTTGAGACGAGAGTGTACTTTATCACACTCGTTCTCTTGTCTGTTTATATGCCAATTTTGGAACAAATCTGAATTTGTTATCTGTTATCTGTTATCTGTATCTGTATCTGTTCGGACGTCGTTTGGAAACTTGTAACCAACGACCTTTCTGTGACTTATGAGCTCAAATCCTGCGGCTAAGTTATTCGAGTCGGGCCGGCAAGGGCCTGGACGATTAGATAACGAACCACGGTAGTCTGTTTTGGGATCTTTGGGTATTGAGACCCTTGATTCCGGTATACTCGAGTATTACCATTTCTGTTTCTGTTGAGGTGAGCGGGCCCGGTAAAGGGGTGTTTGGTGGACGGAATTTGGTGTAAAGTGGGGTCTACGGACGCGTTGGTTTTATATACGTTGACGGAGAGTCAACCGGCTTGGATCAAGTACTACGCTGGAAAGCTGGCTCCTGAGAGCCACCTGTATCCTTCCTATTTGAGTCCTTGTGTTTACCTGTCTTACTTTATAGCGGGCATGTGTATCTGATTTGTATAACGTGAAATGCCATGATTTTTCTGCTACATGTTTGGTACCTCATTGGGCGTATGCTCACCCCCTCCTCGTTATCTTTGTTTTCCTTACAGGAACCTCTTTTGGAAATCATGATTTTGAGAAGCGAGTTGAGCTAGTTAGATATTCTTTTGCTCTTTTGTAAAGCTCCTCGAGAGTGAGCAAACTCTAAATGTATTTCGTTTCACTGGTTCCATTTGAATTGTAAACCTAGCGACATGTATATATGAAAGCGTTTTCCTCATGTTTAAGCTTGGCGGTCTTCAATTGTTCAATTCTTTTTGGGTCCTATCGCGCGTAATATAGGATTTGTGTGATTCCACTCCGTAGTCCTGGCGAGAGCTGGGCAGACGGTCCGCCGAACCCTTTGGTTCGCCTTAGGGGAAAGTGGGGCTGTCACAGTAAGGAACTGAGGAATAAGCAAATTCCAGTAGTGAAGGTTATGTGGAGAAATCATGGAATAGAAGAGGCAACTTGGGAGTTGGAGGAAGAGATGCAAAAGAAATACCCTGAGCTATTTAGTAACCCAGGTGAGCAATTTCGAGGGCGAAATTCTTTAAGGGGGAGAGAGTGTGAGAACCCAGAAAAAAAAAATTAAAAATTATTATTTATTTATTATTTTATTCCTGTGCACCCGTTTTCTTTTATTTTCTTTATTATATTACTTTTATCAACATTTGATCAGGAAATATAGTTTTTAAATCATTTTTCTAGTATAAGGTAGTTCGTGAGAAATTTGGAACGTAATTTGGGCGTGGGACCCGCTAGTGCATTAAGTGAGAGAAATTCGGCCGATTAGGTTAAATTTTGTGTAACGGGATTCTATTACTGGGTATTAGGAGATAGTTGGAGGTTACCTAGATGGATTAGCCATGAGGGACAAGAAGATACGTGACAGCCCCACCTCCCCCTAAGGCGAACCAGAGGGTTCGGCGGGCCGCCTGCCCAGCTCTCGCCGGGACTCAGTCGCTCACTACAGTCCTCAAACAAATATAAGATAAATCTCAATATAACTCAAATGAATTACAAGATAAATCTCAAATATTACATCAAATTCTCCAATAAATAATTACATATCAAAAGCGAAGCGTCCATGCTTCCACTGCGCCACTCTGATCCATGATCCAACTATTATACAAGAGGAAGTCCAAATTCAAAGTACACATGAGATAATTCATCCGATCACAGGAATAAGTACTACAAGCCTTCCTTCGTCTTGAGCCCTGTGGAGGGGAATAAAATATTTTTGGGGTGAGCTAGAAGCTCAGCGAGTAACCAGTAAAATCAGTAACCAAATCGGTTTAACAATAGTTCATTTCAATGATGTCATAAATCAAATGATAAGTCCAGAAACAATTACAACATTTACAAAACATTAAATATGGAGTATCAATAATTAAAGAAACATGTACAATGGAAAGCGATAGTAACATTCATGAAAAGGATACGTTCGTTCTCCTGCCATTTCCTTTTTTGTTCATTTGAAATTGCATTTTTTCATTCAACCTTTCCCGGACAGCGTCCAGGCTCCACCAACCTCCACGAACCTATAAAGGTAATACTCGAGTATACCAAACGTTCACCCAGGTCCCTAATCGCCCGACCGAGTCCGCTTCTGGCTCGAGACGACCGGTAACAAGGGGCAATGGCCAGTTCAGCCCAAAAGGCTTACATTCATGCGCAAGTAGCATTTAATCATTAATCATCAAAATTTCACATTTATTTAGGTCGAGTGCGATAAAGTACACACTCGCCCAGAAAACTCATTTTAACAATCATTGAAAGCACTTAACACATTATCAATCCATAATAACAAGCCAATAAGTCAAGGAAATATATCAAACAAGGAACACTCTCATATAAGCACGCATGATATGCACGAAAACAGTTCAAAAGTAACTTTGGAAACAGCTCGAAAGTAAATAATGCAAGAAACGTTTCACAAGTACTTTGGAAATAGTTTAGGGTCACTCACCTCCATGGCTCAGAAATCATCCATCATATAACATTGCCTTGCGCAAATCCAAGTCTTAGATCACAAACTTAATGCAAACAAACCCCTTCAAAGTTCGGACAGGACTTCCCCTGAATTTGCTAACTTTTCCAGCCATCATGGCTTCATTATTTCCTCAGCCAGTCCCAAAGTCACACGAAATATAAATTTTTCACAACGGCCGTTCAATAGGCTCCCAATAGTACAAGACAATTCAAGCTCTAA
The DNA here is from genome assembly GCF_036785885.1 of Coffea arabica. Classification (NCBI taxonomy): domain Eukaryota; kingdom Viridiplantae; phylum Streptophyta; class Magnoliopsida; order Gentianales; family Rubiaceae; genus Coffea; species Coffea arabica. Next base: position 35,161,997 of record NC_092331.1, on the reverse strand, counting down.
AATATTCCAATAAGCACAATAAGACTCGATTACAAGTCATAAACCAATTCCAAATACCACCAAAATAGGGCTCCTTAAGAATGTATAAGCACTAGAGTAAACCAGGAAAAATCCGGAAATGATTTAGCTTTAACCCTGAAAAAAATAGTTTTTGACGTCATTTTGCGGTAATGGCACCAAAGGCGTTACGATTGTCGGATGAAGGTGCAAGACCCACCGTTTCGAACCTAAGAGATAGGGTTAAAATATTACAGAAGGTCACTCAACCCAGTTTCGAGTGTAACCAGGCCAAAAATGCAAGATACCATACCAGAATCACAAAATCAGATTCACAGAACGCATTTTAGCGGAAACATCATAAAGCAGGCTATCCAAGTCCAAATCCAGAAATTCCAAAACCATATGAAATATAAGAAACAGGGATACATTTCATCAGAAGACCTCAACAACCAATTCGGAAGCAATTCCAGCCAAAACAACCAATTACAGGCGCAATTCTTACATTCAGGTAAAACCAGAACAGCTATAGTAATTTCGACTTTTCACAAGTTACGCTGCTCCGATTGACCTGAAATTTTGTGGACACCTTAAAAATGTCATTCCCTACAACTTTTATGTTTTAAGCCAAGGCCAATTCGGCCTCTAACTAGGAGCTAAAAATTCGGGCAGAATGAAGAACATCAAACCCTAACTTTCCAAGATTTCTTCCAAAACAGAAATTGGTTGCAATTAACCAATTTTCCCACCTCCTAGAGTCATTATATACCATTTCCAATCATCATAGATAGCCACACAATCATGTTCATATTAAAACAGAAAAATCCCCAAAAATTATAAAACTTCATCACTTCAACCACAAATCAAGAAATAATCCATAAAAGTGCATCTTATACCACCACCAATCATGAATTGAACATCATTAGAGGAAGGAAAGTGGTTCTTCACAACTCACCTTAGCAATACAAGAGATAGAGGAATTAGTCACCTTAGCTTTCCAAACAACTTCACAACCAAGCTCAACTCCACCAAACTAAGAGGTTTTATGGAGTAATTGGAAGATTAACCGGTTTAATTGAAAGATTGGGCAAGATTGGAGACTAGAAAATTGAGAGCTTTTCTTCCTTTTTTTGAGCAAGAGAATTCGGCCAAGAAGCTTGCAAAATGAAGAGATTTTTGGCCAATTTTAATTAAATGGTAAAGTTATGAATAGTAGTCAAACTCAAGACTAAATCTTATGGTGACACTTGTCACCTTTAGGTTTAAAACTTATCTTTTTGTCTCTCCAATACAAATATCTTAACACTTTGTAAAATAATATCACTTAATACAAAATTCCAACAAGTTGTCAAAAATATAATGCATTTACCGTCCCACGTTCAACATACGCTCTTAATTTCTCAAAAACTAACCGATACTAGAAAAATCATTTTAAAACTATCTTTGCTCATAAACTTTATTTGGGAAATTTTTCTAATAAAGAAAATGTAGAAAAGGCGGGCGATTAAAAAAAATAAACACTAGAAAATTAGAAAATTTCCGGGTTCTCACACTCATTCTTTTCGGGGCGTCACAAGATAACTCTAGCAAAACAAAGTGCCAAGTGTCCAATTTTGGTTAGACCAAGCTTACCTAACTTTTGACTAAACTTTCCTTACTTTCCTTAAAATTCAATTTTGACCAAGATGTCTTCATTCTTCACTTGTCTTGGCCGAAACTTCTTGGGAGCAAAGGAGAAAAATTCTTCAACCTTTCATCTTCAAATCCTTGCTAAATCTTGAAAACTAACCGTTTATTTCTTGAATTAGTCCATAAAATCGCCTTGCTAAGAGTGTTTGAAGAACTTAGTGGTGTTGTTTTGGAAGAAAACCTCACAAGCTACAATCTTTCTTGAAGAACTAAGGTATCTTGTGTGACAGCCCCACCTTCCCCTAAGGCGAACCAAAGAGGTTAGCGGACTGCCTGCCCAGCTCTCGCCAGGACTAACGGTGCAGAATAGAGCGATCTTTCACGTTCCGGAACTTATAACGCGCGCAAATAAGGCAAAAGGGCAAAATAACCCAAAATAAAAGAAACAAAATCCGGAGTCGGCCATGAATAGTAACCGACTCGTCCGAACCCAACCAAACATCGAATTACATAAACCACATAACATTTAGCCTTTACAAACCAAAAATGACATTTAAAAGTGATACAGAAGTCGCTACATATATGGTTTGCCAAAACAAAAGTGAAAACGGCCCTAATGATACATTTAGGGTCCCATTTTATATACAATACAAAAGAGTCATTCATCTAGTTCATTCGACAACCATTTATCAAAATTCATTCCAAAAGAGTCATATTCCTTTTATACATCAAGTTTATAAAAGGCCGGATTCAGTCCAGTGACTTTTCGTTCAAAATTTAACTTTTGCCGTTTGAAATCCAAATCGATTCAAAGTTCATCCAAACATCAACCAAGCATATATACATTGAAATTCAACTTTTACAACCATAGTGTCATGCCAAAAACCATCTATCATGAATATACATACTCGGTTTGCCAATCAAAGAAAATGAACCCAATAGGGTTTCATTCGACCAGCTAAACAAATGCCATTTACACTAGCTCAACTTGGCAATTGACTATCCAAATCAGTCCCAAAAGTAATTATATCCCTGTAAGGAAAACAAATGGAACGGGATGAGCTAAAGCCCAGTGAGTTACTACCACATAAGCAACTAAGAGCATATAGCATAACCTTTCATTTCAAGTACACAATTAAGGAATGAAACACATCGATAAAAGGATACGGACGGCTCTCAAGAGCCCATTTCCACGCTTCCATTCTTGATCCAACCTCATTGACCCTCCGTCAATGTTGAAGAGTAACCAACCGTAGACTCCTCTTCTCTCCCATTCCTTCCACCAAACATCCCCCTACCGGGCCCGCACTCCAAACACTTGCACTGTGGTATTACTCGAGTATACCGGAATCAAGAGTCTCTCATACTACAAGATTCCTTATAACTTTACCCAAGGCTCATTAATTGTCACGACCAAACCCTTGTCGGCTCGATTCAATCAACTACCAATGGGGTTGAGCTCAATGATAACATTTGTAGTCGTTGGATACTTGTCCAATCGATATCAAGTCATGTATTTCATTTCATATATCAGTTCATATAACTTTCCAATAACTTTCCAATAACTTTTCAATAACATGTGAAACAATAAGTGAGAGTGATAAAGTACACTCTCACATCAATCCATTAACATACAACATCTCAAGTTCCAATATCAAAGCCATATAATAGCACACAAGTGAGTAGTACACTCACCAATCAATTAAGTGCTATTTCATGCACTTCCGTCAGGAGAATGTCGTGAGCTATCGTCACGCCCTAGAACATGTAAACAAATACCATAAGACTCGATAACGAGTCATAAAGTCAAACCAATTATCGCCCAATAGGGTTTCATGCATGGAAATTCAAGGGTTAAATACTTAACCTTTACTCAAGTCGAGAATATAGTTTTCTAAATCGCGAGTAAAAATTCGGGCAGCATGCCCTTTATGTTTACCAAATTTTCCAGCCATAAGGCTTCATTATTTTTCTTCAATCACAACCCAACAACACGCATATAAGCATTTCATGTCAAGAGCCGTTCCATAGCTCACAATATCATAAAACAAGAAACCATACCGAGCCATAAACAACACCAATTCACAACCCCAATAGGGTTTTATAAACATATACAAGCATGAAAGCAAACCAGAAATTAAGAAAGGCTTTAATGTTGGCCTTGATAAGAAAACCGGTTTTGACGTCATAATGCGGTAATGGCACAACTCTCACTACAATTATCGGTTAGGGGTGTAAGACCCACCGTTTCGAAGCTATGGGACAGGGCTACAACAATGTAGAAGGTCACTCAATCCAGTTCCTGACCCAACTAGGTCAAAAATGCCAAACACTAAACCAGAATCACCAAAACAGGTTTGCAAAACACAGAAAACTGTAATCGGTATATCTCAGTCCATACAAGTCCAAATGCCGAAATTCCAAAGGCATAAGTTATTTAAGACATCCAGATACATTTCATCAGAAGACACCAACTCCAAAATCCAAACCAATTCCAGTCAAAACAGGCAATTACTATCGCAGTTCGGACCTTCTGTGCACCAAAAACAGCAACAGAAAAAACGGCATAACTCACTCTACACTTGGCCAATTTCCCTGACATTTTGCAGGCACACTAAACTCATCAATACCTACAACTTTCATGTTTTGAGGAAAGTCTAATTCGGCCTCTAGCTATGACCTAAAATTTCGGACAGAATAGGGGTTCAAGAACCCTAACTTTTCACATTTCATTCCAAATCCAAAATTGATTGCATTTAACAACAATTCACACCTACTAGAGCCAAAGCCCCTTATTACCAACCATCATACTAGTCCAAAACATCAAAATCATATGAAACCAGAAAATTCATCATAAAATGGAAAACTTCACCAAATCAAGCCAAACCAAGAAATAAATCATATAATCCAACACTCAAGCCACTTCTAAGCATAATATAACCATCATTAGGTGTAGTAGGGTGTTCAAGCATCACTTACCAAGGAATTAAGAGAGATAGAGAGGTTTGCCACCTTAGAGCTTCAAAACAACTTTGTAGACACCAAATTTTTGAATAATTTTATGTAGCCATCTATTTCATGATTTTCATTTTAGATTGCTTGCATTCGTTGTTTACTTTTAGTTTTAATTTTTAGTTTTAGCTTTTAAGTTTAAAATTAGCGTAGAGTTTTTAGAAAAAAAAGAAAAGAAAAGCATTCAAAAAAATATGATTTAGTCATTTGTAATTTAAATTCAATGCTTTCTTGAAAGGAAAAAATGAAAAATATGAAAAATGAAAAATGGAACAAAAAAGATGGAAAATGGCCATTTTTGTTGTTTTTAGTTGTTTAGTTTTTAAATTATTTTCATTATTATTATTATTATTATTACCTGGTTTTTGGCAATTTGTTATTATTATTATTATTTATATTTTATCGTTTCTGTATTTATTAAGTTATTAAGTTCAAAAAAAAAAAAAAAGAAAAAAAAGGGTGTAACGCGGCATGCAAGCTGCGTATTGCCGCAGCTTGCAAACAAAGGGCTGGGCAGCCCCTTTGGCTGCAAATATGGGGAGATTGTTTTAGGGTTGTGGCTCCCATATAAATAGAAAGAGGGCAGGTAGCCGCAGGGGGAACCAACGGAGACAGAAAACAGCAAAGAAAAAAAGAAAGGCAGCTGAAAGGGAGAAGGGCCGGGAGGATTAGTTGAAAGAAATCTGGGGGAGAAAGGGAACAGCCGAGAGCTTTAGGAGTGACAGCCGAAATCTGAAACAAGAAAAGAAAGCTACGAAGAGGGAAAAAGAGAGAGAAAGCAATCGATAGAGCGTGGGCTGAGATAGAAACCAGGAAGAAAGGAAAGAAAGGTTAGAAAAAGCCGTGAGCTTGAGAGATAAAAAGGAAGGAAGATCCTTGGGGGAGGGTTGCGGACTGCTGAAGAAAAACAAACCCAGAAAAGTTCCAACCGTGAGGGCGAAGAGGGACTTGAAATTGGAAGGAGGCAATCGCATCATCATCTTAACTTCCTCCACTGACAGTTTAGCCGAATCATCCGAGTTTTCTTTTTCCCTTTCTTCGGTTAAGGTATTGAACTCTCCTTTCAAGGATGAAAGTTTTTGTCTTTAGTTGATTGCTCGCATTTCTTGGTTGTTCATTGGTTGTATTCTTGTTTCAACATGACTGGTTGGGTATTGATCAATCTGGAATTTGAGTCGGTATCCTGTATGTGTGTGTCTTGGCTGAACCATTTTTGCATAAAAGCTTCAAAAAAAATCTGCTTTATTTCCACTTATGTTCTTGCCTGCTTGAACGTTGAAGTTATGCATTTGGTTCTTAGGCTCAAGTTATGATTTTGATAAAAAATTTTGAGCAAAGCTGACTGCTTGGGTTTGAAACTTGAGTTTGGAAAAAGAATGCAGCAGGCCTGCATGTCTATTTGCTGAAGTTTTTACATAGTTAAAGCGTTTGATTTGGTGTTGAGTTTTGCATGTTTAGAGTATAAAACACTTGAATCATACTTGCTGGAAAATAAATCATCAGGTTGTCGATCCATGTTGCACGCATTTTCCAGAATTTCATATGACATCTTCCTAAGTTTTCTAGCCATTTGGATTGTGATCAGTAGGTAGTTTGTTATTTAGTGTAAAGCTGTGATGTTGGACTGGAAAATGTTTGATCAAAGTTGCGTATTCGAATTGAAAATCTGGTTTGCGTGATGGAATAGAAAAAGGCTGCGGCTGGGAAGAATTGCAGAAACTCGCGACACATTTTTCCTTTTCCTCTATTGCTGTTTTGCTGTTTGCTTATATCATTGATGATCAGTTTCGTTTGCATGAAACCTCTGGCGTTCCTTGCTGCATTTCTTCCCTTTCGTTTTGCTGTTGGGTTAACTTAGATGCTTGGCTTCAAACCCGCAACAAGTAATTGAAACCTTGGTAACTTGCTGATTTGGCTTGCATAATGAAACCAGAAAATTGCAGCAGAAATTTGCTGGAGTTGCCTTCTCATGCTAAGTCTTTTAGTTTATTTTGATGTTGAGTTTTGGTGATGTTGTTGTTAAGGTCAAGGTGGTGATGTTTGTTTAAGAGTCTAGCTAAGTTGGGATTGGAAAAGTTGCATTAGAATGAACACAAGTTGCAGGAACTTGCGGATGAAAAATGTCGAATCTTTTGCATAAAACTCTCCAACATTTGCATGATTTTGTTTTTCTATGTTTTGGTTTGTTTGAATGTTAGATTTGTTTGTCATGTTTTGGATGTTTGGTTGAAAGGATTTTGATCCAATTTATGTTGAGATTGATAGTTGCTTGCAAAAAAAAATGGAAGTTGCGGTATGTCTTGGCTGCAGAAATGTTTCTGGGTTGCAGAAGTCATTCACGTAGATTGCATGGAGATTGCATGAATTCGTTTTCTAAAATTTCACTTTGGCCCCCAAGTCTCCCCTTATCCTACTATGGCCCAATCAATTGAATAATTTCATCAATTTGGTCCTTGATAATTTTAATTTGTGCAACTTCATTGCTTCTTTGCTTCAATTAACTATCATGCTTTGTTTCGATTGCGCTTGAGTCATGAGCCATGAGTCAAGTGAGCTTGGCTTGGCACATTTCTTTTAATTTTTCTTAAATAAAGTGGTACCTTGACATTTTTATTGTTTTGAAGCCATTTTTACTTCATTTGATTACCGTCGCAAGGGAGGTACACTCTATCCCTTATATTCGCACTTCATTTGACCCTACGTGCTCCTACGTGCTACGTGAGAAATGCATGCCTACTCCGCTTTCCTTACCTCTTTGCGTGCATTTACTTGCTTTTACTTTTATTTAAGTTTTATGGGGTATGTGTACACCCCTTGGCTTGTAATAGATAGGGCTCGGAGAGCATTTGGTCCATTTTCCTTTCCCCTTTATGCTTTTATGGGGTATGTGTACACCTCTTGGTTTGTAATAGATAGGGCTCGGAGAGCATTTGGTCCATTTCCCTTTCCCCTTTATGCTTTTATGGGGTATGTGTACACCTCTTGGCTTGTAATAGATAGCGCTCGGAGAGCACCTGGTCCATTTCCCCTTCCCCTTGGTTGCTTGTTTTTGTTGCTACATGTTTAATTGCTTTAGTAGGCTCTTGCATCTAGTCGAGCATGCTAAGTGCTACGTGCTACGTGTTTACGAGCGTTTTGGCATGTCTACTTGCTTTCATAACCATGAATGAATGGAATGGATGAATGTACGTCACCACACTAGTCCAATGCTAGTTGTGGCTCATTAGGCCATCCCTTTTTGTTAGTGCATATTTGCATGTTCACTACATGTCATGCATTTTTCTTAGTTTTATCATTTGGCATGCTCCTCGAGCCCCTTTTCCCTCATTTTAGGATTCTTTGCATCTCATGCTAGTTAGGGTACATTTGCCTGAAGAGTCCCCTTCCGATAAGGGAAACGAGCGAGTGTGGCTACTTGATAGCCTTAGCACGCTAGTTTCGCCTTCTAATCAAAGGGAAAATCAAGTCACGATTTAGGTCTCCCCGTACCCAATATGCATGAATTCCCTAGGCTCATGCATTCTCAATCCACTCTATCATCACACTTTCACTTTTGTCTCATTTGCACACATGCACCTTTTTATCACTTTCACTTGTTCACGAACACTTTTTTCCACTTGCACACGAACACTTTTATCTTCACTCGCACACGAGTACTTTCATCTTCATTTGCACACCGACACTTTCGCACTTTTCTTTAAATTGCATACATGCATTTTGCCCACTAGCACTTGGAGTATATTTTATACATTCAAGGACATTTTCTTTGCACACTTCCACTCACACTATTGTTTTTATTACTTTTTTTACACAAACGCACATTTTTCATGGCATGCATTCATCCACTCATTTTTCACGTCATTTAGGTTTAGGTGTGACCTCTCCAAAAGGATCATTGTTGGGCTTCACAATTAATGTGATTGGCATCACTCAACCTTTGAAGAGAAATTTCCCCCATGTCCCCCTAGGTCTAGGTTTTTGCATTCATATAGACATATCCAATACGCGATACATACCTTGGGTAGAAAAATTAGGAAAAATTGGTTTAAGTCACGCAACTAGCCTTGGCTAGGTCGAAGGGGTGCCTTGGATTTTTATCCTTGCCTTCCCCTTCGTCAAATGTGACCCCCGATCCCTCTTTTGGTTACGTAGACCCAAAAAGTTCTTTAAAAGGGTTTATTTACTTTTTTTCATTCAAAAACAAAAAATCATTTTTGGGTGACTTGGTACACCCTAACTCGATACCAAGTGGCGACTCCATTTTCATTAAAAAACCCTTTTTGAATTTCACTTGGCCAAATCGTCGCATTCTTAAGTCCCATGGCCTTTTACTTTTCATTTCGCACACGTTCACATGTATATCACACACACACTCACACCACACACCACACATCATCCATATCGAAAAGTGGGGCGCGACAGTTGGCGACTCCACTGGGGACTTCCTAAGTGGGTCCGAGCATTTGACTTGGCCATTCGTTTCCTTTTTCTACCCTTTTTATGCATTGCATTTGGATATTAGGATTGCATTTTTGTTTTAGGGCCTTTTGCCTCGCGCGCGTATCAAACTTTTCCCTCACTCACGTATGTGTGATTGGTTGATTGGATGTATGTTTATTTAGTTATCTCGCGCTTGCATTGCATTTGGGAGGGGGCGTGTCACCTTTAGAGCCTCACGTTGGTTCTCAACCCCTTCCCTCAAAATAGGGGAACACTTCATACGTGCATGTTTACTTGCTTTATCCCATTTTATTTTTATTTTCGTGGGCGCCATCCCACACCGCCTTGTAGGACTAGGACCGATTGCCTTGGGTAGGCGGATGGTGTGCTCTGCGCCCATAGCGCTACCTAAGGGATCACTCGAGCCACCGACCAAAGGCCCTGGGAGTGATGACCCTTCGCCTTTAGGTCTGAAGGCTTGGGAGCCGAAACTTTATCGAGTCTAGGCATTAGTAAGCCCCAGCCTCATGCATCCATGTTAGAGTTTGCCTAGGTTAGAGTCAGCCTCACCCTTTTAAGCACATTAGGCACGAGGGAGGGGGTTCCACCCCTTTTACTTGCTTTTATTGTATTTCTTTTCTTAATTGCTCCCAATGTGTTATGTGTACTATCAATTGCACTAACCATTTCTTTGTTTTCTTGGCCTGCATTCATGTGCCATAGCAATAAGAGGCCTTTTTGGCACTCTTTTAGTGACTCACCCACTAGATAACTCACATGTTTAAATTTCAGTCATTATACTTAATAAATACATTTCATTTTAGACCTTTTCCCCCTCGATGCATTATTTATGTCCTTTAGGTCATATTTGTCACATATTTGCATAGCTTTAATAAACTGGCATCATGCATTAACCCTAGAAAGGGAATGCCATTAGGGAATCCCGTGTTTAGGAATAAGCCACCTTGTGTCTCGGATACTTAATCCAGTGAGACTTGCACGTTTACATTTTTGTACCATCCAAAGGGGTAGTGCACAAGGTAAGGTAGGATCCGATTATTTTCATAGAGTGATCTTTGGAATATGAGCATCTAATAATCACTTTTTGGCCATTTTATCAAAAATTGGTAAAAATTCCTTGCGTGAAGGACATTAATTTGAAGAAATTCACAAATGATTCCTCCTATTGAGGTGATAAATAAATTGAGGCCAAATTGTGATTTTAGAAGGCTCATAGACTGATTTTCTGAAACCACCAATGGCCGGCCGATTCGATCAATCCATTTTGTCAATTCATAATCAATTTTAAATAAACCATTCCAATTTACCCTTTTTAGGGTCACCCGGTCGATTTTGAATAAATCATCAAATCATTTGACCAATTTACCCTTTTTAGGGTCATTCGGTCGATTTTGAATAAATCATCAAATCATTTGACCAATTTACCCTTTTTAGGGTCATTCGGTCGATTTTGAATAAATTATCAATTCAATTGACCAAATTACCCTTTTTAGGGTCTTTTGACCAATTTACCCTTTTTAGGGTCATTCGGTCGATTTTGAATAAATTATCAATTCAATTGACCAAATTACCCTTTTTAGGGTCTTTTGACCAATTTACCCTTTTTAGGGTCATTCGGCCGATTTTTGAAATAAATCACTAATTCAATTTCATTCATTTGGCCAATTTACCCATTTTTAGGGCAACCGAGCTGATTTTGGATAAATCAAGTTTCGTTCAATCTATTTGATCAATTTACCCTTTTTAGGGTGATCTGATTAATTTTGGATAAATTAATTTCATTCGATTCGTTTGACCTGTTTCCCTTTTTAGGGTAATCCGGTCGATTTTTAATAATTTGTCAATTTCATTTGACCAATTAGGATTTCAATGTCGAATTTCAAAATGGAAAACCTAGTCGATTTTGAGAAAAGCATCCATTGCATCCAGCCATTTGATCAGTTGGAGTTTTGACCCGTGCTTCACTAAGAAAAGTTGTCAAAACGATTTCCAATCTCTTCGATAGGAAGTTCGTCAAGGTCAAACCCGTGCGTTTTTGCAAGTTTTTGTATCGATCAAAAGTGATCAATCTCTTCTCATTCCAATGGGCCAAATTTTTCAAATTATTTTCACTCCATAAGCTGATTGGATCCATCAGGTATTGTATAGTGCCTGCTCTGGAGGATTGCATTTTCATGCTAGGCCTACCCTTGGCATAAAAGGGTTCCCCCATAGGACATGCATCCGATTTTTCTGGATATCTACTAACTCTTGCCTTTTTCTTTTCCTTTTCTTTATTTTCGTTGGAATAATTGAGCGAGAGTTGAATCTAAAGGCAATCCTTCAAAATTTTCAGGCAATATTTAAACATCGCTTCTCGTCGAAGCCCCATCATAACGTGATCCCACAGTCAAGCCCAGAGGAATCGTGTAGACATGAGTTTGCAACCGGAACTGTCGGATAAGTCTGCTACTACAGCCCAACCTGAGACTGCAAGTTTGGGGGTCCAACTGACTGATATGCTCACGAAGTTTGGTGAGATGGCATCTGAAATGGCCATCCAAAAGAAATTAATCGATGAGCTCATCAGTAGCGGAGTTCGACCCGAGTCTGTACTCATCAGTCAATCGGGGCCAGAATCATTGGTCATGCCCACGACCCAAACCACTTTTACTCCACCCTTTATTATTTCACCCGAAGGAACTTTCACCTATCCCACCATACATTTGCCATACACTTGCCCTCCTGATCCTTCATTCTTCCCTACTTACATGCAAGGCCCACAACCCCAAATCACTTCGAATATACCTCCTAAGCCGCATACCTTTTATCACTCTATTGCTGAGCCATTCCTACCAGACCATATTGTTCAAACCAAGGCAGAAATTGGGGACTCTTCCGCTCCCGTTGATATAAAGCTTCTCAAACGCCTGGACCGTTTCGATGAGTTTATAAAGAAAAGTCAGGGGGTGAACAAACAAGGAGTCTTGGATTACGATGAGCTTTGCCTTTTCCCGAATTTGCAATTGCCTGAGGGGTTCAAAACCCCGAAATTCAGCAAGTATGATGGAACGGGCAATCCCAAGACACACCTCCGATTGTTCGCCAACAAGTTGGGTAGGCCAACAGATGATGAAAATCTGCCTTTGAGGCTATTCCCAGAAAGTCTGGAGGGGGACGCACTCGACTGGTATTCCAAACTGAAACCCGAAGAAGCAAAGACCTGGCTGGACCTGTCCAATGCATTTATAAGGCAATACGAGTATAATTGCGAGTTGGCTCCGACGCGAACCACATTGGAAGGAACGAAAAGAAGACCCTCCGAGGATCACAAGACCTATGCCAAGAGATGGAGGAAAATAGCTGCAAAAGTCGAGCCATCGATGACTGAAGACGAAATCATACGAGCTTTCATTAAGGCACACGACCCCCCGTACTTTGAGGAAATTTTTCGCATGACTGGATGCTCATTTGCCGCTATTGTCAATAAGCTGGAGGAATATGATGACTTCGTGAAAGCTGGAAAGATTGTTAATGTGTCTGCCCTGAAAACTCAAGTGGAAGTTTTGCAAAGTCAAAGTAACAATGGGAAGAAGCAACAACTCAAAAGGCAAGAGGGGGAAACTGCTTTTGTCTGGGATCAAAACCCTACCCCAAAACCCAGATTTCGACGATACCCTGCCTACTCTAACCCTTACCCTCATTATCCAAACTCTCATCCTGTTTATCACACCAACATCCACCACCCTCGACCTCGCCCAAGCTATCCTAATCCACCTGTAGTCCCTTTTCAAATAACTCACCCTAATTTTCAACAAATTCGATCCCGGCCCTCTTACAATCAACAACTTCCTCCACTAAATAGACTCACCTACAACTACCCTCAACCCACTGAACCTCAAAGGCAAAACCGCAATCGCACTTTTACTAATCTAGGCAGGCCGTTGGACCAGTTGTATGAGCAATTGAAGGCTGCCGGTAAAATAGATGACATACCTCCTCCAAACTACTCTCGTCGAGGTCTCGCTTCTGGATACGACCCTCAAGCCGCGTGTGCCTACCATTCTGGAGCGCCCGGTCATTCGACCAGTAAATGTTGGGTACTAAAACATAAGATTCAGGACATGATCGAAGCAGGAAATGTAGTGTTAAGGAAAAGGGAAGAACAAGGACTGAACATAAGTACGAATCCTTTTTCTGAACACAAGGACACCTTTGAGGCATCCACTTCCAATGACGAAACTTGAAAATCCTGAAGGAATTCTGCACAATTTGGATGGCCGAGTATCTTCCCTCTCGAAGGGAATTTTGATAAATCTAGGGGTTGTCATTTGCTAAAATTCATGAAAACTTTTTCTTGCATATGTACATAGCTTAATGAAAGCATCTTTTGCAATTTGATTATTTGTTTATTTGATTATTGTTTTGATTTTTTGTTAATTCTTTGAGATGGCCAAAGGTGAAGTTATTTGACTCTTTGAATATCACTGTTTTGGAATTTGATGAAACCCTTTATTGAAAATCCCTCCATTAAAAAGCCCTCATTGAGAAATTCCTTCATTGAGAAAGCTTTCATTGAGAAAAACCATTGAGAAATCCCTTCGTTGAAAATCACTTCGCTGGAAAAGTCCCTTCATTGATAAATCCCTTCACTAGAAAAATCCCTTCATTTGAGAAAATCCCTTCCCAGCCAGGTTGAAAGTTGATTGGTTAAAGCAATATCATTAATGATTGTTTCTGATTGATGGAAGGCAGTTGAATGCTATGACCAACGTTGTCAAAACGCATGGCCTATGTTCATAACAAAAAGATCCGCCACCGATCTTCTGAAGAAGGAAACAAAGTGCTAAAGCGATGAAAGACGAAGTCGAAGGCAAATTTGCTTCAAATTAACAAAGCTTATTGGGTGTTCAAAGGAGAGATGGAAGGACAGACATACCCTCAACCCATCAAATCAGATATGTGCAAGAAGATTTTCATTTGATCATGCAAATTTCCTTAGAAATTCGTGCAAATGGCGAAATGCAAGTCAGGCCCTCTTCTTTTACATTTAAAGCATTTTATCCCTACTTGTCCCCTTTGAGCTTTCAGAACAATAATTTTCGTTTGGCAACCCCTGAGAACTGCAAACCCCACACTGGGGCAAATTCATTTTGCAAATGATCAGAAAGGAAAGAAAAAACCCACACTGGGGCAAATTTATCTTTGAAAGAGATGAAAAAGGGAAAAGAACCCCACACTGGGGCAAGTCTAGTTTTTGAAGAAAAATGCAAAAAGTAAGAAGAATGCAATGAAGAAAATGCAAAGAAATAAAATCCAATCAAACTGGGGCAAAAATTTTCCTCAGTTTCGTTCAAAATTGGAAATAATTGCAAAATGATGCAATCTCAGGCTATTTCACACCCCTCTCATCAGAATTTGCTTTCAAGCCTCAACTTTTCTGGAAAAACACCCCACCTGACTTCATTTCAAAAGCCCAAAGTCCTGGCTTTCGTTATTTGCCGTATTTTCTGTTGGGAAATTTGCTAATCAACTGGCAAGTGATGTCCATAATGCCTTCGCCTAATCTTACAAGGGAAGCGCATTTTACTGATGTCAGCAATCTTCAGTTCATACTCCTAAGTCGATTATGGTTGAGTTTTTCCATTGTTCCTTAGGTGAAAACCCGAAAGGGCACCTCAAAAGAAAAGGGGAAAAAGAAAAGAAAAGAGAAAAACAAAAGCAAAAACAAAACAAAAGAAAAAGGGTGAAAACCCGAAAGGGCGCCAAGGTAGGATTTCTGCAATGAGCAAGCACAAGGAAGAACAACTGGTGGTTTAGTCCATTTGGGTTTCTCCTCATTTTTGTCATACCCCTGCCAATATTGAATTCCAGAACAAGGATACCCAGAGACATCCGTTGGCCAAAACTGTGTCATTTTTTGTAAAACATTCTTTTGCGAATACATTCTTAGGAAACTCATTTTTTCCAAATTACTCGCATTCATGGCATTTTTTGTAGAATTTAAGCACAAATGGTTAAGTGTGCATTCTTGTGCATAATTATTTTTACATGACATATGAATTTTCTTGCATACCTCATTCTTTATCATTGAATTGTGGTGAATGACAATCCCCGTGGTTTATTGCAAAAAGTATGCTTGGATTCAGTCATCTTTTGAGAACAGTTGAAATTCAGCCAAGCCAGCTACACAGACTTCAATATAGCAAAGCACATACCTGGTCAGTTTGAAAATCAGAAAAGCCTCAGGGTGAAAAATCCAACTCAATCGGCTGCCGCAGCAAAAGTTGATACGGGCATCGAAAAACTCATGTTTACACGATTCTCAAAGGAAAATGGATCAAATGGTGGTGGCAATTTCTTTGTTTTTTCTCTTTCACAGGAAAAATTGCATGCACAAGATGAAAGTAACCACGCCTCGCACTAGAATCGATGTCGGAAAGAGTCCTCCAGTGAACAAAGGCAGATTGAAAATTGTTTGCAAGCAAATTTGATCAAAAGGTGCAACAACATCAACTATGGGTTCAATTTGCAAAATTCATCATACTGGGGCAAATTTTTGGAAAGATGCTTCAAAAAAAAAAAAAAAAAAAAAACAACAAAATCATCAAAAATCAATCAATCAAAAATTAGGTTTAACTTCTTGAAGAAATCAATTTCAAATCTCAACTTTAATGTTTTATTGACAAGTCTCAGCGTCCGCCACGCACCCTTTTACTTCCTTTCTTGACAACTATATTCACTGATCCAACCGCCGTTAGCATCGAGTCTATCTCACTAATGTGCGTGTTTCCATTCTACCGCCGTTAGCATCGAGTCTATCTCACTAATGTGCGTGTTTTCATTCTACCGCCGTTAGCATCGAGTCTATCTCACTAACGTGCGTGTTTTACTCCAACCACCGTTAGCATCGAGTCTATCTCACTAACGTGTGCGTTTCTATTTCACCGCCGTTAGCATCGAGTCTATCTCACTAATGTGCGTGTTTCCATTCTACCGCCGTTAGCATCGAGTCTATCTCACTAATGTGCGTGTTTTCATTCTACCGCCGTTAGCATCGAGTCTATCTCACTAACGTACGTGTTTCATTTCTACCGCCGTTAGCATCGAGTCTATCTCACTAACGTGCGTGTTTTACTCCAACCACCGTTAGCATCGAGTCTATCTCACTAACGTGTGCGTTTCTATTTCACCGCCGTTAGCATCGAGTCTATCTCACTAACGTGTGCGTTTCTATTTCACCGCCGTTAGCATCGAGTCTATCTCACTAACGTGCGTGTTCTCATTTCTACCGCCGTTAGCATCGAGTCTATCTCACTAATGTGCGTGTTTTCATTCTACCGCCGTTAGCATCGAGTCTATCTCACTAACGTGCGCGTTTCATTTCTACCGCCGTTAGCATCGAGCCTATCTCACTAACACGCGCGTTTTCATCCTACCGCCGTTAGCATCGAGCCTATCTCACTAATGTGCGTGTTTCCATCCCACCAACACTCTATCTCACTTCAATTCGTCCAATTTTACATTTCTGTCCGGGTCTATCCCAATTTTAAATTTCTGTTCGGGTCAGTCCCGTATTAGAATTTCTGTTCGTTGGAATCTTTTGCAGCCCAATAACACAGGTAAGTATTTGGTGTCTACTTCTTTGTCTCAAGTTTTTCCAAAACTCAGACAAAGAGGGGCAAACTGTAGACACCAAATTTTTGAATAATTTTATGTAGCCATCTATTTCATGATTTTCATTTTAGATTGCTTGCATTCGTTGTTTACTTTTAGTTTTAATTTTTAGTTTTAGCTTTTAAGTTTAAAATTAGCGTAGAGTTTTTAGAAAAAAAAGAAAAGAAAAGCATTCAAAAAAATATGATTTAGTCATTTGTAATTTAAATTCAATGCTTTCTTGAAAGGAAAAAATGAAAAATATGAAAAATGAAAAATGGAACAAAAAAGATGGAAAATGGCCATTTTTGTTGTTTTTAGTTGTTTAGTTTTTAAATTATTTTCATTATTATTATTATTATTATTACCTGGTTTTTGGCAATTTGTTATTATTATTATTATTTATATTTTATCGTTTCTGTATTTATTAAGTTATTAAGTTCAAAAAAAAAAAAAAAGGGTGTAACGCGGCATGCAAGCTGCGTATTGCCGCAGCTTGCAAACAAAGGGCTGGGCAGCCCCTTTGGCTGCAAATATGGGGAGATTGTTTTAGGGTTGTGGCTCCCATATAAATAGAAAGAGGGCAGGTAGCCGCAGGGGGAACCAACGGAGACAGAAAACAGCAAAGAAAAAAAGAAAGGCAGCTGAAAGGGAGAAGGGCCGGGAGGATTAGTTGAAAGAAATCTGGGGGAGAAAGGGAACAGCCGAGAGCTTTAGGAGTGACAGCCGAAATCTGAAACAAGAAAAGAAAGCTACGAAGAGGGAAAAAGAGAGAGAAAGCAATCGATAGAGCGTGGGCTGAGATAGAAACCAGGAAGAAAGGAAAGAAAGGTTAGAAAAAGCCGTGAGCTTGAGAGATAAAAAGGAAGGAAGATCCTTGGGGGAGGGTTGCGGACTGCTGAAGAAAAACAAACCCAGAAAAGTTCCAACCGTGAGGGCGAAGAGGGACTTGAAATTGGAAGGAGGCAATCGCATCATCATCTTAACTTCCTCCACTGACAGTTTAGCCGAATCATCCGAGTTTTCTTTTTCCCTTTCTTCGGTTAAGGTATTGAACTCTCCTTTCAAGGATGAAAGTTTTTGTCTTTAGTTGATTGCTCGCATTTCTTGGTTGTTCATTGGTTGTATTCTTGTTTCAACATGACTGGTTGGGTATTGATCAATCTGGAATTTGAGTCGGTATCCTGTATGTGTGTGTCTTGGCTGAACCATTTTTGCATAAAAGCTTCAAAAAAAATCTGCTTTATTTCCACTTATGTTCTTGCCTGCTTGAACGTTGAAGTTATGCATTTGGTTCTTAGGCTCAAGTTATGATTTTGATAAAAAATTTTGAGCAAAGCTGACTGCTTGGGTTTGAAACTTGAGTTTGGAAAAAGAATGCAGCAGGCCTGCATGTCTATTTGCTGAAGTTTTTACATAGTTAAAGCGTTTGATTTGGTGTTGAGTTTTGCATGTTTAGAGTATAAAACACTTGAATCATACTTGCTGGAAAATAAATCATCAGGTTGTCGATCCATGTTGCACGCATTTTCCAGAATTTCATATGACATCTTCCTAAGTTTTCTAGCCATTTGGATTGTGATCAGTAGGTAGTTTGTTATTTAGTGTAAAGCTGTGATGTTGGACTGGAAAATGTTTGATCAAAGTTGCGTATTCGAATTGAAAATCTGGTTTGCGTGATGGAATAGAAAAAGGCTGCGGCTGGGAAGAATTGCAGAAACTCGCGACACATTTTTCCTTTTCCTCTATTGCTGTTTTGCTGTTTGCTTATATCATTGATGATCAGTTTCGTTTGCATGAAACCTCTGGCGTTCCTTGCTGCATTTCTTCCCTTTCGTTTTGCTGTTGGGTTAACTTAGATGCTTGGCTTCAAACCCGCAACAAGTAATTGAAACCTTGGTAACTTGCTGATTTGGCTTGCATAATGAAACCAGAAAATTGCAGCAGAAATTTGCTGGAGTTGCCTTCTCATGCTAAGTCTTTTAGTTTATTTTGATGTTGAGTTTTGGTGATGTTGTTGTTAAGGTCAAGGTGGTGATGTTTGTTTAAGAGTCTAGCTAAGTTGGGATTGGAAAAGTTGCATTAGAATGAACACAAGTTGCAGGAACTTGCGGATGAAAAATGTCGAATCTTTTGCATAAAACTCTCCAACATTTGCATGATTTTGTTTTTCTATGTTTTGGTTTGTTTGAATGTTAGATTTGTTTGTCATGTTTTGGATGTTTGGTTGAAAGGATTTTGATCCAATTTATGTTGAGATTGATAGTTGCTTGCAAAAAAAAATGGAAGTTGCGGTATGTCTTGGCTGCAGAAATGTTTCTGGGTTGCAGAAGTCATTCACGTAGATTGCATGGAGATTGCATGAATTCGTTTTCTAAAATTTCACTTTGGCCCCCAAGTCTCCCCTTATCCTACTATGGCCCAATCAATTGAATAATTTCATCAATTTGGTCCTTGATAATTTTAATTTGTGCAACTTCATTGCTTCTTTGCTTCAATTAACTATCATGCTTTGTTTCGATTGCGCTTGAGTCATGAGCCATGAGTCAAGTGAGCTTGGCTTGGCACATTTCTTTTAATTTTTCTTAAATAAAGTGGTACCTTGACATTTTTATTGTTTTGAAGCCATTTTTACTTCATTTGATTACCGTCGCAAGGGAGGTACACTCTATCCCTTATATTCGCACTTCATTTGACCCTACGTGCTCCTACGTGCTACGTGAGAAATGCATGCCTACTCCGCTTTCCTTACCTCTTTGCGTGCATTTACTTGCTTTTACTTTTATTTAAGTTTTATGGGGTATGTGTACACCCCTTGGCTTGTAATAGATAGGGCTCGGAGAGCATTTGGTCCATTTCCCTTTCCCCTTTATGCTTTTATGGGGTATGTGTACACCTCTTGGTTTGTAATAGATAGGGCTCGGAGAGCATTTGGTCCATTTCCCTTTCCCCTTTATGCTTTTATGGGGTATGTGTACACCTCTTGGCTTGTAATAGATAGCGCTCGGAGAGCACCTGGTCCATTTCCCCTTCCCCTTGGTTGCTTGTTTTTGTTGCTACATGTTTAATTGCTTTAGTAGGCTCTTGCATCTAGTCGAGCATGCTAAGTGCTACGTGCTACGTGTTTACGAGCGTTTTGGCATGTCTACTTGCTTTCATAACCATGAATGAATGGAATGGATGAATGTACGTCACCACACTAGTCCAATGCTAGTTGTGGCTCATTAGGCCATCCCTTTTTGTTAGTGCATATTTGCATGTTCACTACATGTCATGCATTTTTCTTAGTTTTATCATTTGGCATGCTCCTCGAGCCCCTTTTCCCTCATTTTAGGATTCTTTGCATCTCATGCTAGTTAGGGTACATTTGCCTGAAGAGTCCCCTTCCGATAAGGGAAACGAGCGAGTGTGGCTACTTGATAGCCTTAGCACGCTAGTTTCGCCTTCTAATCAAAGGGAAAATCAAGTCACGATTTAGGTCTCCCCGTACCCAATATGCATGAATTCCCTAGGCTCATGCATTCTCAATCCACTCTATCATCACACTTTCACTTTTGTCTCATTTGCACACATGCACCTTTTTATCACTTTCACTTGTTCACGAACACTTTTTTCCACTTGCACACGAACACTTTTATCTTCACTCGCACACGAGTACTTTCATCTTCATTTGCACACCGACACTTTCGCACTTTTCTTTAAATTGCATACATGCATTTTGCCCACTAGCACTTGGAGTATATTTTATACATTCAAGGACATTTTCTTTGCACACTTCCACTCACACTATTGTTTTTATTACTTTTTTTACACAAACGCACATTTTTCATGGCATGCATTCATCCACTCATTTTTCACGTCATTTAGGTTTAGGTGTGACCTCTCCAAAAGGATCATTGTTGGGCTTCACAATTAATGTGATTGGCATCACTCAACCTTTGAAGAGAAATTTCCCCCATGTCCCCCTAGGTCTAGGTTTTTGCATTCATATAGACATATCCAATACGCGATACATACCTTGGGTAGAAAAATTAGGAAAAATTGGTTTAAGTCACGCAACTAGCCTTGGCTAGGTCGAAGGGGTGCCTTGGATTTTTATCCTTGCCTTCCCCTTCGTCAAATGTGACCCCCGATCCCTCTTTTGGTTACGTAGACCCAAAAAGTTCTTTAAAAGGGTTTATTTACTTTTTTTTCATTCAAAAACAAAAAATCATTTTTGGGTGACTTGGTACACCCTAACTCGATACCAAGTGGCGACTCCATTTTCATTAAAAAACCCTTTTTGAACTTCACTTGGCCAAATCGTCGCATTCTTAAGTCCCATGGCCTTTTACTTTTCATTTCGCACACGTTCACATGTATATCACACACACACTCACACCACACACCACACATCATCCATATCGAAAAGTGGGGCGCGACAAACTTCACCAAGCAACTTACTATCACTAGAAGATAAGGTTTTATGGAGTAGAATCTAGTCTAAGCCTTTGTTCATGGAAGATTGAAGCTTATGGAAGCTTGAAAGTTAGGAAATTGTCTTCTTCTTTGAGAGAGAGAGAGCCGGCCATCAAGGGTGTAAAAATGGTGAATTTTGTGCAATTTTTTGAGATATTTAACCTTTGGTCAAAAAAGTCAAAATTGTGAATAGTAATTCTTAAAAGGCATCAAATGAGAAGGTGACACTTGTTACCTCCTTAAATGCATTCCTATCTTTCTTTTCTCTCTCACATCAATCACTTCACACTCTCTACTAATCTCTTAACACCCGATAAATTTTACACAGTATCCGAAACTTAACCTTATTGGCCGAATTTTTCCGAACTTTTCGCACTAGCGGGTCCCACGTCCAATATATATTCTTAATTTTCTAAAAACTCTCCAATACTAGAAAAATCATCTAAAAACTATAATTACTCATAAAATCCACTAAGAAAATATTTCTAAGCCAGAAAATGCAGAAAACATGCAATTAAGGGGAAATAAACCCTAGGAAAATAATTAGGGTTTTACGGGTTCTCACATCTTGCTTGGAACTCATCTTTTGTTTCTAATTTTGGCCAATTGGTGCCTTATAGTAGCTATATACGTGATTTTTCGGAAGATTTGGTGGATTGGAGTGAAGCTAGCTAATTTTCTGATTTTTGTGGGAATTTTCTGCTTTCCTATGATTGATATGATTGAGCTGGAATTGATGGTTCTAAATGGCATTATATAGCTCTCTTGTGCATTAATTGTGGTTAATTGCGGAAAATTTCCGCTTGTGCGGAAAATTTCAGATTTAGGGTTACTAATTGGGGGTTTTCTATGGTTGATAGTTGAGCTTCTAATTGGCTATAATTGAGGGGTATTATGACCCCAATGAAGTATATTGAATGGCTTATGAATTGTTTGGGTGCTTGTGGTTGTGTTGGATAGCTTTTAATGGTTGTCTTATAGGTTGGAAATGCTGTCCAAGTGTCTAGGGTATCGGATTCTTATGAGTTGGGTTGAGATTTGATAGAAATGAATAATCTTAGGGTTTATTTCTACTTTTAACCCTAAATGTTATGTATTTTTCATTTCCAAGCTATATTTGGGTCTTGCCTTAATAGTTCCTAGAAAAAGGTATTCGACTTGTGTTTGAGTTTTCATTGTACTTTCTTGATTGTTATAGGGCGTGCCGGTGATCCGAGGCTCACGTCGGGCGAAAACTTGTAAAATTTCTTTGTTGAACTTGGTGAGTGTACTACTCACATGTTTGTTATTCCGTGGCTTTCTTGTACTTGAATTCTGTGATTTGGACTAGTTGAGATGATTGTTTGAGCTAGGTGAGGCGAGGGTGTACTTTACCACTCTCGTACTCTCTGGCCTTCTTGATTGGTTATTATATTAGGCTTACTTGACTGTACTTGTATCACTTGAATACTCTTGACTGTACTTGATTTGGTGTCGATTGGATACCAATCTTTACTGTTCACTCTGAGCTCTACCTCATTGGAAGTCAATGGACTCGAGCCAGTAAGGACTTGGTCGGGGACATTTGACAAGCCATGGGGACTGTATTTGGGAATCTTTGGGTATGAGACCCTTGATTCCGGTATACTCGAGTAATACCAACTCTGTACTGTTTGGTGTTCGGGCCCGGTAAGGGGAAAGTGAGGTGGACGGATAATTGGAGTAAAGAGGAGTCTACGGTCATGATTACCTGGTATACATTGACGGAGAGTCAATGAGATGAGATCAAGCATGGCAAAAGAGGAAAAGAGCTCTTGAGAGCCATCCGTATCCTTTTATTCCTTATACTTGGGTGTTGTTGTTTTGCTTGCTGGACGTACGTATTTGGATTGAATATTCTTGTGTTTATGTGATACTGGTAAATTTACGTGACGGTACCTCATTGGGCGAAAGCTCACTCCGTGAATTTTGTTTTCCTTACAGTGATTTACCTTTTGGACTTTTGATTTTGAAGAATGAGTTGAGTAGAGCTAGTTGAGAGATTTTGTATAGCTCCTCAATAGTTGGAAACTTAATTGTACTTGGATTTAAATGCTTCCTTTTGGCTTGTAAACACACGAATGTGGTTTGTAACAGTGTGTGTGTACTTATGTTCAATGTATTATATTTGGCTTGTATATATTCCTTTCAGGGGTTGTAAAAAGTTACTTGTATTCGATTGGGTCCTGACGGATTGTGACGTGGTAGTCACCATTCACTTTATGTTTAACTTTTGTTTTTTCCGTTTCTTGATTGTTGGCTTGGTTAAGCGCGCTAGTAGATTCCTGAACGACTTGAGTTACTGTTTTACCGTTTTAGTAGTCCTGGCGAGAGCTGGGCAGGCAGTCCGCTAACCCCTTTGGTACGCCTTAGGGGAAGGTGGGGCTGTCACATATCGGACGGCCGATGCAGTCTTTTTATGCGTCCGACGGCTATTTCAGCGTATGTTAGCCTTTGAACCTGTTCTGCTTCGATTCTGAAAAGGTCTAATCAGGGAATTTTAGTAACATCCATTTGTTTTGTAATCATCAAAAGTCAGGGACTGAGATAAATAGATGCCTTCTGAGAATTTTAGAATTTTGAACCTGATTTTCAACGCCATGAACAATTCTCAATTTGGATTTGTATAGAGTTAGATATGGTTTGATTTCGAAACTGCAATAAAGCTGGAAACTGAAAAATTTTCCCTTCCCCGCTGACCGAATGGTCAATTCTGTTTTGGAGTGTTTTATTTCAAAAGTTTTAGTGTCATTTACCTATCAATTGCTTATTAAATGTTTCGGGAATCTTGGTTGCTGATTTCGTTGGACAAAACTTTTGAAAAAGACAGAGAGATAGGGTTGGCAGATTAACTTTGAGAAATTTCACAAATTTTGGTCGTTTCGTTGACTGCCTTTTCATGTGAGTTTTTGCCTAAATTTTGATAGAGAGGTAGTCCACATATGGAAGTTTAAGTGTACCAAATTTGGTGTAATTTCAATATCATTTCGAGGCCCAAACAATGCCCCAAATATTGCTCTTCAATTTGGAAATCCACTGATCAGGTTTCAAAAATCAGCCGACTTCAAACTATTATATCTTGTTGCTCAAAACTTCGAATTTAGTTCCGCTTGTTGTGTTTGAAACTTGGTTTGGAACTCTTATTGCATTATAAATTTTAGAGACTGATTCACTTCCTGTGAATTTTGCCAAATTTCCAAACATTGCTGAAAAACCAAGACTGGTTCTGTCCTACCTTCTTGAAACTGCAACTTTGAGCTGAAATTTGAATGCTTTCTGGTTGGAATCTTGGAAAGGTGTTTTCAGGAAAGTTTTAGTACTTTTAATCTAGTTTCCAACGGTATAAAGTTTTCCATTTTTGGATATACCAAACTCAAGATCTAATTTTCCAAGTTTTGTCGCGTAAAGCGGAAAATTTTCGATTTCGTAGGAAATGAGTTTTTAAGAACTTTTCATTTCCTTTCGATATTGATAGACCGTTTTAAACTTGATTTCATGGATGATTCAAGTCTAACTTGAGACTTTAAATTTTCATTTTTGAATCTCGATTTTTGAGAGACTAGAGTTCTCTTTTAAGACATTGTCCTATGTCTAAGCAAATGCACTTTCTTCCTCGAATGATAAGTGATTGTGAGTATATATGAGTGATGGTTGGTCATTATTTCTTCAGGCGCTCAAGAGGATATTGAAGGAAACTGTAGACACCAAAATTTCATATTTTCATCATTTTTATTCATAATTTTTGTTTATTTAATTTTAATTTATTTTGTTTTTCTTGAGAAAAATCATTTTAGAAAATCAAAAAAGAAAATTAGAAAGAAAATAATTAGAAAGAAAGAAAGAAAAAAATAGAAAAAATGAAAATCGGTTTTGTGTTAAAAAAAAAAAGAAAAGGGGGGAATTTGCACGCGCGCCAATTCTTTCTCATGGCTTCTGCTACGAAGCCATGGAAAACGCTACAATACAAGAAACGCAGCTTCAATTCCTATGATTTTCCACCATTTCTTTCCTTCATTTTTTTTCACCATTGGATCATTCTAACACCACTCCACCTGGCTTTGATCCAAACCTCAAAAATTTCATGGAAACAAAGCCAATCTAATGGCTCGAAAGGTAGGCAGTAGAATTGGGATTCCATATGAACCCTTGACATAAGGGTTAGGAACCCTCATCTGATATAAAAGGATCAGCCTTCTGAAGAGAAAGGATAGAGAGGGGGCGGCTAGAAAGGAAAAAGGGAAGGAAAGGGCTTCATCGGGGTTGAGGGTGAGAAAGAAAGAAACTGGAAAATAAGAAATGAGAGCAAGAAGGCTACAGGGAGAGCAAGAGTGAAACGAGGAGCAGGAGTAACAGCAAGAAGAAGAATCTAGGGATGGCGGCTGGAGGGAAGAATAGAGTGAGAGATAGAGTGGGCGAGAGAGACTGAGAGCAAAAAAAAGAGGTTACGGGCTGAGGGTTTGAGGAAGAAAGGAAAAAGCCAAGTGAGCGAGAGAGAGCTACGGCTGAGCGGAGAGTTTGGGGGAAAAGCAGAGAAATGAACGGTAAAAAGAAAAAACTTCAGAGAGGAGAAAGAGTGAGAGAGAGGGCTGGAAGGAGAAAGGCAGCGAACGTTTCTGGAGAAACCCACGGCATCATCAGTACCAGAGTTGAGTTATTCCCAGCACAAGGCCTGCTCTTTCCGATCATCTCACGCCTGGCTTTGCCTTTTAAAAGGCTAAAGGTGATGTTTTCCACCTTGTTTGATAGTAGATTGTTGGATCTGCATTAAGAGTCATGCCTGTTTCTGTTGTTTTTCCTCTTTGTATATCCTGTTGTGAATTTGGTTGGGTTTGGGGGGAAGGAGAAGGCCTTTGATCTATGATTGTGTGAGGGTTTTCTTTGTTTGTTTCCCTGTTAAGTTCATTGGTTTTGTTGAGTTCCATCCATGTTTAGTTCTGGGTTTCCCGTTGTTTGCTTTTCTTTCGGCTTATGATTAAGAAATCCGTGTGGTTTGGCCTGGTTTTTGGGGATGGAAGTTTGGGATCTTTCTATAGTTTTTATCTTGTGAATTTGTAGGATTTTGTTTGAGTCATGGCTGGTTTTGTGTGCTTGAAAACGAAAACCCAGAAAATTGCAGGAAATTCTTGCTGAAGATTTGCATGCTTGATGATCGAATTTCTGTGTTTTCCTTGCTTAAAGATCAATGCTTGACGTTTGGTTGAGACTTTAATCATGTTTAGAAAGGAGAAACTTGTCTTGTAAACCCAGGAGATTGGAGGAAAGATCCATCTGTTCTTGTGTCTTTTCTTTTCGCTGCATTTTTTTTTTTGGGTTATGAGCTCCAGATTTTGCTATGTTTGTATGTGGTTAGATATTATGTCTGAGTAATCACATTTGGTTAAGTTTCCAAGATACACAATCCTTTCCTGATCCAAACTTCGAGGTTTATCGCCTGCGTTTGTGCTCTGGTAAAATGAAATGAAATTGCAGAAGATGAACCCAGGAACTGGAAAACAAAGCCTCGGTTGCAGGACAAAGCTTCTACGAAGCTATGCATGCAAAACTTTAAAAATTATAGTCTAACCCCTCAAGTTTCCTCTTGTTTCACTATGGCCCAAAATTTGGAAAAACATGATCAATTTTGTCATTTCAAAATCTTAATTGCTTTTGGCATATTTTAATATGATTTTTGAGTGGATTATTTGGAAATTTTAGGATGAATTTCAAAGGTTTAATAATTTTCGATAGATTTATATTTTACTTTGGACTTTAGTGAAATTTTGGATAATCTTGTTTGTTTAGGTATAGCAAATAGGCTTTCATTCATTTTCACGAGTTTTAGCATTTGATTTTGGTAGTTTCATCTTAAGACGTTAATTTTAATTTATTTTAATTTAAACCTTTAATTTTTACAATAATAATGATTTGACCCCTCAAACTTCTTTAATTCTTTCAATTGGGTCCTTATTTGTGTTAATTTGTCAAATATGGCTTGTTTACTTTTATTTGAGTACCTTGATTGATTCAATTTTGTGTTTATTTCCATTTCTTGCGATTATTTGTTAATTAAAGTAATGCCTTGACCTTTTCTTTGTTTTTGGAGGGTAAATAAGAAAATTTCATTTCATTAGGGCACCAATTCAAGGGAGGTACACTCTACCCCTTCATTTGATTTAACTTGACCCTATGTGCGCTTATGTGACTTTATGTGCCTAATTGCATGCCTTTTGAATGTTTTCATTTCATTTATTTATTTATTCGCTTTATTTATTTTAATTTTGTATATTTATTTTAGTTCAATTTTGATTATTTGGGAAGGCAATTAAATGCCAAAATTATAATAGTTAGGTTATTATTTTATTTTACTTCATTCTTGCTCCTCTAGATTGTAGTTAGGGCCCTAAGTGTAATAGTTAGGGGTTTATTTGCTTTATTTACTTGGTAGGTTTTGCATGCTTCTGTGTTATGTGTTACTCGCTTTCTTAGGACCTTGCATCTGGATACCATGCTTATGTGCTATGTGTTTTATGTGATTTATGTATTTATTCGCTTTATTATGTTTTATATGACTTATTTCATTGTAATAAATGCATGACGTCACCGCACTAGTCCAATGCTAGTTGTGGCACCTTTTTTCCGATTCCACACTAGTCTAACTGTGACACCCCGAATATTAGGAGGTTGTTCGTAAAGAAGATACTAAAGTGTATTTCTTTGGGTTTGATTTAAAACCTTATTTTGTTTTAAAAGACTAGAAACCCTAAAATTTTAATCAAAAACCCTAGTTTACTTGTGACTAACCGGTTTTCTTAAATGTCTCATATTTTAATAGAAACCCTAATTTTAATCACTGAAATTGTAAAACCCTCACGTTTTTCTTAAAAATTTCCTTTTATTTGGAAATTCATTATTTATTAAAGCCCTGCTACCCAATCGTTCCACAATAAGTGCAAATAAACCTAGAAAGTAGGGTTTTACTCTTCGTTTTCAAGATTGGGGCAAAATTAGGGTTTTCGCGATTTTTCGCCGGATGAATTTTCGGTACGGAGCAAGGACCAAATTTGGTGATTAAAAATGACTTTTAAGTGAGAAATAATATGTGATTAGGAGCAATGATACAAGGTTAGTGAATAGGAAGTAAAAACCCTAGTACGTGTGTTTTTAAGAAAAACGGCGCGAACCGACGGGTACCGCGCACTACCGATTGAACACACCACTTGACCACCACTTTCTTACCATACAAACTCATTAATATTTGATCAAAATATCTCCTAATTTCCAGCTAAGCTTGACCGAAATTAAGGGCTGAAAATACAAGAGAGAAAAAGAAAATTTTACTTGGTAAGGGTTGTGACAAGTGTCACACCATTAGGGGCCATTGACCAAGACAATTGTCCAACCTTCTTATCCCCCAAATTGCTCCATACTCCTTCATTTTTCTGCTGAAGAGCCGAGAGAGAGAGAGGGAAAGAACAAGAGAAAAACTTCTTCATTTCTTTTTGAATCTAGCAACCAAGGGAGGAAACAAAGAAACTAAACCGATTAAAGGCACCCTTGAGTGTTTATTTTGTGAGCTATTGGTGAAATTTTGAAGGGGAAAGCTAGGGTTGCTCTTGGTAGACACTAAGCAAGGTAAGGATGATGATTTCCCCAAATTTTACTCTTAATCTTGTTTAAATTTGCTTAGCTTCTCAATATTGTGATGAATGACGGTTATTATCATGCTTTGGGTAGTTTTCCCTTTTGTTACATGAATTAGGGTTTGATGGCTTTCTGTCTATACTTGATGTATGATTGATATATGTTGTATCCAAGGTTATATAGGGTTTGATATATGTTGTATCCAAGGTTATATGTCTATACTTGATGGCTTTCTGTCTTAGCTTTTAAACGCCTCCAAGAACACCTTAATCGGACCTTGGTAACCTGAGATATGACCATTCCAGTGCAATGCAGTTAATTAGCCGACTAGTTGGATTTTGGTTCTGTAAATTGGGAATTTGACTAGGTTGCATTGAAACTGGACTAAGTGATCTTCATGAAAATTTTAGCCCTGTGTCTTAGCTTCGAAAGTATAAGTTGCGCCTCAATCCGATAAGCGTAGCCTTGGATGTGTTCTTTCCGCAACCCCACGTCAAATCTGTCTTTTGCTAGGTTACATTTCCGCACTTGTTATCACTTTGACTTTTATTCTTATGTTGTTATGAGCCTGTGGAACGGCTATTTACTTGAATCTATGATATGTATGACTTTGGGATTGGCTGAGGAAAAATAATGAAGCCATAAATGGCTGGAAAATTTGGTAAACACAAAGGGCGTGCTGCCCAAATTTACGCTCAAGGACTATAGAAATACACTTGCGACTTGGGTAGAGTTGATATGAATATCACTTGAACCATCTAGGGTACTCGAGTCTTCTTGTTCCGAGGTATATAAGTAAGGACTTGGCCGAACTTGTACCCTTGAGAAATGAAATAATGATTGTTCGGAGTATGTTTTCCTTATACTTTCGACTCGCATGGCATTTTCAAGTATAAATGTTACAAAGTTTATCGTTTAAAAAGCGAGCAAGTGTTTCACGACTACTCTCCAAGTGAATTCCAATTTCTTGATTTTTATTGAACGAAACGTCTAAGTTTCGAATCTTAGTCATGTTTCAAAGTTCTCAAACTGAGTTTTATCGCAGATTTGGACTCCGAACACGGAGTATAACCTGAAAGTAACCAGTAAAGACACTACATCTTTTGGTGAGTGCTTTCAAATACCGAATTGGACTTGATACTTGAACTTGATACGTGGCCAATATGATTACATGTTATATACATGAATTGTTAGGGCAAGAGTGTACATTATCGCACTTGCCCTTATGTGATATATACTTGTTTATTGTTGCAATTGACTGGATATACTTGTTTATGATGCGCGCACTTCCTGGAATTCCAGAAACCCTGCGGCGAGTTACTTAAGTTGAGCTGGCAAGGGCTTGGTCGATTGGGTAACGAACCCTGGGTCTCTTGTTTTGTCGAGTGGAGTGATATCTCCTCAACTAATCGGTATACTCGAGTATTACCACCCGTGTTTCTTGAGGATTTTGGGCCCAGCTGGGGGTTTGAACGGTGGACGGAGAGTCGTTTAAGTGGTGTTCTACTGGATTGGTTCCTTTACTTGAAAGTTGACGGAGTGTCAACTACAACGTGATCAAGCTCCTGATGATGAATGGAAGTTGGCTCCTGAGAGCCATCCGTATCCTTATGCCTTGGAATGATTATTGCTTATTGGATTATTGTTTATTTTGAAAAACTTTTACACTCGCTCATTTTGAGATTGCTACTTGACGTGTTATTGCTCACCTTTATGAACTCTTCATACTCGTTACTTTGCTATATCGAAAACTTGTACTTATAAATAATGGTCAATTTGCTATTTGGAACCTCACTGGGCTTTTAGCTCATTCCACTCCATTTGTTTTCCTTTCAGGGGTACGAGCGAGGCGTGAGATATGTAAAGACTAGCGTAGACTAGTTGTTTTGACTTTTGACTTGTACTCGCGCTATTACTCGAATAGAATGTTTTGTATCTGGATTGTATACACTTTGAACCAGTTTGGGTATATTGAGGTTTTGTATCTTGATTGTGCGTCAATGTAAATTATAAGCTGGAATTGCGATGTTATTTATGGTCTATGGATGTATGCATGTGATGCGAGTGAGAGAGTCCTGGCGAGAACTGGGCAGGCGGTCCGCCGAACCCTTTGGTACGCCTTAGGGGGAGGTGGGGTCGTCACAGATGGTATCAGAGCTCCTATTGAGCTCGTGCCGGGAGAGGGTTCTCGGATTGTGGGGATTGACTTGTTAAGTGTGGAACAATTGTCTATTATTGGGGACCTTAGATATGTATGTTGGGTAGGAATCTCTAATACGGGTGATTTGCTCTTGAGCCTGGCCAGCTTGAGTGGTGAATTATCATATTTTCGGATTCTTGTCCCCGAATACCAAAGAGTGACACCTTTACGATAATTTGAGATCTCGCGTAATATTGGGATAAGTTTGGATTGCGAAAACAAAGGCACGGGGAATGCGAATAGTTTGGACTTGAAATATATTGAAGATATTCATGGGATTTGGGATCCTTCTTATTCACGAGTTTCGAGCCTTGATTAAGTGTAGTGCCTGAGCGATACCTAGGATTAATGCTTTATAAGTTATGTGACTTGTTTTGATTGAATGTGTTGTATTGCCCTGTTTTATGATTTAGAGAGGTTTATGATTTGTGTTATTCTATTTTATGCTGTTTATATTTATATAGTTACTTAGTGGCTATATTCTATCATTGAATAGTTGGTTATATTGTTATAGTTGATTAGCTGCGAAACATGGAGGGTAGAAGAAGTCAAGCTAGGGGAAATAACCGAAGACGCGGTCCTAGTCGTAGCCGTGGGGGTGGACAAGCCCAGGAACCGGTACGAGAACCGAGAGAGGAGAGAGAGGCAACGGTTGAGCCACAACCTGAACCCCAGGCTGCAGGGGGAGATCAAGTGGCAACTGCCATTCAACAGATGACTAACATTCTGGCTCGGTTAGTGGAACAACAGGGTCAAGCCCCTGTACATCAACCTAGGGACCCTGATAATGGGCAAGATAGGGCCTTAGAGAGATTCCATAAGTTCTCTCCACCCAAATTCTTAGGAGGGCCAGACCCGGATGGAGCTGAGAAATGGCTGGAGGCCATGATTAATATTTTTGCCGCCTTAAACTATACCGAGGAGAGGCAAGTGCAATTCACTGTTTTCCAGTTTGAAGGGCCAGCTAGAGCTTGGTGGAATGTAGTGAGGGCCAAATGGGAGAGAGAAGTGACTGCATGGACCTGGTTAAATTTTGTACGGGAGTTTAACGAAAAATACCTTCCTCCTATCGTCCAGGAGAAGAGAGAGGGCGATTTCATTAAACTCCGTCAGGGAATGTTGAGTGTAGCCGAGTATGAGACTCAGTTTACAAAGTTGTCCAAATTTGCTCCTGAACTGATAGCCACGGAGCAAAGAAAAGTACGGAGGTTTGTGCAAGGGCTAAATGTGGAGTTACAAGAAGCCTTAGCGGCAGCCCAAATTAACACGTTTACGGAGGTTTTGGAGAAGGCCCAACGAATAGAAATTGCTACGGCACAAGTGAGGGCTTTTCATGCAAAAAGGAGAGGTACGCCTGGTGGAAGTCATAGGCAAGAACAAGGTGAATTAGATATGCCACCCTCTAAGATAGGTCGAGGAGATGGTGGTGAGAAAATTTCAGGGATATCTAAGGAAAGTACTCCAAGAGGAGCTTCGCGTGGCTGGGGCCAAGCAAGAGGTGCCGCACAAGGAGGTCAGACCTCAGCCCCTCAAGTATCTTGTGGGTACTGTGGAAAGGTCAATCATACGGAGAATGATTGCTGGCGGAAAACAGGAAAATGTTTATGGTGTGGTAGTACCAAACACCAGCTTGCAACCTGTCCCCGTAGATCACACCTAAACCCTGAACAAGCAAATGTAGGAGGGACTAAGCCAAGAGTGCCAGCTAGAGTGTACGCCTTGGATCAACAGGCATTACCTGAACCCTCGGAGATAGTAGAAGGTATGATTCGTGATTTCTATTGTTTAACTAAGTTTTGGCTATAATGAGACCTGAGAGCTGGAAATGAATATATAAGGAAAATACCCTACGTTATTCGAAGTGCATGTATGAATTTCGAGGACGAAATTCTTTTAAGGAGAGGAGATTGTGACACCCCGAATATTAGGAGGTTGTTTGTAAAGAAGATACTAAAGTGTATTTCTTTGGGTTTGATTTAAAACCTTATTTTGTTTTAAAAGACTAGAAACACTAAAATTTTAATCAAAAACCCTAGTTTACTTGTGACTAACCGGTTTTCTTAAATGTCTCATATTTTAATAGAAACCCTAATTTTAATCACTGAAATTGTAAAACCCTCACGTTTTTCTTAAAAATTTCCTTTTATTTGGAAATTCATTATTTATTAAAGCCCTGCTACCCAATCGTTCCACAATAAGTGCAAATAAACCTAGAAAGTAGGGTTTTACTCTTCGTTTTCAAGATTGGGGCAAAATTAGGGTTTTCGCGATTTTTCGCCGGATGAATTTTCGGTACGGAGCAAGGACCAAATTTGGTGATTAAAAATGACTTTTAAGTGAGAAATAATATGTGATTAGGAGCAATGATACAAGGTTAGTGAATAGGAAGTAAAAACCCTAGTACGTGTGTTTTTAAGAAAAACGGCGCGAACCGACGGGTACCGCGCACTACCGATTGAACACACCACTTGACCACCACTTTCTTACCATACAAACTCATTAATATTTGATCAAAATATCTCCTAATTTCCAGCTAAGCTTGACCGAAATTAAGGGCTGAAAATACAAGAGAGAAAAAGAAAATTTTACTTGGTAAGGGTTGTGACAAGTGTCACACCATTAGGGGCCATTGACCAAGACAATTGTCCAACCTTCTTATCCCCCAAATTGCTCCATACTCCTTCATTTTTCTGCTGAAGAGCCGAGAGAGAGAGAGGGAAAGAACAAGAGAAAAACTTCTTCATTTCTTTTTGAATCTAGCAACCAAGGGAGGAAACAAAGAAACTAAACCGATTAAAGGCACCCTTGAGTGTTTATTTAGTGAGCTATTTGTGAAATTTTGAAGGGGAAAGCTAGGGTTGCTCTTGGTAGACACTAAGCAAGGTAAGGATGATGATTTCCCCAAATTTTACTCTTAATCTTGTTTAAATTAGCTTAGCTTCTCAATATTGTGATGAATGACGGTTATTATCATGTTTTGGGTAGTTTTCCCTTTTGTTACATGAATTAGGGTTTGATGGCTTGCTGTCTATACTTGATGTATGATTGATATATGTTGTATCCAAGGTTATATAGGGGGTTTTGGTAGCAAGTGTAGCAAGAAATTAAGAAAACTATCAATGAAACCAAAAGATTTCAGATATCTGGAAATTTTCACCCTATTCTGCCCGTTTTTGTTACACCATGTTAGAGGCCGAATTAGGCTTGGAATAAAACATTAAAGTTTTATATAATGTTATTTTATAGGTTCCTACAAAATTTCAGCTCAATCGGAGCAACGTATCTTGTGAAAATATGAAAATACCCTCGCTGTTCCAGGTTACATTCCAGAGTTCCGCGTGGACAGTTTAGTCTATTTGGTTGTGTTTATTCAATATAATCCGTTGGGATGTAGCTATTTTCCAAAACATGAAAGTTTTATTATTCTATCTTAGCTTTTAAACGCCTCCAAGAACACCTTAATCGGACCTTGGTAACCTGAGATATGACCATTCCAGTGCAGTACAGTTAATTAGCCGACTAGTTGGATTTTGGTTCTGTAAATTGGGAATTTGACTAGGTTGCATTGGAAACTGGACTAAGTGATCTTCATGAAAATTTTAGCCCTGTGTCTTAGCTTCGAAACAATATAATTTACGCCTTAATCTGATAAGCGTAGCCTCGGATGTGTTCTTTCCGCAACCCCACGTCAAATCTGTCTTTTGCTAGGTTACATTTCCGTACTTGTTATCACTTTGACTTTTATTCTTATGTTGTTATGAGCCTGTGGAACGGCTATTTACTTGAATCTATGATATGTATGACTTTGGGATTGGCTGAGGAAAAATAATGAAGCCATAAATGGCTGGAAAATTTGGTAAACACAAAGGGCGTGCTGCCCAAATTTACGCTCAAGGACTATAGAAATACACTTGCGACTTGGGTAGAGTTGATATGAATATCACTTGAACCATCTAGGGTACTTGAGTCTTCTTGTTCCGAGGTATATAAGTAAGGACTTGGCCGAACTTGTACCCTTGAGAAATGAAATAATGATTGTTCGGAGTATGTTTTCCTTATACTTTCGACTCGCATGGCATTTTCAAGTATAAATGTTACAAAGTTTATCGTTTAAAAATCGAGCAAGTGTTTCACGACTACTCTCCAAGTGAATTCCAATTTCTTGATTTTTATTGAACGAAACGTCTAAGTTTCGAATCTTAGTCATGTTTCAAAATTCTCAAACTGAGTTTTATCGCAGATTTGGACTCCGAACCCGGAGTATAACCTGAAAGTGACCAGTAAAGGCACTACATCTTTTGGTGAGTGCTTTCAAATACCGAATTGGACTTGATACTTGAACTTGATACGTGGCCAATATGATTACATGTTATATACGTGAATTGTTAGGGCAAGAGTGTACTTTATCGCACTTGCCCTTATGTGATATATACTTGTTTATTGTTGCAATTGACTCGATATACTTGTTTATGATGCGCGCACTTCCTAGAATTCCAGAAACCCTGCGGCGAGTTATTTAAGTCGAGCCGGCAAGGGCTTGGTCGATTGGGTAACGAACCCTGGGTCTCTTGTTTTGTCGAATGGAGTGATATCTCCTCGACTAATCGGTATACTCGAGTATTACTACCCGTGTTTCTTGAGGATTTTGGGCCCAGCTGGGGGTTTGAACGGTGGACGGAGAGTCGTTTAAGTGGTGTTCTACTGGATTGGTTCCTTTACTTGAAAGTTAACGGAGTGTCAACTACTACGTGATCAAGCTCCTGATGATGAATGGAAGTTGGCTCCTGAGAGCCATCCGTATCCTTATGCCTTGGAATGATTATTGCTTATTGGATTATTGTTTATTTTGAAAAACTTTTACACTCGCTCATTTTGAGATTGCTACTTGACGTGTTATTGCTCACCTTTATGAACTCTTCATACTCGTTACTTTGCTATATCGAAAACTTGTACTTATAAATAATGGTCAATTTGCTATTTGGAACCTCACTGGGCTTTTAGCTCATTCCACTCCATTTGTTTTCCTTTCAGGGGTACGAGCGAGGCGTGAGATATGTAAAGACTAGCGTAGACTAGTTGTTTTGACTTTTGACTTGTACTCGCGCTATTACTCGAATAGAATGTTTTGTATCTGGATTGTATACACTTTGAACCAGTTTGGGTATATTGAGGTTTTGTATCTTGATTGTGCGTCAATGTAAATTATAAGCTGGAATTGCGATGTTATTTATGGTCTATGGATGTATGCATGTGATACGAGTGAGAGAGTCCTGGCGAGAGCTGGGCAGGCGGTCCGCCGAACCCTTTGGTACGCCTTAGGGGGAGGTGGGGTCGTCACACTAACGCTAGTTGTGGCCCTTTGTTCCGATTTCTAGTGAGAGCTTATAGACATGTGCTAGTCCAACGCTAGACCCTTAGGAACCCTTCACACGCTGGATCATGTTTATGTGACTACACTGCATTTTCATGCATATTTTTCACTTTCTAGGGTTTTTTTATCATTTTTGCATAACATCCCCCCTTATACGTATATTCCTTACCCCATGTTCCCCCTTATATGTATATCCCTTATCCCATATTATTTTTATTCCCTATCCCTATGTGTGAGACATAACATTAGACTTGCATTTCATATAAGGAAAACTAGAGATAGGTTAGTACATTTGCTTGATTAGATTAGAAAATACCCCTCAAATATGGGATATGGACGAGTTTGGCTTTCTAGCCTTAGCACGCTCGTGTTCCCTCTATAAAAGGAAAAATTAAAGTCACGAATTTTAGCTCCCCTCATCCTTTATGATGCATTCCTTTAGATCATGTATTCGTATATAATTATTTTTCTTTTTCTTTTCTTTGAGTCTCATATTTTTGCACAATTTGTGACTTCTTCGAAAGTTTACTTTTGGGCGTCGCAATTAATGTGATTTGCATCAAATAACTTCGAAGAGATATTCTGACCCTGATAATTAGGTCTAGGTTTGCATCCAAGTAAATACCTCCAAAAATGTGATAAATTTTTAGGTTAAATTAAGAAAACTTTTTGACTAAATTACACAACTAGCTTTGGCTAGGTTGAAAGGGTGCCTGGGATTTTATTCTGACCTTCCTTTTCTTCAAATGTGATTCCCGATCCTTTTTCTCTTAGCTTTCGCAGACTTGGAGTCGTTAAAAAGAGTTTTTCCTACCTTTCCTTTAAAAATTACTTTTAGGTGACTTGGTACACCTTTACTCAATACCAAATGGCAACTCCTATTTTTTTTTAAATACCCTTTTTAACTATTTTTTGGGGCCCAAACCGTCGCACTTATTAAACCCCATTTTAGGCCCATCATTTTCTTTATTCATTTACTAAAAAATCAAAAACACATTTTTTTAATCAAATAAATCAAAATTCATTTTTATAACTCTTTTTTTTTAAAATGGGGCGCTATAGTTTGGCGACTCCACTGGGGACTTAGAGGGTCCGAGCATTTGATTTAGTCAATCTTTTTCATCTTTTAATCTTTTTATATATCACATTTGGAGGTATTGGATCGAGTCTCAGCAAAGCAAGTGGAATCTAGCTCCTGAGAGCTCCCGTATCCTTATTGAGTGTGTTTATTGTTAATTGTGAATTTCTTGAACTTTATAGCTTTATTTCCTGTATAAGTGTTATTGTTACTTGAACTATGTGTTTGCATGTTTTTCTTGGCCCCACTGAGCGTTCGCTCACCCCATTAGTTTGTTTTCCTTAATAGGAGCTCGGAATGGAAAGATTTTTGGAGAAGCTAACTTGATTACCTTTTTAGTAGAATTTTGGATGTAATCGATTATTCGTCTTATGGTGGTTGTATTTTTAGGAAAAATTGATGTACTTTTGGTAACTTATGAAGTAAGATTTGAATGTTTAATTAAGGAAGCGACTTTTCCTTACTTCGACTTTTATTATTAGTTGTTTATCCTTAAGTTTGAATTGGATTCGTATCGAGTCCTGGCGAGAGTTAGGCAGGCATTCCGCTAATACCCTTGAGTCCGTCCTAGGGAGAAGTGGGGGTGTGACAACTACACCGTCATGTAAAGCAATGTGGCTTTTCTAGACCGAAATTTATTTTAAGTGTCAATTCAAGCTTTTTCTTGATATCTTTTTATTTTTTTACTTTTATATATTTTTTCCTTACTGATTTATACCCCCTTTTTTTCCCTCATTACGCAACTTTCAATTATCATGAAATTAATCCTGCACGCTTGCATTGACTGGCACCTTATTTATCCTGCACGCTTCCGGTTATACATTTGCACAGACAACTTTGAGCGATAACTCGGGTTTTGATCGAGTTGTACCATTCTTGATTTGCCTCGCCTTTAGATCCGCCTTCATGCTTCAATAATAGGCAAAATATGAAGCAAACGTTCCGACGGAGCTAAATTACTATGGGATATAGAACGAAGAGGAAAATTAGGTTTTGAAACAAAAAGGGAGGGGTGCAATACGAGGACTTCCTAGGGGGTCACCCATCCTAGTGCTACTTTCGTCCAAGAATGCTTAACTTCAGAGTTCTGATGGGATCCGGTGTATTAGTGCAGGTATGATCGCACCCGCCATGTTCCTTTCGTGTTATTCTACTAAGTAACCCCGTTTTGTAAAGCAATGTGGGTTATCTAGAGCGGATTTCATTTTATGCGTCAATTCAAGCATTTTCTTCTTATCCTTTTATCTATTTACTTTTATATTTGCACCATGTTTGTTTTCCCTCATCGCACAACTTTTAATTATTATGAAATTAATCCTTCGCGGTTGCGCTTATACCTTTGCACTGACAATTTTGAGCGACCACCCGGGCTTTGATCGAACTGTACCAATCCTGATTTGTCTCGTCTTAGATCCGCCTTCATGCTTCGATAAGAAACAAAATATGAAGCAATCGTTCCGACGTGCTAAATTATTCTGGGATAAAAAACAAAGAGGAAAATTGGATTTCGAAACAAAAAGAGAGAGGTGCAACACGAGGATTTCCCCGAGGGTCACCCATCCTAGTATTACTCTCGTCCAAGCATGCTTAATTTTAGAGTTCTGATGGGATCCGGTGCATTAGTGCCTGTATGATCGCTTTATTCTTTTAAACTGCCTCATCTTGTGAAGTGATGTGGTTTTTCTAGACCGAACTTCATTTTAAGCATCAATTCAAGCATTTTTTTCTTATCATTTTATTTATTTAGTTTCATTTTTTTTTCTTACGGATTTGAGCCTTGTTTTTTTTCACTCATTGCCCAACACTCAATTATCATTGAATTAATCTTTCCCGCTTGCGCTTATACATTTGACCCAACAACTTTGAGCGAGGATCCGAGGTTTGCTCGAGCTGTACCGTTCCTGATTTGTCTCGCCTTTTGATCCACCTTCATCCTTCGATAAGAAGTAAAATATGAAGAAATCGTTCGGACAGAGCTAAATTGCTATGGGATAAAGAACGAAAAGAAAAATTGGGTTTCTGAGCAAAAGGGAAGGGGTGCTACTCTTATCTATCCTAGTACTACTCTCATCCAAGAACGCTTAACTTTCGAGTTCTTATAGGATCCGGTGCAATAGTATCGGTATGATCGCACCAGCCATGTTACTTTCGCTTTATTCTTTTAAATTACATCATCATGTAAAGCAATGTGGCTTTTCTATACTGAAATTTATTTTAAGTGTCAATTCAAGATTTTTCTTGATGTCCTTTAATTTAATTTATTTTTTAAATTTTTCCCTTACTGATTTATACCCCGTTTTTTTCAATC
Organism: Coffea arabica; assembly: GCF_036785885.1. Taxonomy (NCBI): domain Eukaryota; kingdom Viridiplantae; phylum Streptophyta; class Magnoliopsida; order Gentianales; family Rubiaceae; genus Coffea; species Coffea arabica. The sequence goes on along the minus strand of NC_092331.1, from coordinate 35,122,210 downwards.
ATTGCGCAACTCTCAATTATCATGAAATTAATCCTCCATGCTTGCACTGACTTGCATCTTATTTTTACCATCATCGCGCAACTCTCAATTATCATGAAATTAATCCTGCACGCTTCCGGTCATACATTTGCACCGACAACTTTGAGCGATGACTCGGGCTTTGATCGAGTTGAACCATTCCTGATTTGTCTCGCCTTTAGATCCGCCTTCATGCTTCAATAGTAGGCAAAATATGAAGCAAACGTTCCGACGGAGCTAAATTACTATGGATATAGAGCGAAGAGGAAAAATTAGGTTTCGAAACAAAAAAGGATAGGTGCAATACGAGGACTTCCTAGGGGGTCACCCATCTTAGTGCTACTCTCGCCCAAGAATGCTAAACTTTTGAGTTCTTCTTAGGGACTTCCTAGGGGATCCGGTGCATTAGTGCCGGTATGATCGCACCCGCCATGTTCCTTTCGCGTTATTCTGCTAAGTAACCCCGTTTTGTGAAACAAAGTGGCTTATCAAGACCAAATTTCATTTTGTGCGTCAATTCAAGTATTTTCTTCTTATCCTTTTATCTATTTACTTTAATAATTTTTTATTAATGATTTGCACGTTGTTTTGTTTCCCTCATCGCGCAACTCTCAATTATATTGAAATTAATACTTGACGCTTGTGCTTACACGTTTGCGCCGACAACTTTGAGTGATGACTCGGGTTTTGATCGAGCCATATCGTTCCTGATTTGTCTCACCTATGGATTTGCTTTCATGCATCTATAAGAAGCAAAATATGAAGCAATCGTTCCGATGGAGCTAAATTAATATGGGATAAAGAACGAGGTGGAAAATTGGGTTTCGAAACAAAAAGGGAGGGGTGCAACACGAGAACTTCCCGGAGTGCTCGCCCATCCTAGTGTTACTCTCGCCCAAAAATGCTTAATTTCGGAGTTCTGATGGGATCCGGTGCATTAGTGCCGGTATGATCGTACCTGCCATGTTCCTTTCGCATTATTCTTCTAATTAACCTGGTCCTGTTAAGCAATGTGGCTTATCTAGACCGGACTTCGTTTTATGCGTCAATTTAAGCATTTTCTTCTTTTCCTTTTATGTATTTATTTTTATATATTTTTTGTAATGAATTGCATCATGTTTTTTTACCTCATCGCATAACTCATCGCGTAACTCTCGATTATCTCGAAATCAATCCTTCAAACTTGCGCTTATACATTTGTGCCGACAACTTTGAGTGACGACTCGAGTTTTGATAGAGCCGTACCGTTCCTGATTTGTCTCGTCTTTACATCCGAATTCATGCCTTGACAAGAAGCAAACTATGAAACCATCGTTCCGACGGAGCTAAATTACTATGGGATGAAGAACGAAGAGAAAAATTGGGTTTTGGAAACAAAAAGGGAAGGGTGCGACACGAGGACTTCCCAGGGAGTCAGCCATCCAAGTGTTACTCTCGCCCAAGCACGCTTAACTTTGGAGTTCTGATGGGATCCGGCGCATTAGTGCCGGTATGATCGCAGACACCATGTTCCTTTCGCTTTATTCTTTTAAACTACCCCATCCTGCGAATTCGCTTTATTCTTTTAAACTACCCCATCCTGCGAAGCAATGTGGCTTTTCTAGACCGGATTTCATTTTAAGCGTCAATTCAAGCATTTTCTTCATCTCATTTTATCCATTTACATTTATTTATTTTTTTCTTTCTGATTTGGACTTTGTTTGTTTTCGCTCATCGCGCAACTCTCAATTATCATGAAATTAATCCTTCACGGTTACACATATATATTTGCACCGACAATTTTCAGCGACCACCCGAAATTTGATTGATCTGTACCATTCCTAATTTGTCTCTCCTTAGATCCGCCTTCATGCTTCGATAAGAAACAAAATATGAAACAATCGCTCCAACGGTGGTAAATTACTCTGCATAAAGAACGAAGAGGAAAATTGTGTTTCGAAACAAAATAGGAGGGTGCAACACGAGTATTTGCCCGAGGGACACCCATCCTAGTATTACACTAGTCCAAGCATGCTTAATTTTAGAGTTCTTGTGACGCCCCCACTTCTCCCAAAGGCGAACCAAAGGGTATCCGCGGGACGCCTGCCCAGCTCTCGCCAGGACTCACTACAATCCATCATTCAAGAGCTCGAAATACTTTAATTAACTTCAATACACAATTAAGGTACTTCAAATATCTCACACTTACAACTAAGTAGCTTTCAAGCTTAAATACAACCCAACGGAAAATGGTACAATAGCCATCCGTTATAATATAACTTAAAGTCTTCAAAAGAAAACATTCTAGTACTACTCACGAGTACCCTTGGTCTCGAACCCTGTAAAAGAAAACCACAACGTGGAATGAGCTACACAGCCCAGTGAGGTTCCAAGACACTCTAACGGTTCAAATAAATCAAGTAAGTTGGGCATATCATATGCATGGTTCAAGGTTACACAATGGCATGTTATCATGAGGTGATAATCTTTGTACGGTAATTTGAGACATTTATCATGGTATGAGACATTGGCATGTATAGTTCACGAGTGATTGGAGCTTATTACAGGCATAGCTCAGGATTTCATGTTGGCATTTTAGCACGAAACAATTATTATGATACAAGGTAAACATATAATGTAGGATACGGTGTTCCAGTGGAACTCTGTCAGTCATCTGCACCTTATGACTTCCGGATCCCCTCGGTTTGACTGGCCATCACCTTATCCCTCCAGTGGTAATACTCGAGTATACCGAAACGGTTGTCCAGGGTTCCAACCTACCCGACCGAGCCCAGTCCTGGCTCGAGTAGGTCAGTAACCGAGGCAGGGCCCAAGTTCAGCTTAGAGCTTACAACATGCACAAGTAATCAAGTAATTCGACAAAAGGTAAAATTCATCATTTGAGTAGGTCGAGTGAGATAAAGTACACACTCGCCTAACAATGATGGACAACTTCATATAACATGTGATTCATGATAATCAAGTGATCAAGTGGATACTTAGCACGTAAGCACGTAAGCAATACAAGTTGATTTCATGGGAGCATATAATTCACGGATATCGAATAATCATATAGATTAGAAATCATATGAGCAAATAGTCAGGTAATCAGGTAGTCATGTGGGTTGGTAAACGGTTCACGGTTAACGGTTAACTGTTCACGGTTGACGGTTAATTGACAAGCATTGGTCATATGCATAGGCCATCATTGGCCGTTATCCCATTTTTACCACGTGAGAGTCGAGGAGATTCACTCCAACGACGTATGCAACCTTAGCATACCAAGTCATGTTATTCGAGTATTTTCAAGCATGAATTATTCATCTCAAAAGAGAACGAGTGCGATAAAGTACACACTCGACTCCATTTTTCAAAACCAAGTAGACTAAGTAAACAATCTAGCAAGTTAAGCATGTATCGAGTTCATATGGTCATTTGATATGGTTAATGATTTAACCAATTCGTGTAGATATACAATGCAAGTATACATTCCTTAAATAGGCATGAGTATGGTAAATACTTAACACATAGCACTTAATAATCATGAAATAAGCGTGTCCTAGACTTATTCAATTACGTATTCCTATATGGAACACTCACCTAGTCAAAACAAGCGAGTAGTTTTCAAACAAGCGTTTTAGGTGTCCGCTCCGAGTTCCCCTTGGAGATTCCCTCGAGTGCCTGAGTAAACAACCATTAACTATTATACACTATCACTTAGAACTCCTACTTATCAAAGAAGGTTGTACAATCTAAAGGGAATTCATGAATTGGGCCTTAATTATTAATAATCGAGGCTCAAGAGTAAAGTTTTAAAGTCTAAAGAAAGAGACTAACATTTTTCATGAAATCGAGTTAAAAATGTTCAATCGGTATCGAGAAAAGAAGGTAAGTTTCCAAAATCTCATTTCTAAGAAATTGTCAAATTTTAGCTTTGGGTGTCAATTCTAGAAAAATCGTATCTTGCACTACGTAGGTCCAAAATTGGAAAGCTTGATACCATTGGAAACTACATTCCGAGTACTACAAGTTTCTAGAAGACACTTTCCCATGATTCCAAATGGAAGGTATTCAAAAGTTGGATCAAAGTTACAGCTGTAGAATACTAAGACAGTTTCAAGGTTGGTTTTTGGCCAATTTTGGAAATTCAGTAAAATTCACTTGTTTTGAACTAACCTTTGAAATTTGGAAATCAAATAGTGTTACAATCCAAGAGTATAACAATACAAGCGGATTGAGAAATGGAGTTTCGAGCACCAAGATATAGTAGCCCCAAGTTGAGGAAGATTCAAGACTGAAGAAGAATTTCCAGTTTTGAACCTCCAACACTAGAAATTTAATTCGGTATCGAAACGAACTTGGATTGGTACCAAAATTGGCAGTATTTTACTCCCATATGAAAGGTACCACTCTATCAAATTTCAGGGAAAAATACTTTCGGTAAGATAGTTAATTAGTCAACCAAAGTTCAGGAAAATTATAAGGCAATCTGCCTTTGACTTTCATTTTCCAAATTTCCAATCGTCTAACCAAGAAAGTTATCCAACCATGGTTCATTTGTGAAATAAGGGTCTAAGATACACCCATAATATCTTTGGTAAGTGTTTAATATCAAAAACATCAACTAACAAGTTCATTCCAAGATTTGGTTCCAAACCAGTCCCAACATTAGGGTTTTCCAAAACAGAGCAGTCCACTTGTTTCAGTCACAACTCAGTCAATATAGCTCGAAATTGAGCATGGCTTATGCCGTTGGAAAATACATTCATAGTACTAAAACATCACAGAAGAAGTCATTCCCAAATTCGGCACCCATCTGGTTCAAATTCGGGCATCAAGTTGCTGCCTGAACACTTCATTCCAGACGAACAGAGCAACAGGACAGCGAACTTAAAACATTTGGTTCGGCTTTCTCACAAGGAATCAGAACGTAAATTTTATACCAAATTAAAGCTAGGAATGTCTAGTTTCAAACGCCACCGACGGCACATGATTTCGACATCCGAGGACAGAGTTATAGCCAAAATGCCAACGCTGGACAGTGCAATACGGAACAGATTTCCAGATTGCCACTTCTAGGAGAAAAATTCATTTGACCCACCAAACGTTAATGTTTTCCAACGAAAATTTTTACACACATAATATAACATATATACATCAGGTTCATGCCAATAGATCACCAAAAATGGGCCTTCTTATGGCCGAACAAAACAGGGGCATTTTCGGAAATTCTTGCCAAGACCTCTACTTTGAGTTTCCAACAATAACACTCCATAAACTCATCATTATAACCACTAAACTACCATTAAATCCAACAGTAATCCTTAAATCAGCAACAACAACCCAAGTGTGGGAATACCAAGAGCCCACTCATTTCATTTTCACCATAAACAAGCTAACTAAGTGCATGCATGAGCTTAATCTTGCTATATAAATTCCAAAAGACAAGAATCCAAGGGTTGATCATTACCTATTCCTTGGGTGTGCAAGATCAGAAATTTCGGCCCTCTTGAAGCTCCAAGAACCCGTGAAGATGCAGCCTTTTGTTAGCTAAATCCAACCTCCAAGAGGTTTGCTAAGTGGTCTCCAAGTTTGGTGTGATTTGGAGGTGATTTGGGGTAGTTTTGGTTGAGATTAGTGTGCAGAATTTTTGTTGCAAATGAGTTAGAGAGAGAGAGGAGCTTGGCCGGCTGTGAGGAGAGAGAAGAGAGAGTGTGATTTTGATCTAAGTTGGCTTCTCAAAGAAGATTAAATGTGTGGTGAAAAATTGTTCCAAAGTCAACTCTTGTAAGGCTCGTTTGGCACGTTTTTAGGCTCGATTTTCTCGCGCGTTTGGTTCACTAGTGCACTAAACCTCTAATGCACTCATGTTAATATAAACATTATTCACTCTTAATTGTCTCGAAACAAGGGTCTAAAGTTCCTGAATTTAAATCGCGCGTGTGAAAACGCGTATCTCCAATTTAAGCGCGATAACGCGAAACTTCCGAGAAATTCTTATAACGATAGTACTAATAACTATCACTTGAGTATTTAAACATTAAAATGCCTAATTTAGGTCCATTGTACATGTCTCCAATATTTCAAACCTATTGTACTCTCAATCGATCAAGATTTCCAAAGACGTGTTCACTATTTTCACTAAACGAGCTTCCGAAAATTAATTTTTGAAACAAGTCATTTTAAAAATATAATGAAACTATATTTTCATGTAATTAGGTCTCAAGAGCTTAGAAAATAATATTCGGAGTAAAAGACCAAATAAATAATTAAATAAGCTAAAAATAGGAGATTAAATAAGTAAATTTTGCGAGTCCTCACAGTTCTGACACTATACCGTTCCCGATTTGTCTTGCCTTTAGATCCACCTTCATCTTTCGATAAGAAGCAAAATACGAAGAAATCGTTCCAACGAAACTAAATTGCTATGGGATAAAGAACGAAAAGGAAAATTGGGTTTCTGAGCAAAAGGGAAGGGGTGCTACCCTTATCTATCCTAACACTACTCTCATCCAAGAACGCTTAACTTTCGAGTTCTTATAGGATCTGGTGCAATAGTATCGGTATTGTGACACCCCGAATATTAGGAGGTTGTTTGTAAAGAAAATACTATTTCTTTGGATTTGATTTAAAACCTTATTTTGTTTTAAAAGATTAGAAACCCTAATATTTTAATCAAAAACCCTAGTTTACTTGTGACTAACCGGATTTCTTAAATCCCTCATATTTTAATTGAAACCCTAATTTTAATCACTGGAATTGTAAAATTCCTCACGTTTTTCTTAACAATGCCCTTTATTTGGAAATTATTTATTTATTATAGCCCTACTACCCAGTCATTCCACTATAAGTGTAAATGAACCTAAAAAGTAGGGTTTCACTTTTCGGTTTCAAGATTGGAGCAAATTAGGGTTTTCACATTTTTCCGTAGTGTGCCTATTCGGTACCGAGTAAGGATCAAATTTGGTAGCTAAGAGTGACTTTTGGATGAGGAAATATTATATGATTAGAAGTAATAATAATAAGTTAGTGATTAGAAGTTAAAAACTCAAGTATATGCGATTTTAGGACAAACGGCTTGGACCGACGAGTGTCGCGCGCTACCAATTGAACACACCACTTGATCCCTACTTTATTACCTTAATCTTCTTATTTTATTACAGCTAATTAACCCTCAAAATATCTCATACATCAGCCACAATTGTTGACTTTAAATACCAAGAGAGAGAAGGGAAAAAATGAATGGAATTGGTGGCGACAAGTGGCGGTATTTCATTGGATGGTTGACTAACTACTTTACACCATATTTATCACCAAAAACCAACCTATTTCCTCCATTATTTCTGCATATCAGCCGTGAGTTGAGGGAGGAAAAACAAAAGAAAAGGAAACTTCAATCAATCTTGGTTTTAGCTTGAATGAGTGAAAACAAGAAAAACTAAACCGATTAAAGTATGAGTTGTGATCTTGGGAAGCTAGGGGAAACAAAAATTCCAAGAGAAGGTGAAGTATTACTCTTGCAAGCTTCTTTCGTTGAGGTACAAGGTCTAACCCATAGCTTTGGTTCTTTTATTTTTTATTAAGATGTTATATAATTCATGTTTTGGTTAGATTAGTTGTGATACAAGTTGTTGGGATGATTTTAAGGTGATATATGTAAGTTAGGGTTTGATGATTTCTGCCTATATTTGCTATATGGATGATATATGTTGTATCTAAGCTTATATAGGAGGTTGTGGTGGTGGATTGAGGCAAGAAATGAAGAAAGTTTCATTGAATCCCAAAATTCCCAGATTTCTGGAAAATTTCAGCCTTGTTCTGTCCGGTTTTATTGCACCATCTTAGAGGCCGAATTAGGCTTGGAATAAAACATTAAAGTTGTATAGAATGGTATTTTATAGGTGCCTACAAAATTTCAGCTCAATCGGAGCAACGTAGCCAGTGAAAAGACTGAAATACCCCTGCTGCCCTGTTTCTATCCGAACTTGATAATTGCTTCTGTAATTGGTTAATTTGGTTGGGAATACTTCTGATTTGGTTGTTGACGTCTTCTTAATAAATGTAACCTGGTGTCTTAGCTTTCGGTTGGCTTTGGAATCACTTGATTTGGACAGAGGTAGCCCGAGTTATAGCCAAAGCACTCGCACCTGTTTTGTACCCTGGAATTGCGTACGTTCTGAATTTTGCTTCTGACCTTGCTTTATCCGTTTTGATAACGTACGAACTGGGTGTTGACCCCTTCATAATAAATATAGATCTTGGTTTCAGCTTCGAAACGGTATAAATTTCATCAAAATCCGAGTCCCTTAGCTCCAGTTATGACCAAAACAAGATCGGTTGTCAGAACTGCCTTCGAATTTGGACAGTTCTGACAGGAATGTTTGGACCTATTTTTCTCCATGCTCTGTATTGATTCAGCTTTTGTTCCAAACATGAAAGTTATAGCCTTATGTCCTAGCTTTCCAACGCCTTTGGAATTTCTTGATTTGGATTTGTGAGCTGTCAGTTATGGTCTAGAAAACAAACCCTGTTCGTCACCCGAACACGTAAATTTCTGGTACGGTTTTCCATAATTTCGACCTGCTTCCATTCAGATCTAGATTAAGGTGTCTTCATGAGAATTGTAGCCCTTCCTCATAGCTTCGAAATGGTGTCTTGCTCACCTTGATCCGACATTCCTAGCCTAACTTTTGATCAAAACGGTTTGAGATGGCAGATTTGGCCATTTCCGTTTGCCGTCCCGCGCGCGCATGCGCCCATTTTGCCGTTTCCGCACTTGCATGTGCCGATTTTGCCGTTTTACTTGTTTTGGGCATGTTAGTGGCCGTTTGTGATAATATGTGATGCAATCTTCTATTTCAGACAGTGGTGAGCTAGGCGGAGCCGGTGGGGCCCACTACTAGCGAACACGCACGAAGTGATTTTGTTCTTGTACTACTTTTATATTTTGAGTAAGTATTCAGGCCGTTTATGTGTATAAACTGCTTATGTGTTTTGATGTGAATAAAAGGGGAACTTAGGCGAGGGTGTACTTTATCACACTCGACCTAAACCCTAGTTTGTACCTATGTTTCTTTATGAGATGTGTATACATGAATTATTTTGGGTTTGAACCCCTTGAGCTTGTAGCTCGAGGTGACGTTTGTGAGTTTTGGGTTTGAACCCCTTGAGCTTGTAGCTCGGGGTGACGTTTGTAAGTTGGGGTTGATCTTCCGACCTAGATGGACTATTCGAGCCGGTCAGGGCTTGGTCGAAGCCAGTCCAACTTAGTCTGAGGTCACCAAGTTTGTGAATCCGGTTCACCGAGAATGTGGACCAAGTTTGTGACCCGAGCTTGTGACTCAAGCTCAAGTTTGTGATTTCGTTCGCCCGGGCAAGTTTGTGAGGTGACTGGCCAGTGAGGGTGATAAGGTGTTCGGTGGGTGTACAAATGGAGTTCTACGGACCTTATTTATGGTCGACGGAGTGTCGACAGGAGATCACGCATGGCAAATGACTTGGCTTTGGAGCCAACCTGTATCCGTCCTTTGTATTGTTACTTTTGCACTCAACTTGACATTTTGTGGAATAGCTGTTTATTTAAATGTGAAATTTTACACTTTTACCCTGTTCACTTACTAAGCTTCTAGCTTACCCCATTTCCTTTGTTTTCCTTAGCAGGGGACGACGCGGGGAACTTCTTGGCACCTTCACTAGTATAGTTAGGTTTGATTGTAATAGTCGGACAGTTAGGATGTTTTTTTTTTGTTTTGGTGGTTTGTATAAGGACCCTCCATAGGGTCTACCTTCTGCTGGTTGTTATTCTAATGTATTAGAGTGGTTTGACTCGATACTTTTGAAGATGTAAATAGAACTCTTTTGGCGTTAGATATATAGTGAATAGTACGCTTGTGGGTTTATCTAGTTTTATTGTTTTGAAATTTTGAGTCCCGGCGCGAGCTAGGCAGGCGTCCCGCCGATACCCTAGGGTTCGCCCTTGGGAGAAGCGGGGGCGTCACAGGTATGATCGCACCAACCATGTTACATTCGCTTTATTCTTTTAAATTACATCATCATGTAAAGCAATATGGCTTTTCTAGACTAAAATTTATTTGAAGTGTCAATTCCAGCTTTTTCTTAATGTCCTTTAATTTATTTTATTTCTTATATTTTTCCCTTACTGATTTATACCCCATTTTTTTAATCATTGCGCAACTCTCAATTATCATGAAATTAATCCTCCATGCTTGCACTGACTTGCAACTTGTTTTTTTCCCTCATCATGCAACTCTCAATTATCATGAAATTAATCCTGCACGCTTCCGGTTATACATTTGCACCGACAACTTTGAGCGATGGCTCGGGCTTTGATCGAGTTGAACCATTCCTGATTTGTCTCGTCTTTAGATCTGCCTTCATGCTTCAATAGTAGGCAAAACATGAAGCAAACGTTCCGACGGAGCTAAATTACTATGGGATATAGAACGAATTCGAAACAAAAAAAGACGGGTGCAATACGAGGACTTCCTAGGGGGTCACCCACCTTAGTGCCACTCTTGCCCGAGAACGCTTAACTTCTGAGTTCTGATGGGATCCGGTGTATTAGAGCCGGTATGATCGCACCCGCCATGTTCCTTTCGCGTCATTCTGCTAAGTTACCCCGTTTTGTGAAACAATGTGGCTTATCTAGACCTAATTTCATTTTATGCATCAATTCAAGTATTTTCTTCTTATCCTTTTATCTATTTACTTTAATATTTTTTTATTAATGATTTGCACGTTGTTTTGTTTCCCTCATCGCGCAACTCTCAATTATATTGAAGTTAATCTTTGACGCTTGTGCTTACACATTTGTGCCGACAACTTTGAGCGATGACTCGGGTTTTGATCGAGCCGTACCGTTCCTGATTTGTCTCGCCTTTAGATTTGCGTTCATGCATCGATAAGAAGCAAAATATGAAGCAATCGTTCCGACGGAGCTAAATTAATATGGGATAAAGAACGAGGTGGAAAATTGGGTTTCGAAACAAAAAGGGAGGGGTGCAACACGAGAACTTCCCGGAGTGCTCGCCCATCCTAGTGTTACTCTCGCCCAAAAACGCTTAATTTCGGAGTTTTGATGGGATCCGGTGCATTAGTGCCGGTATGATCGCACCTGCCATGTTCCTTTCGCATTATTCTTCTAATTAACCTGGTCCTGTTAAGCAATGTGGCTTATCTAGACCGGACTTCATTTTATGCGTCAATTTAAGCATTTTCTTCTTATCCTTTTATCTATTTACTTTTATATATTTTTTGTAATGATTTGCATCATGTTTTTTTACCTCATCGCATAACTCATCGCGCAACTCTCGATTATCTCGAAATCAATCCTTCAAACTTGCGCTTATACATTTGTGCCGACAACTTTGAGTGACGACTCGAGTTTTGATAGAGCCCTACCGTTCCTGATTTGTCTCGTCTTTACATTCGATTTCATGCCTTGACAAGAAGCAAACTATGAAAGCATCGTTCCGACGGAGCTAAATTACTATGGGATGAAGAACGAAGAGAAAAATTGGGTTTTGGAAACAAAAAGGGAAGGGTGCGACACGAGGACTTCCCAGGGAGTCAGCCATCCAAGTGCTACTCTCGCCCAAGCACGCTTAACTTTGGAGTTCTGATGGGATCCGGCGCATTAGTGCCGGTATGATCGCAAACACCATGTTCCTTTCACTTTATTCTTTTAAACTACCCCATCCTGCGAAGCAATGTGGCTTTTCTAGACCGGATTTCATTTTAAGCGTCAATTCAAGCATTTTCTTCATCTCATTTTATCCATTTACATTTATTTATTTTTTTCTTTCTGATTTGGACTTTGTTTGTTTTCGCTCATCGCGCAACTCTCAATTATCATGAAATTAATCCTTCACGGTTGTACTTATATATTTGCACCGACAATTTTGAGCGACCACCCAAAATTTGATTGATCTGTACCATTCCTGATTTGTCTCGCCTTAGATCCACCTTCATCCTTCGATAAGAAACAAAATATGAAACAATCGCTCCAACGGTGGTAAATTACTCTGCATAAAGAACGAAGAGGAAAATTGTGTTTCGAAACAAAATGGGAGGGTGCAACACGAGTATTTGCCCGAGGGACACCCATCCTAGTATTACACTCGTCCAAGCATGCTTAATTTTAGAGTTCTGACACTATACCGTTCCCGATTTGTCTCGCCTTTAGATCCACCTTCATCCTTCGATAAGAAACAAAATACGAAGAAATCGTTCCAACGAAACTAAATTGCTATGGGATAAAGAACGAAAAGGAAAATTGGGTTTCTGAGCAAAAGGGAAGGGGTGCTACCCTTATCTATCCTAACACTACTCTCATCCAAGAACGCTTAACTTTCGAGTTCTTATAGGATCTGGTGCAATAGTATCGGTATGATCGCACCAGCCATGTTACATTCGCTTTATTCTTTTAAATTACGTGATCATGTAAAGCAATATGGCTTTTCTAGACTAAAATTTATTTGAAGTGTCAATTCCAGCTTTTTCTTGATGTCTTTTAATTTATTTTATTTTTTATATTTTTCCCTTACTGATTTATACCCCATTTTTTTAATCATTGCGCAACTCTCAATTATTATGAAATTAATCCTCCATGCTTGCACTGACTAGCATCTTGTTTTTTTCCCTCATTATGCAACTCTCAATTATCATGAAATTAATCTTGCACGCTTCCGGTTATACATTTGCACCGACAACTTTGAGCGATGGCTCGGGCTTTGATCGAGTTGAACCTTTCCTGATTTGTCTCGCCTTTAGATCTGCCTTTATGCTTCAATAGTAGGCAAAACATGAAGCAAACGTTCCGACGGAGCTAAATTACTATGGGATATAGAACGAATTCGAAACAAAAAAGGACGGGTGCAATACGAGGACTTCCTAGGGGGTCACCCACCTTAGTGCCACTCTTGCCCAAGAACGCTTAACTTCTGAGTTCTGATGGGATCCTGTGTAATAGTGCCGGTATGATCGCACCCGCCATGTTCCTTTCGCGTTATTCTGCTAAGTAACCCCGTTTTGTGAAACAATGTGGCTTATCTAGACCAAATTTCATTTTATTCATCCATTCAAGTATTTTCTTCTTATCCATTTATCTATTTACTTTAATATTTTTTTATTAATGATTTGCAAGTTGTTTTGTTTCCCTCATCGCGCAACTCTCAATTATATTGAAATTAATCCTTGATGCTTGTGCTTACACATTTGCGCCAACAATTTTGAGCGATGACTCGGGTTTTGATCGAGCCGTACCGTTCCTGATTTGTCTCGCATTTAGATTTGCTTTCATGCATCGATAAAAAGAAAAATATGAAGCAATCGTTCCGACAGAGCTAAATTAATATGGGATAAAGGACGAGGTGGAAAATTGGGTTTCGAAACAAAAAGGGAGGGGTGCAACACAAGAACTTCCCGGAGTGCTCGCCCATCCTAGTGTTACTCTCGCCCAAAAACGCTTAATTTCGGAGTTTTGATGGGATCCGGTGCATTAGTGCCGATATGATCGCACCTGCCATGTTTCTTTCGCATTATTCTTCTAATTAACCTGGTCCTGTTAAGCAATGTGGCTTATCTATACCGGACTTCGTTTCATGCATCAGTTTAAGCATTTTCTTCTTATCCTTTTATCTATTTACTTTTATATATTTTTTGTAATGATTTGCATCATGTTTTTTTACCTCATCGCATAACTCATCGCGCAACTCTCTATTATCTCGAAATCAATCCTTCAAACTTGCGCTTATACATTTGTGCTGACAACTTTGAGTGACGACTCGAGTTTTGATAGAGCCCTAGCGTTCCTGATTTGTCTCGTCTTTACATCCGACTTCATGCCTTGACAAGAAGCAAACTATGAAACCATCGTTCCGACGGAGCTAAATTACTATGGGATGAAGAACGAAGAGGAAAATTGGATTTTGGAAACAAAAAGGGAGGGGTGCGACACGAGGATTTCCCAGTGAGTCAGCCATCCAAGTGCTACTCTCGCCCAAGCACGCTTAACTTTGGAGTTCTGATGGGATCTGGCGCATTAGTGCCGGTATGATCGCAGACACCATGATCCTTTCGCTTTATTCTTTTAAACTACCCCATCTTGCGAAGCAATGTGGCTTTTCTAGACCAGATTTCATTTTAAGCGTCAATTCAAGCATTTTCTACATCTCATTTTATCCATTTACATTTTTTTTTCTTTCTGATTAGGACTTTGTTTGTTTTCGCTCATCGCGCAACTCTCAATTATCATGAAATTAATCCTTCACGGTTGCACTTATATATTTGCACCGACAATTTTGAGCGACCACCCGAAATTTGACTGATCTGTACCATTCTTGATTTGTCTCGCCTTAGATCCACCTTCATGCTTCGATAAGAAACAAAATATGAAACAATCGCTCCAAATGTGATAAATTACTCTGCATAAAGAACGAAGAGGAAAATTGTGTTTCGAAACAAAATGGGAGGGTGCAACACGAGTATTTCCCCGATGGACACCCATCCTAGTAGTACTCTCGTCCAAGCATGCTTAATTTTAGAGTTCTGACACTATACCGTTCTCGATTTGTCTTGCCTTTGGATCCACCTTCATCCTTCGAAAAGAAGCAAAATACGAAGAAATCGTTCCGACGAAACTAAATTGCTATGGGATAAAGAACGAAAAGGAAAATTGGGTTTCTGAGCAAAAGGGAAGGGGTGCTACTCTTATCTATCCTAGTACTACTCTCATCCAAGAACACTTAACTTTCGTGTTCTTATAGGATCCGGTGCAATAGTATCGGTATGATCGCACCAGCCATGTTACTTTCGCTTTATTCTTTTAAATTACATCATCATGTAAAGCAATGTGGCTTTTCTATACTGAAATTTATTTTAAGTGTCGATTCAAGATTTTTCTTGATCTCCTTTAATTTATTTTATTTGTTATATTTTTCCCTTACTGATTTATACCCCGTTTTTTTTCAATCATTGTGCAACTCTCAATTATCATGAAATTTATCCTCCATGCTTGCACTGACTTGCATCTTATTTTTTCCCTCATCGCGCAACTCTCAATTATCATGAAATTAATCCTGCACGCTTCCGGTTATACATTTGCTCCGACAACTTTGAGCGATGACTCGGGCTTTGATCGAGTTGAACCATTCCTGATTTGTCTCGCCTTTAGATCCGCCTTCATGCTTCAATAGTAGGCAAAATATGAAGCAAACATTCTGACGGAGCTAAATTACTATGGATATAGAACGAAGAGGAAAAATTAGGTTTCGAAACAAAAAAGGACAGGTGCAATACGAGGAATTCCTAGGGGGTCACCCATCTTGGTGCTACTCTCGCCCAAGAACGCTAAACTTCTGAGTTCTTCCTAGGGACTTCCTAGGGGATCCGGTGCATTAGTTCCGGTATGATCGCACCCGCCAGGTTCCTTTCGCGTTATTCTGCTAAGTAAACCCGTTTTGTGAAACAAAGTGGCTTATCAAGACCAAATTTCATTTTAGGCGTCAATTCAAGTATTTTCTTCTTATCCTTTTATCTATTTACTTTAATATTTTTTTATCAATGATTTGCACGTTGTTTTGTTTCCCTCATCGCGCAACTCTCAATTATATTGAAATTAATCCTTGACGCTTGTGCTTACACATTTGCGCCGACAACTTTGAGCGATGACTCGGGTTTTGATCGAGCCATATCGTTCCTGATTTGTCTCGCCTATAGATTTGCTTTCATGCATCGATAAGAAGCAAAATATGAAGAAATCGTTCCGACGGAGCTAAATTAATATGGGATAAAGAACGAGGTGGAAAATTGGGTTTCGAAACAAAAAGAGAGGGGTGCAACACGAGAACTTCCCGGAGTGCTCGCCCATCCTAGTGTTACTCTCGCCCAAAAACGCTTAATTTCGGAGTTTTGATGGGAACCGGTGCATTAGTGCCGGAATGATCGCACCTGCCATGTTCCTTTCGCATTATTCTTCTAATTAACCTGGTCTTGTTAAGCAATGTGGCTTATCTAGACCGGACTTCGTTTTATGCGTCAATTTAAGCATTTTCTTCTTATCCTTTTATCTATTTACATTTATATATTTTTTGGAATGATTTGCATCATGTTTTTTTACCTCATCGCATAACTCATCACGCAACTCTCGATTATCTCGAAATCAATACTTCAAACTTTCGCTTATACATTTGTGCCGACAACTTTGAGTGACGACTCGAGTTTTGATAGAGCCCTACCGTTCCTGATTTGTCTCGTCTTTACATTCGACTTCATGCCTTGACAAGAAGCAAACTATGAAACCATCGTTCCGACGGAGCTAAATTACTATGGGATGAAGAACGAAGAGAAAAATTGGGTTTTGGAATCAAAAAGGGAAGGGTGCGACACGAGGACTTCCTAGGGAGTCAGCCATCCAAGTGCTACTCTCGCCCAAGCACGCTTAACTTTGGAGTTCTGATGGGATCCGGCGCATTAGTGCCGGTATGATCGTAGACACCATGTTCCTTTCGCTTTATTCTTTTAAACTACCCCATCCTGCAAAGCCATGTAGCTTTTCTAGACCGGATTTCATTTTAAGCGTCAATTCAAGCATTTTCTTCATCTCATTTTATCCATTTACATTTATTTATTTTTTATCTTTCTGATTTGGACTTTGTTTGTTTTCGCTCATCGCGCAACTCTCAATTATCATGATATTAATCCTTCACGGTTGCACTTATATATTTGCACCGACAATTTTGAGCGACCACCCGAAATTTGATGGATCAGTACCATTCCTGATTTGTCTCGCATTAGATCCACCGTCATGCTTTGATAAGAAACAAAATATGAAACAATGGCTCCAACGGTGGTAAATTACTCTGCATGAAGAATGAAGGGGAAAATTGTGTTTCGAAACAAAATGGGAGGGTGCAACACGAGTATTTCCCTGAGGGACACCCATCCTAGTATTACTCTCGTCCAAGCATGCTTAATTTTAGAGTTCTGACACTATACCGTTCCCGATTTGTCTTGCCTTTAGATCCACCTTCATCCTTCGATAAGAGGCAGAATACGAAGAAATCGTTCCGACGAAACTAAATTGCTATGGGATAAAGAACGAAAAGGAAAATTGGGTTTCTGAGCAAAAGGGAAGGGGTGCTACCCTTATCTATCCTAATACTACTCTCATCCAAGAACGCTTAACTTTCGACTTCTTATAGGATCTGGTGCAATAGTATCGGTATGATCGCACCAGCCATGTTACTTTCGCTTTACTCTTTTAAATTACATCATCATGTAAAGCAATGTGGCTTTTCTAGACTAAAATTTATTTTAAGTGTCAATTCAAGCTTTTTCTTGATGTCCTTTAATTTATTTTATTTTTTATATTTTTCCCTTACTGATTTATAGCCCGATTTTTTCAATCATTGCGTAATTCTCAATTATCATGAAATTAATCCTCCATGCTTGCACTGACTTGCATCTTGTTTTTTTCCCTCATCACGTAACTCTCAATTATCATGAAATTAATCCTGCACGCTTCCGGATATACATTTGCACCGACAACTTTGAGCGATGACTCGGGCTTTGATCGAGTTGAACCATTCCTGATTGGTCTCGCCTTTAGATCCGCCTTCATGCTTCAATAGTAGGTAAAATATGATGCAAAGGTTCCGACGGAGCTAAATTACTATGGGATATAGAACGAATTCGAAACAAAAAAGGACGGGTGCAATACAAGAACTTCCTTGGGGGTCATCCACCTTAGTTCCACTCCCGCCCAAGAACTCTTAACTTCTGAGTTCTGATTGGATCCGGTGTATTAGTGCCGGTATGATCGCACCCGCCATGTACCTCTCGCGTTATTCTGCTAAGTAACCCCATTTTGTGAAACAATGTGGCTTATCTAGACCAAATTTCATTTTATGCGTTAATTCAAGTATTTTCTTCTTATCCTTTTATCTATTTACTTCAATATTTTTTTATTAATGATTTGCACGTTGTTTTGTTTCCCTCATCGCGCAACTCTCAGTTATATTGAAATTAATCCTTGACGCTTGTGCTTACACATTTGCACCGACAACTTTGAGCGATGACTCGGGTTTTGATCGAACCGTACCGTTTCTGATTTGTCTCGCCTTTAGATTTGCTTTCATGCATCGATAAGAAGCAAAATATGAAGCAATCGTTCCGACGGAGCTAAATTAATATGGGATAAAGAACGAGGTGGAAAATTGGGTTTCGAAACAAAAAGGGAGGGGTGCAACACGAGAACTTCCCAGGGTGCTCGCCCATCCTAGTGTTACTCTCGCCCAAAACTGTGAAAGCCCCACCTCCCCCTAAGGCGAACCAGAGGGTTCGGCGGGCCGCCTGCCCAACTCTCGCCGGGACTCAGTCGTTCACTACATTCCTCAAACAGATTACAAGATAAAACTCACATATTACAATATAAATCTCCAATATACATCAAATTCTCCAATAATTACATGTCATAAGCGAAGCGGAAACGATTTCCAACTATACATAAAATGATTCCACATCCAAACGGTACAAAACATAGGCCATCTAGACTTGTGAATAAGCACAACAAGACCTTCCTTCGCTTTGAGCCCTGTGGAGGGGAATAAAACATTTTTGGGGTGAGCTAGAAGCTCAGCGAGTAACCAGTAAAATCAGAAATCAAATATATTTCACAATGTTGCATTTCGATCATTTCGATGATGTCATGATTCAGAGATCAAATGTTCGTTTAGTGCTCTCGTGAGCCAGGGAAATCATAGCACTTGAACACCCAACGCTCAAATAGATCATTTAACATTAACATTGACATTAGGAGGGAGCCCCTTTTTGAGCTCCGGAGCCATTTGCTCCATCATGTCACGAACTCACGAAAATGGTGGAGACGTTGGTGTCCAGCACAAGACTTTCCCAGAACTCATTGAAGCCAAATCATGTCATGAATTCACATGCAAGCACGCATGAGATGCAATCGAGTACATAATGCAAGAAACATTTCACAAGTACTTTGGAAATAGTTTAGGGTCACTCACCTCCACGGCTCAGAAATCATCCATCATATAACATTGCCTTGCTCAAATCCAAGTCTTAGATCAGAAACTCAATGCAATCAAGTCCTTTCAAAGTTCGGACAGGACTTCCCCTGAATTTGCTTACTTTTCCAGCCATCATGGCTTCATTATTTCCTCATCCAGTCCCAAAGGTACACACACACAACAACAAGTTCATCCAATAGCCATTCAGCAAGCTCCAAGTAGTCCTAGTACAAGTCAAGCTACGGAAAAGTCCGGAAATGAAAGTTAAGCTCAAAACCAGAAAAACAGTTTCGACGTTATTTTGCGGTAATGGTACCAAAGGCGCTACGATTGTCGGATGAAGGTGCAAGATATACCGTTTCGAAGCTAAGAGACAGGGGTACAATATTGTATAAGGTCACTCAACCCAGTTTCGAGTGTAACCAGGTCAAAAATGCAAGATACCATACCAGAATCACAAAAACAGATTCACAGAACGCATTCTAGCGGAAACATCATAAAGCAGGCATTCCAAGTCCAAATCCAGAAATTCCAAAACCAGCTGAAATCTAAGAAACAGGGATAAATTTCACCAGAAGGCCTCAACAACCAATTCGGAAGCAATTCCAGCCAAAACAACCAATTACAGGCGCAATTCTTGCATTCGGGTAAAACCAGAATAGCAATAGTAATTTCGACTTATATCATTCTACACTACTCCGATTGACCTGAAATTTTGTAGGCACCTCTAAAATATCATTCCCTACAACTTTCATGTTTTAAGTCAAGGCCAATTCGGCCTCTATCTAGGAGCTAAAAATTCGGGCAGAATGCTCCCTCAAGAACCCTAATTTTCTGAAATTTCTTCCAAAACAGAAATTGATTGCAATTGTCCACTTTTTCCACCTTCCAGCTTCATTACATAACATTTCCAATCATGATACATGACCACACAATCATTCTTATATTAAAAAAGAAAAATCCCCAAAAATAATAAAACTTCATCATTTCAACCACAAATCAAGAAATAATCCATAAACTTGCATCTCATATTACCACTAAGCATGATTTAAGCATCAATTAAAGAAGGAGGGTGGTTCTTCACAACTCACCTTAGAAACAAGAGAGAGAGAGCTAGTGGTCACCTTAACTTTCCAAATAACTTCACCAATCACCTCAAAATCACTACTTGAAGGTGTTTTATGGAGCAATTTCAAATTTAACCGGTTGAAGTTGAAGATTGAGCAAGGTTGTAGACCAAAATTGTGGAGAGTTTTCTTCCCTTTGAGCTTGCAAGAAGTCGGCCAAGAAGGAGGAATAAATGGTGAGTTTTTGGTCAATTTTGATATTAATTTGGTAAAGGCATGAATAGTGTAGTCAAAGTCCAAGACTTAATCTTATGGTGACACTTGTCACCTTTAGGTTTAAAACTTATCTTTTTGTCTCTCCAATACAAATATCTTAACACTTTGTAAAATAATATCACTTAATACAAAATTCCAACAAGTTGTCAAAAATATAATGCATTTACCGCACTAGCGGGTCCCACGTCCAAAATACGCTTTTAATTTCTCAAAAACTAACCGATACTAGAAAAATCATTTTCAAACTATCTTTGCTCATAAGCTTTATCTGGGAAATTTTTCTAATAAAGAAAATGTAGAAAAGGCGGGCGATTAAATAAAATAAACCCTAGAAAATTAGAAAATTTTCGGGTTCTCACACTCATTCTTTTCGGGGCGTCACAAACTCCCCTCCTTAAAAGAATGTCGTCCTCGACATTCCCTCTTGTACCAATCAAGTCAAGACATCCCGCAAAAATCTCTCAAGCATTCCAAGCTGACTCAAAGAGTCAAATCAAACCCACAGTCCGGCATCCTAAACTTCAAGCCTAGGATATACTACAGAGATCTGAAGCCTAAGCTCTGATACCAACTGTGACAGCCCCACCTCCCCCTAAGGCGAACCAGAGGGTTCGGCGGGCCGCCTGCGCAGCTCTCGCCGGGACTCAGTCGTTCACTACATTCCTCAAACAGATTACAAGATAAAACTCACATATTACAATATAAATCTCCAATATACATCAAATTCTCCAATAATTACATGTCATAAGCGAAGCGGAAACGATTTCCAACTATACATAAAATTATTCCACATCCAAACGGTACAAAACATAGGCCATCCAGACATGTGAATAAGCACAACAAGACCTTCCTTCGCTTTGAGCCCTGTGGAGGGGAATAAAACATTTTTGGGGTGAGCTAGAAGCTCAGCGAGTAACCAGTAAAATCAGAAATCAAATATATTTCACAATGTTGCATTTCGATCATTTCGATGATGTCATGATTCAGAGATCAAATGTTCGTTTAGTGCTCTCGTGAGCCAGGGAAATCATAGCACTTGAACACCCAACGCTCAAATAGATCATTTAACATTAACATTGACATTAGGAGGGAGCCCCTTTTTGAGCTCCGGAGCCATTTGCTCCATCATGTCACGAACTCACGAAAATGGTGGAGACGTTGGTGTCCAGCACAAGACTTTCCCAGAACTCATTGAAGCCAAATCATGTCATGAATTCACATGCAAGCACGCATGAGATGCAATCGAGTACATAATGCAAGAAACATTTCACAAGTACTTTGGAAATAGCTTAGGGTCACTCACCTCCACGGCTCAGAAATCATCCATCATATAACATTGCCTTGCTCAAATCCAAGTCTTAGATCACAAACTCAATGCAATCAAGTCCTTTCAAAGTTCGGACAGCACTTCCCCTGAATTTGCTTACTTTTCCAGCCATCATGGCTTCATTATTTCCTCATACAGTCCCAAAGGTACACACACACAACAACAATCCAATAGCCATTCAGCAAGCTCCAAGTAGTCCTAGTACAAGTCAAGCTTGGGAAAAGTCCGGAAATGAAAGTTAAGCTCAAAACCAGAAAAACAGTTTTGACGTTATTTTACGGTAATGGTACCAAAGGAGCTACGATTGTCGGATGAAGGTGGAAGATATACCGTTTCGAAGCTAAGAGACAGGGGTACAATATTGTATAAGGTCACTCAACCCAGTTTCGAGTGTAACCAGGTCAAAAATGCAAGATACCATACCAGAATCACAAAAACAGATTCACAGAACGCATTCTACCGGAAACATCATAAAGCAGGCATTCCAAGTCCAAATCCAGAAATTCCAAAACCAGATGAAATCTAAGAAACAGGGATAAATTTCACCAGAAGGCCTCAACAACCAATTCGGATGCAATTCCAGCCAAAACAACCAATTACAGGCGCAATTCTTGCATTCGGGTAAAACCAGAACAGCAATAGTAATTTCGACCTATATCATTCTACACTACTCCGATTGACCTGAAATTTTGTAGGTACCTCTAAAATATCATTCCCTACAACTTTTATGTTTTAAGCCAAGGACAATTCGGCCTCTATCTAGGAACTAAAAATTCGGGCAGAATGCTCCCTCAAGAACCCTAATTTTCTGAAATTTCTTCCAAAATAGAAATTGATTGCAATTGTCCACTTTTTCCACCTTCCAGCTTCATTACATAACATTTCCAATCATGATACATGACCACACAATCATTCTTATATTAAAACAGAAAAATCCCCAAAAATAATAAAACTTCATCATTTCGACCACAAGTCAAGAAATAATCCATAAACTTGCATCTC
Organism: Coffea arabica; assembly: GCF_036785885.1. NCBI lineage: Eukaryota > Viridiplantae > Streptophyta > Magnoliopsida > Gentianales > Rubiaceae > Coffea > Coffea arabica. The sequence goes on along the minus strand of NC_092331.1, from coordinate 35,099,486 downwards.
ATATTACCACTAAGCATGATTTAAGCATCAATTAAAGAAGGAGGGTGGTTCTTCACAACTCACCTTAGAAACAAGAGAGAGAGAGCTAGTGGTCACCTTAACTTTCCAAATAACTTCACCAATCACCTCAAAATCACTACTTGAAGGTGTTTTATGGAGCAATTTCAAATTTAACCGGTTGAAGTTGAAGATTGAGCAAGCTTCTAGACCAAAATTTTAGAGAGTTTTCTTCCCTTTGAGCTTGCAAGAAGTCGGCCAAGAAGGAGGAATAAATGGTGAGTTTTTGGTCAATTTTGATATTAATTTGGTAAAGGCATGAATAGTGTAGTCAAAGTCCAAGACTTAATCTTATGGTGACACTTGTCACCTTTAGGTTTAAAACTTATCTTTTTGTCTCTCCAATACAAATATCTGAACACTTTGTAAAATAATATCACTTAATACAAAATTCCAACAAGTTGTCAAAAATATAATGCATTTACCGCACTAGCGGGTCCCACGTCCAAAATACGCTTTTAATTTCTCAAAAACTAACCGATACTAGAAAAATCATTTTCAAACTATCTTTGCTCATAAACTTTATCTGGGGAATTTTTCTAATAAAGAAAATGTAGAAAAGGCGGGCGATTAAATAAAATAAACCCTAGAAAATTAGAAAATTTTCGGGTTCTCACACTCATTCTTTTCGGGGCGTCACAAACTCCCCTCCTTAAAAGAATGTCGTCCTCGACATTCCCTCTTGTACCAATCAAGTCAAGACATCCCGCAAAAATCTCTCAAGCATTCCAAGCAGACACTAAGAGTCAAATCAAACCCACAGTCCGGCATCCTAAACTTCAAGCCTAGGATATACTACAGAGATCTGAAGCCTAAGCTCTGATACCAACTGTGACAGCCCCACCTCCCCCTAAGGCGAACCAGAGGGATAGGCGGGCCGCCTGCCCAGCTCTCGCCGGGACTCAGTCGTTCACTACATTCCTCAAACAGATTACAAGATAAAACTCACATATTACAATATAAATCTCCAATATACATCAAATTCTCCAATAATTACATGTCATAAGCGAAGCGGAAACGATTTCCAACTATACATAAAATTATTCCACATCCAAACGGTACAAAACATAGGCCATCCAGACATGTGAATAAGCACAACAAGACCTTCCTTCGCTTTGAGCCCTGTGGAGGGGAATAAAACATTTTTGGGGTGAGCTAGAAGCTCAGCGAGTAACCAGTAAAATCAGAAATCAAATATATTTCACAATGTTGCATTTCGATCATTTCGATGATGTCATGATTCAGAGATCAAATGTTCGTTTAGTGCTCTCGTGAGCCAGGGAAATCATAGCACTTGAACACCCAACGCTCAAATAGATCATTTAACATTAACATTGACATAAGGAGGGAGCCCCTTTTTGAGCTCCGGAGCCATTTGCTCCATCATGTCACGAACTCACGAAAATGGTGGAGACGTTGGTGTCCAGCACAAGACTTTCCCAGAACTCATTGAAGCCAAATCATGTCATGAATTCACATGCAAGCACGCATGAGATGCAATCGAGTACATAATGCAAGAAACATTTCACAAGTACTTTGGAAATAGTTTAGGGTCACTCACCTCCACGGCTCAGAAATCATCCATCATATAACATTGCCTTGCTCAAATCCAAGTCTTAGATCACAAACTCAATGCAATCAAGTCCTTTCAAAGTTCGGACAGCACTTCCCCTGAATTTGCTTACTTTTCCAGCCATCATGGCTTCATTATTTCCTCATCCAGTCCCAAAGGTACACACACACAACAACAAGTTCATCCAATAGCCATTCAGCAAGCTCCAAGTAGTCCTAGTACAAGTCAAGCTAGGGAAAAGTCCGGAAATGAAAGTTAAGCTCAAAACCCTCGTTCGTTCGTTCGTTTCATTTCATTAACCCCCTCCTGTACGTTGGCCAGGCTCCACCAACCTACAAGGTAATACTCGAGTATACCAAATTCACCCAGGGTCACCATATCGCCCGACCGAGTCCGCTTCTGGCTCGAGTCGATCGGTAACGAAGGGCAGGGTCCAATTCAGCCAAAAGGCTTACATCATGCGCAACTAATGTTTCAATCATTAAATCATTGAAAATTTCACATTTCATTTAGGTCGAGCGCGATAAAGTACACGCTCGCCTAGAAAATTCGTTTTGAAAATCATTGAAAACACTTAACACATCATCAAACAACAACAACAAGTCATGAAATCATGGAGAATATAACAAACAAGAAACACTTACCTATGTACGCAAAACAACGGGTAAAATATCCTTCCGGATATTATCCTCAGTCACCGAGAAAACCTAAATTAAACGAGAAAGAATATTACAGATCATCTAGCACAACAATTAGGTGCAATCAAAGAAACTCGACAATTATTGAGTAGAACGTACAAAAAAATTTTAAAGTGAAACGAGGACATTTGGACCCGTGGACAAAATAACTAGGGTTTCATAGACCAAACGTAAGTATACCAGTTCAAATAGAAACTTAGTCCTCGAGCGAAAATTTGGGCAGCATGCCCTTTGTATTTTCCTATTTTTCAGCCATTTATGGCTTTATCCTTTTACTCAATCAAACCCAAGGTTATCCATAACACAATTTCAGTTCAATAGCCATTCCATATGCTCAAAACAATACAAGAACAAAATTAAGCTAATATCAAGTGCGGAAATGAAGTTTACAAAAGACAGTTTTGACATCATTTTGCGGTTTTCGCACCATTGGCACTATGATTATCGGATGGAGGTACAATACACACAGTTTCGAAGCTAAGAGATAGAGCAACAATTTTGAAGAAGGCCACTCTGTGAGAACCCGTAACTTTTCCATTTGTTAGGTTTTATAATCTTTCTAGGCTTTCTTATTTTCAATGGCTTGTTTTCTACACTTTCTGTATCCGGAAAATTTTCTAGATAAATTTTATGAGCAATTATAGTTTTTAGATAATTTTTCTAGCATTGGATAGTTTTTGAAAAATTAAGAATATATATTGGACGTGGGACCCACTAGTGCGAAAAGTTCGGAAAAATTCGGCCAATAAGGTTAAGTTTCGGATACTGTGTAAAATTTATCGGGTGTTAAGAGATAAGTAGAGAGTGAGATTGATTGATGTGAGAGGAAAAGAAGGATAAGATTGCATTAATGTAGGTGACAAGTGTCACCCTCTTAGTGGTTTGACTTAAGAGTTACTATTCACTATTTTGACTTTTGACCAAAAAATTGGTTAAATATCTCAAAAATGCACAAAAAAATTACCATTTCTTACCTCTTGTTGGCCGAACCTCTTGTGCAAGGAAGGAAGAAGAAACTCTTCAAGTTCTAGCTACTACTTGGTGCAAATCACCCAAAAACATTTGCTTACATCCATTTCTACTCCATAAAAATCTTTCTAGTTGGTGATAGAGGTTGTTTGGTGAAGTTTTCTTGAAGAGCTAGGGTGGTCTACAACTCCTCTTCTCTTATTTCTTAGGTAAGTGATGATTAAACATTCTACTACACTTATTGATGCTTATATGGTGCTTAATGGGACCTAAAGTGATGGATTATGTGACTTGTTTCTTGATTTGAAGTGTTTTGGTGGAGTTTTCAATTTTATGATGAATTTTCTGGTTTCATATGATCTTGATGGTGTGGTTGTTTTTGATGGTTGGTAATAAGGGGCTTTAGCTCTAGTAGGTGCATATGATAGGAAATTGCAATCAATTTTGAATTTGGAAGAATTTCTGGAAAATTAGGGTTCTTGGTTGAACATTCTGTCCGAAATTTTAGGTCATAGATAGAGGCCGAATTGGACTTTACTCAAAACATGAAAGTTATAGGTATTGATGAGTTTGAAGTGTCTTCAAAATTTCAGGGCATTTGGAGTAGTGTAGAGTGAGTTATGCCGTTTTTACTGTTGCTGTTCTGGGTGAACAGAATGTACGAACGGCGATAGTAATTGTCTATTTTGACTGGCATTGGTTTGGATTTTGAAGTTGGTGTCTTCTGATGAAATGTAGATGGATGTCTTAGCTAGCTTATGCCTTTGGAATTTCGGCATTTGGACTTGTATAGACTGAGTTGTGTTCATTACAGTTTTGTGTGTTTTGCAAACCTCTTTTGGTAATTCTGGTTTAGTATTTGGCACATTTTACCTAGTTGTGCTAGGATTTGGACTGAGAGGCCTTCTACATTGTTGTAGCCCTGTCTTTTAGCTTCGAGATGGTGGGTCTTACGCCCTCATCCGATAAGCGTAGCGCATTTTGTGCCATTACCGCATACGGAGGCCAAACCTGTTTTTGTTGATTGATCAAATGAGTTATATTTTCTGATTTTCTGGTTTGCTATTATGCTTATATATGTATATGAAACCCTATTGGGGTTGTGATTGGCATGGCTTTATGATTCGTTATCGAGTCTCATTGTACTTGTTTGCATGTTTTAAGGCTTACTCTTATTCCGGTCATTTCCTAGCTAACTTTTGTACTTGTATTGCTTTGAGCCTAGTGAACGGCTTTTGGGAAATGAGATGACTTTTGTGTGAGGTTTTGGGACTGATTTGAGGAAATCATGAAGCCTTAATGGCTGGAAAAGTAAGAAATTGAGGGGAAATGCTGTCCGATTTTCTAGGCCGTTTGGTTCTTTAAGTTGGATTTGCCTTTTGATGGAAATGAAGGGCTTTTGGGTTGTTGACCCTAGGTCTTCATGTTATCTTTTGTTTCCAAGAAAATCATGTTTTTGCACCCTTGCATTAGTATTTTTGGGCAAGGCGTACGACGTGTAGTCGAGCCTCACTTGTGCATTCCGTTTACTCGATTTTGGATATGAAACCTTCAATTGGTTTATTTTGATTATTTTAGGGTTTCTTGGCGATTAAGGCCAATCTGAAGTAAAAACTTTTGAAGTTGAGCCGGTGAGTGTACCACTCCCCTCCATTGCTATTTAACTTGATTTCTGCTCTGTAATCTGTTTATTTGTTCGAGACGAGGGTGTACTTTATCACACTCGTTCTCTAGTCTGTTCATATGCCAATTTACTATGCAAAATTTGAATCTGTTATCTGTGTCTGCATCTGTTCGGATTTCTATGACCTATGAGCTCAATCCTGTGGCTAAGTTATTCGAGTCGGGCCGGCAAGGGCCTGGACGATTAGATAACGAACCACGGTAGTCTGTTCGGGGATTTTGGGTATTGAGACCCTTGATTCCGGGTATACTCGAGTATTACCATTTTGTTCGTTTGAGGTGAGCGGGCCCGGTAAAGGGGTGTTTGGTGGACGGAATTCGGTGATAAGAGGGGTCTACGGACGCATTGGTTCTATATACGTTGACGAAGAGTCAACCGGTTTGGATCAAGTATTGCGCTGGAAATTTGGCTCCTGAGAGCCACCCGTATCCTTCTGATTTGAATCATTGGTTCCTTTACTTTACATCTGACATGTGTATCTGATTTGTTAAATGTGAAATGCCATGATTTTAATGCTATCTGTTTGGTACCTCATTGAGCGCAAGCTCACCCCTTTCCGTTCCTTTTGTTTTCCTTACAGGAAAATAAACCCTTTTGGTCTGGATTTGACAAATGGCTGCCAAATTGAGCTAGTTGAACATATCTTTTGTATAGCTCATGTATTAAAACCCTAAGTGTACTTTTGGGGCGTTTTCTCTTTTGATTTGGCAAACCGTGTGTATATATTAACTTTTGAAAACTTTTGTATGTCATTTTGATTTGTAAACGCTAAAGTTCAGATGTGAATGTTTGTTGGCTATTTCGGTTGGGTTCTGACGGATCGGTCACTATTCATGGCGGACTTCGGATTTCATTTTTCTTAAATTTTGGGTTATTTTACCATTTTGACTCGTTTACGCTCGTTCGTAAGTTCCGGATCGCTATAGATAGTTCTAGTTTGCATCGTGAGTCCTGGCAAGAGCTGGGCAGGCAGTCCGCTCACCCCTTTGGTTCGCCTTAGGGGAAAGTGGGGCTGATACAATTGGTATCAGAGCCACATCGCGTGGTCTCTGCGCGGAGCGAGCTTGGGGCCAAGGGTTGTTATGGTCCTGCTTGTGGTGAAAGTGTTTAAAGGTATCAGTGCTCTTTTGAGCGTAAGCTATGAACTGTGCATGTCATTAGTGTAAGGATCATTAACATGGGACATGAGGAAGTTAAGTATGTATGTCGGGTAGGAATCTTTAATAAGGATGATTTACGCTTGGGACCGGCCGGCTCGAGTTGTGAATTATCTTAGATGGGATTCTTGCGCCCGGATACGAAAGATATGAGGGCCTAGGTTAGACAGGATTTGGTGAACTAGAAAGGCCATTCCTCGGTGGATCGTTTATGTTTGTACTTGACTTAACTGGCTGTATAGATGATAAGGAATTTCGAGGACGAAATTCTTTTAAGGGGGAGAGAGTGTGAGAACCCGTAACTTTTCCATTTGTTAGGTTTTATAATCTTTCTAGGCTTTCTTATTTTCAATGGCTTGTTTTCTACACTTTCTGTATCCGGAAAATTTTCTAGATAAATTTTATGAGCAATTATAGTTTTTAGATAATTTTTCTAGCATTGGATAGTTTTTAAAAAATTAAGAATATATATTGGACGTGGGACCCACTAGTGCGAAAAGTTCAGAAAAATTCGGCCAATAAGGTTAAGTTTCGGATACTGTGTAAAATTTATCGGGTGTTAAGAGATAAGTAGAGAGTGAGATTGATTGATGTGAGAGGAAAAGAAAGATAAGATTGCATTAATGTAGGTGACAAGTGTCACCCTCTTAGTGGTTTGACTTAAGAGTTACTATTCACTATTTTGACTTTTGACCAAAAAATTGGTTAAATATCTCAAAAATGCACAAAAAAATTACCATTTCTTACCTATTGTTGGCCGAACCTCTTGTGCAAGGAAGGAAGAAGAAACTCTTCAAGTTCTAGCTACTACTTGGTGCAAATCACCCAAAAACATTTGCTTACATCCATTTCTACTCCATAAAAATCTTTCTAGTTGGTGATAGAGGTTGTTTGGTGAAGTTTTCTTGAAGAGCTAGGGTGGTCTACAACTCCTCTTCTCTTATTTCTTAGGTAAGTGATGATTAAACATTCTACTACACTTATTGATGCTTATATGGTGCTTAATGGGACCTAAAGTGATGGATTATGTGACTTGTTTCTTGATTTGAAGTGTTTTGGTGGAGTTTTCAATTTTATGATGAATTTTCTGGTTTCATATGATCTTGATGGTGTGGTTGTTTTTGATGGTTGGTAATAAGGGGCTTTAGCTCTAGTAGGTGCATATGATAGGAAATTGCAATCAATTTTGAATTTGGAAGAATTTCTGGAAAATTAGGGTTCTTGGTTGAACATTCTGTCCGAAATTTTAGGTCATAGATAGAGGCCGAATTGGACTTTGCTCAAAACATGAAAGTTGTAGGTATTGATGAGTTTGAAGTGACTGCAAATGTTCAGGGCATTTGGAGTATTGTAGAGTGAGTTATGCCGTTTTTACTGTTGCTGTTCTGGGTGAACAGAATGTACGAACTGCGATAGTAATTGTCTATTTTGACTGGCATTGGTTTGGATTTTGAAGTTGGTGTCTTCTGATGAAATGTAGCTGGATGTCTTAGCTAGCTTATTCCTTTGGAATTTCGGCATTTGGACTTGTATAGACTGAGTTGTGTTCATTACAGTTTTGTGTGTTTTGCAAACCTGTTTTAGTAATTCTGGTTTAGTATTTGGCACATTTGACCTAGTTGTGCTAGGATTTGGACTGAGAGGCCTTCTACATTGTTGTAGCCCTTTCTTTTAGCTTCGATATGGTGGGTCTTACGCCCTCATCCGATAAGCGTAGCGCATTTTGTGCCATTACCGCATACGGAGGCCAAACCTGTTTTTGTTGATTGATCAAATGAGTTATATTTTCTGATTTTCTGGTTTGCTATTATGCTTATATATGTATATGAAACCCTATTGGGGTTGTGATTGGCATGGCTTTATGATTCGTTATCGAGTCTCGTTGTACTTGTTTGCATGTTTTAAGGCTTACTCTTATTCCGGTCATTTCCTAGCTAACTTTTGTACTTGTATTGCTTTGAGCCTAGTGAACGGCTTTTGGGAAATGAGATGACTTTTGTGTGAGGTTTTGGGACTGATTTGAGGAAATCATGAAGCCTTAATGGCTGGAAAAGTAAGAAATTGAGGGGAAATGCTGTCCGATTTTCTAGGCCGTTTGGTTCTTTAAGTTGGATTTGCCTTTTGATGGAAATGAAGGGCTTTTGGGTTGTTGACCCTAGGTCTTCATGTTATCTTTTGTTTCCAAGAAAATCATGTTTTTGCACCCTTTGTGACGACCCCACCTCCCCCTAAGGCGTACCAAAGGGTTCGGCGGACCGTCTGCCCAGCTCTCGCCAGGACTCACTCACTATCTCAATCGAGTTATGTACACACATCCATGAACCATAAATAACATTCACAATTCAAGCTTATAATTTACATTGATAGAAATCGAGGTACAAAGCCTCAATACACCAAACTAGTCCAAAACGTATACAATCCAAGTACAACATGTTCCATTCGAGGAATAGTGCGAGTACAAGACCAAAAGTCAAAACAAAAGGCTACGCTAGTCTCATGCGTCACTCGCACCCCCTGTAAGGATAACAAATGGAGTGGAATGAGGTAAAAGCCCAGTGAGGTTCCAAATAGCAAATTGACCATTATTTATAAGTACGAGTTTTCGATATAGCAAAGTAACGAGCATGAAGAGTTCATAAAAGTGAGCAATAACACTTCAAGTAGCAATCTCAAAATGAGCGAGTGTAAAAGTTTTCAGAAGACACTATAATCCAATCCAATAAACAATAATCATTCCAAAGCATAAGGATACGGATGACTCTCAGGAGCCAAATTCCCATGGCATTTCCAGAAGCTTGATCCCGTAGTAGTTGACACTCCGTCAACTTTCAAGTAAAGTAACCAATCCAGTAGAACACCACTTACACGACTCTCCGTCCACCGTTCAAACCCCCAGCTGGGCTCAAAATCCTCAATAAACACGGGTGGTAATACTCGAGTATACCGATTAGTCGAGGAGATATCACTCCACTCGACAATACAAGAGACCCAGGGTTCGTTACCCAATCGACCAAGCCCTTGCCGGCTCGACTAGAGTAACTCGCCACAGGGTTTCTGGAATTCCAGGAAGTGCGCGCATCATAACAAGTATATCAAGTCAATTCCAATCAATAAACAGGTATATCACGTAAGGGCAAGTGCGATAAAGTACACTCTTGCCCTAACAATTCACGCATGTGACATGTAATCATATTGGCACGTATCAAGTACAAGTATCAAGTTCAATTCAGTATTTGAAAGCACTCACCAAAAGATATAGTGCTTTTACAGGTCACTTTCAGGTTATACTACGAGTTCGGAGTCCAAATCTGCGATAAAACTCAATTTGAGAACTTTGAAACATGACTAGAGTTCGAAACTTAGACGTTTCGTTCAATAAGAATCAAGAAATTGAAATTCACTCGGACAGTAGTCATGAAACACTTGCTCGCTTTTTAAACGGTAAAACTTTATAACTTTTATACTTAAAATCGTCATGCGAGTGGAAAATACAAGGAAAACATACTTCGAGCAATCATGATTGCATTTCTCAAGGGTACAAGTTCGGCCAAGTCCTTACTTATATACCTCGGAACACGCAGACTCAAGTACCCTAGATGGTTCAAGCAGTAATCACTCTTAACCCATACTCGAGTTGCAAGTAGTTCTCTAGTCTTCGAGCGTAAATTTGGGCAGCATGCCCTTTGTGTTTACCTAATTTTCCAGCCATTTAGGCTTCATTATTTTTCTTCAACACCACCCAACATCATACATATCAGCAATTTATGTCAAGAGCCATTCCATAGGCTCACAATATCATAATAACAAGAATCGTATTAAGGACAAGTGCAGAAATTCAATGTGGCACAAGACAGATTTGACGTATAAAAGCGGAAATAACTTATCCGAGGCTACGCTTATCGGATTAAGGCGAAACCTATGCCGTTTCAAAGCTAAGACACAAAGATACAACATTCATGAAGGTCACTTAGTCCATTTCCTAATGTAACTTAGTCAAAATCTCAGATTACTAAACCAGAAACCAATTCACCGGCTGTTTAAATGCAGAACACTGTAATGGACATAACTCAGTGTACAAAAGTCCGAATCAAGTTTTCTTTGAGGCATTTTAAAGCTACTTCAGAACACTAAAACTTTCATGTTTTCGCCCAGAGCTAAATCAGAATATATCCTGATAAAAAATCGTGATAAACTGGACTGAACTGAAGAAACGGACTGCTGGGAAATACTTAGAACAGTAGGGGTATTTTGGACTTTCCACGTCTTACGTTGCTCCGATTGAGTTGAAATTTTGTAGGCACCTATAAAATGCCATTCTCTACAACTTTTATTCTTTGACCTAAGGCCAAAAAAGCCTCTAACATATAGATAAAAATTCGGACAGAATGTTGGGACCATTTTCCAGATTTTGGAAATTTTGAGTTTCTAGTGAATCTTTCCTTAATTTCTTGGTCCAATCACTACCACAACACCATATGAAACCTCAATTGCATCATATAAACATCATACAACCATTTGGGCAGAATTTCCATAAGCCCTAGTGCATCAAATAAATTGGGGAAAACTACTAAAACATGCTCATCATCCATAATCTCACCATAAAATCAAGTTACTAGGCTTAATTTAACAAGATTAGAAGTAAAACTTGGAGAGATAAACTCTCTTACCTTGAATAGAGATCACAAAGAGTAGCCCAAGCTTCCTCCTTCCAAAGCTTACCACAAATCACCACCTAGTCACTTAGGAACAAGTTTAATCGGTTTACTTTGTTTATTTTCTCACTAAATTGTTGGATTTGAAGATGAAATGAAGAAATTTCCCTTGGTGTTTTCTTCCCTCTCCCTCTCGGCTCTTAGGCAGAAATATGAAGAGAAATGAGGCTAAGTTTATCTTATAATAAAGCCAAAAGATTAGAACTAATGATGTCCACAAATTGCCCAACACTTGGCCTAATCTTGGCCACTCATTTTTCTCTTTCTTTCCCTTGCTTTCTAGCCACTAATTTCGGTCCCCTTAGCTGTAATATAAGAAGATATTTTGCTCAATTATCAATGAGCTTGTAGGGTAAGAAAGTGGTGGTCAAGTGGTGCGTTCAACCGGTAATGCGCGGGGCCCGCCGGTTCGCGCCGTTTTTCTTAAAAACACACGTACTAGGGTTTTTACTTCCCATTCACTAACCTTATATCATTGCTACTAGTCACATATTATTTCTCACTTAAAAGTCACTTTTAATCCCCAAATTTAATCCTTACTCTGTACCGAAAATTCATCCGGCGAAAAATCGCGAAAACCCTAATTTTGCTCAAATCTTGAAACCGAAGTGTAAAACCCTATTTTCTAGATTCATTTGCACTTATTATGGAATAATTGGATAGGAGGGCTTTAATAAATAATAATTTTTAAATAAAAGGAAATTTTTAAGAAAACGTGAGGAATTTTCCAATTCCAGTAATTAAAATTAGGGTTTCAATTAAAATATGAGAGATTTAGGTAAACCGGTTAGTCACAAGTAAACTAGGGCTTTTGGCTACAATATTAGGGTTTCTAGTCTTTTTAAAACAAAAATAGGTTTTAAATCAAACCCAAAGAAATACACTTTAATATTTTCTTCACAAACAACCTCCTAATATTCGGGATGTTACAATCTCCCCTCCTTCAAAGAATTTCGCCCTCGAAATTCCAACGGGTACTAAAAGTCTTTCAAAGTCAGTCAGGTACTAGAAATCACTCCAATCCCTTATATATGACCTTATCATTTAGTAAAGAGCTAAGAGATAACCAAATAGAACATGCAAAAAGGGCTCACTTCACATAACTAGCCCTGAGTTGAAAGTAAAGTCTCAGATATTCGAAAAATTTAGAACATGGCTTAGCCTCACTAGAGAGTTTTAGTTCAACCGCTACAGAGGAGTAGTAGCTGGTCTACAGCCACACAAATATGGATAAGGTCAAAAGCAAGGTCAAAGCAGGGTTCAAACATATAAGTTCAAAAATAGATTCAATTACTTCAAGTTCAAGAAGCACGGGTACGAATAAGAACTCACTCAACTAGCCTATACCCAGCATTTCACATTCTCAAACAGTCACCGAATTCAAATCCACATATAGGTCATATTACTCATGTGTAAAAATCAAATCAGGTCCATTACATGTACGTAAGAGTACACTCGCCAAAACAAGTTCAAGTCCCAAATGAGCTCATTTAACCTTTTCCATCAAAACTCACCTCAAGTGCAATCAAGATACAGACCCTTATTCTAACGCTCTTCACTATGTGATACCCAAGTACAAGAATCCACAATAAGGGAATTCACAACTCGAGCCGGCCGGTCCCAAGAGTAAATCACCCATATTAGAGATTCCTACCCAGCATACATATCTAAGGTCCCCAACAATAGACAATTGTTCCACACTTAACAAGTCAATCCCCACAGTCCGAGAACCCTCTCCCGGCACGAGCTCAATAAGAGCTCTGATACCATCTGTGACGACCCCACCTCCCCCTAAGGCGTACCAAAGGGTTCGGCGGACCGCCTGCCCAGCTCTCGCCAGGACTCACTCACTATCTCAATCGAGTTATGTACACACATCCATGAACCATAAATAACATTCACAATTCAAGCTTATAATTTACATTGATAGAAATCGAGGTACAAAGCCTCAATACACCAAACTAGTCCAAAACGTATACAATCCAAGTACAACATGTTCCATTCGAGGAATAGTGCGAGTACAAGACCAAAAGTCAAAACAAAAGGCTACGCTAGTCTCATGCGTCACTCGCACCCCCTGTAAGGATAACAAATGGAGTGGAATGAGGTAAAAGCCCAGTGAGGTTCCAAATAGCAAATTGACCATTATTTATAAGTACGAGTTTTCGATATAGCAAAGTAACGAGCATGAAGAGTTCATAAAAGTGAGCAATAACACTTCAAGTAGCAATCTCAAAATGAGCGAGTGTAAAAGTTTTCAGAAGACACTATAATCCAATCCAATAAACAATAATCATTCCAAAGCATAAGGATACGGATGACTCTCAGGAGCCAAATTCCCATGGCATTTCCAGAAGCTTGATCCCGTAGTAGTTGACACTCCGTCAACTTTCAAGTAAAGTAACCAATCCAGTAGAACACCACTTACACGACTCTCCGTCCACCGTTCAAACCCCCAGCTGGGCTCAAAATCCTCAATAAACACGGGTGGTAATACTCGAGTATACCGATTAGTCGAGGAGATATCACTCCACTCGACAATACAAGAGACCCAGGGTTCGTTACCCAATCGACCAAGCCCTTGCCGGCTCGACTAGAGTAACTCGCCACAGGGTTTCTGGAATTCCAGGAAGTGCGCGCATCATAACAAGTATATCAAGTCAATTCCAATCAATAAACAGGTATATCACGTAAGGGCAAGTGCGATAAAGTACACTCTTGCCCTAACAATTCACGCATGTGACATGTAATCATATTGGCACGTATCAAGTACAAGTATCAAGTTCAATTCAGTATTTGAAAGCACTCACCAAAAGATATAGTGCTTTTACAGGTCACTTTCAGGTTATACTACGAGTTCGGAGTCCAAATCTGCGATAAAACTCAATTTGAGAACTTTGAAACATGACTAGAGTTCGAAACTTAGACGTTTCGTTCAATAAGAATCAAGAAATTGAAATTCACTCGGACAGTAGTCATGAAACACTTGCTCGCTTTTTAAACGGTAAAACTTTATAACTTTTATACTTAAAATCGTCATGCGAGTGGAAAATACAAGGAAAACATACTTCGAGCAATCATGATTGCATTTCTCAAGGGTACAAGTTCGGCCAAGTCCTTACTTATATACCTCGGAACACGCAGACTCAAGTACCCTAGATGGTTCAAGCAGTAATCACTCTTAACCCATACTCGAGTTGCAAGTAGTTCTCTAGTCTTCGAGCGTAAATTTGGGCAGCATGCCCTTTGTGTTTACCTAATTTTCCAGCCATTTAGGCTTCATTATTTTTCTTCAACACCACCCAACATCATACATATCAGCAATTTATGTCAAGAGCCATTCCATAGGCTCACAATATCATAATAACAAGAATCGTATTAAGGACAAGTGCAGAAATTCAATGTGGCACAAGACAGATTTGACGTATAAAAGCGGAAATAACTTATCCGAGGCTACGCTTATCGGATTAAGGCGAAACCTATGCCGTTTCAAAGCTAAGACACAAAGATACAACATTCATGAAGGTCACTTAGTCCATTTCCTAATGTAACTTAGTCAAAATCTCAGATTACTAAACCAGAAACCAATTCACCGGCTGTTTAAATGCAGAACACTGTAATGGACATAACTCAGTGTACAAAAGTCCGAATCAAGTTTTCTTTGAGGCATTTTAAAGCTACTTCAGAACACTAAAACTTTCATGTTTTCGCCCAGAGCTAAATCAGAATATATCCTGATAAAAAATCGTGATAAACTGGACTGAACTGAAGAAACGGACTGCTGGGAAATACTTAGAACAGTAGGGGTATTTTGGACTTTCCACGTCTTACGTTGCTCCGATTGAGTTGAAATTTTGTAGGCACCTATAAAATGCCATTCTCTACAACTTTTATTCTTTGACCTAAGGCCAAAAAAGCCTCTAACATATAGATAAAAATTCGGACAGAATGTTGGGACCATTTTCCAGATTTTGGAAATTTTGAGTTTCTAGTGAATCTTTCCTTAATTTCTTGGTCCAATCACTACCACAACACCATATGAAACCTCAATTGCATCATATAAACATCATACAACCATTTGGGCAGAATTTCCATAAGCCCTAGTGCATCAAATAAATTGGGGAAAACTACTAAAACATGCTCATCATCCATAATCTCACCATAAAATCAAGTTACTAGGCTTAATTTAACAAGATTAGAAGTAAAACTTGGAGAGATAAACTCTCTTACCTTGAATAGAGATCACAAAGAGTAGCCCAAGCTTCCTCCTTCCAAAGCTTACCACAAATCACCACCTAGTCACTTAGGAACAAGTTTAATCGGTTTACTTTGTTTATTTTCTCACTAAATTGTTGGATTTGAAGATGAAATGAAGAAATTTCCCTTGGTGTTTTCTTCCCTCTCCCTCTCGGCTCTTAGGCAGAAATATGAAGAGAAATGAGGCTAAGTTTATCTTATAATAAAGCCAAAAGATTAGAACTAATGATGTCCACAAATTGCCCAACACTTGGCCTAATCTTGGCCACTCATTTTTCTCTTTCTTTCCCTTGCTTTCTAGCCACTAATTTCGGTCCCCTTAGCTGTAATATAAGAAGATATTTTGCTCAATTATCAATGAGCTTGTAGGGTAAGAAAGTGGTGGTCAAGTGGTGCGTTCAACCGGTAATGCGCGGGGCCCGCCGGTTCGCGCCGTTTTTCTTAAAAACACACGTACTAGGGTTTTTACTTCCCATTCACTAACCTTATATCATTGCTACTAGTCACATATTATTTCTCACTTAAAAGTCACTTTTAATCCCCAAATTTAATCCTTACTCTGTACCGAAAATTCATCCGGCGAAAAATCGCGAAAACCCTAATTTTGCTCAAATCTTGAAACCGAAGTGTAAAACCCTATTTTCTAGATTCATTTGCACTTATTATGGAATAATTGGATAGGAGGGCTTTAATAAATAATAATTTTTAAATAAAAGGAAATTTTTAAGAAAACGTGAGGAATTTTCCAATTCCAGTAATTAAAATTAGGGTTTCAATTAAAATATGAGAGATTTAGGTAAACCGGTTAGTCACAAGTAAACTAGGGCTTTTGGCTACAATATTAGGGTTTCTAGTCTTTTTAAAACAAAAATAGGTTTTAAATCAAACCCAAAGAAATACACTTTAATATTTTCTTCACAAACAACCTCCTAATATTCGGGATGTTACAATCTCCCCTCCTTCAAAGAATTTCGCCCTCGAAATTCCAACGGGTACTAAAAGTCTTTCAAAGTCAGTCAGGTACTAGAAATCACTCCAATCCCTTATATATGACCTTATCATTTAGTAAAGAGCTAAGAGATAACCAAATAGAACATGCAAAAAGGGCTCACTTCACATAACTAGCCCTGAGTTGAAAGTAAAGTCTCAGATATTCGAAAAATTTAGAACATGGCTTAGCCTCACTAGAGAGTTTTAGTTCAACCGCTACAGAGGAGTAGTAGCTGGTCTACAGCCACACAAATATGGATAAGGTCAAAAGCAAGGTCAAAGCAGGGTTCAAACATATAAGTTCAAAAATAGATTCAATTACTTCAAGTTCAAGAAGCACGGGTACGAATAAGAACTCACTCAACTAGCCTATACCCAGCATTTCACATTCTCAAACAGTCACCGAATTCAAATCCACATATAGGTCATATTACTCATGTGTAAAAATCAAATCAGGTCCATTACATGTACGTAAGAGTACACTCGCCAAAACAAGTTCAAGTCCCAAATGAGCTCATTTAACCTTTTCCATCAAAACTCACCTCAAGTGCAATCAAGATACAGACCCTTATTCTAACGCTCTTCACTATGTGATACCCAAGTACAAGAATCCACAATAAGGGAATTCACAACTCGAGCCGGCCGGTCCCAAGAGTAAATCACCCATATTAGAGATTCCTACCCAGCATACATATCTAAGGTCCCCAACAATAGACAATTGTTCCACACTTAACAAGTCAATCCCCACAGTCCGAGAACCCTCTCCCGGCACGAGCTCAATAAGAGCTCTGATACCATCTGTGACGACCCCACCTCCCCCTAAGGCGTACCAAAGGGTTCGGCGGACCGCCTGCCCAGCTCTCGCCAGGACTCACTCACTATCTCAATCGAGTTATGTACACACATCCATGAACCATAAATAACATTCACAATTCAAGCTTATAATTTACATTGATAGAAATCGAGGTACAAAGCCTCAATACACCAAACTAGTCCAAAACGTATACAATCCAAGTACAACATGTTCCATTCGAGGAATAGTGCGAGTACAAGACCAAAAGTCAAAACAAAAGGCTACGCTAGTCTCATGCGTCACTCGCACCCCCTGTAAGGATAACAAATGGAGTGGAATGAGGTAAAAGCCCAGTGAGGTTCCAAATAGCAAATTGACCATTATTTATAAGTACGAGTTTTCGATATAGCAAAGTAACGAGCATGAAGAGTTCATAAAAGTGAGCAATAACACTTCAAGTAGCAATCTCAAAATGAGCGAGTGTAAAAGTTTTCAGAAGACACTATAATCCAATCCAATAAACAATAATCATTCCAAAGCATAAGGATACGGATGACTCTCAGGAGCCAAATTCCCATGGCATTTCCAGAAGCTTGATCCCGTAGTAGTTGACACTCCGTCAACTTTCAAGTAAAGTAACCAATCCAGTAGAACACCACTTACACGACTCTCCGTCCACCGTTCAAACCCCCAGCTGGGCTCAAAATCCTCAATAAACACGGGTGGTAATACTCGAGTATACCGATTAGTCGAGGAGATATCACTCCACTCGACAATACAAGAGACCCAGGGTTCGTTACCCAATCGACCAAGCCCTTGCCGGCTCGACTAGAGTAACTCGCCACAGGGTTTCTGGAATTCCAGGAAGTGCGCGCATCATAACAAGTATATCAAGTCAATTCCAATCAATAAACAGGTATATCACGTAAGGGCAAGTGCGATAAAGTACACTCTTGCCCTAACAATTCACGCATGTGACATGTAATCATATTGGCACGTATCAAGTACAAGTATCAAGTTCAATTCAGTATTTGAAAGCACTCACCAAAAGATATAGTGCTTTTACAGGTCACTTTCAGGTTATACTACGAGTTCGGAGTCCAAATCTGCGATAAAACTCAATTTGAGAACTTTGAAACATGACTAGAGTTCGAAACTTAGACGTTTCGTTCAATAAGAATCAAGAAATTGAAATTCACTCGGACAGTAGTCATGAAACACTTGCTCGCTTTTTAAACGGTAAAACTTTATAACTTTTATACTTAAAATCGTCATGCGAGTGGAAAATACAAGGAAAACATACTTCGAGCAATCATGATTGCATTTCTCAAGGGTACAAGTTCGGCCAAGTCCTTACTTATATACCTCGGAACACGCAGACTCAAGTACCCTAGATGGTTCAAGCAGTAATCACTCTTAACCCATACTCGAGTTGCAAGTAGTTCTCTAGTCTTCGAGCGTAAATTTGGGCAGCATGCCCTTTGTGTTTACCTAATTTTCCAGCCATTTAGGCTTCATTATTTTTCTTCAACACCACCCAACATCATACATATCAGCAATTTATGTCAAGAGCCATTCCATAGGCTCACAATATCATAATAACAAGAATCGTATTAAGGACAAGTGCAGAAATTCAATGTGGCACAAGACAGATTTGACGTATAAAAGCGGAAATAACTTATCCGAGGCTACGCTTATCGGATTAAGGCGAAACCTATGCCGTTTCAAAGCTAAGACACAAAGCTACAACATTCATGAAGGTCACTTAGTCCATTTCCTAATGTAACTTAGTCAAAATCTCAGATTACTAAACCAGAAACCAATTCACCGGCTGTTTAAATGCAGAACACTGTAATGGACATAACTCAGTGTACACAAGTCCGAATCAAGTTTTCTTTGAGGCATTTTAAAGATACTTCAGAACACTAAAACTTTCATGTTTTCACCCAGAGCTAAATCAGAATGGATCCTGATCAAAAATCGTGATAAACTGGACTGAACTGAAGAAACGGACTGCTGGGAAATACTTAGAACAGTAGGGGTATTTTGGACTTTCCACGTCTTACGTTGCTCCGATTGAGTTGAAATTTTGTAGGCACCTATAAAATGCCATTCTCTACAACTTTTATTCTTTTACCTAAGGCCAAAACAGCCTCTAACATATAGATAAAAATTCGGACAGAATGTTGGGACCATTTTCCAGATTTTGGAAATTTTGAGTTTCTAGTGAATCTTTCCTTAATTTCTTGGTCCAATCACTACCACAACACCATATGAAACCTCAATTGCATCATATAAACATCATACAACCATTTGGGCAGAATTTCCATAAGCCCTAGTGCATCAAATAAATTGGGGAAAACTACTAAAACATGCTCATCATCCATAATCTCACCATAAAATCAAGTTACTAGGCTTAATTTAACAAGATTAGAAGTAAAACTTGGAGAGATAAACTCTCTTACCTTGAATAGAGATCACAAAGAGTAGCCCAAGCTTCCTCCTTCCAAAGCTTACCACAAATCACCACCTAGTCACTTAGGAACAAGTTTAATCGGTTTACTTTGTTTATTTTCTCACTAAATTGTTGGATTTGAAGATGAAATGAAGAAATTTCCCTTGGTGTTTTCTTCCCTCTCCCTCTCGGCTCTTAGGCAGAAATATGAAGAGAAATGAGGCTAAGTTTATCTTATAATAAAGCCAAAAGATTAGAACTAATGATGTCCACAAATTGCCCAACACTTGGCCTAATCTTGGCCACTCATTTTTCTCTTTCTTTCCCTTGCTTTCTAGCCACTAATTTCGGTCCCCTTAGCTGTAATATAAGAAGATATTTTGCTCAATTATCAATGAGCTTGTAGGGTAAGAAAGTGGTGGTCAAGTGGTGCGTTCAACCGGTAATGCGCGGGGCCCGCCGGTTCGCGCCGTTTTTCTTAAAAACACACGTACTAGGGTTTTTACTTCCCATTCACTAACCTTATATCATTGCTACTAGTCACATATTATTTCTCACTTAAAAGTCACTTTTAATCCCCAAATTTAATCCTTACTCTGTACCGAAAATTCATCCGGCGAAAAATCGCGAAAACCCTAATTTTGCTCAAATCTTGAAACCGAAGTGTAAAACCCTATTTTCTAGATTCATTTGCACTTATTATGGAATAATTGGATAGTAGGGCTTTAATAAATAATAATTTTTAAATAAAAGGAAATTTTTAAGAAAACGTGAGGAATTTTCCAATTCCAGTAATTAAAATTAGGGTTTCAATTAAAATATGAGAGATTTAGGTAAACCGGTTAGTCACAAGTAAACTAGGGTTTTTGGCTACAATATTAGGGTTTCTAGTCTTTTTAAAACAAAAATAGGTTTTAAATCAAACCCAAAGAAATACTCTTTAATATTTTCTTCACAAACAACCTCCTAATATTCGGGATGTTACACCCTTGCATTAGTATTTTTGGGCAAGGCGTACGACGTGTAGTCGAGCCTCACTTGTGCATTCCGTTTACTCGATTTTGGATATGAAACCTTCAATTGGTTTATTTTGATTATTTTAGGGTTTCTTGGCGATTAAGGCCAATCTGAAGTAAAAACTTTTGAAGTTGAGCCGGTGAGTGTACCACTCCCCTCCATTGCTATTTAACTTGATTTCTGCTCTGCAATCTGTTTATTTGTTCGAGACGAGGGTGTACTTTATCACACTCGTTCTCTAGTCTGTTCATATGCCAATTTACTATGCAAAATTTGAATCTGTTATCTGTGTCTGCATCTGTTCGGATTTCTATGACATATGAGCTCAATCCTGTGGCTAAGTTATTCGAGTCGGGCCGGCAAGGGCCTGGACGATTAGATAACGAACCACGGTAGTCTGTTCGGGGATTTTGGGTATTGAGACCCTTGATTCCGGGTATACTCGAGTATTACCATTTTGTTCGTTTGAGGTGAGCGGGCCCGGTAAAGGGGTGTTTGGTGGACGGAATTCGGTGATAAGAGGGGTCTACGGACGCATTGGTTCTATATACGTTGACGGAGAGTCAACCGGTTTGGATCAAGTATTGCGCTGGAAATTTGGCTCCTGAGAGCCACCCGTATCCTTCTGATTTGAATCATTGGTTCCTTTGCTTTACATCTGACATGTGTATCTGATTTGTTAAATGTGAAATGCCATGATTTTAATGCTATCTGTTTGGTACCTCATTGAGCGCAAGCTCACCCCTTTCCGTTCCTTTTGTTTTCCTTACAGGAAAATAAACCCTTTTGGTCTGGATTTGACAAATGGCTGCCAAATTGAGCTAGTTGAACATATCTTTTGTATAGCTCATGTATTAAAACCCTAAGTGTACTTTTGGGGCGTTTTCTCTTTTGATTTGGCAAACCGTGTGTATATATTAACTTTTGAAAACTTTTGTATGTCATTTTGATTTGTAAACGCTAAAGTTCAGATGTGAATGTTTGTTGGCTATTTCGGTTGGGTTCTGACGGGTCGGTCACTATTCATGGCGGACTTCGGATTTCATTTTTCTTAAATTTTGGGTTATTTTACCATTTTGACTCGTTTACGCTCGTTCGTAAGTTCCGGATCGCTATAGATAGTTCTAGTCTGCATCGTGAGTCCTGGCGAGAGCTGGGCAGGCAGTCCGCTCACCCCTTTGGTTCGCCTTAGGGGAAAGTGGGGCTGTTACAATTGGTATCAGAGCCACATCGCGTGGTCTCTGCGCGGAGCGAGCTTGGGGCCAAGGGTTGTTATGGTCCTGCTTGTGGTGAAAGTGTTTAAAGGTATCAGTGCTCTTTTGAGCGTAAGCTATGAACTGTGCATGTCATTAGTGTAAGGATCATTAACATGGGACATGAGGAAGTTAAGTATGTATGTCGGGTAGGAATCTTTAATAAGGATGATTTACGCTTGGGACCGGCCGGCTCGAGTTGTGAATTATCTTAGATGGGATTCTTGCGCCCGGATACGAAAGATATGAGGGCCTAGGTTAGACAGGATTTGGTGAACTAGAAAGGCCATTCCTCGGTGGATCGTTTATGTTTGTACTTGACTTAACTGGCTGTATAGATGATAAGGAATTTCGAGGACGAAATTCTTTTAAGGGGGAGAGAGTGTGAGAACCCGTAACTTTTCCATTTGTTAGGTTTTATAATCTTTCTAGGCTTTCTTATTTTCAATGGCTTGTTTTCTACACTTTCTGTATCCGGAAAATTTTCTAGATAAATTTTATGAGCAATTATAGTTTTTAGATAATTTTTCTAGCATTGGATAGTTTTTAAAAAATTAAGAATATATATTGGACGTGGGACCCACTAGTGCGAAAAGTTCGGAAAAATTCGGCCAATAAGGTTAAGTTTCGGATACTGTGTAAAATTTATCGGGTGTTAAGAGATAAGTAGAGAGTGAGATTGATTGATGTGAGAGGAAAAGAAAGATAAGATTGCATTAATGTAGGTGACAAGTGTCACCCTCTTAGTGGTTTGACTTAAGAGTTACTATTCACTATTTTGACTTTTGACCAAAAAATTGGTTAAATATCTCAAAAATGCACAAAAAAATTACCATTTCTTACCTCTTGTTGGCCGAACCTCTTGTGCAAGGAAGGAAGAAGAAACTCTTCAAGTTCTAGCTACTACTTGGTGCAAATCACCCAAAAACATTTGCTTACATCCATTTCTACTCCATAAAAATCTTTCTAGTTGGTGATAGAGGTTGTTTGGTGAAGTTTTCTTGAAGAGCTAGGGTGGTCTACAACTCCTCTTCTCTTATTTCTTAGGTAAGTGATGATTAAACATTCTACTACACTTATTGATGCTTATATGGTGCTTAATGGGACCTAAAGTGATGGATTATGTGACTTGTTTCTTGATTTGAAGTGTTTTGGTGGAGTTTTCAATTTTATGATGAATTTTCTGGTTTCATATGATCTTGATGGTGTGGTTGTTTTTGATGGTTGGTAATAAGGGGCTTTAGCTCTAGTAGGTGCATATGATAGGAAATTGCAATCAATTTTGAATTTGGAAGAATTTCTGGAAAATTAGGGTTCTTGGTTGAACATTCTGTCCGAAATTTTAGGTCATAGATAGAGGCCGAATTGGACTTTGGTCAAAACATGAAAGTTGTAGGTATTGATGAGTTTGAAGTGACTGCAAAATTTCAGGGCATTTGGAGTAGTGTAGAGTGAGTTATGCCGTTTTTACTGTTGCTGTTCTGGGTGAACAGAATGTACGAACTGCGATAGTAATTGTCTATTATGACTGGAATTGGTTTGGATTTTGAAGTTGGTGTCTTCTGATGAAATGTAGCTGGATGTCTTAGCTAGCTTATGCCTTTGGAATTTCGGCATTTGGACTTGTATAGACTGAGTTGTGTTCATTACAGTTTTGTGTGTTTTGCAAACCTATTTTGGTAATTCTGGTTTAGTATTTGGCACATTTGACCTAGTTGTGCTAGGATTTGTGTGAGGCCCCAGTCCGTCCGTAATCTGAGATGAGGGTTATTCGTTAATCGGTGGGGTGGTTTCGGGTTTTTATCGCCCGCTTTTTCTACATTTTCTTTTTCTGAGTAAATATAGTTTTTAGATGATTTTTCTAGTATCGGTTAGATTTTGAGAAAATAAGAACGGATTTCGGACGTGGGACCCACTAGTGCGAAAAGTTCGGGAAAATTCGGCCAATAAGATTAAATTTCGGATACTGTGAAAAATTTATCGAGTGTTAGGAGATAAGTAGAGGAGGTGATTTGATTGATGTGAGAGAGAAAAGAAAAGATAAGATTGCATTTATGAGGGTGACAAGTGTCACATAGTTATTGGATTTGACTTAAGAAATACTATTCATTTTTGTTGACTTTTTTGACTAATTGGTTAATATCTCCAAAAATTCACTCAAAATTCACCATTTCTTCTCCTTGGTGGCCGGCTCTCCCTAGCTCAATAAGGAAGAGAACTTCATCATTTTGCAAGCTTCCATTTGGTCCAATCTTTCAAAACCAAACACCTAAACTAGATTCTACTCCATAAAATCCTTTCTTCTAGTGCTAGTAAGTGTCTTAGTGAAGTTTTTGGAAGAGCTAAGGTGTCCAACATCTTCACCTCTCTTGTTTTCTTGGTAAGTGAAGCCTAAACTTCCACCTACACCTATTGATGCTTAAGATATGATTAGTAGTGATTAAAGTGCTGAAATTTCTGGTTTTTATCTTGGTTTGAAGTGATTTGGTGAAGTTTTTATTTTATTGATGATTTTTCTGGTTTAATTGGATTATGATGGTGTGGTTGTTTATGATGATTGGCAATGGCCTATAATGACACTAGTAGGTGTGAATAGTTGATAATTGCAATCAATTTTGGATTTGGAAGAATTTCTGGAAAATTAGGGTTCTTGGTTGAACATTCTGTCCGAAATTTTAGGTCATAGATAGAGGCCGAATTGGACTTTTCTCAAAACATGAAGGTTGTAGGTATTGATGAGGTTGAAGTGCCTGCAAAATTTCAGGGCATTTGGAGTAGTATAGAGTGAGTTATGCCGTTTTTACTGTTGCTGTTCTGGGTTGATCAGAATGTGCGAACTGCGTTTGAACTCGTCTGTTTTGACTGGCATTGCTTTCGATTTGGATGTTGAGGTCTTCTGATGAAATGTAGCCCTGTTTCTAAGATTTCGAATGGCTTTGGAATTTATGGATTTGGACTTGTGTAGGCTGAGTTATGATGTTTGTACAAGGATACGGTTTGTGAACCTGTTTTGCGATTCTGGTATAGTGTCTTGCATTTTTGACCTTGTTATCTTCAAAACTGGACAAAGTTTCCTTCTTCAACATTGTAGCCCCTTAAGTCCTGAATATTTCTGTAAAGTTTCAAGTCAAACGGAGTAGTGTATTATGAGTTATAGACAGAACACTAAGGCCTGTTTTAGACATTAGTTTGGGTACGTTTTGCATTTCAGCTTCTGACCGTGGGGGTTTTCATTTTTATCCTGTACGATATGGATTTTGATTCCTTCATAAGAAATGTAGTTCTTGGTCACAGATTCGAAACGCTATAAAGTGCGTCAAAATCCGAGTCCCGTAGCTCGAGTTATGATCGAAATAAGAATGCATGTCAGAACTGTTTTATATCCGGACAGTTTATGACTGGAGCTTTGGCTTCACGTTTGACTAGGTTACAAGCTGTTTGGGCTTGCGACCAAAACACCAAACTTATAGCCCTATATCAGAGCTTTCTAACGCCCTTGGAATTTCATGAATCGGATTTATAAAACCTGAGATATCGCCGAGCAAACAAGGCCTGCCTGTGAAAATGACCATTTTCTGGTCAGATCTGATTTGGTCCTGATGACCAATTTCCGTTCCGAATTTGGATTACCGACCTTCATGAAAGTTGTTCCATTTGGAATGAACCATCTAACTGCCAATTTTCAGCTCTTTTGACCATGTGTAGCATGGACAACAGTTTGCACTCAAAACTGACCATTTGTGTATTGGCCAGATTTCGTAAGTGATTGTGTTTGGTTCATTTGGGACTGAAGCCTCCAGTTTCAGTTCTGGATGTCTTCATAACAGTTGTTGTTCATCCTTTAAGCTTCGACATGGCATCTCATACGCCTTAATCCAATATTCGTAGCTCAACTTATGAGTAAACTAGAAACGAGTGTCAAATCTGCCGTTTCCGCTAACGGCCGTTTCCGTTTCCGCCCGTCATATTTACGTGCGCGCGTGTCGTTTTTGCCGTTTTGCTTGTTTTAGGCACGATAGTAGCCGTTTGCGATATTATGTGACACAATCTTCTATGTCAGACGGTGGTGAGCTGGGCGGAACTGGTGGGGCCCACTACTAGCTGTTCATTTCGATCCGACTTCGTGTTTTTGCTATTTCAGATTCTGAGTAAGTATTCAGGCCAGTTTGGTGTGTTTTCTTTGCTATGTGTTTGAGATATGTGAAAAGGGTACTTAGGCGAGGGTGTACTTTATCGCACTCGACCTAAACCCTAATTTGAATGTGTAATTGTACTTGGCATATGTATATGAACCTTTTGGAACCAAAACCCTTGAGCTTGTGGCTCGGGGCGACTTTCGAGTAAAGTTTGTGAAGTTTGCAAAGTTTGTGAGTTCGTGGGCCCGATCTAAGACCTGTTTGGACTATTCGAGCCGGTTAGGGCTTGGTCGAAGTCAGTCCAACTTAGTCTGAGGTCACCAAGTTTGTAGGTTCATGTTATGAACCAATTTTGTGAATCCGGTTCACCGAGAAGGTGACCAAGTTTGTGACCCGAGCTTGTGACTCAAGCTCAAGTATGTGATTTCGTTCGCCCGGGCAAGTTTGTGAGGTGACTGGCCAGTGAGGGTGATAAGGTGTCGGTGGGTGTATAAGTGAAGTTCTACGGACCATTGAGTGTGGTCGACGGAGTGTCGGCAGGAGATCACGCATGGCATATGAATTGGCTTTGGAGCCACCTGTATCCTTATTATGTGATGTTATTTTTCTGCTTTTGCTTTACTCTTACTGTGTAATTGTTGCTACGTGAATTTATGCTTTCGCCCCTGTTTACTTACTAAGCATATAGCTTACCCCTTTCCTTTTGTTTTCCTTAGCAGGGGCCGACGCGGGGACTTTTGGCTCGTACACTAGTATAATTAGATTGGCTTGTATTAGTTTTGGTGGTTTGTATAAGGACTCTTCTTAGGGTCTACCTTTTGCTGGTTATTGTTATAGTATATTAGAGCGGTTTGGCTTGATGCTTTTGAAGATGTAACTTTTGGGATTGTATATATATTGTATATAGTGCTCTTTCGATTTATCTAGTTTTATTGCTTTAAGTTTTGAGTCCTGGCGCGAGCTAGGCAGGCGGCCCGCCGATACCCTTGGGTTCGCCCTTGGGAGAAGTGGGGTCGTCACAGTTGGTATCAGAGCTTAGGCTTCAGATCTCTGTAGTGTATCCTAGGCTAAAGTTTAGGATGCCGGACTGTGAGATTTGATTTGATTTGAAAGTTAAGCATTTGAGGGATAAAACCTATAGCTGCTTCGCGTGGTCTCTGCGCAGAGTGAGCCTGGATGAAGTGGCGAATAAGTATGAAGGACTAAGTGTTCGTTCGAGCATAAGTTATGGATCATAAATGTTATAGGCCTTAAATCTTTCTCATGGTATCTGAGGACTATAGATAGGTACGTCAAGTAGGAATTTCGATTGTAGATAGTTTACTCTTGGGACTGCAGCTCGAGATGTGAATTATCTTATTTCGGATTCTTGTGCCTGAGTACTCCAGAGTTGAGGCGCTGCTAAGTACTTGAGACTAGCATTTTGAGAACATGAACAGGCTTTGTCTGGCTAGAGTGAGTACAAGACATCAACGGGCACCTTGGGGAGTGGAGTAAGAAACCGAACGAGGGTGATTTTCCCTGAGCGTGGGACGATAAGTCGCGTTTCTTTCATTTTGTCCTTGCACTACATGTCATTTACTTGTGGTATGTGAATACCTATATATATAGTACCTGCAGCTCTTGACTTTGTCTAACTTGAAATGTCCCTTGGTGTATATGATGCAGTATATTATGTATATGTTGGCGTGGCTTGTATATATATGTATACATTTTGATCTTTTGATTGTTTTGAGTATTCCAACCCTTTAGTTTGTTGATTGGAATTTCGAGGACGAAATTGTCCTAAGTGGGGGAGATTGTGAGGCCCCAGTCCGTCCGTAATCTGAGATGAGGGTTATTCGTTAATCGGTGGGGTGGTTTCGGGTTTTTATCGCCCGCCTTTTCTACATTTTCTTTTTCTGAGTAAATATAGTTTTTAGATGATTTTTCTAGTATCGGTTAGATTTTGAGAAAATAAGAACGGATTTCGGACGTGGGACCCACTAGTGCGAAAAGTTCGGGAAAATTCGGCCAATAAGATTAAATTTCGGATACTGTGAAAAATTTATCGGGTGTTAGGAGATAAGTAGAGGAGGTGATTTGATTGATGTGAGAGAGAAAAGAAAAGATAAGATTGCATTTATGAGGGTGACAAGTGTCACATAGTTATTGGATTTGACTTAAGAAATACTATTCATTTTTGTTGACTTTTTTGACTAATTGGTTAATATCTCCAAAAATTCACTCAAAATTCACCATTTCTTCTCCTTGGTGGCCGGCTCTCCCTAGCTCAATAAGGAAGAGAACTTCATCATTTTGCAAGCTTCCATTTGGTCCAATCTTTCAAAACCAAACACCTAAACTAGATTCTACTCCATAAAATCCTTTCTTCTAGTGCTAGTAAGTGTCTTAGTGAAGTTTTTGGAAGAGCTAAGGTGTCCAACATCTTCCCCTCTCTTGTTTTCTTGGTAAGTGAAGCTTAAACTTCCACCTACACCTATTGATGCTTAAGATATGATTAGTAGTGATTAAAGTGCTGAAATTTCTGGTTTTTATCTTGGTTTGAATTGATTTGGTGAAGTTTTTATTTTATTGATGATTTTTCTGGTTTAATTGGATTATGATGGTGTGGTTGTTTATTATGATTGGCAATGGCCTATAATGACACTAGTAGGTGTGAATAGTTGATAATTGCAATCAATTTTGGATTTGGAAGAATTTCTGGAAAATTAGGGTTCTTGGTTGAACATTCTGTCCGAAATTTTAGGTCATAGATAGAGGCCGAATTGGACTTTTCTCAAAACATGAAGGTTGTAGGTATTGATGAGGTTGAAGTGCCTGCAAAATTTCAGGGCATTTGGAGTAGTATAGAGTGAGTTATGCCGTTTTTACTGTTGCTGTTCTGGGTTGATCAGAATGTGCGAACTGCGTTTGAACTCGTCTGTTTTGACTGGTATTGCTTTCGATTTGGATGTTGAGGTCTTCTGATGAAATGTAGCCCTGTTTCTAAGATTTCGAATGGCTTTGGAATTTATGGATTTGGACTTGTGTAGGCTGAGTTATGATGTTTGTACTAGGATACGGTTTGTGAACCTGTTTTGCGATTCTGGTATAGTGTCTTGCATTTTTGACCTTGTTATCTTCAAAACTGGACAAAGTTGCCTTCTTCAACATTGTAGCCCCTTAAGTCCTGAATATTTCTGTAAAGTTTCAAGTCAAACGGAGTAGTGTATTATGAGTTATAGACAGAACACTCAGGCCTGTTTTAGACATTAGTTTGGGTACGTTTTGCATTTCAGCTTCTGACCGTGGGGGTTTTCATTTTAATCCTGTACGATATGGATTTTGATTCCTTCATAAGAAATGTAGTTCTTGGTCACAGATTCGAAACGCTATAAAGTGCGTCAAAATCCGAGTCCCGTAGCTCGAGTTATGATCGAAATAAGAATGCATGTCAGAACTGTTTTATATCCGGACAGTTTATGACTGGAGCTTTGGCTTCACGTTTGACTAGGTTACAAGCTGTTTGGGCTTGCGACCAAAACACCAAACTTATAGCCCTATATCAGAGCTTTCTAACTCCCTTGGAATTTCATGAATCGGATTTATAAAACCTGAGATATCGCCGAGCAAACAAGGCCTGCCTGTGAAAATGACCATTTTCTGGTCAGATCTGTTTTGGTCCTGATGACCAATTTCCGTTCCGAATTTGGATTACCGACCTTCATGAAAGTTTTTCCATTTGGAATGAACCATCTAACTGCCAATTTTCAGCTCTTTTGACCATGTGTAGCATGGACAACAGTTTGCACTCAAAACTGACCATTTGTGTATTGGCCAGATTTCGTAAGTGATTGTGTTTGGTTCATTTGGGACTGAAGCCTCCAGTTTCAGTTCTGGATGTCTTCATAACAGTTGTTGTTCATCCTTTAAGCTTCGACATGGCATCTCATACGCCTTAATCCAATATTCGTAGCTCAACTTATGAGTAAACTACAAACGAGTGTCAAATCGGCCGTTTCCGCTAACGGCCGTTTCCGTTTCCGTCCGTCATATTTACGTGCGCGCGTGTCGTTTTTGCCGTTTTGCTTGTTTTAGGCACGATAGTAGCCGTTTGTGATATTATGTGACACAATCTTCTATGTCAGACGGTGGTGAGCTGGGCGGAACTGGTGGGGCCCACTACTAGCTGTTCATTTCGATCCGACTTCGTGTTTTTGCTATTTCAGATTCTGAGTAAGTATTCAGGCCAGTTTGGTGTGTTTTCTTTGCTATGTGTTTGAGATATGTGAAAAGGGTACTTAGGCGAGGGTGTACTTTATCGCACTCGACCTAAACCCTAATTTGAATGTGTAATTGTACTTGGCATATGTATATGAACCTTTTGGAACCAAAACCCTTGAGCTTGTGGCTCGGGGCGACTTTCGAGTAAAGTTTGTGAAGTTTGCAAAGTTTGTGAGTTCGTGGGCCCGATCTAAGACCTGTTTGGACTATTCGAGCCGGTTAGGGCTTGGTCGAAGTCAGTCCAACTTAGTCTGAGGTCACCAAGTTTGTAGGTTCATGTTATGAACCAATTTTGTGAATCCGGTTCACCGAGAAGGTGACCAAGTTTGTGACCCGAGCTTGTGACTCAAGCTCAAGTATGTGATTTCGTTCGCCCGGGCAAGTTTGTGAGGTGACTGGCCAGTGAGGGTGATAAGGTGTCGGTGGGTGTATAAGTGAAGTTCTACGGACCATTGAGTGTGGTCGACGGAGTGTCGGCAGGAGATCACGCATGGCATATGAATTGGCTTTGGAGCCACCTGTATCCTTATTATGTGATGTTATTTTTCTGCTTTTGCTTTACTCTTACTGTGTAATTGTTGCTACGTGAATTTATGCTTTCGCCCCTGTTTACTTACTAAGCATATAGCTTACCCCTTTCCTTTTGTTTTCCTTAGCAGGGGCCGACGCGGGGACTTTTGGCTCGTACACTAGTATAATTAGATTGGCTTGTATTAGTTTTGGTGGTTTGTATAAGGACTCTTCTTAGGGTCTACCTTTTGCTGGTTATTGTTATAGTATATTAGAGCGGTTTGGCTTGATGCTTTTGAAGATGTAACTTTTGGGATTGTATATATATTGTATATAGTGCTCTTTCGATTTATCTAGTTTTATTGCTTTAAGTTTTGAGTCCTGGCGCGAGTTAGGCAGGCGGCCCGCCGATACCCTTGGGTTCGCCCTTGGGAGAAGTGGGGTCGTCACAATTTGGACTGAGAGGCCTTCTACATTGTTGTAGCCCTGTCTTTTAGCTTCGAGATGGTGGGTCTTACGCCCTCATCCGATAAGCGTAGCGCATTTTGTGCCATTACCGCATACGGATGCCAAACCTGTTTTTGTTGATTGATCAAATGAGTTATATTTTCTGATTTTCTGGTTTGCTATTATGCTTATATATGTATATGAAACCCTATTGGGGTTGTGATTGGCATGGCTTTATGATTCGTTATCGAGTCTCATTGTACTTGTTTGCATGTTTTAAGGCTTACTCTTATTCCGGTCATTTCCTAGCTAACTTTTGTACTTGTATTGCTTTGAGCCTAGTGAACGGCTTTTGGGAAATGAGATGACTTTTGTGTGAGGTTTTGGGACTGATTTGATGAAATCATGAAGCCTTAATGGCTGGAAAAGTATGAAATTGAGGGGAAATGCTGTCCGATTTTCTAGGCCGTTTGGTTCTTTAAGTTGGATTTGCCTTTTGATGGAAATGAAGGGCTTTTGGGTTGTTGACCCTAGGTCTTCATGTTATCTTTTGTTTCCAAGAAAATCATGTTTTTGCACCCTTGCATTAGTATTTTTGGGCAAGGCGTACGACGTGTAGTCGAGCCTCACTTGTGCATTCCGTTTACTCGATTTTGGATATGAAACCTTCAATTGGTTTATTTTGATTATTTTAGGGTTTCTTGGCGATTAAGGCCAATCTGAAGTAAAAACTTTTGAAGTTGTGCCGGTGAGTGTACCACTCCCCTCCATTGCTATTTAACTTGATTTCTGCTCTGCAATCTGTTTATTTGTTCGAGACGAGGGTGTACTTTATCACACTCGTTCTCTAGTCTGTTCATATGCCAATTTACTATGCAAAATTTGAATCTGTTATCTGTGTCTGCATCTGTTCGGATTTCTATGACCTATGAGCTCAATCCTGTGGCTAAGTTATTCGAGTCGGGCCGGCAAGGGCCTGGACGATTAGATAACGAACCACGGTAGTCTGTTCGGGGATTTTGGGTATTGAGACCCTTGATTCCGGGTATACTCGAGTATTACCATTTTGTTCGTTTGAGGTGAGCGGGCCCGGTAAAGGGGTGTTTGGTGGACGGAATTCGGTGATAAGAGGGGTCTACGGACGCATTGGTTCTATATACGTTGACGGAGAGTCAACCGGTTTGGATCAAGTATTGCGCTGGAAATTTGGCTCCTGAGAGCCACCCGTATCCTTCTGATTTGAATCATTGGTTCCTTTGCTTTACATCTGACATGTGTATCTGATTTGTTAAATGTGAAATGCCATGATTTTAATGCTATCTGTTTGGTACCTCATTGAGCGCAAGCTCACCCCTTTCCGTTCCTTTTGTTTTCCTTACAGGAAAATAAACCCTTTTGGTCTGGATTTGACAAATGGCTGCCAAATTGAGCTAGTTGAACATATCTTTTGTATAGCTCATGTATTAAAACCCTAAGTGTACTTTTGGGGCGTTTTCTCTTTTGATTTGGCAAACCGTGTGTATATATTAACTTTTGAAAACTTTTGTATGTCATTTTGATTTGTAAACGCTAAAGTTCAGATGTGAATGTTTGTTGGCTATTTCGGTTGGGTTCTGACGGGTCGGTCACTATTCATGGCGGACTTCGGATTTCATTTTTCTTAAATTTTGGGTTATTTTACCATTTTGACTCGTTTACGCTCGTTCGTAAGTTCCGGATCGCTATAGATAGTTCTAGTCTGCATCGTGAGTCCTGGCGAGAGCTGGGCAGGCAGTCCGCTCACCCCTTTGGTTCGCCTTAGGGGAAAGTGGGGCTGTTACAATTGGTATCAGAGCCACATCGCGTAGTCTCTGCGCGGAGCGAGCTTGGGGCCAAGGGTTGTTATGGTCCTGCTTGTGGTGAAAGTGTTTAAAGGTATCAGTGCTCTTTTGAGCGTAAGCTATGAACTGTGCATGTCATTAGTGTAAGGATCATTAACATGGGACATGAGGAAGTTAAGTATGTATGTCGGGTAGGAATCTTTAATAAGGATGATTTACGCTTGGGACCGGCCGGCTCGAGTTGTGAATTATCTTAGATGGGATTCTTGCGCCCGGATACGAAAGATATGAGGGCCTAGGTTAGACAGGATTTGGTGAACTAGAAAGGCCATTCCTCGGTGGATCGTTTATGTTTGTACTTGACTTAACTGGCTGTATAGATGATAAGGAATTTCGAGGACGAAATTCTTTTAAGGGGGAGAGAGTGTGAGAACCCGTAACTTTTCCATTTGTTAGGTTTTATAATCTTTCTAGGCTTTCTTATTTTCAATGGCTTGTTTTCTACACTTTCTGTATCCGGAAAATTTTCTAGATAAATTTTATGAGCAATTATAGTTTTTAGATAATTTTTCTAGCATTGGATAGTTTTTAAAAAATTAAGAATATATATTGGACGTGGGACCCACTAGTGCGAAAAGTTCAGAAAAATTCGGCCAATAAGGTTAAGTTTCGGATACTGTGTAAAATTTATCGGGTGTTAAGAGATAAGTAGAGAGTGAGATTGATTGATGTGAGAGGAAAAGAAAGATAAGATTGCATTAATGTAGGTGACAAGTGTCACCCTCTTAGTGGTTTGACTTAAGAGTTACTATTCACTATTTTGACTTTTGACCAAAAAATTGGTTAAATATCTCAAAAATGCACAAAAAAATTACCATTTCTTACCTCTTGTTGGCCGAACCTCTTGTGCAAGGAAGGAAGAAGAAACTCTTCAAGTTCTAGCTACTACTTGGTGCAAATCACCCAAAAACATTTGCTTACATCCATTTCTACTCCATAAAAATCTTTCTAGTTGGTGATAGAGGTTGTTTGGTGAAGTTTTCTTGAAGAGCTAGGGTGGTCTACAACTCCTCTTCTCTTATTTCTTAGGTAAGTGATGATTAAACATTCTACTACACTTATTGATGCTTATATGGTGCTTAATGGGACCTAAAGTGATGGATTATGTGACTTGTTTCTTGATTTGAAGTGTTTTGGTGGAGTTTTCAATTTTATGATGAATTTTCTGGTTTCATATGATCTTGATGGTGTGGTTGTTTTTGATGGTTGGTAATAAGGGGCTTTAGCTCTAGTAGGTGCATATGATAGGAAATTGCAATCAATTTTGAATTTGGAAGAATTTCTGGAAAATTAGGGTTCTTGGTTGAACATTCTGTCCGAAATTTTAGGTCATAGATAGAGGCCGAATTGGACTTTGCTCAAAACATGAAAGTTGTAGGTATTGATGAGTTTGAAGTGACTGCAAAATTTCAGGGCATTTGGAGTAGTGTAGAGTGAGTTATGCCGTTTTTACTGTTGCTGTTCTGGGTGAACAGAATGTACGAACTGCGATAGTAATTGTCTATTATGACTGGAATTGGTTTGGATTTTGAAGTTGGTGTCTTCTGATGAAATGTAGCTGGATGTCTTAGCTAGCTTATGCCTTTGGAATTTCGGCATTTGGACTTGTATAGGCTGAGTTGTGTTCATTACAGTTTTGTGTGTTTTGCAAACCTGTTTTGGTAATTCTGGTTTAGTATTTGGCACATTTGACCTAGTTGTGCTAGGATTTGGACTGAGAGGCCTTCTACATTGTTGTAGCCCTGTCTTTTAGCTTCGAGATGGTGGGTCTTACGCCCTCATCCGATAAGCGTAGCGCATTTTGTGCCATTACCGCATACGGAGGCCAAACCTGTTTGTGTTGATTGATCAAATGAGTTATATTTTCTGATTTTCTGGTTTGCTATTATGCTTATATATGTATATGAAACCCTATTGGGGTTGTGATTGGCATGGCTTTATGATTCGTTATCGAGTCTCATTGTACTTCTTTGCATGTTTTAAGGCTTACTCTTATTCCGGTCATTTCCTAGCTAACTTTTGTACTTGTATTGCTTTGAGCCTAGTGAACGGCTTTTGGGAAATGAGATGACTTTTGTGTGAGGTTTTGGGACTGATTTGAGGAAATCATGAAGCCTTAATGGCTGGAAAAGTAAGAAATTGAGGGGAAATGCTGTCCGATTTTCTAGGCCGTTTGGTTCTTTAAGTTGGATTTGCCTTTTGATGGAAATGAAGGGCTTTTGGGTTGTTGACCCTAGGTCTTCATGTTATCTTTTGTTTCCAAGAAAATCATCTGGAATGAAAAATCTCGTTTCTTCTGACTCTGAAGACGAAGAAGGTACAGGCCATTGGTTACTTTAAATTTGAAAGGTAAAATTTCGAGGGCGAAATTCTTTTAAGGGGGAGAGAGTGTGAGAACCCGTAAATTGCATTTTCTAGGTTTTCGCATTTTTCATGGCTTGTTTTCTGCACTTTCTGTATCCGGAAAATTTTCTAGATAAATTTTATGAGCAATTATAGTTTTTAGATAATTGTTCTAGTATTGGAGAGTTTTTAGAAAATTCGGCCAATAAGGTTAAGTTTCTGATACTGTGTAAAGTTTATCGGGTGTTAAGAGATAAGTAGAGAGTGAGATTGATTGATGTGAGAGGAAAAAGAAAGAGAAGATTGCATTAATGTAGGTGACAAGTGTCACCACTACATTGGTTTTGACTTAAGAGTTACTATTCACTATTTTGACTTTTGACCAAAAATTGGTTAAATATCTCAAAAATGCACAAAAATTACCATTTCTTACCTCTTGTTGGACGAACCTCTTGTGCAAGGAAGGAAGAAGAAACTCTTCAAGTTCTAGCTACTACTTGGTGCAAATCACCCAAAAACATTTGCTTACATCCATTTCTACTCCATAAAAATCTTTCTAGTTGGTGATAGAGGTTGTTTGGTGAAGTTTTCTTGAAGAGCTAGGGTGGTCTACAACTCCTCTTCTCTTATTTTTTAGGTAAGTGATGATTAAACATTCTACTACACTTATTGATGCTTATATGGTGCTTAATGGGACCTAAAGTGATGGATTATGTGACTTGTTTCTTGATTTGAAGTGTTTTGGTGGAGTTTTCAATTTTATGATGAATTTTCTGGTTTCATATGATCTTGATGGTGTGGTTGTTTTTGATGGTTGGTAATAAGGGGCTTTAGCTCTAGTAGGTGCATATGATAGGAAATTGCAATCAATTTTGAATTTGGAAGAATTTCTGGAAAATTAGGGTTCTTGGTTGAACATTCTGTCCGAAATTTTAGGTCATATATAGAGGCCGAATTGGACTTTGCTAAAAACATGAAAGTTGTAGGTATTGATGAGTTTGAAGTGCCTGCAAAATTTCAGGGCATTTGGAGTAGTGTAGAGTGAGTTATGCCATTTTTACTGTTGCTGTTCTGGGTGAACAGAATGTGCGAACGGCGATAGTAATTGTCTATTTTGACTGGCATTGATTTGGATTTTGAAGTTGGTGTCTTCTGATGAAATGTAGCTGGATGTCTTAGCTAGCTTATGCCTTTGGAATTTCGGTATTTGGACTTGTATAGACTGAGTTGTGTTCATTACAGTTTTGTGTGTTTTGCAAACTTGTTTTGGTAATTCTGGTTTAGTATTTGGCACATTTGACCTAGTTGTGCTAAGATTTGGACTGAGAGGCCTTCTACATTGTTGTAGCCCTGTCTTTTAGCTTCGAGATGGTGGGTCTTACGCCCTCATCCGATAAGCGTAACGCATTTTGTGCCATTACCGCATACGGAGGCCAAACCTGTTTTTGTTGATTGATCAAATGAGTTATATTTTCTGATTTTCTGGTTTGCTATTATGCTTATATATGTATATGAAACCCTATTGGGGTTGTGATTGGCATGGCTTTATGATTCGTTATCGAGTCTCATTGTACTTGTTTGCATGTTTTAAGGCTTACTCTTATTCCGGTCATTTCCTAGCTAACTTTTGTACTTGTATTGCTTTGAGCCTAGTGAACGGCTTTTGGTAAATGAGATGACTTTTGTGTGAAATGTTGGGACTGATTTCAGGTAATCATGAAGCCTAGATGGCTGGAAAAGTAAGAAATTGAGGGGAAATGCTGTCCGATTTTCTAGGCCGTTTGGTTCTTTAAGTTGGATTTGCCTTTTGATGGAAATGAAGGGCTTTTGGGTTGTTGACCCTAGGTCTTCATGTTATCTTTTGTTTCCAAGAAAATCATCTGGAATGAAAAATCTCGTTTCTTCTGACTCTGAAGACGAAGAAGGTACAGGCCATTGGTTACTTTAAATTTGAAAGGTAAAATTTCGAGGGCGAAATTCTTTTAAGGGGGAGAGAGTGTGAGAACCCGTAAATTGCATTTTCTAGGTTTTCGCATTTTTCATGGCTTGTTTTCTGCACTTTCTGTATCCGGAAAATTTTCTAGATAAATTTTATGAGCAATTATAGTTTTTAGATAATTGTTCTAGTATTGGAGAGTTTTTAGAAAATTCGGCCAATAAGGTTAAGTTTCTGATACTGTGTAAAGTTTATCGGGTGTTAAGAGATAAGTAGAGAGTGAGATTGATTGATGTGAGAGGAAAAAGAAAGAGAAGATTGCATTAATGTAGGTGACAAGTGTCACCACTACATTGGTTTTGACTTAAGAGTTACTATTCACTATTTTGACTTTTGACCAAAAATTGGTTAAATATCTCAAAAATGCACAAAAATTACCATTTCTTACCTCTTGTTGGCCGAACCTCTTGTGCAAGGAAGGAAGAAGAAACTCTTCAAGTTCTAGCTACTACTTGGTGCAAATCACCCAAAAACATTTGCTTACATCCATTTCTACTCCATAAAAATCTTTCTAGTTGGTGATAGAGGTTGTTTGGTGAAGTTTTCTTGAAGAGCTAGGGTGGTCTACAACTCCTCTTCTCTTATTTTTTAGGTAAGTGATGATTAAACATTCTACTACACTTATTGATGCTTATATGGTGCTTAATGGGACCTAAAGTGATGGATTATGTGACTTGTTTCTTGATTTGAAGTGTTTTGGTGGAGTTTTCAATTTTATGATGAATTTTCTGGTTTCATATGATCTTGATGGTGTGGTTGTTTTTGATGGTTGGTAATAAGGGGCTTTAGCTCTAGTAGGTGCATATGATAGGAAATTGCAATCAATTTTGAATTTGGAAGAATTTCTGGAAAATTAGGGTTCTTGGTTGAACATTCTGTCCGAAATTTTAGGTCATATATAGAGGCCGAATTGGACTTTGCTAAAAACATGAAAGTTGTAGGTATTGATGAGTTTGAAGTGCCTGCAAAATTTCAGGGCATTTGGAGTAGTGTAGAGTGAGTTATGCCATTTTTACTGTTGCTGTTCTGGGTGAACAGAATGTGCGAACGGCGATAGTAATTGTCTATTTTGACTGGCATTGATTTGGATTTTGAAGTTGGTGTCTTCTGATGAAATGTAGCTGGATGTCTTAGCTAGCTTATGCCTTTGGAATTTCGGTATTTGGACTTGTATAGACTGAGTTGTGTTCATTACAGTTTTGTGTGTTTTGCAAACTTGTTTTGGTAATTCTGGTTTAGTATTTGGCACATTTGACCTAGTTGTGCTAAGATTTGGACTGAGAGGCCTTCTACATTGTTGTAGCCCTGTCTTTTAGCTTCGAGATGGTGGGTCTTACGCCCTCATCCGATAAGCGTAACGCATTTTGTCCCATTACCGCATACGGAGGCCAAACCTGTTTTTGTTGATTGATCAAATGAGTTATATTTTCTGATTTTCTGGTTTGCTATTATGCTTATATATGTATATGAAACCCTATTGGGGTTGTGATTGGCATGGCTTTATGATTCGTTATCGAGTCTCATTGTACTTGTTTGCATGTTTTAAGGCTTACTCTTATTCCGGTCATTTCCTAGCTAACTTTTGTACTTGTATTGCTTTGAGCCTAGTGAACGGCTTTTGGTAAATGAGATGACTTTTGTGTGAAATGTTGGGACTGATTTGAGGTAATCATGAAGCCTAGATGGCTGGAAAAGTAAGAAATTTAGGGGAAATGCTGTTCGATTTTCTAGGCCGTTTGGTTCTTTAAGTTGGATTTGCCTTTTGATGGAAATGAAGGGCTTTTGGGTTGTTGACCCTAGGTCTTCATGTTATCTTTTGTTTCCAAGAAAATCATGTTTTTGCACCCTTGCATTAGTATTTTTGGGCAAGGCGTACGACGTGTAGTCGAGCCTCACTTGTGCATTCCGTTTACTCGATTTTGGATATGAAACCTTCAATTGGTTTATTTTGATTATTTTAGGGTTTCTTGGCGATTAAGGCCAATCTGAAGTAAAAACTTTTGAAGTTGATCCGGTGAGTGTACCACTCCCCTCCATTGCTATTTAACTTGATTTCTGCTCTGCAATCTGTTTATTTGTTCGAGACGAGGGTGTACTTTATCACACTCGTTCTCTAGTCTGTTCATATGCCAATTTACTATGCAAAATTTGAATCTGTTATCTGTGTCTGCATCTGTTCGGATTTCTATGACCTATGAGCTCAATCCTGTGGCTAAGTTATTCGAGTCGGGCCGGCAAGGGCCTGGACGATTAGATAACGAACCACGGTAGTCTGTTCGGGGATTTTGGGTATTGAGACCCTTGATTCCGGGTATACTCGAGTATTACCATTTTTTTCGTTTGAGGTGAGCGGGCCCGGTAAAGGGGTGTTTGGTGGACGGAATTCGGTGATAAGAGGGGTCTACGGACGCATTGGTTCTATATACGTTGACGGAGAGTCAACCGGTTTGGATCAAGTATTGTGCTGGAAATTTGGCTCCTGAGAGCCACCCGTATCCTTCTGATTTGAATCATTGGTTCCTTTGCTTTGCATCTGACATGTGTATCTGATTTGTTAAATGTGAAATGCCATGATTTTAATGCTATCTGTTTGGTACCTCATTGAGCGCAAGCTCACCCCTTTCTGTCCCTTTTGTTTTCCTTACAGGAAAATAAACACTTTTGGTTTGGATTTGACAAATGGCTGCCAAATTGAGCTAGTGGAACATATCTTTTGTATAGCTCATGTATTAAAACCCTAAGTGTACTTTTGGGGCGTTTTCTCTTTTGATGTGGCAAATCGTGTATATGTATCAACTTTTGAAAACTTTAGTATGTCATTCTGATTTGTAATCGCTAAAGTTCAGATGTGAATGTTTGTTAGCTTTTCGGTTGGGTTCTGACGGGTCGGTTACTATTCATGGCCGACTCCGGATTTCATTTTTTTATTTTGGGTCATTTTACCATTTTGACTTGTTTACGATCGTTTGTAAGTCCGGAGTGAAGCAGATAGCTCTAATCTGATCCGTAGTCCTGGCGAGAGTTGGGCAGGCAGTCCGCTAACCCCTTTGGTTCGCCTTAGGGGAAAGTGGGGCTGTTACAAGTGGTATCAGAGCACTTATTGATGCTTATATGGTGCTTAATGGGACCTAAAGTGATGGATTATGTGACTTGTTTCTTGATTTGAAGTGTTTTGGTGGAGTTTTCAATTTTATGATGAATTTTCTGGTTTCATATGATCTTGATGGTGTGGTTGTTTTTGATGGTTGGTAATAAGGGGCTTTAGCTCTAGTAGGTGCATATGATAGGAAATTGCAATCAATTTTGAATTTGGAAGAATTTCTGGAAAATTAGGGTTCTTGGTTGAATATTCTGTCCGAAATTTTAGGTCAAAGATAGAGGCCGAATTGGACTTTACTCAAAACATGAAAGTTGTAGGTATTGATGAGTTTGAAGTGCCTGAAAAATTTCAGGGCATTTGGAGTAGTGTAGAGTGAGTTATACCGTTTTTACTGTTGCTGTTCTGGGTGAACAGAATGTGCGAACTGCGATAGTAATTGTCTATTTTGACTGGCATTGGTTTGGATTTTGAAGTTGGTGTCTTCTGATGAAATGTATCTGGATGTCTTAGCTAGCTTATGCCTTTGGAATTTAGGTATTTGGACTTGTATAGACTGAGTTGTGTTCATTACAGTTTTGTGTGTTTTGCAAACCTGTTTTGGTAATTCTGGTTTAGTATTTGGCACATTTGACCTAGTTGTGCTAGGATTTGGACTGAGACGCCTTCTACATTGTTGTAGCCCTGTCTTTTAGCTTCGATATGGTGGGTCTTACGTCCTCATCCGATAAGCGTAGCGCATTTTGTGCCATTACCGCATACGGAGGCCAAACCTGTTTTTGTTGATTGATCAAATGAGTTATATTTTCTGATTTTCTGGTTTGCTATTATGCTTATATATGTATATGAAACCCTATTGGGGTTGTGATTGGCATGACTTTATGATTCGTTATCGAGTCTCATTGTACTTGTTTGCATGTTTTAAGGCTTACTCTTATTCCGGTCATTTCCTAGCTAACTTTTGTACTTGTATTGCTTTGAGCCTAGTGAACGGCTTTTGGGAAATTAGATGACTTTTGTGTGAGGTTTTGGGACTGATTTGAGGAAATCATGAAGCCGAAATGGCTGGAAAAGTAAGAAATTTAGGGGAAATGCTGTCCGATTTTCTAGGCCGTTTGGTTCTTTAAGTTGGATTTGCCTTTTGATGGAAATGAAGGGCTTTTGGGTTGTTGACCCTAGGTCTTCATGTTATCTTTTGTTTCCAAGAAAATCATGTTTTTGCACCCTTGCATTAGTATTTTTGGGCAAGGCGTACGACGTGTAGTCGAGCCTCACTTGTGCATTCCGTTTACTCGATTTTGGATATGAAACCTTCAATTGGTTTATTTTGATTATTTTAGGGTTTCTTGGCGATTAAGGCCAATCTGAAGTAAAAACTTTTGAAGTTGAGCCGGTGAGTGTACCACTCCCCTCCATTGCTATTTAACTTGATTTCTGCTCTGCAATCTGTTTATTTGTTCGAGACGAGGGTGTACTTTATCACACTCGTTCTCTAGTCTGTTCATATGCCAATTTACTATGCAAAATTTGAATCTGTTATCTGTGTCTGCATCTGTTCGGATTTCTATGACCTATGAGCTCAATCCTGTGGCTAAGTTATTCGAGTCGGGCCGGCAAGGGCCTGGACGATTAGATAACGAACCACGGTAGTCTGTTCGGGGATTTTGGGTATTGAGACCCTTGATTCCGGGTATACTCGAGTATTACCATTTTGTTCGTTTGAGGTGAGCGGGCCTGGTAAAGGGGTGTTTGGTGGACGGAATTCGGTGATAAGAGGGGTCTACGGACGCATTGGTTCTATATACGTTGACGGAGAGTCAACCGGTTTGGATCAAGTATTGCGCTGGAAATTTGGCTCCTGAGAGCCACCCGTATCCTTCTGATTTGAATCATTGGTTCCTTTGCTTTACATCTGACATGTGTATCTGATTTGTTAAATGTGAAATGCCATGATTTTAATGCTATCTGTTTGGTACCTCATTGAGCGCAAGCTCACCCCTTTCCGTTCCTTTTGTTTTCCTTACAGGAAAATAAACCCTTTTGGTCTGGATTTGACAAATGGCTGCCAAATTGAGCTAGTTGAACATATCTTTTGTATAGCTCATGTATTAAAACCCTAAGTGTACTTTTGGGGCGTTTTCTCTTTTGATTTGGCAAATCGTGTGTATATATTAACTTTTGAAAACTTTTGTATGTCATTTTGATTTGTAAACGCTAAAGTTCAGATGTGAATGTTTGTTGGCTATTTCGGTTGGGTTCTGACGGGTCGGTCACTATTCATGGCGGACTTCGGATTTCATTTTTCTTAAATTTTGGGTTATTTTACCATTTTGACTCGTTTACGCTCGTTCGTAAGTTCCGGATCGCTATAGATAGTTCTAGTCTGCATCGTGAGTCCTGGCGAGAGATGGGCAGGCAGTTCGCTCACCCCTTTGGTTCGCCTTAGGGGAAAGTGGGGCTGTTACACACTCAGTCCAGTTTCTAGTGCAACTAGGCCAAAAATGCAGGAGACTAAACCAGAACCGCAAAAACAGGTGAACAAACCGTATTCTGGTTAATAAACTGTAAGTCAGGCTACCTAAGTCCAAATCAAGTGATTCCAAAGCCATTCGAAAGTTAAGACATCAGGATACATTTCTTCAGAAGATCTCAAGAACCAATTCAGAAGTATTCCCAACCAAAATAACCCATTACAGAAGCAATTCTCAAATTCGGGTAGAAACAGGGCAGCAGGGGTAATTTGGTATTTTCTCAGGATTCGTTCTCCGATTGAGCTGAAATTTTGTAGGCACCTATAAAATACCATTCCCTACAACTTTCATGTTTTATGACAAGCCTAGTTCGGCCTCTAACATGGTCCAATAAAACCGAACAGAAAGATGGGAAATTTTTCCAGAAATCTGAAATTTTTTGGTTTCAATGATACTCTCTTCATTTCTTGCTTCACTTGCTACCAAAACCCCCTAAATAATCTTGGATACCACATATATTAACCATACACCAAGTTTGGGCAGAAATTCATCAAACCCTAACTCATGTACCCACAAGGAAAAACAGAACCCAAGGCATGATAACAACCATTATACACCACAATTTTGAGTTGCCAAGCTAATTGGAACAAGATTAAGAGTAAAATTTGGGGAAACCATCATCCTTACCTTGCTTAGTGTCTTCCAAGGGCAACCCTAGCTTTCCCCTTCAAAAATTCACCAACACTTCACTAAACTAACACTCAAGGATAACTTTAATCGGTTTAGTTTTCTTTCTTCCTCACTTGGTGACAAGATTTCAAGAAGAAATGGTGAACTCTCTCTTGGGGTTTTTCTCTCTCTCTCTCTCAGCCAAGACCAAAAAAAATGAAGAAGAAAGATGGCTGAAATGAAGGATAAAAAGGCAAGAAAAAAAAAATTAATCAAGGAGCCATGAGGTGGTGATACTTGGCACCACCAAAGCCATGCAAATTTTTCTCTCTCTACCTTGCATTTTTGGCCATAAATTTCGGTCAAAGGCAGCTGGAAATGAGGGGATATTTTCCTCAAATATCAATGAGCTCATGTGGTAAGAAAGTGGTGATCCAATGGTGCGTTCAATCGGTAGTGCGCGGTACACGTCGGTTCGCACTGTTTCCTTAAATCACACGTACTAGGGTGTTTTTCTTCCCAATCGCTAACTTTTTTATCATTGCTCCTAATCACATATTATTTCTCACCTAAAAGTCACTCTTAATCACCAAATTTGATCCTTGCTCCATACCGAAAAATCATCCTTCGAAAAATCGCGAAAACCCTAATTTTGCCCCAATCTTGAAACCAAAGTGAAACCCTACTTTCTAGGTTTATTTGCACTTATTGTGGAATGATTGGGTGGTAGGGCTATAATAAATGAATAATTTCTAAATAAAAAGGCATTTTTGAGAAAAATATAAGAAATTTGCGAGTCCTCATAGAGTGAGGATCAAATTTGATAGGTAAAAGTGACTTTTGGATGAGGGAATACTATATGGCTAGATG
This sequence comes from Coffea arabica, assembly GCF_036785885.1. NCBI lineage: Eukaryota > Viridiplantae > Streptophyta > Magnoliopsida > Gentianales > Rubiaceae > Coffea > Coffea arabica. Next base: position 35,055,186 of record NC_092331.1, on the reverse strand, counting down.
TGATAATAATAAGTTAGTGATTATAAGCTAAAAATCCTAGTATACACGATTTAAGAGAAATCGCGTCAAACTGACGGGTATCGATCACTACCGATTGAACCCACCACTTGACCACCACTTCCTTACCACCACATACCCCTGATATTTTTGTAAAATATCCCCCCCCCTCATACTCATCCATATGGCCAAAATTTGTGGCAAAAAATGCAAGGGAAAGAAAGAGAAATTTGCATGGCTTTGGTGGTCTCTTTGAATAATTTTTTTTCTTGTTCTTTTATCCTTCATTTCAGCTTATTTTCCTTCATCCTTTCTGTCTTTTGGCTGAGCAAGGGAGAGAGAGAGAGCAAGAGAGAAAAACCTTCAATCCATCTTGAATCCAACCATTTGAGTGCAACCAAGGAAAACTAAACTGATTAACTTGTGAGCTGTGAACTTGGGAAGCTAAGGGAACCAAAAATTTTAAGAGGAGGTGAAGTATTACTCTTGCAAGCCCTTTTGTTGAGGTTTTCTCGGTGACTGAGGTAATATCCGGAAGGATATTTGTACGTTATTTTGCGTAAATAGGTCAGTGTTCCTTGTTCGTTATATTTTTCTTGATTTCATGACTTGTGTTCTTGTTTGATAATGTGTTAAGTGCTTTCAAGGATTTCCAAAATGAGTTTTCTAGGCGAGCATGTACTTTACCGCGCTCGACCTAAATGAAACGTGAAATTTTCAATGATTTAATGATTGCTACATTAGTTGCGCATGATGTAAGCCTTTTGGCTGAATTGGGCCCTGCCCTTCGTTACCGATCGACTCGAGCCAGAAGCGGACTCGGTCGGGCGATATGGTGACCCTGGGTGAATTTGGTATACTCGAGTATTACCTTGTAGGTTGGTGGAGCCTGGCCAACGTACAGGAGGGGGTTAATGAAATGAAACGAACGAACGAACGAGGGTTTTACTTACAAAAATGCATTTTCAAACAATTGGAGGAATAAGGGGAAATGTCAGGAGAACGAATGAACGAACGAAAGCATGGCTCCCTGTGAGCCCGTATCCTTTTAATGAATGTGTTATTATCACTTTCCATTGTAAATGTTTCTTGAATTATTGATACTCTATGTTTAATGTATTGGATTGATTGTTTGGTTATGTGTTCGGAACCTCACTGAGCTTTTAGCTCATCTCTTTAGTTTTGTTTTCCTTAACAGGGAAGGCGAGCCAGGACGGGAGTTTTGGATCGACTAGCCTAGACTAGTTTCTTGGTTTTCTTTTGTAATGGTTCTCACCCTAGTGCTTGGCACAGGTTGGATGTATGAAGAATTGAGAACCTTTGTATATTCGATGTTTGTACTCTAATGTACATAAGTTTTGCATTAAGCTTTGGATTGTCGTTATACTTATTCCTATGTTTTATTTCGATTTTAATTGAGGACTGAAGTGAACAACTAAGTCCCGACGAGAGTTGGGCAGGCGGTTCGCCGAACCCTTTGGTTCGCCGAACCCTTTGGTGGTGGGGCTGTCACATACATCCCAAGGGTTTCATCGAGTTTCACTCCAAGGCCGTTTCTGTTAAGGAAAACAAATCTATGGGATGAGCAATTGCTCGTAAGGCCAAGAAACACACATGCAAGCACGTTGTCCAAATAACAATCCCAATTAACAAGAAAAATGATAATATTCGAGTAATTAACAATTCAAGTGAAATATAAACAGAAACAATTCAAGGATATGGTAGCTCTCAGGAGCTAAGTTCCACTTGCTTTGCCAGATCTCAATCGTATACCTTCCCGTGGTGACTCTCCGTCAACCGGGTCGGTATTTCCAATCCGTAGACACCACTTTACTTCACAAGTCCTTCCACCTTACAACCCCCCACTGGGCCCCAACGTCGATAAGGCGCTACTGCACGAGTAGGCCAAGCAAGATCTCTCCAATAGATCAAGCTTATCATTTCATTCCTATGGCTCACCAAGGTTCCCGACCAAACCCATGCCGGCTCGAGTCCCAAGGTTGGCCTATGGTTTGGGCGTCTCCCATTTAACATTTATGAGTCGAGGAGATTCACTCCAACGATGTATGCAGTCATAGCATACCATTTCATTTCATTCAATCATTCAATACATTCAATCATTCGTTTCATTTCAATCAAGTCATTCATGATTCATTCATTTCATTTCAATCAATTCAATCATGAGTCATTCATTTCAAATGAGAACGAGTGCGGTAAAGTACACACTCAACTCAGCATTTTCAAAATCTCCAATTACTAATAACAATTAAGCACGTATCAAGTTCACATACACTTGACACTCTCCAAGTAATTTTAGAAGTAAAGCACAAGCGGTTGTTTAGGCGTCTCCTGTGAGATCCTCTTGAAGGTCCTCTTGAGTGCCTGAGCAATAATAATGAACTATTACACACTATCGCTTAAAACCTTACTTATCGAGAAAGATTGCACTCATGTACAATCTAAGAATGTGAGAACCCGTATTTTCCCCAATAATTTTCCTAGGGTTTATTTCCTTTAATTGCATGTTTTCTGCATTTTCTGGCTTAGGAAAATTTTCTTGGTGGATTTTATGAGTAATTATAGTTTTTAGATGATTTTTCTAGTATTGGATAATTTTTGAAAAATTAAGGATATATAATGGACGTGGGACCCACTAGTGCGAAAAGTTCGGAAAAATTCGGCCTATTAGGTTAAATTCCGGATACTGGTGGAAATTTATCGGGTGTTAAGAGATAAGTAGAGGAGGTGAAGTGATTGATGTGAGAGAGACTTAAAGGATAGAAATGCATTTAATGAAGTGCCAAATGTCATTATCTCATTGGTGGGATTTTGTTAGACAATTATTCATTGTTTTGACCTTTCTTACCCTTGGATTAAATATCTCAAAAATTGACTAAAATTCACTCTTTCTTTCTCCATGTTGGCCGACTCTCTTAAGCTCAAGAAGGAAGAAAACTTCTCCAATTTTCAAGCTTCCAACTAGCTCAAATCTTCCAAAAACAATTGCCTAAACTAGTTTCTACTCCATAAAATCCTTCCATTAGGTGCTAGTAAGTTGTTTGGTGAAGTTTTTAAGGAAGCTAAGGTGTCCTACAACTCCCTCTCTCTTGTTTTCTAGGTAAGTGGTGATTACACTTCCTCCTATACTTAATGATGTTTAATTTGGGCCTAGTGGTGGCTAAAGTGTTGAAATTTGTGATTTATTTCTTGCTTTTGGATGATATGGTGAAGTTTTTATTTTATTGGGGAATTTTCTGGTTTAATGTGATCATGATGTTGTGGTTATTTATGATGGTTGGTAATGAGGGGTTATGACTCTAGTGGATGTAAATGATAGGAAATTGCAACCAATTTTGGGTTTGGAAGGAATTTGAGGAAGTTAGGATTTCATAACCCCCTTTCTGTCCGGTTTTGTATCATATGGTTAGAGGCCGAATTGGACTTTTCTTAAAACATTAAAGTTGTAGGTATTGATTTGTTTGAGGTGTCTGTAAAATTTCAGGTCATTTGGAGTAGTTTAGAGTGAGAAATGTCGATTTTACTGTTGCTGTTCTGGGTTCTTCAGGATGGCCGAACTGCGCCTGTTATTGGCTGTTTTGACTGGAATTGCTTTGGATTTGGTAATTGAGGTCTTCTGATGAAATGTAGCTTGATGTCCTAGCTATCATATGCCTTTGTAATTTCTGCATTTGGACCTGTATAGACTGAGTTGGACTAATTACAGCTCAGTGTAATTTGTAAACCTGCAATTACGGTTCTGGTTTGGTATTTTGCGTATTTGACCTAGTTGTGCTAGGATTTGGACTGAGTGGCCTTCTACATTGTTGTAGCCCTGTCTTTTAGCTTCGAGATGGTGGGTCTTGCACCCTCATCCGATAAGCGTAGCGCAACTTGTGACATTACCGCATATTGAGGACAAAACTGTTTTTGTTGCTAGGCCAAATGAGTTACATTTCCTGATTTTCTGGTTTGCTATAATGCTTGTATATGTTTATAAAACCCTATTGGGGTTGTGATTGGCATTGGTTTATGACTCGTTATCGAGTCTCATTGTACTTGTTTACGTGTTCTAGGGCGTGACGGTGGTTCACGACATTCTCTTGACGGAAGTGCTTGAAACAACACTTAATTGATAAGTGAGTATACTACTCACTTTAATGGTACAATGTGGCTTTGTTATATGTGAATTTGATGCCTTGAAGGCTTATTTGGCTATTGGAAGTGATTGAGGTGAGGGTGTATGTAACAGCCCCACCTTCCCCTAAGGCGAACCAAAGGGGTTAGCGGACTGCCTGCCCAGCTCTCGCCAGGACTAACGAGCAGTTACACGCGATCTAGAACATTTCGGGAAAGTAAAAGTGCGCTCGGACAAGCCACAAATATCAAAAGAAAAAAAATTTGAAAAACGAAAACGATGAATAGTGGCCTGGCACGGCAGAATCCGGCCAGAATCTGGCCGGATTACCGGCCGGATTCTTGGCCGGATACTGTCCAGTGAGCAAGGCCGGATTTTCAAAAAAATCCCAAGGCAATCCGGCCGACAATCCGGACAATTTCTGGCCGAATTCCTGGTCGGATTTGGCCCTGTTCATTCCCGCCAGAAACTTTTCTTTCGCCGTTTGAAATACGAGTTAATCCGAAATCCAACCAAATGTCAACCAAACACATATACATTGAAATGTAACATTTACAAGCCAAAAGCCAAAGCGGCATATCAACACGATTCATCATGGATATACATGTTCGGTTTGCCAATCAAAAGAAATTGAACCCAATACACATTATGGTTTCATTCAAAGAGCTATTCAAAAGACATTTACATGGGCTCAACTTGACAACCAACTAACACAACCTTTTCCAAAAGTGGTCATTTCCTGTAAGGAAAACAAATGGAACGGAATGAGCTTAAGCCCAGTGAGTTACTACCACATAAGCAACAAAGATCACTTAAGCATAACCTTTCATTTCAAGTACACAATTAAGGAATAAAACAAATCAGTAAAAGGATACGGACGGCTCTCAAGAGCCCATTTCCACGCTTACATTCTTGATCCGATCTCATTGACTCTCCGTCAACGTTTATGAGTACCAACCGTAGAACCCACTTCACTCCCATTCCTTCCACCAAACATACCCCAACCGGGCCCGCACTCCAATCAGTAGCTTTTGGTAATACTCGAGTATACCGGAACCAAGAGTCTCATTACTACAAGATTCCCCAGTACAGTCCCCGTGGCATGTCAATTTTCACGACCAAGCCCTCGCCGGCTCGATTCAATTGACTACCTACGGGGTTGAGCTCAGTAATACAGTAAGGCCGTTGGATATTCGTCCAAACGACACCAAATCAGTTTTCCATGAATGGAATTCAATATCTCATATAGCAAGTGCAGTATTTCAGTGAAACGGTAAACAGTCATGAATGGAATCACAAGGGGGTGAGGGCGGTCAAGTACACCCTCACCTCAATCACTTCCAATAGCCAAATAAGCCTTCAAGGCATCAAATTCACATATAACAAAGCCACATTGTACCATTAAAGTGAGTAGTATACTCACTTATCAATTAAGTGTTGTTTCAAGCACTTCCGTCAAGAGAATGTCGTGAACCACCGTCACGCCCTAGAACACGTAAACAAGTACAATGAGACTCGATAACGAGTCATAAACCAATGCCAATCACAACCCCAATAGGGTTTTATAAACATATACAAGCATTATAGCAAACCAGAAAATCAGGAAATGTAACTCATTTGGCCTAGCAACAAAAACAGTTTTGTCCTCAATATGCGGTAATGGCACAAGTTGCGCTACGCTTATCGGATGAGGGTGCAAGACCCACCATCTCGAAGCTAAAAGACAGGGCTACAACAATGTAGAAGGCCACTCAGTCCAAATCCTAGCACAACTAGGTCAAATACGCAAAATACCAAACCAGAACCGTAATTGCAGGTTTACAAATTACACTGAGCTGTAATTAGTCCAACTCAGTCTATACAGGTCCAAATGCAGAAATTACAAAGGCATATGATAGCTAGGACATCAAGCTACATTTCATCAGAAGACCTCAATTACCAAATCCAAAGCAATTCCAGTCAAAACAGCCAATAACAGGCGCAGTTCGGCCATCCTGAAGAACCCAGAACAGCAACAGTAAAATCGACATTTCTCACTCTAAAATACTCCAAATGACCTGAAATTTTACAGACACCTCAAACACATCAATACCTACACCTTTCATGTTTTAAGCAAAGGCCAATTCGGCCTCTAACTATATGATACAAAACCGGACAGAAAGGGGGTTATGAAACCCTAACTTCCTCAAATTCCTTCCAAACCCAAAATTGGTTGCAATTTCCTATCATTTACATCCACTAGAGTCATAACCCCTCATTACCAACCATCATAAATAACCACAACATCATGATCACATTAAACCAGAAAATTCCCCAATAAAATAAAAACTTCACCATATCATCCAAAAGCAGGAAATAAATCACAAATTTCAACACTTTAGCCACCACTAGGCCCAAATTAAACATCATTAAGTATAGGAGGAAGTGTAATCACCACTTACCTAGAAAACAAGAGAGAGGGAGTTGTAGGACACCTTAGCTTCCTTAAAAACTTCACCAAACAACTTACTAGCACCTAATGGAAGGATTTTATGGAGTAGAAACTAGTTTAGGCAATTGTTTTTGGAAGATTTGAGCTAGTTGGAAGCTTGAAAATTGGAGAAGTTTTCTTCCTTCTTGAGCTTAAGAGAGTCGGCCAACATGGAGAAAGAAAGAGTGAATTTTAGTCAATTTTTGAGATATTTAATCCAAGGGTAAGAAAGGTCAAAACAATGAATAGTTGTCTAACAAAGTCCAACCAATGAGATAATGACATTTGGCACTTCATTAAATGCATTTCTATCCTTTAAGTCTCTCTCACATCAATCACTTCACCTCCTCTACTTATCTCTTAACACCCGATAAATTTCACACAGTATCCGGAACTTAACCTTATTGGCCGAATTTTTCCGAACTTCGCACTAGTGGGGCCCACGTCCATTATATATCCGTAATTTCTCAAAAACTATCCAATACTAGAAAAATCATCTAAAAACTATAATTACTCATAAAATTCACCAGGAGAATTTTCCTAAGCCAGAAAATGCAGAAAACATGCCATTAAAGGAAATAAACCCTAGGAAAATTATTAGGGAAAATACGGGTTCTCACAGTGTACTTGACCGCCCTCACCCCCTTGTGATTCCATTCATGACTGTTTACCGTTTCACTGAAATACTGCACTTGCTATATGAGATATTGAATTCCATTCATGGAAAACTGATTTGGTGTCGTTTGGATGAATATCCAACGGCCTTACTGTATTACTGAGCTCAACCCCGTAGGTAGTCAATTGAATCGAGCCGGCGAGGGCTTGGTCGTGAAAATTGACATGCCACGGGGACTGTACTGGGGAATCTTGTAGTAATGAGACTCTTGGTTCCGGTATACTCGAGTATTACCAAAAGCTACTGATTGGAGTGCGGGCCCGGTTGGGGTATGTTCGGTGGAAGGAATGGGAGTGAAGTGGGTTCTACGGTTGGTACTCATAAACGTTGACGGAGAGTCAATGAGATCGGATCAAGAATGTGTGACGCCCCGAAAAGTATGAGTGTGAGAACCCGAAAATTTTCTAATTTTCAAGGGTTTATTTTATTTAATCGCCCGCCTTTTCTAAATTTTCTTTATTAGAAAAATTCCCCATATAAAGTTTATGAGCAAAGATAGTTTTAAAATGATTTTTCTAGTATCGGTTAGTTTTTGAGAAATTAAAAGCGTATTTTGGACGTGGGACCCGCTAGTGCGGTAAATGCATTATATTTTTGACAACTTGTTGGAATTTTGTATTAAGTGATATTATTTTACAAGGTGTTAAGATATTTGTATTGGAGAGACAAAAAGATAAGTTTTGAACCAAAAGGTGACAAGTGTCACCATAAGATTAAGTCTTGGGTTTGACTACTATTCATAACTTTACCATTTAATTAAAATTGGCAAAAAATCTCTTCATTTTGCAAGCTTCTTGGCCGAATGTTCTTGCTCAAGAAAGAAAGAAAAGCTCTCAATTTCTTCCTTCTATTTCTTGCTCAATCTTCAAATCCAACCAATAAAACTCCAAATCATTCCATAAAATCTCTTTGCTAAGTGGTCTTGAGGTGTTTTGTGGAGTTGTTTGGAAAGCTAAGGTGACTAGTTGCTCTATCTCTTGTATTGCTAAGGTGAGTTGTGAATGACCCCTCTCCTTCCTCTAACGATGTTCAATTCATGATTGGTGGTGGTATAAGATGCACTTTTATGGATTATTTCTTGATTTGTGGTTGAAGTGATGAAGTTTTATTATTTTTGGGGATTTTCTGTTTTAATATAAGCATGTTTTTGTGGCTATCTATGATGATTAGAAATGGTATATAAGGCATCTAGAAGGTGGAAAAAGTGGAAGATTGCAAGTAATTTCTGTTTTGGAAGAAAATTGAAAAACCTAGGGTTCATGAAGCTACATTCTGTCCGAATTTTTAGGTCCTAGTTAGAGGCCGAATTGGCCTTGGCTTAAAACATGAAAGTTGTAGGGAATGACATTTTAAAGGTGCCTACAAAATTTCAGGTCAATCGGAGTAGTGTAGAATGAGAAAATCGAAATTACTATTGCTGTTCTGGTTTTACCCGAATGTAAGAATTGCGCCTGTAATTGGTTGTTTTGGCTGGAATTGCTTATGGATTGGTTGTTGAGGCCTTCTGATGAAATTTATCCCTGTTTCTTAGCTTTCAGCTGGTTTTGGAATTTCTGGATTTGGACTTGGAGAGCCTGAGTTATGATGTTTCCGCTAGAATGCGTTCTGTGAATCTGTTTTTGTGATTCTGGTATAGTATCTTGCATTTTTGACCTGGTTACACTCGAAACTGGGTTGAGTGACCTTCTGCAATATTGTAACCCTGTCTCTTAGCTTCGAAACGGTGGGTCTTTCACCTTCATCCGACAATCGTACCGCCTTTGATACCATTACCGCAAAATGACGTCAAAACTGTTTTTCTGGTTTTGAGCTTAACTTTCATTTCCGAACTTTTCCCTAGTTTGACTTGTACTAGTACTACTTGGAGCTTGCTGAATGGCTATTGGATGAACTTGTTGTTGTGTGTGTACCTTTGGGACTGGCTGAGGAAATAATGAAGCCATGATGGCTGGAAAAGTAAGCAAATTCAGGGGAAATGCTGTCCGAACTTTTAAAGGACTTGTTTGCATTGAGTTTGTGATCTAAGACTTGGATTTGAGCAAGGCAATGTTATATGATGGATGATTTCTGATCCATTGAGGTGAGTGACCTCAAACTATTTCGAAAGTTATTTATGAACCGTTCCTGCATTATTTACTTTTGAACTGTTTTCTTGCATTATTTACTTCTAAACTGTTTCCAAAGTTACTTTTGAACTGTTTTCTTGCATTATTTACTTCTAAACTGTTTCCAAAGTTACTTTTGAACTGTTTTCTTGCGTTATTTACTTTTGAACCGTTTTCTTGCATATCATGCGTGCTTGTATGAGAGTGTTCCTTGTTTGTTATATTTCTTTGACTTATTGGCTTGTTATTATTGATTGATAATGTGTTAAGTGCTTTCACTGATTGTTAAAACGAGTTTTCTAGGCGAGGGTGTACTTTATCGCACTCGACCTAAATAAATGTGAAATTTTCAATGATTAAGGATTAAATGTTACTTGTGCATGAATGTAAGCCTTTTTGGCTGAACTGGCCACTGCCCTTCGTTACCGATCGACTCGAGCCAGAAGCGGACTCGGTGGGTGATATGGTGACCCTGGGTGAATTTGGTATACTCGAGTATTACCTTGTAGTCCGGCTACTCCGGATGGGCGGAGTCCGGCCAATGGTCGGATGGGTGGAGTCCGGCCAACGTCCGGAAAAGGGATGAACGAACAAAAGGATCAACGAGGGATTCTACTTACAAAAATGTATTTTTAAAGGATTGGAGGAATAAGGGGAAATGTTAAGGGATCACACGAACAAACAAATAGCTCCATGTGGGCCCGTATCCTTTTAATGATTGTGGCTATCGCTTTCCATTGTAAATGTTTCTTGAATTATTGATACTCCATCATTGATTTATGACATCATTAATCTATGACATTATTGAAATGAACTATTGTGAAACCGATTTGATTACTGATTTTACTGGTTACTCGCTGAGCTTTTAGCTCACCCCAAAAATATTTTATTCCCCTCCACAGGGCTCAAGGCGAAGGAAGGGCTTGTTTTGCTTATTCACGTGAAGGGATGGCCTATATTTTGTACAATTTGGATTTGGAATCATTTTATGTATAGTTTGGGGAATTATTTCCGCTTGGGGAATTAGTTTCCGCTGCATTTGTGACATGTAATTATTGGAGACTGTGATGTATTTTTGAGATTTATATTGTAATTCATTTGCGGATTGTAGTGAACGACTGAGTCCCGGCGAGAGCTGGGCAGGCGGCCCGCCTAACCCTCTGGTTCGCCTTAGGGGGAGGTGGGGTCGTCACAGAATGTAAGCGTGGAAATGGGCTCTTGAGAGCCGTCCGTATCCTTTTACTGATTTGTTTTATTCCTTAATTGTGTACTTGAAATGAAAGGTTATGCTTAAGTGATCTTTGTTGCTTATGTGGTAGTAACTCACTGGGCTTAAGCTCATTCCGTTCCATTTGTTTTCCTTACAGGAAATGACCACTTTTGGAAAAGGTTGTGTTAGTTGGTTGTCAAGTTGAGCCCATGTAAATGTCTTTTGAATAGCTCTTTGAATGAAACCCTAATGTGTATTGGGTTCAATTTCTTTTGATTGGCAAACCGAACATGTATATCCATGATGAATCGTTTTGATATGCCGCTTTGGCTTTTGCTTGTAAATGTTACATTTCAATGTATATGTGTTTGGTTGACATTTGGTTGGATTTCGGATTAACTCGTATTTCAAACGGCGAAAGAAAAATTTCTGGCGGGAATGAACAGGGCCAAATCCGGCCAGAAACTGGCCGGATTGTAGGCCGGATTGCCTTGGGAATTTTTTTAAAATCCGGCCTTGCTCACTGGACAGTATCCGGCCAAGAATCCGGCCGGTAATCCAGCCAGATTCCGGCCGGATTCTGCTGTGCCAGGCCACTATTCATCGTTTTTCATTTTTTTTTCAACTTTTGTTATTTTGGTATTTGTGGCTTGTCCGAGCGCACTTTTATTTTCTCGAAACGTTCTAGATCGCGTGTAACTGCTCGTAGTCCTGGCGAGAGCTGGGCAGGCAGTCCGCTAACCCCTTTGGTTCGCCTTAGGGGAAAGTGGGGCTGTTACAAGTGGTATCAGAGCCACTTCGCGTGGTCTCTGCGTGGAGTGAGACTGGGCCAAGTGGTGTTGTGGTCCTAATTTCCTGAATATGTCTAAATGCTCGTTTGAGCATAAGTTATGAACCGGGCATGTGATAAGTGTACGAATCATTATCATGGGACTCGAGGAAGCTACGTATGTATGTCGGGTAGGAATCTTTAATAAGTATGGTTTACTCTTGGGACCGGCCGGCTCGAGTTGTGAATTATCTTAGATGGGATTCTTGTGCCCGGATACGAAGGATATGAGGGCCTAGGTTAGAAAGGATTTGGTGAACTAGAAAGGCCATTCGTCGGGGGATCGTCTATGTTTGTTTCTGACTTGCCTGTACTTGACTCGACTGATTGTATATATGTGTGTGGCTTGATCTTGCTTGGCTTGTATATATATGTTTGTGATCATGTTTGGAATGTATAAATATGTGTTATTGTGAAAGTTTTGAGTGTTATTTACATGCATCGTGCTTATTTTGGTTTAGTATTATTGCCTAGACCAAGTAAAACTCATGGAAGGTACACGGAGTGGTCGGGGACGTGGGCGCAGAACTAGACAACCCACACCGGTTAGGGGTACGGGGGAAACCTCTACTGGACCCAATCTGGAACCGCAAGTAAACCCTAATGTGCAAATAGCTGCTGCTATGCAGCAAATGACAAACCTGCTAGCACAAGTAGTGCAGCAACAAGGCCAGAACTCAAACCCTAACCCTGGAAACCCCGGAAACCCTGGCCATCATGTCGAGGGCGAAGATAGAGCTCTCGAACGATTCCAAAAGTTCGCTCCGCCAAAGTTTGTTGGGGGACCTGACCCAGACGTTGCCGAAAGATGGCTTGAAAAGATGGTGGATATATTTGCAGCCCTACACTACCCTGACGAACGGCAGGTGACTTTTGCCGTGTTCCAGCTTGAGGGGGCAGCCCGTTCCTGGTGGAACGTAATTCGACAGAAATGGGAAAGGGAACAGACACCCAGGACTTGGGTGAACTTCATTCGAGAGTTTAATGCGAAGTTTTTCCCTCCTCTAGTCCAGGAGAGGAAGGAGGACGAGTTCATTAGACTTCGTCAAAGGACTCAGACGGTGGCGGAATATGAGAGCCAGTTCACCCGCCTATCCAAATTTGCGCCCGAACTCATCATGACCGAGCAACGAAGAATACGGCGATTTGTCCAGGGCCTGAACGTAGAAATCCAGAAGGACCTCGCGGCTGCCCAAATTAACGCCTTCAGCGAAGCAGTGGAGAAGGCACAACGAGTAGAGAATGCTAGGCTCCAGGTGAAAAACTTCCAGGTGAAAAAGAGAGGATTTCCTGGAAGTAGTTCGGGGCAGGGGGATGAAAGTACCCCTCCCAAGTTTGGGCGGGGAACGGGAGGAGTAAGGATGCCGGGAGTGTCACAAGAGAGCCCGTCAAGAGGAGGCTCGGCTTCTGCAGCACGCGGACCCTACGGGTATTGCGAAAAATTAAACCACTCGGAGGACAATTGCTGGAAGAAAGGAGAAAAATGCTTGCTCTGTGGGAGTGCCGAACATCAAATTGCTAACTGTCCAGCTCGCCTGCGCGAGCGGCAAGGGACTCTGCCACCAACTACGACCAACCCTGCCCAGTCAAAGGGGGACAAGGATGGATCGAAAGTGTCCTCTCGGGTGTACTCCTTAGAACAACATCAAGTCTTTGACCCATTAGAGGACGTGGAAGGTAATAATTTACTGAACCTGGCCAGTGAAGGGGTACAGATCTGTTAGCTAAGTATAATGCTCAATTTAATCCCGGATTAGTCAATGATAAGGAATTTCGAGGACGAAATTCTTTTAAGGGGGAGAGAGTGTGAGAACCCGTATTTTCCCTAATAATTTTCCTAGGGTTTATTTCCTTTAATTGCATGTTTTCTGCATTTTCTGGCTTAGGAAAATTTTCTTGGTGGATTTTATGAGTAATTATAGTTTTTAGATGATTTTTCTAGTATTGGATAGTTTTTGAAAAATTAAGGATATATAACGGACGTGGGACCCACTAGTGCGAAAAGTTCGGAAAAATTCGGCCTATTAGGTTAAATTCCGGATACTGGTGGAAATTTATCGGGTGTTAAGAGATAAGTAGAGGAGGTGAAGTGATTGATGTGAGAGAGACTTAAAGGATAGAAATGCATTTAATGAAGTGCCAAATGTCATTATCTCATTGGTGGGATTTTGTTAGACAACTATTCATTGTTTTGACCTTTCTTACCCTTGGATTAAATATCTCAAAAATTGACTAAAATTCACTCTTTCTTTCTCCATGTTGGCCGACTCTCTTAAGCTCAAGAAGGAAGAAAACTTCTCCAATTTTCAAGCTTCCAACTAGCTCAAATCTTCCAAAAACAATTGCCTAAACTAGTTTCTACTCCATAAAATCCTTCCATTAGGTGCTAGTAAATTGTTTGGTGAAGTTTTTAAGGAAGCTAAGGTGTCCTACAACTCCCTCTCTCTTGTTTTCTAGGTAAGTGGTGATTACACTTCCTCCTATACTTAATGATGTTTAATTTGGGCCTAGTGGTGGCTAAAGTGTTGAAATTTGTGATTTATTTCTTGCTTTTGGATGATATGGTGAAGTTTTTATTTTATTGGGGAATTTTCTGGTTTAATGTGATCATGATCTTGTGGTTATTTATGATGGTTGATAATGAGGGGTTATGACTCTAGTGGATGTAAATGATAGGAAATTGCAACCAATTTTGGGTTTGGAAGGAATTTGAGGAAGTTAGGGTTTCATAACCCCCTTTCTGTCCGGTTTTGTATCATATGGTTAGAGGCCGAATTGGCCTTTTCTTAAAACATTAAAGTTGTAGGTATTGATTTCTTTGAGGTTTCTGTAAAATTTCAGGTCATTTGGAGTAGTTTAGAGTGAGAAATGTCGATTTTACTGTTGCTGTTCTGGGTTCTTCAGGATGGCCGAACTGCGCCTGTTATTGGCTGTTTTGACTGGAATTGCTTTGGATTTGGTTATGGAGGTCTTCTGATAAAATGTAGCTTGATGTCCTAGCTATCATATGCCTTTGGAATTTCTGCATTTGGACCTGTATAGACTGAGTTGGACTAATTACAGCTTAGTGTAATTTGTAAACCTGCAATTACGGTTCTGGTTTGGTATTTTGCATATTTGACCTAGTTGTGCTAGGATTTGGACTGAGTGGCCTTCTACATTGTTGTAGCCCTGTCTTTTAGCTTCGATATGGTGGGTCTTGCACCCTCATCCGATAAGCGTAGCGCAACTTGTGCCATTACCGCATATTGAGGACAAAACTGTTTTTGTTGCTAGGCCAAATGAGTTACATTTCCTGATTTTCTGGTTTGCTATAATGCTTGTATATGTTTATAAAACCCTATTGGGGTTGTGATTGGCATTGCTTTATGACTCGTTATCGAGTCTCATTGTACTTGTTTACGTGTTCTAGGGCGTGACGGTGGTTCACGACATTCTCTTGACGGAAGTGCTTGAAACAGCACTTAATTGATAAGTGAGTATACTACTCACTTTAATGGTACAATGTGGCTTTGTTATATGTGAATTTGATGCCCTGAAGGCTTATTTGGCTATTGGAAGTGATTGAGGTGAGGGTGTACTTGACCGCCCTCACCCCCTTGTGATTCCATTCATGACTGTTTACCGTTTCACTGAAATACTGCACTTGCTATATGAGATATTGAATTCCATTCATGGAAAACTGATTTGGTGTCATTTGGATGAATATCCAACGGCCTTACTGTATTACTGAGCTCAACCCCGTAGGTAGTCAATTGAATCGAGCCGGCGAGGGCTTGGTCGTGAAAATTGACATGCCACGGGGACTGTACTGGGGAATCTTGTAGTGATGAGACTCTTGGTTCCGGTATACTCGAATATTACCAAAAGCTACTGATTGGAGTGCGGGCCCGGTTGGGGTATGTTTGGTGGAAGGGATGGGAGTGAAGTGGGTTCTACGGTTGGTACTCATAAACGTTGACGGAGAGTCAATGAGATTGGATCAAGAATGTAAGCGTGGAAATGAGCTCTTGAGAGCCGTCCGTATCCTTTTACCGATTTGTTTTGCTTCCTATTTGGATACTTGAAATGAACGGTTATGCTTAAGTGATCTTTGTTGCTTATGTGTTAGTTGCTCACTGGGCTTTAGCTCACTTTGTTCCATTTGTTTTCCTTACAGGAAAATGATCATTTTTGGAAGATCATACCTGTTGGTTGCCAAATTGAGCCATGTCTATGTCTATGTTGAATAGCTCTTTGCATGAAACCCTAATGTGTATTGGGTTCATCTTTTGATTGGCAAACCGAACATGTGTATCCATGATGCATAGCTTTTGGCATGCTAAATTGGTTGTAAATGTTGAATTGCAATGTATTAATGGTTGGTTGACATTTGGTTGGATTTCTGATTAACTTGTATTTCAAACAGCAAAAGAAAATTTGGCTACTCCCGGCCTAGTATCCGGATTCGGACATGGCCGGTACTGTTCATCATCGGCTTCGATTTTCATTTTTTTTTATTTTGTGATTTTGACTTGTTTACGCGCGTGGGTATGTTCCGAAACGTATTAGATCGACGTGAACTGATCCGTAGTCCTGGCGAGAGCTGGGCAGGCAGCCCGCTAACCCCTTTGGTTCGCCTTAGGGGAAAGTGGGGCTGTTACAACCTGACTGAAAATAGGGTATCTCTTTTACTCTTGAGCAAGTATCTTGATTCATATATGATCTGTATGTGCATTTGAGTTTGATGATTGCTTTAGAGTGTGAATTACTGGGCATAAGCTAGGCGAGTGAGTTTCTCCTCGTACCCGTGTTCCTTGAACCTGAAATAATTGACCCTGCTTTTGAACCGATATACTTGAACCCTGCTTTTGACTCTATTTCTGAATATTTTCGTACTTGTTTGGTTATAGACCGGCTACTACTCTTCTGTAGCGGTTGAACAGAACCTCTCTGGTGAGGCATTGCCTGTTGTGTTTTCAAGCACCGTCATTCTTCTGGCGAGGCATGCCTGCTGTGTTTCAAAGCACCATCAGGGATTGAAATTCTTGAACAGAACCTCTCTGATGAGGTATGGCCTGTTGTGTTTTCAAGCACCGTCATTCTTCTGGCGAGGCATGCCTGTTGTGTTTCCAAGCACCATCAGGGATGAAACTTTGACTTGAGGCTCTCTGGTGAAGCTTAGCCGTAGTGCTAGGTTGTTGTGTTTCCAAGCACCATCAGGGCCAATTTCTTGAGCTAAGATCCTCTGGTGAAGTTTAGCCGTTGTGCTAGCTTGTTGTGTTATAAAGCACCACCAAGGATGAAATTTTGAACTGAGGTTCTTTGGCGAGATATAGCCGTTGTGCTAACCTGTTGTGTTGTCCAGCACCGCCATGGACAAAATCTTGCATCTGAGGCTCTGGTGAAGTATAGCTGAGTGCTAGCTTGTTGTGTTTTCATGCACCACCGGGGACAAATTCCTGAGACTTTCTGGTGAAGTATAGCTGAGTGCTAGCCTGTTGTGTTTTCAAGCACCACCAGGGGTAATTTCTGACCTGAGACACCGTTATGTCCTGGATTGTTTTTCCAAATATCAGGGACTTTAAGTCTAATTTCGAGCCCCCTTTTTTATATGTATCCAGTTACTCGTCTGACTATCTATTGGATCAAGATTATTTGATAAGTTGGATTGGAGTACTTTTAGTACTTGATTGTGATAAGTGATTCTTAGTATGTGATTGACCTTTGAGATATTTGATCTGATTAGTATTCGATTATGATAAGCGAGATTGAAATGATTCTTAATACGTGATCGACTTTCGAAAACTATTTTGATCTGATTAGTACAAGTTGGAATGTCGAGGACGACATTCTTTTAAGGAGGAGAGTTTGTGACGCCCCGAGGCAGAAGAAAAGGGAAAAATTTCTGGTGAATAGTGTTTTGTGGAGAATCCGGCCAGAAGCCGTGCAAATTCCTTATATTTTTCTTAAAAATTTCCTTTTCTTTACCAAATACCACTTTATAACGGCCCTACTACTCAATCGCCCCACAATAAGTGCCAATGAACCTAGAAAGTAGGGTTTCACTTTTGGTTTCAAGATTAGAGCAAAATTGGGGTTTTCGCGATTTTTCGCCGGATGAATTTTCGGTACAGAGTAAGGATTAAATTTGGAGATTAAAAGTGGCTTTTAAGTGAGAAATAATATGTGATTAGTAGCAATGATATAAGGGTAGTGAATGGGAATTACAAACCCTAGTACGTGAGTTTTTAAGAAAAACGGCGCGAACCGGCGGGTCCCGCGCACTACCGTTTGAACGCACCACTTGACCACCACTTTCTTATCACATGAGCATTAATACTTGAGCAAAATATTTCCCCCTCATTGCCAGCTAGCTTGACCGAAAATGTGGACTAAAAATAGCAAGGAAAAGAAAGAGAAAAATGAAAGGTGGTGGTGGCGACACTTGTCGCCACCCTAGAGTTTCTTGGCCAAGTGATCAACTAGCCTTCTTAAACCAATTTTCTGCACTTTCCTCTTCATTTTCCAGCAGCTGGTCGACCAAGAGAGAGAGAGAAAGTGGGAGCAAGAAACAATTCCTTCTTCTTGATTCTAACCAACCAAGTGACAAATTAAATTTCCAAACCGATTAAAGTGCTAAGTGTGAGTTGGGAAGCTTGAGGAACCAAGAAATTTCAAAGGGAGTGAACTATCACTCATCCAAGCCTTGCTTTTGAGGTATAAACATCTGATCATGATCCTTGTTGCTTTAAATCTTGCTTTAAGATGTTTTTTTTTAGCTTAAGTTTTGGCTTGATTTCATGATTATGCAAGTGGTTGTGATGAATTTGGGATGAATAAGCAAGTTAGGGTTTCATAGTTTTTTGCCTAAACTTGCTCTATGGTTGCACATGTTGTAAATAAGGTTATAAAAGGGGCTTTGGTAGTGATTAGAGCAAGAAAATTGAGAAAGTTCCATTAAATACCAAAAATTCCAGAATCTGGAAAATTTTCCCCATCTTACTGTCCGGGTTTTGTAGCCCTATGCTAGAGGCCGAATTGGCCTTAGGTCAAAACATAAAAGTTGTAGGAAATGGTATTTTATAGGTTCCTACAAAATTTTAACTCAATCGGAGCAATGTAGGCCGTGAAAAGTCCAAAATACCCTTACTGTTTTAAGTTTTTCCCCAGCAGTCCGTTGGTCAGTTTGTCCAGTTTATCACGTTTTTCCACTAGGATCCGTACTGATTTAGCTTTTTTACAAAACATGAAAGTTGTATTATTCTGACTTAGGTTTCAAATGCCTCTAAGAACACCTTAATCGGACTTTTTTAACCTGAGATATGACCATTACAGTGCAATGTGGTTAAATAGCCGATGAATTGGATTTTGGTTCTGTAATTTGAGGATTTGACTAAGTTACATTAGGAACTGGACTAAGTGACCTTCATGAACATTGTATCCCTGTGTCTTAGCTTCGAAACGGCATAGGTTGCGCCTTAATCCGATAAGCGTAGCCTCGGATATGTTATTTCCGCATCCACACGTCAAATCTGTCTTGTGCTAGATTGTATTTCTGCACTTGTTATTATTGTGATTCTTATTCTTATGATATTATGAGCCTCTGGAACGGCTTTTGACTTGAATTATGATATGTGTGACTTTGGGTTGTGACTGAGGAAAAATAATGAAGCCTAAATGGCTGGAAAAATAGGTAAACACAAAGGGCATGCTGCCCGAATTTATACTCGAGGACTAGGAAACTATACTTGCAACTTGAGTAAAGGTTAAGTGATTATCACTTGAACTAGCGAGAACCGTTACTGCTTTGTTATCGAGGGTTATACGTTAGGACTCGGCCGAACTTGTACCCTTGGGGAAAAAAAGAAACATAATGACCAATGTAAACTCGTTTTCCTTGTACTATCGATTCAAATGATATGTCCAGGTAGTGTCCAAGAGCTTAAGAAGCAATTGACTATGGCTCCAGTTATGGTAAAAAATCGTGTAACCCAAGTTGTACCATTTGCATTTCCGCGTACACGCACGTACATTTCTCAACCGTTTTAGCCATTTTGGACCGTTTAGGATTATTTTTGTTATTTTGTTACCATTCCAGCCGTTTCATCCGATTTCGACTGTATTCGATCGTTTAAGTTATAAATTGCTACTGTATAGCTGTTTCACTTATGTGTGCATATAATCTGTCCTATTTTTGCACCGTATGTTTGACCTTGAAAGAGACTGAATCGGCCCTTGCTCAAAACATGGAACTTGCAGATACATGAGTTAGCTGGTTACCTGCAAAATTTTCAGATTTACCGAGATACCCTTGACTGGCCTTAAGCCTGTTTCACGGACAGTTTCTACTTTCCTCTAAGAATTCGGGTTTTGACCCTGAAAATGTATGATTTGGCTTTGGAGGTCTGCATAGGAAATGTTGGGATATGTCTTAGCTTTGTAACGCCATAAGGTTCGTTTCAAGTGGATAAGTGTAACTTTACTCGTGATTAAAATGCTAAAAAGGTGATAGGAACTTGCTGGTTTTAGATTTTCTTTTGCTTGACATGGTCATTGTACTTTAGGGCTTGGACTTGAGCATGGCAATGAGATATGATGGATAGTTCCTGCGCTGTAGTTGGTGAGTGATCCCTCCACTACTTCTCAAAGGTTACTTTTGAAATGATTCTTGCATTGATTGCACAATTGCATATCATTGTGTTTGTGTGTGTGCCATGACATAATTTGGCTCCAATGAGTTCCTGGAAAGTCTTGTGCTTAGAACCAATGTCTCCACTACTGTTTACACATTCTTGGGAGCACGATGGCTCCTTACTTCTGTTTCACGGTTACCTGATCTAAACGAGCGTTGGATATTTAAGTACAAGAGCTTCACTGGCTCACATGAGCAATAAATGAACATTTGATTACTGCATCATGACATCATATCAATGCTTTATTGTGAAATATACTTGGCTGTTGATTTTACTGGTCATTCGCTGAGCTTCTAGCTCACCCCCTATTATCTTCTTCTCCCCACAGGAATCGCAGTAAAGGAAGAACTTGTATTTGGAACTCTGTGTGGCTAGATGGCGTATATCTTGTATAGTTTAGATTTGATTTTGGTTTATGTACTTTTGGGCCTGTATAAATATTTGGAATTGAATCGGATGTATATCTACATTCTACGCTTAGAACTAGTTTCCGCTTCGCTTATGATATGTAATTTTGGAGAATTGGATGTACTATTCGAGTTGTACCTTGTAATTTACTTGAGGAATGTAGTAAGTAAGTGAGTCCCGGCGAGAGCTGGGCAGGCGGTCCGCTAAACCCTTTGGTTCGCCTTAGGGGGAGGTGGGGCCGTTACAAGTGGTATCAGAGCTTAGGCTTCAGATCTTTGTAGTGTATCCTAGGCTTAAAGTTTAGGATGCCGGACTGTGGGATTGATTTGTACGTTCAGTGCTCTTTTGGAGCGTCAGTTGTGAATCT
This sequence comes from Coffea arabica, assembly GCF_036785885.1. Classification (NCBI taxonomy): domain Eukaryota; kingdom Viridiplantae; phylum Streptophyta; class Magnoliopsida; order Gentianales; family Rubiaceae; genus Coffea; species Coffea arabica. Next base: position 35,034,314 of record NC_092331.1, on the reverse strand, counting down.
TGAAAATGGTACGCGTAAGATATGATTTGGTTGAATTACGCTTGAGAGCGTACGACCTGAGCTGTACAGTTTCTTAGTTTTGGATTCTTGGCTAGGGTTTTGATAGATTATGGTGGTGGCCGGAATTGTTGAGAAAAGTTTTGGTTTGCATTTTTCTTCTAATTTTCCTGTTTGATTAAGGTTACACCACCCGAGTGGTAAATGTTAAGATTTGAGATATCTGAACTGTCTAAGACCGATTAGACTGAGCTCATTTGAGACTTGAATTTGAATCGGCTAGTGTACCCTTACATACACTTGATAGACCTGACCTGACTGAAAATAGGGTATCTCTTTTACTCTTGAGCAAGTATCTTGATTCATATATGATCTGTATGTGCATTTGAGTTTGATGATTGCTTGAGAGTGTGAATTACTGGGCATAAGCTAGGCGAGTGAGTTTCTCCTCGTACCCGTGTTCCTTGAACCTGAAATAATTGACCCTGCTTTTGAACCGATATACTTGAACCCTGCTTTTGACTCTATTTCTGAACATTTTCGTACTTGTTTGGTTATAGACCGGCTACTACTCTTCTGTAGCGGTTGAATAGAACCTCTCTGGTGAGGCATTGCCTGTTGTGTTTTCAAGCACCGTCATTCTTCTGGCGAGGCATGCCTGCTGTGTTTCAAAGCACCATCAGGGATTGAAATTCTTGAACAGAACCTCTCTGATGAGGTATGGCCTGTTGTGTTTTCAAGCACCGTCATTCTTCTGGCGAGGCATGCCTGTTGTGTTTCCAAGCACCATCAGGGATGAAACTTTGACTTGAGGCTCTCTGGTGAAGCTTAGCCGTAGTGCTAGGTTGTTGTGTTTCCAAGCACCATCAGGGCCAATTTCTTGAGCTAAGATCCTCTGGTGAAGTTTAGCCGTTGTGCTAGCTTGTTGTGTTATAAAGCACCACCAAGGATGAAATTTTGAACTGAGGTTCTTTGGCGAGATATAGCCGTTGTGCTAACCTGTTGTGTTGTCCAGCACCGCCATGGACAAAATCTTGCATCTGAGGCTCTGGTGAAGTATAGCTGAGTGCTAGCTTGTTGTGTTTTCATGCACCACCGGGGACAAATTCCTGAGACTTTCTGGTGAAGTATAGCTGAGTGCTAGCCTGTTGTGTTTTCAAGCACCACCAGGGGTAATTTCTGACCTGAGACACCGTTATGTCCTGGATTGTTTTTCCAAATATCAGGGACTTTAAGTCTAATTTCGAGCCCCCTTTTTTATATGTATCCAGTTACTCGTCTGACTATCTATTGGATCAAGATTATTTGATAAGTTGGATTGGAGTACTTTTAGTACTTGATTGTGATAAGTGATTCTTAGTATGTGATTGACCTTTGAGATATTTGATCTGATTAGTATTCGATTATGATAAGCGAGATTGAAATGATTCTTAATACGTGATCGACTTTCGAGAACTATTTTGATCTGATTAGTACAAGTTGGAATGTCGAGGACGACATTCTTTTAAGGAGGAGAGTTTGTGACGCCCCGAGGCAGAAGAAAAGGGAAAAATTTCTGGTGAATAGTGTTTTGTGGAGAATCCGGCCAGAAGCCGTGCAAATTCCTTATATTTTTCTTAAAAATTTCCTTTTCTTTACCAAATACCACTTTATAACGGCCCTACTACTCAATCGCCCCACAATAAGTGCCAATGAACCTAGAAAGTAGGGTTTCACTTTTGGTTTCAAGATTAGAGCAAAATTGGGGTTTTCGCGATTTTTCGCCGGATGAATTTTCGGTACAGAGTAAGGATTAAATTTGGAGATTAAAAGTGGCTTTTAAGTGAGAAATAATATGTGATTAGTAGCAATGATATAAGGGTAGTGAATGGGAATTACAAACCCTAGTACGTGAGTTTTTAAGAAAAACGGCGCGAACCGGCGGGTCCCGCGCACTACCGTTTGAACGCACCACTTGACCACCACTTTCTTATCACATGAGCATTAATACTTGAGCAAAATATTTCCCCCTCATTGCCAGCTAGCTTGACCGAAAATGTGGACTAAAAATAGCAAGGAAAAGAAAGAGAAAAATGAAAGGTGGTGGTGGCGACACTTGTCGCCACCCTAGAGTTTCTTGGCCAAGTGATCAACTAGCCTTCTTAAACCAATTTTCTGCACTTTCCTCTTCATTTTCCAGCAGCTGGTCGACCAAGAGAGAGAGAGAAAGTGGGAGCAAGAAACAATTCCTTCTTCTTGATTCTAACCAACCAAGTGACAAATTAAATTTCCAAACCGATTAAAGTGCTAAGTGTGAGTTGGGAAGCTTGAGGAACCAAGAAATTTCAAAGGGAGTGAACTATCACTCATCCAAGCCTTGCTTTTGAGGTATAAACATCTGATCATGATCCTTGTTGCTTTAAATCTTGCTTTAAGATGTTTTTTTTTAGCTTAAGTTTTGGCTTGATTTCATGATTATGCAAGTGGTTGTGATGAATTTGGGATGAATAAGCAAGTTAGGGTTTCATAGTTTTTTGCCTAAACTTGCTCTATGGTTGCACATGTTGTAAATAAGGTTATAAAAGGGGCTTTGGTAGTGATTAGAGCAAGAAAATTGAGAAAGTTCCATTAAATACCAAAAATTCCAGAATCTGGAAAATTTTCCCCATCTTACTGTCCAGGTTTTGTAGCCCTATGTTAGAGGCCTAATTGGCCTTAGGTCAAAACATAAAAGTTGTAGGAAATGGTATTTTATAGGTTCCTACAAAATTTTAACTCAATCGGAGCAATGTAGGCCGTGAAAAGTCCAAAATACCCTTACTGTTTTAAGTTTTTCCCCAGCAGTCCGTTGGTCAGTTTGTCCAGTTTATCACGTTTTTCCACTAGGATCCGTACTGATTTAGCTTTTTTACAAAACATGAAAGTTGTATTATTCTGACTTAGGTTTCAAATGCCTCTAAGAACACCTTAATCGGACTTTTTTAACCTGAGATATGACCATTACAGTGCAATGTGGTTAAATAGCCGATGAATTGGATTTTGGTTCTGTAATTTGAGGATTTGACTAAGTTACATTAGGAACTGGACTAAGTGACCTTCATGAACATTGTATCCCTGTGTCTTAGCTTCGAAACGGCATAGGTTGCGCCTTAATCCGATAAGCGTAGCCTCGGATATGTTATTTCCGCATCCACACGTCAAATCTGTCTTGTGCTAGATTGTATTTCTGCACTTGTTATTATTGTGATTCTTATTCTTATGATATTATGAGCCTCTGGAACGGCTTTTGACTTGAATTATGATATGTGTGACTTTGGGTTGTGACTGAGGAAAAATAATGAAGCCTAAATGGCTGGAAAAATAGGTAAACACAAAGGGCATGCTGCCCGAATTTATACTCGAGGACTAGGAAACTATACTTGCAACTTGAGTAAAGGTTAAGTGATTATCACTTGAACTAGCGAGAACCGTTACTGCTTTGTTATCGAGGGTTATACGTTAGGACTCGGCCGAACTTGTACCCTTGGGGAAAAAAAGAAACATAATGACCAATGTAAACTCGTTTTCCTTGTACTATCGATTCAAATGATATGTCCAGGTAGTGTCCAAGAGCTTAAGAAGCAATTGACTATGGCTCCAGTTATGGTCAAAAATCGTGTAACCCAAGTTGTACCATTTGCATTTCCGCGTACACGCACGTACATTTCTCAACCGTTTTATCCATTTTGGACCGTTTAGGATTATTTTTGTTATTTTGTTACCATTCCAGCCGTTTCGTCCGATTTCGACTGTATTCGATCGTTGAAGTTATAAATTGCTACTGTATAGCTGTTTCACTTATGTGTGCATATAATCTGTCCTATTTTTCCACCGTATGTTTGACCTTGAAAGAGACTGAATCGGCCCTTGCTCAAAACATGGAACTTGCAGATACATGAGTTAGCTGGTTACCTGCAAAATTTTCAGATTTACCGAGATACCCTTGACTGGCCTTAAGCCTGTTTCACGGACAGTTTCTACTTTCCTCTAAGAATTCGGGTTTTGACCCTGAAAATGTATGATTTGGCTTTGGAGGTCTGCATAGGAAATGTTGGGATATGTCTTAGCTTTGTAACGCCATAAGGTTCGTTTCAAGTGGATAAGTGTAACTTTACTCGTGATTAAAATGCTAAAAAGGTGATAGGAACTTGCTGGTTTTAGATTTTCTTTTGCTTGACATGGTCATTGTACTTTAGGGCTTGGACTTGAGCATGGCAATGAGATATGATGGATAGTTCCTGCGCTGTAGTTGGTGAGTGATCCCTCCACTACTTCTCAAAGGTTACTTTTGAAATGATTCTTGCATTGATTGCACAATTGCATATCATTGTGTTTGTGTGTGTGCCATGACATAATTTGGCTCCAATGAGTTCCTGGAAAGTCTTGTGCTTAGAACCAATGTCTCCACTACTGTTTACACATTCTTGGGAGCACGATGGCTCCTTACTTCTGTTTCACGGTTACCTGATCTAAACGAGCGTTGGATATTTAAGTACAAGAGCTTCACTGGCTCACATGAGCAATAAATGAACATTTGATTACTGCATCATGACATCATATCAATGCTTTATTGTGAAATATACTTGGCTGTTGATTTTACTGGTCATTCGCTGAGCTTCTAGCTCACCCCCTATTATCTTCTTCTCCCCACAGGAATCGCAGTAAAGGAAGAACTTGTATTTGGAACTCTGTGTGGCTAGATGGCGTATATCTTGTATAGTTTAGATTTGATTTTGGTTTATGTACTTTTGGGCCTGTATAAATATTTGGAATTGAATCGGATGTATATCTACATTCTACGCTTAGAACTAGTTTCCGCTTCGCTTATGATATGTAATTTTGGAGAATTGGATGTACTATTCGAGTTGTACCTTGTAATTTACTTGAGGAATGTAGTAAGTAAGTGAGTCCCGGCGAGAGCTGGGCAGGCGGTCCGCTAAACCCTTTGGTTCGCCTTAGGGGGAGGTGGGGCCGTTACAAGTGGTATCAGAGCTTAGGCTTCAGATCTTTGTAGTGTATCCTAGGCTTAAAGTTTAGGATGCCGGACTGTGGGATTGATTTGTACGTTCAGTGCTCTTTTGGAGCGTCAGTTGTGAATCTTGAAAATGGTACGCGTAAGATATGATTTGGTTGAATTACGCTTGAGAGCGTACGACCTGAGCTGTACAGTTTCTTAGTTTTGGATTCTTGGCTAGGGTTTTGATAGATTATGGTGGTGGCCGGAATTGTTGAGAAAAGTTTTGGTTTGCATTTTTCTTCTAATTTTCCTGTTTGATTAAGGTTACACCACCCGAGTGGTAAATGTTAAGATTTGAGATATCTGAACTGTCTAAGACCGATTAGACTGAGCTCATTTGAGACTTGAATTTGAATCGGCTAGTGTACCCTTACATACACTTGATAGACCTGACCTGACTGAAAATAGGGTATCTCTTTTACTCTTGAGCAAGTATCTTGATTCATATATGATCTGTATGTGCATTTGAGTTTGATGATTGCTTGAGAGTGTGAATTACTGGGCATAAGCTAGGCGAGTGAGTTTCTCCTCGTACCCGTGTTCCTTGAACCTGAAATAATTGACCCTGCTTTTGAACCGATATACTTGAACCCTGCTTTTGACTCTATTTCTGAACATTTTCGTACTTGTTTGGTTATAGACCGGCTACTACTCTTCTGTAGCGGTTGAATAGAACCTCTCTGGTGAGGCATTGCCTGTTGTGTTTTCAAGCACCGTCATTCTTCTGGCGAGGCATGCCTGCTGTGTTTCAAAGCACCATCAGGGATTGAAATTCTTGAACAGAACCTCTCTGATGAGGTATGGCCTGTTGTGTTTTCAAGCACCGTCATTCTTCTGGCGAGGCATGCCTGTTGTGTTTCCAAGCACCATCAGGGATGAAACTTTGACTTGAGGCTCTCTGGTGAAGCTTAGCCGTAGTGCTAGGTTGTTGTGTTTCCAAGCACCATCAGGGCCAATTTCTTGAGCTAAGATCCTCTGGTGAAGTTTAGCCGTTGTGCTAGCTTGTTGTGTTATAAAGCACCACCAAGGATGAAATTTTGAACTGAGGTTCTTTGGCGAGATATAGCCGTTGTGCTAACCTGTTGTGTTGTCCAGCACCGCCATGGACAAAATCTTGCATCTGAGGCTCTGGTGAAGTATAGCTGAGTGCTAGCTTGTTGTGTTTTCATGCACCACCGGGGACAAATTCCTGAGACTTTCTGGTGAAGTATAGCTGAGTGCTAGCCTGTTGTGTTTTCAAGCACCACCAGGGGTAATTTCTGACCTGAGACACCGTTATGTCCTGGATTGTTTTTCCAAATATCAGGGACTTTAAGTCTAATTTCGAGCCCCCTTTTTTATATGTATCCAGTTACTCGTCTGACTATCTATTGGATCAAGATTATTTGATAAGTTGGATTGGAGTACTTTTAGTACTTGATTGTGATAAGTGATTCTTAGTATGTGATTGACCTTTGAGATATTTGATCTGATTAGTATTCGATTATGATAAGCGAGATTGAAATGATTCTTAATACGTGATCGACTTTCGAGAACTATTTTGATCTGATTAGTACAAGTTGGAATGTCGAGGACGACATTCTTTTAAGGAGGAGAGTTTGTGACGCCCCGAGGCAGAAGAAAAGGGAAAAATTTCTGGTGAATAGTGTTTTGTGGAGAATCCGGCCAGAAGCCGTGCAAATTCCTTATATTTTTCTTAAAAATTTCCTTTTCTTTACCAAATACCACTTTATAACGGCCCTACTACTCAATCGCCCCACAATAAGTGCCAATGAACCTAGAAAGTAGGGTTTCACTTTTGGTTTCAAGATTAGAGCAAAATTGGGGTTTTCGCGATTTTTCGCCGGATGAATTTTCGGTACAGAGTAAGGATTAAATTTGGAGATTAAAAGTGGCTTTTAAGTGAGAAATAATATGTGATTAGTAGCAATGATATAAGGGTAGTGAATGGGAATTACAAACCCTAGTACGTGAGTTTTTAAGAAAAACGGCGCGAACCGGCGGGTCCCGCGCACTACCGTTTGAACGCACCACTTGACCACCACTTTCTTATCACATGAGCATTAATACTTGAGCAAAATATTTCCCCCTCATTGCCAGCTAGCTTGACCGAAAATGTGGACTAAAAATAGCAAGGAAAAGAAAGAGAAAAATGAAAGGTGGTGGTGGCGACACTTGTCGCCACCCTAGAGTTTCTTGGCCAAGTGATCAACTAGCCTTCTTAAACCAATTTTCTGCACTTTCCTCTTCATTTTCCAGCAGCTGGTCGACCAAGAGAGAGAGAGAAAGTGGGAGCAAGAAACAATTCCTTCTTCTTGATTCTAACCAACCAAGTGACAAATTAAATTTCCAAACCGATTAAAGTGCTAAGTGTGAGTTGGGAAGCTTGAGGAACCAAGAAATTTCAAAGGGAGTGAACTATCACTCATCCAAGCCTTGCTTTTGAGGTATAAACATCTGATCATGATCCTTGTTGCTTTAAATCTTGCTTTAAGATGTTTTTTTTTAGCTTAAGTTTTGGCTTGATTTCATGATTATGCAAGTGGTTGTGATGAATTTGGGATGAATAAGCAAGTTAGGGTTTCATAGTTTTTTGCCTAAACTTGCTCTATGGTTGCACATGTTGTAAATAAGGTTATAAAAGGGGCTTTGGTAGTGATTAGAGCAAGAAAATTGAGAAAGTTCCATTAAATACCAAAAATTCCAGAATCTGGAAAATTTTCCCCATCTTACTGTCCAGGTTTTGTAGCCCTATGTTAGAGGCCTAATTGGCCTTAGGTCAAAACATAAAAGTTGTAGGAAATGGTATTTTATAGGTTCCTACAAAATTTTAACTCAATCGGAGCAATGTAGGCCGTGAAAAGTCCAAAATACCCTTACTGTTTTAAGTTTTTCCCCAGCAGTCCGTTGGTCAGTTTGTCCAGTTTATCACGTTTTTCCACTAGGATCCGTACTGATTTAGCTTTTTTACAAAACATGAAAGTTGTATTATTCTGACTTAGGTTTCAAATGCCTCTAAGAACACCTTAATCGGACTTTTTTAACCTGAGATATGACCATTACAGTGCAATGTGGTTAAATAGCCGATGAATTGGATTTTGGTTCTGTAATTTGAGGATTTGACTAAGTTACATTAGGAACTGGACTAAGTGACCTTCATGAACATTGTATCCCTGTGTCTTAGCTTCGAAACGGCATAGGTTGCGCCTTAATCCGATAAGCGTAGCCTCGGATATGTTATTTCCGCATCCACACGTCAAATCTGTCTTGTGCTAGATTGTATTTCTGCACTTGTTATTATTGTGATTCTTATTCTTATGATATTATGAGCCTCTGGAACGGCTTTTGACTTGAATTATGATATGTGTGACTTTGGGTTGTGACTGAGGAAAAATAATGAAGCCTAAATGGCTGGAAAAATAGGTAAACACAAAGGGCATGCTGCCCGAATTTATACTCGAGGACTAGGAAACTATACTTGCAACTTGAGTAAAGGTTAAGTGATTATCACTTGAACTAGCGAGAACCGTTACTGCTTTGTTATCGAGGGTTATACGTTAGGACTCGGCCGAACTTGTACCCTTGGGGAAAAAAAGAAACATAATGACCAATGTAAACTCGTTTTCCTTGTACTATCGATTCAAATGATATGTCCAGGTAGTGTCCAAGAGCTTAAGAAGCAATTGACTATGGCTCCAGTTATGGTCAAAAATCGTGTAACCCAAGTTGTACCATTTGCATTTCCGCGTACACGCACGTACATTTCTCAACCGTTTTATCCATTTTGGACCGTTTAGGATTATTTTTGTTATTTTGTTACCATTCCAGCCGTTTCGTCCGATTTCGACTGTATTCGATCGTTGAAGTTATAAATTGCTACTGTATAGCTGTTTCACTTATGTGTGCATATAATCTGTCCTATTTTTCCACCGTATGTTTGACCTTGAAAGAGACTGAATCGGCCCTTGCTCAAAACATGGAACTTGCAGATACATGAGTTAGCTGGTTACCTGCAAAATTTTCAGATTTACCGAGATACCCTTGACTGGCCTTAAGCCTGTTTCACGGACAGTTTCTACTTTCCTCTAAGAATTCGGGTTTTGACCCTGAAAATGTATGATTTGGCTTTGGAGGTCTGCATAGGAAATGTTGGGATATGTCTTAGCTTTGTAACGCCATAAGGTTCGTTTCAAGTGGATAAGTGTAACTTTACTCGTGATTAAAATGCTAAAAAGGTGATAGGAACTTGCTGGTTTTAGATTTTCTTTTGCTTGACATGGTCATTGTACTTTAGGGCTTGGACTTGAGCATGGCAATGAGATATGATGGATAGTTCCTGCGCTGTAGTTGGTGAGTGATCCCTCCACTACTTCTCAAAGGTTACTTTTGAAATGATTCTTGCATTGATTGCACAATTGCATATCATTGTGTTTGTGTGTGTGCCATGACATAATTTGGCTCCAATGAGTTCCTGGAAAGTCTTGTGCTTAGAACCAATGTCTCCACTACTGTTTACACATTCTTGGGAGCACGATGGCTCCTTACTTCTGTTTCACGGTTACCTGATCTAAACGAGCGTTGGATATTTAAGTACAAGAGCTTCACTGGCTCACATGAGCAATAAATGAACATTTGATTACTGCATCATGACATCATATCAATGCTTTATTGTGAAATATACTTGGCTGTTGATTTTACTGGTCATTCGCTGAGCTTCTAGCTCACCCCCTATTATCTTCTTCTCCCCACAGGAATCGCAGTAAAGGAAGAACTTGTATTTGGAACTCTGTGTGGCTAGATGGCGTATATCTTGTATAGTTTAGATTTGATTTTGGTTTATGTACTTTTGGGCCTGTATAAATATTTGGAATTGAATCGGATGTATATCTACATTCTACGCTTAGAACTAGTTTCCGCTTCGCTTATGATATGTAATTTTGGAGAATTGGATGTACTATTCGAGTTGTACCTTGTAATTTACTTGAGGAATGTAGTAAGTAAGTGAGTCCCGGCGAGAGCTGGGCAGGCGGTCCGCTAAACCCTTTGGTTCGCCTTAGGGGGAGGTGGGGCCGTTACAAGTGGTATCAGAGCTTAGGCTTCAGATCTTTGTAGTGTATCCTAGGCTTAAAGTTTAGGATGCCGGACTGTGGGATTGATTTGTACGTTCAGTGCTCTTTTGGAGCGTCAGTTGTGAATCTTGAAAATGGTACGCGTAAGATATGATTTGGTTGAATTACGCTTGAGAGCGTACGACCTGAGCTGTACAGTTTCTTAGTTTTGGATTCTTGGCTAGGGTTTTGATAGATTATGGTGGTGGCCGGAATTGTTGAGAAAAGTTTTGGTTTGCATTTTTCTTCTAATTTTCCTGTTTGATTAAGGTTACACCACCCGAGTGGTAAATGTTAAGATTTGAGATATCTGAACTGTCTAAGACCGATTAGACTGAGCTCATTTGAGACTTGAATTTGAATCGGCTAGTGTACCCTTACATACACTTGATAGACCTGACCTGACTGAAAATAGGGTATCTCTTTTACTCTTGAGCAAGTATCTTGATTCATATATGATCTGTATGTGCATTTGAGTTTGATGATTGCTTGAGAGTGTGAATTACTGGGCATAAGCTAGGCGAGTGAGTTTCTCCTCGTACCCGTGTTCCTTGAACCTGAAATAATTGACCCTGCTTTTGAACCGATATACTTGAACCCTGCTTTTGACTCTATTTCTGAACATTTTCGTACTTGTTTGGTTATAGACCGGCTACTACTCTTCTGTAGCGGTTGAATAGAACCTCTCTGGTGAGGCATTGCCTGTTGTGTTTTCAAGCACCGTCATTCTTCTGGCGAGGCATGCCTGCTGTGTTTCAAAGCACCATCAGGGATTGAAATTCTTGAACAGAACCTCTCTGATGAGGTATGGCCTGTTGTGTTTTCAAGCACCGTCATTCTTCTGGCGAGGCATGCCTGTTGTGTTTCCAAGCACCATCAGGGATGAAACTTTGACTTGAGGCTCTCTGGTGAAGCTTAGCCGTAGTGCTAGGTTGTTGTGTTTCCAAGCACCATCAGGGCCAATTTCTTGAGCTAAGATCCTCTGGTGAAGTTTAGCCGTTGTGCTAGCTTGTTGTGTTATAAAGCACCACCAAGGATGAAATTTTGAACTGAGGTTCTTTGGCGAGATATAGCCGTTGTGCTAACCTGTTGTGTTGTCCAGCACCGCCATGGACAAAATCTTGCATCTGAGGCTCTGGTGAAGTATAGCTGAGTGCTAGCTTGTTGTGTTTTCATGCACCACCGGGGACAAATTCCTGAGACTTTCTGGTGAAGTATAGCTGAGTGCTAGCCTGTTGTGTTTTCAAGCACCACCAGGGGTAATTTCTGACCTGAGACACCGTTATGTCCTGGATTGTTTTTCCAAATATCAGGGACTTTAAGTCTAATTTCGAGCCCCCTTTTTTATATGTATCCAGTTACTCGTCTGACTATCTATTGGATCAAGATTATTTGATAAGTTGGATTGGAGTACTTTTAGTACTTGATTGTGATAAGTGATTCTTAGTATGTGATTGACCTTTGAGATATTTGATCTGATTAGTATTCGATTATGATAAGCGAGATTGAAATGATTCTTAATACGTGATCGACTTTCGAGAACTATTTTGATCTGATTAGTACAAGTTGGAATGTCGAGGACGACATTCTTTTAAGGAGGAGAGTTTGTGACGCCCCGAGGCAGAAGAAAAGGGAAAAATTTCTGGTGAATAGTGTTTTGTGGAGAATCCGGCCAGAAGCCGTGCAAATTCCTTATATTTTTCTTAAAAATTTCCTTTTCTTTACCAAATACCACTTTATAACGGCCCTACTACTCAATCGCCCCACAATAAGTGCCAATGAACCTAGAAAGTAGGGTTTCACTTTTGGTTTCAAGATTAGAGCAAAATTGGGGTTTTCGCGATTTTTCGCCGGATGAATTTTCGGTACAGAGTAAGGATTAAATTTGGAGATTAAAAGTGGCTTTTAAGTGAGAAATAATATGTGATTAGTAGCAATGATATAAGGGTAGTGAATGGGAATTACAAACCCTAGTACGTGAGTTTTTAAGAAAAACGGCGCGAACCGGCGGGTCCCGCGCACTACCGTTTGAACGCACCACTTGACCACCACTTTCTTATCACATGAGCATTAATACTTGAGCAAAATATTTCCCCCTCATTGCCAGCTAGCTTGACCGAAAATGTGGACTAAAAATAGCAAGGAAAAGAAAGAGAAAAATGAAAGGTGGTGGTGGCGACACTTGTCGCCACCCTAGAGTTTCTTGGCCAAGTGATCAACTAGCCTTCTTAAACCAATTTTCTGCACTTTCCTCTTCATTTTCCAGCAGCTGGTCGACCAAGAGAGAGAGAGAAAGTGGGAGCAAGAAACAATTCCTTCTTCTTGATTCTAACCAACCAAGTGACAAATTAAATTTCCAAACCGATTAAAGTGCTAAGTGTGAGTTGGGAAGCTTGAGGAACCAAGAAATTTCAAAGGGAGTGAACTATCACTCATCCAAGCCTTGCTTTTGAGGTATAAACATCTGATCATGATCCTTGTTGCTTTAAATCTTGCTTTAAGATGTTTTTTTTTAGCTTAAGTTTTGGCTTGATTTCATGATTATGCAAGTGGTTGTGATGAATTTGGGATGAATAAGCAAGTTAGGGTTTCATAGTTTTTTGCCTAAACTTGCTCTATGGTTGCACATGTTGTAAATAAGGTTATAAAAGGGGCTTTGGTAGTGATTAGAGCAAGAAAATTGAGAAAGTTCCATTAAATACCAAAAATTCCAGAATCTGGAAAATTTTCCCCATCTTACTGTCCAGGTTTTGTAGCCCTATGTTAGAGGCCTAATTGGCCTTAGGTCAAAACATAAAAGTTGTAGGAAATGGTATTTTATAGGTTCCTACAAAATTTTAACTCAATCGGAGCAATGTAGGCCGTGAAAAGTCCAAAATACCCTTACTGTTTTAAGTTTTTCCCCAGCAGTCCGTTGGTCAGTTTGTCCAGTTTATCACGTTTTTCCACTAGGATCCGTACTGATTTAGCTTTTTTACAAAACATGAAAGTTGTATTATTCTGACTTAGGTTTCAAATGCCTCTAAGAACACCTTAATCGGACTTTTTTAACCTGAGATATGACCATTACAGTGCAATGTGGTTAAATAGCCGATGAATTGGATTTTGGTTCTGTAATTTGAGGATTTGACTAAGTTACATTAGGAACTGGACTAAGTGACCTTCATGAACATTGTATCCCTGTGTCTTAGCTTCGAAACGGCATAGGTTGCGCCTTAATCCGATAAGCGTAGCCTCGGATATGTTATTTCCGCATCCACACGTCAAATCTGTCTTGTGCTAGATTGTATTTCTGCACTTGTTATTATTGTGATTCTTATTCTTATGATATTATGAGCCTCTGGAACGGCTTTTGACTTGAATTATGATATGTGTGACTTTGGGTTGTGACTGAGGAAAAATAATGAAGCCTAAATGGCTGGAAAAATAGGTAAACACAAAGGGCATGCTGCCCGAATTTATACTCGAGGACTAGGAAACTATACTTGCAACTTGAGTAAAGGTTAAGTGATTATCACTTGAACTAGCGAGAACCGTTACTGCTTTGTTATCGAGGGTTATACGTTAGGACTCGGCCGAACTTGTACCCTTGGGGAAAAAAAGAAACATAATGACCAATGTAAACTCGTTTTCCTTGTACTATCGATTCAAATGATATGTCCAGGTAGTGTCCAAGAGCTTAAGAAGCAATTGACTATGGCTCCAGTTATGGTCAAAAATCGTGTAACCCAAGTTGTACCATTTGCATTTCCGCGTACACGCACGTACATTTCTCAACCGTTTTATCCATTTTGGACCGTTTAGGATTATTTTTGTTATTTTGTTACCATTCCAGCCGTTTCGTCCGATTTCGACTGTATTCGATCGTTGAAGTTATAAATTGCTACTGTATAGCTGTTTCACTTATGTGTGCATATAATCTGTCCTATTTTTCCACCGTATGTTTGACCTTGAAAGAGACTGAATCGGCCCTTGCTCAAAACATGGAACTTGCAGATACATGAGTTAGCTGGTTACCTGCAAAATTTTCAGATTTACCGAGATACCCTTGACTGGCCTTAAGCCTGTTTCACGGACAGTTTCTACTTTCCTCTAAGAATTCGGGTTTTGACCCTGAAAATGTATGATTTGGCTTTGGAGGTCTGCATAGGAAATGTTGGGATATGTCTTAGCTTTGTAACGCCATAAGGTTCGTTTCAAGTGGATAAGTGTAACTTTACTCGTGATTAAAATGCTAAAAAGGTGATAGGAACTTGCTGGTTTTAGATTTTCTTTTGCTTGACATGGTCATTGTACTTTAGGGCTTGGACTTGAGCATGGCAATGAGATATGATGGATAGTTCCTGCGCTGTAGTTGGTGAGTGATCCCTCCACTACTTCTCAAAGGTTACTTTTGAAATGATTCTTGCATTGATTGCACAATTGCATATCATTGTGTTTGTGTGTGTGCCATGACATAATTTGGCTCCAATGAGTTCCTGGAAAGTCTTGTGCTTAGAACCAATGTCTCCACTACTGTTTACACATTCTTGGGAGCACGATGGCTCCTTACTTCTGTTTCACGGTTACCTGATCTAAACGAGCGTTGGATATTTAAGTACAAGAGCTTCACTGGCTCACATGAGCAATAAATGAACATTTGATTACTGCATCATGACATCATATCAATGCTTTATTGTGAAATATACTTGGCTGTTGATTTTACTGGTCATTCGCTGAGCTTCTAGCTCACCCCCTATTATCTTCTTCTCCCCACAGGAATCGCAGTAAAGGAAGAACTTGTATTTGGAACTCTGTGTGGCTAGATGGCGTATATCTTGTATAGTTTAGATTTGATTTTGGTTTATGTACTTTTGGGCCTGTATAAATATTTGGAATTGAATCGGATGTATATCTACATTCTACGCTTAGAACTAGTTTCCGCTTCGCTTATGATATGTAATTTTGGAGAATTGGATGTACTATTCGAGTTGTACCTTGTAATTTACTTGAGGAATGTAGTAAGTAAGTGAGTCCCGGCGAGAGCTGGGCAGGCGGTCCGCTAAACCCTTTGGTTCGCCTTAGGGGGAGGTGGGGCCGTTACAAGTGGTATCAGAGCTTAGGCTTCAGATCTTTGTAGTGTATCCTAGGCTTAAAGTTTAGGATGCCGGACTGTGGGATTGATTTGTACGTTCAGTGCTCTTTTGGAGCGTCAGTTGTGAATCTTGAAAATGGTACGCGTAAGATATGATTTGGTTGAATTACGCTTGAGAGCGTACGACCTGAGCTGTACAGTTTCTTAGTTTTGGATTCTTGGCTAGGGTTTTGATAGATTATGGTGGTGGCCGGAATTGTTGAGAAAAGTTTTGGTTTGCATTTTTCTTCTAATTTTCCTGTTTGATTAAGGTTACACCACCCGAGTGGTAAATGTTAAGATTTGAGATATCTGAACTGTCTAAGACCGATTAGACTGAGCTCATTTGAGACTTGAATTTGAATCGGCTAGTGTACCCTTACATACACTTGATAGACCTGACCTGACTGAAAATAGGGTATCTCTTTTACTCTTGAGCAAGTATCTTGATTCATATATGATCTGTATGTGCATTTGAGTTTGATGATTGCTTGAGAGTGTGAATTACTGGGCATAAGCTAGGCGAGTGAGTTTCTCCTCGTACCCGTGTTCCTTGAACCTGAAATAATTGACCCTGCTTTTGAACCGATATACTTGAACCCTGCTTTTGACTCTATTTCTGAACATTTTCGTACTTGTTTGGTTATAGACCGGCTACTACTCTTCTGTAGCGGTTGAATAGAACCTCTCTGGTGAGGCATTGCCTGTTGTGTTTTCAAGCACCGTCATTCTTCTGGCGAGGCATGCCTGCTGTGTTTCAAAGCACCATCAGGGATTGAAATTCTTGAACAGAACCTCTCTGATGAGGTATGGCCTGTTGTGTTTTCAAGCACCGTCATTCTTCTGGCGAGGCATGCCTGTTGTGTTTCCAAGCACCATCAGGGATGAAACTTTGACTTGAGGCTCTCTGGTGAAGCTTAGCCGTAGTGCTAGGTTGTTGTGTTTCCAAGCACCATCAGGGCCAATTTCTTGAGCTAAGATCCTCTGGTGAAGTTTAGCCGTTGTGCTAGCTTGTTGTGTTATAAAGCACCACCAAGGATGAAATTTTGAACTGAGGTTCTTTGGCGAGATATAGCCGTTGTGCTAACCTGTTGTGTTGTCCAGCACCGCCATGGACAAAATCTTGCATCTGAGGCTCTGGTGAAGTATAGCTGAGTGCTAGCTTGTTGTGTTTTCATGCACCACCGGGGACAAATTCCTGAGACTTTCTGGTGAAGTATAGCTGAGTGCTAGCCTGTTGTGTTTTCAAGCACCACCAGGGGTAATTTCTGACCTGAGACACCGTTATGTCCTGGATTGTTTTTCCAAATATCAGGGACTTTAAGTCTAATTTCGAGCCCCCTTTTTTATATGTATCCAGTTACTCGTCTGACTATCTATTGGATCAAGATTATTTGATAAGTTGGATTGGAGTACTTTTAGTACTTGATTGTGATAAGTGATTCTTAGTATGTGATTGACCTTTGAGATATTTGATCTGATTAGTATTCGATTATGATAAGCGAGATTGAAATGATTCTTAATACGTGATCGACTTTCGAGAACTATTTTGATCTGATTAGTACAAGTTGGAATGTCGAGGACGACATTCTTTTAAGGAGGAGAGTTTGTGACGCCCCGAGGCAGAAGAAAAGGGAAAAATTTCTGGTGAATAGTGTTTTGTGGAGAATCCGGCCAGAAGCCGTGCAAATTCCTTATATTTTTCTTAAAAATTTCCTTTTCTTTACCAAATACCACTTTATAACGGCCCTACTACTCAATCGCCCCACAATAAGTGCCAATGAACCTAGAAAGTAGGGTTTCACTTTTGGTTTCAAGATTAGAGCAAAATTGGGGTTTTCGCGATTTTTCGCCGGATGAATTTTCGGTACAGAGTAAGGATTAAATTTGGAGATTAAAAGTGGCTTTTAAGTGAGAAATAATATGTGATTAGTAGCAATGATATAAGGGTAGTGAATGGGAATTACAAACCCTAGTACGTGAGTTTTTAAGAAAAACGGCGCGAACCGGCGGGTCCCGCGCACTACCGTTTGAACGCACCACTTGACCACCACTTTCTTATCACATGAGCATTAATACTTGAGCAAAATATTTCCCCCTCATTGCCAGCTAGCTTGACCGAAAATGTGGACTAAAAATAGCAAGGAAAAGAAAGAGAAAAATGAAAGGTGGTGGTGGCGACACTTGTCGCCACCCTAGAGTTTCTTGGCCAAGTGATCAACTAGCCTTCTTAAACCAATTTTCTGCACTTTCCTCTTCATTTTCCAGCAGCTGGTCGACCAAGAGAGAGAGAGAAAGTGGGAGCAAGAAACAATTCCTTCTTCTTGATTCTAACCAACCAAGTGACAAATTAAATTTCCAAACCGATTAAAGTGCTAAGTGTGAGTTGGGAAGCTTGAGGAACCAAGAAATTTCAAAGGGAGTGAACTATCACTCATCCAAGCCTTGCTTTTGAGGTATAAACATCTGATCATGATCCTTGTTGCTTTAAATCTTGCTTTAAGATGTTTTTTTTTAGCTTAAGTTTTGGCTTGATTTCATGATTATGCAAGTGGTTGTGATGAATTTGGGATGAATAAGCAAGTTAGGGTTTCATAGTTTTTTGCCTAAACTTGCTCTATGGTTGCACATGTTGTAAATAAGGTTATAAAAGGGGCTTTGGTAGTGATTAGAGCAAGAAAATTGAGAAAGTTCCATTAAATACCAAAAATTCCAGAATCTGGAAAATTTTCCCCATCTTACTGTCCAGGTTTTGTAGCCCTATGTTAGAGGCCTAATTGGCCTTAGGTCAAAACATAAAAGTTGTAGGAAATGGTATTTTATAGGTTCCTACAAAATTTTAACTCAATCGGAGCAATGTAGGCCGTGAAAAGTCCAAAATACCCTTACTGTTTTAAGTTTTTCCCCAGCAGTCCGTTGGTCAGTTTGTCCAGTTTATCACGTTTTTCCACTAGGATCCGTACTGATTTAGCTTTTTTACAAAACATGAAAGTTGTATTATTCTGACTTAGGTTTCAAATGCCTCTAAGAACACCTTAATCGGACTTTTTTAACCTGAGATATGACCATTACAGTGCAATGTGGTTAAATAGCCGATGAATTGGATTTTGGTTCTGTAATTTGAGGATTTGACTAAGTTACATTAGGAACTGGACTAAGTGACCTTCATGAACATTGTATCCCTGTGTCTTAGCTTCGAAACGGCATAGGTTACGCCTTAATCCGATAAGCGTAGCCTCGGATATGTTATTTCCGCATCCACACGTCAAATCTGTCTTGTGCTAGATTGTATTTCTGCACTTGTTATTATTGTGATTCTTATTCTTATGATATTATGAGCCTATGGAACGGCTTTTGACTTGAATTATGATATGTGTGACTTTGGGTTGTGACTGAGGAAAAATAATGAAGCCTAAATGGCTGGAAAAATAGGTAAACACAAAGGGCATGCTGCCCGAATTTATACTCGAGGACTAGGAAACCATACTTGCAACTTGAGTAAAGGTTAAGTGATTATCACTTGAACTAGCGAGAACCGTTACTGCTTTGTTATCGAGGGTTATACGTTAGGACTCGGCCGAACTTGTACCCTTGGGGAAAAAAAGAAACATAATGACCAATGTAAACTCGTTTTCCTTGTACTATCGATTCAAATGATATGTCCAGGTAGTGTCCAAGAGCTTAAGAAGCAATTGACTATGGCTCCAGTTATGGTCAAAAATCGTGTAACCCAAGTTGTACCATTTGCATTTCCGCGTACACGCACGTACATTTCTCAACCGTTTTATCCATTTTGGACCGTTTAGGATTATTTTTGTTATTTTGTTACCATTCCAGCCGTTTCGTCCGATTTCGACTGTATTCGATCGTTGAAGTTATAAATTGCTACTGTATAGCTGTTTCACTTATGTGTGCATATAATCTGTCCTATTTTTCCACCGTATGTTTGACCTTGAAAGAGACTGAATCGGCCCTTGCTCAAAACATGGAACTTGCAGATACATGAGTTAGCTGGTTACCTGCAAAATTTTCAGATTTACCGAGATACCCTTGACTGGCCTTAAGCCTGTTTCACGGACAGTTTCTACTTTCCTCTAAGAATTCGGGTTTTGACCCTGAAAATGTATGATTTGGCTTTGGAGGTCTGCATAGGAAATGTTGGGATATGTCTTAGCTTTGTAACGCCATAAGGTTCGTTTCAAGTGGATAAGTGTAACTTTACTCGTGATTAAAATGCTAAAAAGGTGATAGGAACTTGCTGGTTTTAGATTTTCTTTTGCTTGACATGGTCATTGTACTTTAGGGCTTGGACTTGAGCATGGCAATGAGATATGATGGATAGTTCCTGCGCTGTAGTTGGTGAGTGATCCCTCCACTACTTCTCAAAGGTTACTTTTGAAATGATTCTTGCATTGATTGCACAATTGCATATCATTGTGTTTGTGTGTGTGCCATGACATAATTTGGCTCCAATGAGTTCCTGGAAAGTCTTGTGCTTAGAACCAATGTCTCCACTACTGTTTACACATTCTTGGGAGCACGATGGCTCCTTACTTCTGTTTCACGGTTACCTGATCTAAACGAGCGTTGGATATTTAAGTACAAGAGCTTCACTGGCTCACATGAGCAATAAATGAACATTTGATTACTGCATCATGACATCATATCAATGCTTTATTGTGAAATATACTTGGCTGTTGATTTTACTGGTCATTCGCTGAGCTTCTAGCTCACCCCCTATTATCTTCTTCTCCCCACAGGAATCGCAGTAAAGGAAGAACTTGTATTTGGAACTCTGTGTGGCTAGATGGCGTATATCTTGTATAGTTTAGATTTGATTTTGGTTTATGTACTTTTGGGCCTGTATAAATATTTGGAATTGAATCGGATGTATATCTACATTCTACGCTTAGAACTAGTTTCCGCTTCGCTTATGATATGTAATTTTGGAGAATTGGATGTACTATTCGAGTTGTACCTTGTAATTTACTTGAGGAATGTAGTAAGTAAGTGAGTCCCGGCGAGAGCTGGGCAGGCGGTCCGCTAAACCCTTTGGTTCGCCTTAGGGGGAGGTGGGGCCGTTACAAGTGGTATCAGAGCTTAGGCTTCAGATCTTTGTAGTGTATCCTAGGCTTAAAGTTTAGGATGCCGGACTGTGGGATTGATTTGTACGTTCAGTGCTCTTTTGGAGCGTCAGTTGTGAATCTTGAAAATGGTACGCGTAAGATATGATTTGGTTGAATTACGCTTGAGAGCGTACGACCTGAGCTGTACAGTTTCTTAGTTTTGGATTCTTGGCTAGGGTTTTGATAGATTATGGTGGTGGCCGGAATTGTTGAGAAAAGTTTTGGTTTGCATTTTTCTTCTAATTTTCCTGTTTGATTAAGGTTACACCACCCGAGTGGTAAATGTTAAGATTTGAGATATCTGAACTGTCTAAGACCGATTAGACTGAGCTCATTTGAGACTTGAATTTGAATCGGCTAGTGTACCCTTACATACACTTGATAGACCTGACCTGACTGAAAATAGGGTATCTCTTTTACTCTTGAGCAAGTATCTTGATTCATATATGATCTGTATGTGCATTTGAGTTTGATGATTGCTTGAGAGTGTGAATTACTGGGCATAAGCTAGGCGAGTGAGTTTCTCCTCGTACCCGTGTTCCTTGAACCTGAAATAATTGACCCTGCTTTTGAACCGATATACTTGAACCCTGCTTTTGACTCTATTTCTGAACATTTTCGTACTTGTTTGGTTATAGACCGGCTACTACTCTTCTGTAGCGGTTGAATAGAACCTCTCTGGTGAGGCATTGCCTGTTGTGTTTTCAAGCACCGTCATTCTTCTGGCGAGGCATGCCTGCTGTGTTTCAAAGCACCATCAGGGATTGAAATTCTTGAACAGAACCTCTCTGATGAGGTATGGCCTGTTGTGTTTTCAAGCACCGTCATTCTTCTGGCGAGGCATGCCTGTTGTGTTTCCAAGCACCATCAGGGATGAAACTTTGACTTGAGGCTCTCTGGTGAAGCTTAGCCGTAGTGCTAGGTTGTTGTGTTTCCAAGCACCATCAGGGCCAATTTCTTGAGCTAAGATCCTCTGGTGAAGTTTAGCCGTTGTGCTAGCTTGTTGTGTTATAAAGCACCACCAAGGATGAAATTTTGAACTGAGGTTCTTTGGCGAGATATAGCCGTTGTGCTAACCTGTTGTGTTGTCCAGCACCGCCATGGACAAAATCTTGCATCTGAGGCTCTGGTGAAGTATAGCTGAGTGCTAGCTTGTTGTGTTTTCATGCACCACCGGGGACAAATTCCTGAGACTTTCTGGTGAAGTATAGCTGAGTGCTAGCCTGTTGTGTTTTCAAGCACCACCAGGGGTAATTTCTGACCTGAGACACCGTTATGTCCTGGATTGTTTTTCCAAATATCAGGGACTTTAAGTCTAATTTCGAGCCCCCTTTTTTATATGTATCCAGTTACTCGTCTGACTATCTATTGGATCAAGATTATTTGATAAGTTGGATTGGAGTACTTTTAGTACTTGATTGTGATAAGTGATTCTTAGTATGTGATTGACCTTTGAGATATTTGATCTGATTAGTATTCGATTATGATAAGCGAGATTGAAATGATTCTTAATACGTGATCGACTTTCGAGAACTATTTTGATCTGATTAGTACAAGTTGGAATGTCGAGGACGACATTCTTTTAAGGAGGAGAGTTTGTGACGCCCCGAGGCAGAAGAAAAGGGAAAAATTTCTGGTGAATAGTGTTTTGTGGAGAATCCGGCCAGAAGCCGTGCAAATTCCTTATATTTTTCTTAAAAATTTCCTTTTCTTTACCAAATACCACTTTATAACGGCCCTACTACTCAATCGCCCCACAATAAGTGCCAATGAACCTAGAAAGTAGGGTTTCACTTTTGGTTTCAAGATTAGAGCAAAATTGGGGTTTTCGCGATTTTTCGCCGGATGAATTTTCGGTACAGAGTAAGGATTAAATTTGGAGATTAAAAGTGGCTTTTAAGTGAGAAATAATATGTGATTAGTAGCAATGATATAAGGGTAGTGAATGGGAATTACAAACCCTAGTACGTGAGTTTTTAAGAAAAACGGCGCGAACCGGCGGGTCCCGCGCACTACCGTTTGAACGCACCACTTGACCACCACTTTCTTATCACATGAGCATTAATACTTGAGCAAAATATTTCCCCCTCATTGCCAGCTAGCTTGACCGAAAATGTGGACTAAAAATAGCAAGGAAAAGAAAGAGAAAAATGAAAGGTGGTGGTGGCGACACTTGTCGCCACCCTAGAGTTTCTTGGCCAAGTGATCAACTAGCCTTCTTAAACCAATTTTCTGCACTTTCCTCTTCATTTTCCAGCAGCTGGTCGACCAAGAGAGAGAGAGAAAGTGGGAGCAAGAAACAATTCCTTCTTCTTGATTCTAACCAACCAAGTGACAAATTAAATTTCCAAACCGATTAAAGTGCTAAGTGTGAGTTGGGAAGCTTGAGGAACCAAGAAATTTCAAAGGGAGTGAACTATCACTCATCCAAGCCTTGCTTTTGAGGTATAAACATCTGATCATGATCCTTGTTGCTTTAAATCTTGCTTTAAGATGTTTTTTTTTAGCTTAAGTTTTGGCTTGATTTCATGATTATGCAAGTGGTTGTGATGAATTTGGGATGAATAAGCAAGTTAGGGTTTCATAGTTTTTTGCCTAAACTTGCTCTATGGTTGCACATGTTGTAAATAAGGTTATAAAAGGGGCTTTGGTAGTGATTAGAGCAAGAAAATTGAGAAAGTTCCATTAAATACCAAAAATTCCAGAATCTGGAAAATTTTCCCCATCTTACTGTCCGGTTTTGTAGCCCTATGTTAGAGGCCGAATTGGCCTTAGGTCAAAACATAAAAGTTGTAGGAAATGGTATTTTATAGGTTCCTACAAAATTTCAGCTCAATCGGAGCAATGTAGGCCATGAAAAGTCCAAAATACCCTTACTGTTTTAAGTTTTTCCCCAGCAGTCCGTTTGGTCAGTTTGTCCAGTTTATCACGTTTTTCCACTAGGATCCGTACTGATTTTATCGCTCGACCGAGTCCGCTTCTGGCTCGAGACGACCGGTAACAAGGGGCAATGACCAGTTCAGCCCAAAAGGCTTACATTCATGCGCAAGTAACATTTCAATCATTAAATCCTTGAAAATTGCACAGTTATTTAGGTCGAGTGCGATAAAGTACACACTCGCCTAGGAAGCTCGTTTGGAAATCATTAAAAGCACTTAACACATTAGCAAATGATAACAACAAGCCATAGAATCAAATAAGGAACACTCACCTAGAAATGCAAAATATCGTGCAAAATATCCTTCCGGATATTACCCTTAATCACCAATGAAACCTAAGGTTGAACAAGAGAACATATTACAGTTTATCGAGCAAAACATTTAAGGGAAACAAAGAAACCCGACTAATTAGGAGTAAAACGTGTAAAGATGACTTTCAAGTAAGAAGAGGGTTGTTTGAACCCAAGGATGAGAAATCATGTTTTAAAATGGAAAACCGGTCATGGTATTGGCCAAACAAAAGTATACGAGTTCAAATAGAAACCTAGCCCTCGGGCGAAAATTTGGGCAGCACGCCCTTTGTGTTTACCTAATTTTCCAGCCATTTTGGCTTCATTATTTTTCCTCAACCACAACCCAACATCACACATAAGCAATTCAAGTCAAGAGCCGTTCCATAGGCTCATAATATCATAAGAATAAGAAATACAGTAATAACAAGTGCAGAAATTCAATTTAGCAAAAGACAGATTTGACGTGCGAATGCGGAAATAACATATCCGAGGCTACGCTTATCGGATTAAGATACAACCTATTCCGTTTCGAAGCTAAGACACAGGGGTATAATGTTCATGAAGGTCACTTAGTCCAGTTTCTAATGTAACTTGGTCAAATTCTCAAATTACTAAACCAGAAACCAATTCGTCGGCTGCTTAAACGCAGAACACTGTAATGGTCATAACTCAGTGTACAAAAATCCAATTCAGGTTTTCTTAGAGGCATTTTAAAGCTACTTCAGAACACTACAACTTTCATGTTTTGGCCCAGAGCTAAATCAGAATGGATCCTGGTCAAAAAACGTGATAAGCTGGACTTAACTGAAGAAACGGACTGCTGGGAAATACTTAGAATAGTAAGGGTATTTTGGACTTTTCACGTCCTACGTTGCTCCGATTGAGCTGAAATTTTGTAGGCACCTATAAAATTCCATTCTATACAACCTTTCTTCTTTGACCTAAGGCCAAATCGACCTATAACATACAGTTACAAATTCGGACAGAATGTTGGGGAAAATTTCCAGATTCTGGAATTTATAGTTTTTAGTGAATCTTTCCTTAATTTCTTGGTCCAATCACTACCAAAACACCTTATAAAACCTCAATTGCAACATATAAGCATCATATAATAAATTAGGCAGAATTTCCCCAAACCCTAGTTCATGAAATAAAAAGGGGAAAACTTCTAAAACATGATAATCATCCATGATTCCACCACTAAATCAAGTTGCTAAGCTTAATTTCACAAGATTGAAAGTAAAACTTAGAGAGAGAAGCTTTCTTACCTTGACTAGAGGTCACTAAGAGTAGCCCAAGTTTTCTCCTTCCAAAGTCTCACCACAAACCACTAGCTAATCACTCAAGAACAAGTTTAATCGGTTTATTTTGTTTGATTCCTCACTTAGTTGTTGGATTGAAGATGAAATGAAATGTTTTCCCTAGTTGTTTTTCTCCTTGCTCCTCTCGGCCAGCAGCAACAATATGAAGAGGAAATTTGCTAAGTGTTGGAGTTAAATGGATGATATTAGTCTTGGGTTAAGAAGCCATGAGGTGGTGACAAGTGTCGCCACCACCACCTTTCTTTTTTTCTCTTTCTCTCTTGTTATTTTGTAGCCTCACATTCGGTCAAGCTTGCTGCCAAGAGAGAAGATATTTTGCTCAAGTTCAATAAATTTGTCTGGTAAGAAAAATGGTGGTCAAACGGTACGTTCAATCGGTAGTGCGCGGAACCCGCCGGATCGCGCCGTTTTTCTTAAAAACTCACGTACTAGGGTTTTTACTTCACATTCACTAACCTTATATCATTGCCACTAGTCACATATTATTTCTCACTTAAAAGTCACTTTTAATCCCCAAATTAATTCTTACTCTGTACCGAAAATTCATCCTGCGAAAAATCGCGAAAACCCTAATTTCGCTCCAAACTTAAAACCGAAGCGTAAAACCCTATTTTCTAGGTTTATCTACACTTAATGTGAAATATTTGGGTAGTGGCCTTTGACAAATACTAATTTTCAAATAAAAGGGTATTTTTGAGGAAAAATACAAGGAATTTGCGAGTCCTCACATTCTCTCCCCCTTAAAAGAATTTCGTCCTCGAAATTTTACCTTCAGTTGCCTCAGACGAGTCCGGAACTTGTCGGTTGTCTAAAGCATAAACCTTTGCCGGTCCGCTAGTTCGTTTCCCTCCTTCATTCACTTGTGATTTAGCTCCATCCAGTTGCAGAGTATTGCTTTCACGTGACTGTCTCCTCGGACAGTTGCTAACTTGATGATCGCCACTTCCGCAGATTAAACATTTCCGCCCCTTTTTTCCAACAATCGCTTTCGACATGATTTGCCTTTCCACAGTACCCACAGACCACGTGAGAAGCCATCTTTTGGCTTTCTTGAAAACTTTTCCCAAATCTGATTTGGCTTTCTTCTGTAGATCCTTCACCTATCGCCCCTAATGTCCATGGTGGGTGGGACAAAAAGTTCACTTTTTGCACTTTGGAAGGGACTCTCGCTTCACTTAATTCCTCCACTACACTACTCGATGCACTCCTTTTCTGGGTCTGGGAAGCTTTTATCTGTGCCTTTGCAGTCTCGATTCTTTGAGCTTTCTCAAGGGCCTCCGTAAACGTATTCACTTGTACTGCCGCTAATGCTTCTTGGAGTTCCAAATTTAATCCTTGTATAAACCGTCTTACTCTTCGCCGTTCTGTGGCCACCAATTCAGAAGCAAACTTGGATAGTTTCGTAAATTTCGTTTCATATTCGGCCACACTTAACGTTCCCTGGCGTAGTCCAATAAACTCTTCCTCTCTCCTCTCTTGAACTAAAGGAGGGAGGTATTTCTCGTTAAATTCCCTTATGAAATTCGTCCATGTCCATACGGTCTGTTTTCTTTCCTATTTTGCTTTAATAACGTTCCACCACGCTCGGGCCGATCCTTCAAATTGGAACACCGCAAAGTTTACTTGTCTTTGCTCGGTGTAGTTCAAGACGGTGAAAATATTAATCGTGGCCTCTAACCATTGTTCGGCTATATCCGGATCAGATCCTCCAAGGAATTTCGGAGGAGTAAATTTCTGGAACCTCTCAAGAGCCTTCTCTTCTCCGATTTCAGGGTTCCGGGGTTGATTCACGGCCATTTGGCCTTGTTGATCCACCAGTCTTGCCAAGATATCTGTCATTTGTTGCATTACCGTTGCCATTTGGTCTTCGGCTTCAACCCACGTTCCTTGCTCTTGTGCAGCTGTTGTTTCTCTTTCCTCTCTTGGCTCTTGAGCTCGTTCATTCCCACGGCCACGTCCACGTCCACGGCTACGTCTTCCGTCCATATATATGTTTTCCCTCTCTTTTCTTTTCCCCCAAAAAGGTAATTTAGTAAATAAACACGATAAGGTTACTAAACTAACTATTGAGGGCACCAAATATTTAAATAAACATATACCCACATAACACGCCATACCAAGAAGATGGATAAGCAAATACACAAATACATATCAAGTTGGACAGATAACCATGTACATACAGGTATACTAACGTCATGTAGTAACAATATACAGGTAAATCAAAAGGAAAAGGTGAAGTCGCCCCAGTATCAGCCCGTCTGGTCTCTCACGTCACTTACTATC
Organism: Coffea arabica; assembly: GCF_036785885.1. Taxonomy (NCBI): domain Eukaryota; kingdom Viridiplantae; phylum Streptophyta; class Magnoliopsida; order Gentianales; family Rubiaceae; genus Coffea; species Coffea arabica. The sequence goes on along the minus strand of NC_092331.1, from coordinate 35,007,098 downwards.
CAAACTAGATGTCCCTGACCTCTTGTGCTCATTCTAGTCAGACAAAGCCTGTTCATGTTCCTAAAATACAAGTCTCAAGTATTTAGCAGCACCTCAACTATAGAGTACTCAGGCACGAGAATCCGAAATAAGATAATTCATATCTCGAGCTGCAGTCTCAAGAGTAAACTATCTACAATCGGAATTCCTACCTGACATACCTATCTATGGTCTTCAGATACCATGAGAAAGATTTAAGGCCTATAACATTCGCAATTCATAGCTTCACTTAGTCCCTCATACTTTTTCACCACTTAGTCCAGGGTCACTCCACATAGAAACCACGCGAAGCAGCTATAAGTTTTATCCCTCAATCGCTTAACTTTCAAGTCCAATCAAATCCCACAGTCCGGTATCCTAATCTTTAATCTAGGATACACTACAGAGATTTGAAGCCTAAGCTCTGATACCACTTGTAACGACCCCACCTCCCCCTAAGGCGTACCAGAGGGTTCGGCGGCCCGCCTGCCCAGCTCTCGCCGGGACTCAGTCGTTCGCTACAGTCCTCAATTAGAAATTGAAATAAATCACAAGAATAAATAGGGCATTGATCCAAACTTAAAGCGGAACTTATATACATTGTCAACCCAAAAAAGAATATAAACATCAAATATACAAGGGTTCTCAATCCTTCATACGTCCAGCCCGTGCCAAGCACTAGGCGAGAACCACTACAAAAGAAACAAAACTAGATTGGCTAGTCTATCTCAAGCTCACTTCCTCGCTCGCCTTCCCCTGTAAGGAAAACAAAACTAAAGGGATGAGCTAAAAGCCCAGTAAGGTTCCGAACACATAATCAGATAATCAATCCAATACATTAAACATGGAGTATCAATAAGTCAAGAAACATTTACAATGGAAAGCGATAGTAACACATTCATTAAAAGGATACGGCTCACAAGGAGCAATTCGTTATTTCGTTCATTCGTTCTCCTGACATTTCCCCTTATTCCTCCAATCATTTGAAACTGCATTTTTCGTTTATCAATAACCCTTGTTCGATCGTTCATTCATTCATTCATTCATTCACCCCCGTCCTGGCCGTTGGCCAGTCTCCACCAACCTACAGGGTAATACTCGAGTATACCAAACGTTCACCCAAGTCCCTAATCGCCCGACCGAGTCCGCTTCTGGCTCGAGACGACCGGTAACAAGGGGCAATGGCCAGTTCAGCCCAAAAGGCTTACATTCATGCGCAAGTAACATTTCAATCATTAAATCCTTGAAAATTGCACAGTTATTTAGGTCGAGTGCGATAAAGTACACACTCGCCTAGGAAGCTCGTTTGGAAATCATTAAAAGCACTTAACACATTAGCAAATGATAACAACAAGCCATAGAATCAAATAAGGAACACTCACCTAGAAATGCAAAATATCGTGCAAAATATCCTTCCGGATATTACCCTTAATCACCAATGAAACCTAAGGTTGAACAAGAGAACATATTACAGTTTATCGAGCAAAACATTTAAGGGAAACAAAGAAACCCGACTAATTAGGAGTAAAACGTGTAAAGATGACTTTCAAGTAAGAAGAGGGTTGTTTGAACCCAAGGATGAGAAATCATGTTTTAAAATGGAAAACCGGTCATGGTATTGGCCAAACAAAAGTATACGAGTTCAAATAGAAACCTAGCCCTCGGGCGAAAATTTGGGCAGCACGCCCTTTGTGTTTACCTAATTTTCCAGCCATTTTGGCTTCATTATTTTTCCTCAACCACAACCCAACATCACACATAAGCAATTCAAGTCAAGAGCCGTTCCATAGGCTCATAATATCATAAGAATAAGAAATACAGTAATAACAAGTGCAGAAATTCAATTTAGCAAAAGACAGATTTGACGTGCGAATGCGGAAATAACATATCCGAGGCTACGCTTATCGGATTAAGATACAACCTATTCCGTTTCGAAGCTAAGACACAGGGGTATAATGTTCATGAAGGTCACTTAGTCCAGTTTCTAATGTAACTTGGTCAAATTCTCAAATTACTAAACCAGAAACCAATTCGTCGGCTGCTTAAACGCAGAACACTGTAATGGTCATAACTCAGTGTACCAAAATCCAATTCAGGTTTTCTTAGAGGCATTTTAAAGCTACTTCAGAACACTACAACTTTCATGTTTTGGCCCAGAGCTAAATCAGAATGGATCCTGGTCAAAAAACGTCATAAGCTGGACTTAACTGAAGAAACGGACTGCTGGGAAATACTTAGAACAGTAAGGGTATTTTGGACTTTTCACGTCCTACGTTGCTCCGATTGAGCTGAAATTTTGTAGGAACCTATAAAATTCCATTCTGTACAACCTTTCTTCTTTGACCTAAGGCCAAATCGACCTATAACATACAGTTACAAATTCGGACAGAATGTTGGGGAAAATTTCCAGATTCTGGAATTTCTAGTTTTTAGTGAATCTTTCCTTAATTTCTTGGTCCAATCACTACCAAAACACCTTATAAAACCTCAATTGCAACATATAAGCATCATATAATAAATTAGACAGAATTTCCCCAAACCCTAGTTCATGAAATAAAAAGGGGAAAACTTCTAAAACATGATAATCATCCATGATTCCACCACTAAATCAAGTTGCTAAGCTTAATTTCACAAGATTGAAAGTAAAACTTAGAGAGAGAAGCTTTCTTACCTTGACTAGAGGTCACTAAGAGTAGCCCAAGTTTTCTCCTTCCAAAGTCTCACCACAAACCACTAGCTAATCACTCAAGAACAAGTTTAATCGGTTTATTTTGTTTGATTCCTCACTTAGTTGTTGGATTGAAGATGAAATGAAATGTTTTCCCTAGTTGTTTTTCTCCTTGCTCCTCTCGGCCAGCAGCAACAATATGAAGAGGAAATTTGCTAAGTGTTGGAGTTAAATGGATGATATTAGTCTTGGGTTAAGAAGCCATGAGGTGGTGACAAGTGTCGCCACCACCACCTTTCTTTTTTTCTCTTTCTCTCTTGTTATTTTGTAGCCTCACATTCGGTCAAGCTTGCTGCCAAGAGAGAAGATATTTTGCTCAAGTTCAATAAATTTGTCTGGTAAGAAAAATGGTGGTCAAACGGTACGTTCAATCGGTAGTGCGCGGAACCCGCCGGATCGCGCCGTTTTTCTTAAAAACTCACGTACTAGGGTTTTTATTTCACATTCACTAACCTTATATCATTGCCACTAGTCACATATTATTTCTCACTTAAAAGTCACTTTTAATCCCCAAATTAATTCTTACTCTGTACCGAAAATTCATCCTGCGAAAAATCGCGAAAACCCTAATTTCGCTCCAAACTTAAAACCGAAGCGTAAAACCCTATTTTCTAGGTTTATCTACACTTAATGTGAAATATTTGGGTAGTGGCCTTTGACAAATACTAATTTTCAAATAAAAGGGTATTTTTGAGGAAAAATACAAGGAATTTGCGAGTCCTCACATTCTCTCCCCCTTAAAAGAATTTCGTCCTCGAAATTTTACCTTCAGTTGCCTCAGACGAGTCCGGAACTTGTCGGTTGTCTAAAGCATAAACCTTTGCCGGTCCGCTAGTTCGTTTCCCTCCTTCATTCACTTGTGATTTAGCTCCATCCAGTTGCAGAGTATTGCTTTCACGTGACTGTCTCCTCGGACAGTTGCTAACTTGATGATCGCCACTTCCGCAGATTAAACATTTCCGCCCCTTTTTCCAACAATCGCTTTCGACATGATTTGCCTTTCCACAGTACCCACAGACCACGTGAGAAGCCATCTTTTGGCTTTCTTGAAAACTTTTCCCAAATCTGATTTGGCTTTCTTCTGTAGATCCTTCACCTATCGCCCCTAATGTCCATGGTGGGTGGGACAAAAAGTTCACTTTTTGCACTTTGGAAGGGACTCTCGCTTCACTTAATTCCTCCACTACACTACTCGATGCACTCCTTTTCTGGGTCTGGGAAGCTTTTATCTGTGCCTTTGCAGTCTCGATTCTTTGAGCTTTCTCAAGGGCCTCCGTAAACGTATTCACTTGTACTGCCGCTAATGCTTCTTGGAGTTCCAAATTTAATCCTTGTATAAACCGTCTTACTCTTCGCCGTTCTGTGGCCACCAATTCAGAAGCAAACTTGGATAGTTTCGTAAATTTCGTTTCATATTCGGCCACACTTAACGTTCCCTGGCGTAGTCCAATAAACTCTTCCTCTCTCCTTTCTTGAACTAAAGGAGGGAGGTATTTCTCGTTAAATTCCCTTATGAAATTCGTCCATGTCCATACGGTCTGTTCTCTTTCCTATTTTGCTTTAATAATGTTCCACCACGCTCGGGCCGATCCTTCAAATTGGAACACCGCAAAGTTTACTTGTCTTTGCTCGGTGTAGTTCAAGACGGTGAAAATATTAATCATGGCCTCTAACCATTGTTCGGCTATATCCGGATCAGATCCTCCAAGGAATTTAGGAGGAGTAAATTTCTGGAACCTCTCAAGAGCCTTCTCTTCTCCGATTTCAGGGTTCCGGGGTTGATTCACGGCCATTTGGCCTTGTTGATCCACCAGTCTTGCCAAGATATCTGTCATTTGTTGCATTACCGTTGCCATTTGGTCTTCGGCTTCAACCCTCGTTCCTTGCTCTTGTGCAGCTGTTGTTTCTCTTTCCTCTCTTGGCTCTTGAGCTCGTTCATTCCCACGGCCACGTCCACGTCCACGGCTACGTCTTCCGTCCATATATATGTTTTCCCTCTCTTTTCTTTTCCCCCAAAAAGGTAATTTAGTAAATAAACACGATAAGGTTACTAAACTAACTATTGAGGGCACCAAATATTTAAATAAACATATACCCACATAACACGCCATACCAAGAAGATGGATAAGCAAATACACAAATACATATCAAGTTGGACAGATAACCATGTACATACAGGTATACTAACGTCATGTAGTAACAATATACAGGTAAATCAAAAGGAAAAGGTGAAGTCGCCCCAGTATCAGCCCGTCTGGTCTCTCACGTCACTTACTATCCAAACTAGATGTCCCTGACCTCTTGTGCTCATTCTAGTCAGACAAAGCCTGTTCATGTTCCTAAAATACAAGTCTCAAGTATTTAGCAGCACCTCAACTATAGAGTACTCAGGCACGAGAATCCGAAATAAGATAATTCATATCTCGAGCTGCAGTCTCAAGAGTAAACTATCTACAATCGGAATTCCTACCTGACATACCTATCTATGGTCTTCAGATACCATGAGAAAGATTTAAGGCCTATAACATTCGCAATTCATAGCTTCACTTAGTCCCTCATACTTTTTCACCACTTAGTCCAGGGTCACTCCACATAGAAACCACGCGAAGCAGCTATAAGTTTTATCCCTCAATCGCTTAACTTTCAAGTCCAATCAAATCCCACAGTCCGGTATCCTAATCTTTAATCTAGGATACACTACAGAGATTTGAAGCCTAAGCTCTGATACCACTTGTAACGACCCCACCTCCCCCTAAGGCGTACCAGAGGGTTCGGCGGCCCGCCTGCCCAGCTCTCGCCGGGACTCAGTCGTTCGCTACAGTCCTCAATTAAAAATTGAAATAAATCACAAGAATAAATAGGGCATTGATCCAAACTTAAAGCAGAACTTATATACATTGTCAACCCAAAAAAGAATATAAACATCAAATATACAAGGGTTCTCAATCCTTCATACGTCCAGCCCGTGCCAAGCACTAGGCGAGAACCACTACAAAAGAAACAAAACTAGATTGGCTAGTCTATCTCAAGCTCACTTCCTCGCTCGCCTTCCCCTGTAAGGAAAACAAAACTAAAGGGATGAGCTAAAAGCCCAGTAAGGTTCCGAACACATAATCAGATAATCAATCCAATACATTAAACATGGAGTATCAATAAGTCAAGAAACATTTACAATGGAAAGCGATAGTAACACATTCATTTAAAGGATACGGCTCACAAGGAGCAATTCGTTATTTCGTTCATTCGTTCTCCTGACATTTCCCCTTATTCCTCCAATCATTTGAAACTGCATTTTTCGTTTATCAATAACCCTTGTTCGATCGTTCGTTCATTCATTCATTCATTCACCCCCGTCCTGGCCGTTGGCCAGTCTCCACCAACCTACAGGGTAATACTCGAGTATACCAAACGTTCACCCAAGTCCCTAATCGCCCGACCGAGTCCGCTTCTGGCTCGAGACGACCGGTAACAAGGGGCAATGGCCAGTTCAGCCCAAAAGGCTTACATTCATGCGCAAGTAACATTTCAATCATTAAATCCTTGAAAATTGCACAGTTATTTAGGTCGAGTGCGATAAAGTACACACTCGCCTAGGAAGCTCGTTTGGAAATCATTAAAAGCACTTAACACATTAGCAAATGATAACAACAAGCCATAGAATCAAATAAGGAACACTCACCTAGAAATGCAAAATATCGTGCAAAATATCCTTCCGGATATTACCCTTAATCACCAATGAAACCTAAGGTTGAACAAGAGAACATATTACAGTTTATCGAGCAAAACATTTAAGGGAAACAAAGAAACCCGACTAATTAGGAGTAAAACGTGTAAAGATGACTTTCAAGTAAGAAGAGGGTTGTTTGAACCCAAGGATGAGAAATCATGTTTTAAAATGGAAAACCGGTCATGGTATTGGCCAAACAAAAGTATACGAGTTCAAATAGAAACCTAGCCCTCGGGCGAAAATTTGGGCAGCACGCCCTTTGTGTTTACCTAATTTTCCAGCCATTTTGGCTTCATTATTTTTCCTCAACCACAACCCAACATCACACATAAGCAATTCAAGTCAAGAGCCGTTCCATAGGCTCATAATATCATAAGAATAAGAAATACAGTAATAACAAGTGCAGAAATTCAATTTAGCAAAAGACAGATTTGACGTGCGAATGCGGAAATAACATATCCGAGGCTACGCTTATCGGATTAAGACGCAACCTATTCCGTTTCGAAGCTAAGACACAGGGGTATAATGTTCATGAAGGTAACTTAGTCCAGTTTCTAATGTAACTTGGTCAAATTCTCAAATTACTAAACCAGAAACCAATTCGTCGGCTGCTTAAACGCAGAACACTGTAATGGTCATAACTCAGTGTACAAAAATCCAATTCAGGTTTTCTTAGAGGCATTTTAAAGCTACTTCAGAACACTACAACTTTCATGTTTTGGCCCAGAGCTAAATCAGAATGGATCCTGGTCAAAAAACGTGATAAGCTGGACTTAACTGAAGAAACGGACTGCTGGGAAATACTTAGAACAGTAAGGGTATTTTGGACTTTTCACGTCCTACGTTGCTCCGATTGAGCTGAAATTTTGTAGGCACCTATAAAATTCCATTCTGTACAACCTTTCTTCTTTGACCTAAGGCCAAATCGACCTATAACATACAGTTACAAATTCGGACAGAATGTTGGGGAAAATTTCCAGATTCTGGAATTTATAGTTTTTAGTGAATCTTTCCTTAATTTCTTGGTCCAATCACTACCAAAACACCTTATAAAACCTCAATTGCAACATATAAGCATCATATAATAAATTAGGCAGAATTTCCCCAAACCCTAGTTCATGAAATAAAAAGGGGAAAACTTCTAAAACATGATAATCATCCATGATTCCACCACTAAATCAAGTTGCTAAGCTTAATTTCACAAGATTGAAAGTAAAACTTAGAGAGAGAAGCTTTCTTACCTTGACTAGAGGTCACTAAGAGTAGCCCAAGTTTTCTCCTTCCAAAGTCTCACCACAAACCACTAGCTAATCACTCAAGAACAAGTTTAATCGGTTTATTTTGTTTGATTCCTCACTTAGTTGTTGGATTGAAGATGAAATGAAATGTTTTCCCTAGTTGTTTTTCTCCTTGCTCCTCTCGGCCAGCAGCAACAATATGAAGAGGAAATTTGCTAAGTGTTGGAGTTAAATGGATGATATTAGTCTTGGGTTAAGAAGCCATGAGGTGGTGACAAGTGTCGCCACCACCACCTTTCTTTTTTTCTCTTTCTCTCTTGTTATTTTGTAGCCTCACATTCGGTCAAGCTTGCTGCCAAGAGAGAAGATATTTTTCTCAAGTTCAATAAATTTGTCTGGTAAGAAAAATGGTGGTCAAACGGTACGTTCAATCGGTAGTGCGCGGAACCCGCCGGATCGCGCCGTTTTTCTTAAAAACTCACGTACTAGGGTTTTTACTTCACATTCACTAACCTTATATCATTGCCACTAGTCACATATTATTTCTCACTTAAAAGTCACTTTTAATCCCCAAATTAATTCTTACTCTGTACCGAAAATTCATCCTGCGAAAAATCGCGAAAACCCTAATTTCGCTCCAAACTTAAAACCGAAGCGTAAAACCCTATTTTCTAGGTTTATCTACACTTAATGTGAAATATTTGGGTAGTGGCCTTTGACAAATACTAATTTTCAAATAAAAGGGTATTTTTGAGGAAAAATACAAGGAATTTGCGAGTCCTCACAGATTTAGCTTTTTTACAAAACATGAAAGTTGTAGTATTCTGACTTAGATTTCAAATGCCTCTAAGAACACCTTAATCGGACTTTTGTAACCTGAGATATGACCATTACAGTGCAATGTGGTTAAATAGCCGATGAATTGGATTTTGGTTCTGTAATTTGAGGATTTGACTAAGTTACATTAGGAACTGGACTAAGTGACCTTCATGAACATTGTAGCCCTGTGTCTTAGCTTCGAAACGGCATAGGTTATGCCTTAATCCAATAAGCGTAGCCTCGGATATGTTATTTCCGCATCCACACGTCAAATCTGTCTTGTGCTAGATTGTATTTCTGCACTTGTTATTATTGTGATTCTTATTCTTATGATATTATGAGCCTATGGAATGGCTTTTGACTTGAATTATGATATGTGTGACTTTGGGTTGTGACTAAGGAAAAATAATGAAGCCTAAATGGCTGGAAAAATAGGTAAACACAAAGGGCATGCTGCCCGAATTTATACTCGAGGACTAGGAAACTATACTTGCAACTTGAGTAAAGGTTAAGTGATTGTCACTTGAACTAGCGAGAACCGTTACTGCTTTGTTATCGAGGGTTATACGTTAGGACTCGGCCGAACTTGTACCCTTGGGGAAAAAAAGAAACATAATGACCAATGTAAACTCGTTTTCCTTGTACTATCGATTCAAATGATATGTCCAGGTAGTGTCCAAGAGCTTAAGAAGCAATTGACTATGGCTCCAGTTATGGTCAAAAATCGTGTAACCCAAGTTGTACCATTTGCATTTCCGCGTACACGCACGTACATTTCTCAACCGTTTTAGCCATTTTGGACCGTTTAGGATTATTTTTGTTATTTTGTTACCATTCCAGCCGTTTCGTCCGATTTCGACTGTATTCGATCGTTTAAGTTATAAATTGCTACTGTATAGCTGTTTCACTTATGTGTGCATATAATCTGTCCTATTTTTGCACCGTATGTTTGACCTTGAAAGAGACTGAATCGGCCCTTGCTCAAAACATGGAACTTGCTGATACATGAGTTAGCTGGTTACCTGCAAAATTTTCAGATTTACCGAGATACCCTTGACTGGCCTTAAGCCTGTTTCACGGACAGTTTCTACTTTCCTCTAAGAATTCGGGTTTTGACCCTGAAAATGTATGATTTGGCTTTGGAGGTCTGCATAGGAAATGTTGGGATATGTCTTAGCTTTGTAACGCCATAAGGTTCGTTTCAAGTGGATAAGTGTAACTTTACTCGTGATTAAAATGCCAAAAAGGTGATAGGAACTTGCTGGTTTTAGATTTTCTTTTGCTTGACATGGTCATTGTACTTTAGGGCTTGGACTTGAGCATGGCAATGAGATATGATGGATAGTTCCTGTGCTGTAGTTGGTGAGTGATCCCTCCACTACTTCTCAAAGGTTACTTTTGAAATGATTCTTGCATTGATTGCACAATTGCATATCATTGTGTTTGTGTGTGTGCCATGACATAATTTGGCTCCAATGAGTTCCTGGAAAGTCTTGTGCTTAGAACCAATGTCTCTACTACTGTTTACACATTCTTGGGAGCACGATGGCTCCTTACTTCTGTTTCACGGTTACCTGATCTAAACGAGCGTTGGATATTTAAGTACAAGAGCTTCACTGGCTCACATGAGCAATAAATGAACATGTGATTACTGCATCATGACATCATATCAATGCTTTATTGTGAAATATACTTGGCTGTTGATTTTACTGGTCATTCGCTGAGCTTCTAGCTCACCCCCTATTATCTTCTTCTCCCCACAGGAATCGCAGTAAAGGAAGAACTTGTATTTGGAACTCTGTGTGGCTAGATGGCGTATATCTTGTCTAGTTTAGATTTGGTTTTGGTTTATGTACTTTTGGGCCTGTATAAATATTTGGAATTGAATCGGATGTATATCTACATTCTACGCTTAGAACTAGTTTCCGCTTCGCTTATGATATGTAATTTTGGAGAATTGGATGTACTATTCGAGTTGTACCTTGTAATTTACTTGAGGAATGTAGTAAGTAAGTGAGTCCCGGCGAGAGCTGGGCAGGCGGTCCGCTAAACCCTTTGGTTCGCCTTAGGGGGAGGTGGGGTCGTTACACTAACACCTAGAAATCTACCTTAGTTATCATTTCTATAGAGTAGTTTGCAAATTAGTTGGTTGAAACTCAAGATTCAAGTACAAATTTGAAAGAGAGTTGAAGGTCTCTCTTTGGGTTTTCTTCTCCATTTGTTCGGCTGATGAAAGATGAAAACAATTTGGTCAACTTTTTTTTTTTGATTTTGTCAAGGTGAAGAATGTGACACAAACTTTAATCTTGATAAAAGAAGAGTTAAAACTTGGCTACTATTCTTGCTAGCTCTCAAACCCATACACTATACATTAAGTTTATTCCTTTGGAACGACAAACGAAAATCTTCACCTAACTTAAAGACTAAGTTATAGCAATAGACTCATGGGCAAGGATCCAATACTGCCCAACCACTCACTAATGGCTAACTGGACAAGGGATGTCTTGAGATGCTATTCGACTAGGCAAATGCACTAATTTAAACTTATTGCGTACCCCTTCTGGTATCCCTTCATATTTCTTTTTTAAGTCTACGCTCTGGTGCAGTAGTTCAATTTCTCAAAGTATTCTAGTGCCCATCGTCATCCCCAGTGTTCAGTTAATCTCTTTTAGAACTATACTTCCCTTCGAATAATCTCTATTTTCTTGTGCAGATCAGTCAAATTTGTCATCTCGTTGATCCACTTAACTTGATGATAACTTGCCCGGCAAATCAAAGGAGCAGAATAAGTAACTAATTATAATTGGACATTCTAACCATATAACTTTTAAATTCTTTCATTTCCAATCCAACCACGAGAGCTAAACGTAGCTATTCTCAGATGAGATAGACAAGAAAGTAGGGTACATTTAGAGCAATATCTCGAAACACTATGCCACTTATTCTTATCCGGAGATTTTAACACCAGGAGTATCCTTACCACTTATGTACATAATGAAATACTAAAGCATACTTTGTACGTTGAAAGTTCCACATCCTATCTCAAGCCCTTGCATACAGGTATAGAACCCAAATTCTTTTCTCAAATCCCCATGTATAATTCTAAAACTCACGATTTCGCCACGATAGTAATCGAGTCAAGTCCATATTTAGACATTAGTGGATAGGTGCCAAGGAAGTATAGGAAAGAATATCACAAGAGGGGTAGAAATATCCATATAGTTACAATCAAACCGCCTCACATTCGAAATAAACACTTATCAAGTCTTCACAGTCGCAGGAGAAGGAAATAGGTCTTCAGTGCAAATTTCTCAACATACACTACAGTCTAGCCACCGTCTGTAGAAACGCTAACAGACTATTTCTAGATTAGTCCATGATAACTTCCGAGATATATCCCCTCAATCAGTCCAACAACTAGGTCAAGTGTCAAAATCTTCCGCGCCTTGACTTTTGCCATTAAAACTTATCTCAGGTACCATCAAGATACAGACTATTATTCTAGTGCTCTCCTCTTTTTGGTACTCAAGTACAAGAATCCACAATAAGGTAATTCACAACTCGAGCCGGCCGGTCCCAAGAGTAAATCACCCATATTAGAGATTCCTACCCGACGTACATATCTATTTCTCCCAAGTATCCTGATAAAGGATTTATGCTTATAACATTCATGATTCATAGCTTACGCCCTAGAAGGGCACCAAGTCCTTACCACTTACCCACATAATCGGACAATAACACCACTTGACCCCAAGCTCACTCCGCGCAGGGGCCACTCGAAGTAGTAAAATATCTTCCATTCTTTCAAACCAGTTCTCGGCAACTTTGGGATCTGGTCGTTTAAGAAATTTAGGGGAAGCGAACTTTGGAACCGTTTCAGACCCTATCTTTACTTACTTCAAGGTTCCTTTACTAGTTACCCGGTACTTGACCTCAATGGTCAATCAAACGGGCCGGTAACCAGTAGATCGGTCATACGATTGATAGCTGTAGCCACCTGGTCTCCTTCTCCACATTCAGGTTCTTGGTTCTAATTGGCTACAGACGTTTATTCTTCCTCTTAGTCCTGGACCTACCTAGATCCACACCCATGGCCCCAGCCATATTGTCGTCTAGTCTTCATTATTACTCATTAGTTTAGGGCCCAAGTATTATAGCTATCAGGGTAAGCAAATAGGGGTATAACAATATGTGCTTACTCATATTTAAAAGTCACATAAGAAATGGAATCGGAGTCACAATAAGCGAGTGAATTTACAAAGCAGTTGAAGGCCAATGGCGAAATAAAGTCAAAATCAACAGTCAACAGTCAAAAGTCAAAGCCAAAAGTCAACGGTCAAAAGTCAAAAATCCAAGGCAACAGTCAAAACATCGTACATAAGGGCTATTAACAGTCATTTATAAGATAACAGACCCAAAAGTAACAAGTACAAGCCTCAAAAGTACAGATATAGAAGTACAGTCATATCAAACAAAACCTAGCACAAGTGTCAAAAGAAAACTGTACAACCACCGAGCCACAACCTCTCCTATCCTTTCTATGTGCAATAGTCAAAATCATCCAAAGTAGTAGCCTAGGAGTAGAGGCTTAATCCGTCGTAGGACTAGTTGACCCCCCCCAGACTGGGCGGGTTCGTCTCTAATCTCGCCTCCTATGTAAGAAGTCTCATCACTCTCCTTTCCAAGGAATTCATCACAAATGTTCAAGATCGATTTAGCTCTAACCCTCGCTTTCCTGGCCCTCTTCACCATGCGCTCTTGCGTTTATCCAAGTTGTGCACATAGGTCATCAACTCTTTCTTGGCCTTCAACCACATCGTACTCAAGCTCCTTAATTCGATCGGCTTGCCTCTTATTAACTTCCTTTAGTTGGTTCACTTCGGCCTCAAGCCTAACATTATCCTTTGCAAGCTCCTTTCGCTTTTTTACCACAGCCAATACCACTTCATTAGGGTAGGCATAAGTATGGTGGTACTCGCAACGCCTATAGCGATTCGACGACTCCAATAAACTCTAACTCCTCCAGGCCGGATTTGATACTTAATCATGGGAAGTACTTCATGGGGCTGCTCATCAACTGGACTATCACTATGGCCACTATGTCCGTCCATCCTACACAAAAGTGTAGACAAACTTTAGTATTCTTAAGGGAAAAAATCAAATATAATCCGCAAGTCGGGAATTTCTAACTCACCCAGGCCAGTTCAAACCTAGGCTCTGATACCACCTGTGATAGCCCCACCTTCCCCAAGGCGAACCAAAGGGGTTAGCGGACTGCCTGCCCAGCTCTCGCCAGGACTAACGGTTCAGTTTAGAGCGATCTAATACGTTCCGGAACATACAACCGCGCGTAAACAAGTCAAAATGTCAAAATAAAAAAAATGAAACCGGAGTCGGCCATGAATAGTAACCGACACGTCAAAACCCAAGCAAATATTTACATATTGAAATTAAGCATATACAATCCCAAGTGGCATACAAAAGTTATTCAAAAGTGGATACATGTACGGTTTGCCAAATCAAAAGAGAAACGGACCCAAAAGTACATTTAGGGTTTCAATCGAGAAGCTATACAAAAGATATGTCCAACTAGCTCAATTCGGCAACCAACTATCAATTCCAGTCCAAAAGTATTTATTTTCCTGTAAGGAAAATAAAAGGGAATAGGGTGAGCTTACGCCCAGTGAGATAATACCACTCAAGCAGCAAAGTTCACATAAGCATAAAGCTTTTCATTCCAATTCATCAAAAGTAAGCAAAGGCACACATCAATAGTGGTGATAAAGGGATACGGGCGGCTCTCAAGAGCCATTTTCCTCGTTTGCATTCTTGATCGAACCTCATTGACCCTCCGTCAATGTTTAAGAGTAACTAACTGTAGGCTCCACTTTACTTCCATTCCTTCCACCCAACATACCCCTACCGGGCCCGAACTCCAAACAGTAGAAATTTGGTAATACTCGAGTATACCGGAATCAAGAGTCTCACTACTACAAGATTCCATATAACAGTCCCCATGGCTCGTCAATTTTCACGACCAAGCCCTCGCCGGCTCGATCCAATCGACTACCAATGGGGTTGAGCTCAGTCGTATCAGTAATGGTCATTGGATACTCGTCCAAGCGACACCAAATTCATGAACCAATTCAGTATTTCATGTATCATTCAATCATTACAGTCAAACAGTAGACAGTCATATGAGATACCAAATGGGTGAGGGCGATCAAGTACACCCTCACTCAATTAAGTTCAACGGAGCAAATAAGCCTTCAAGGCATCAAGTTCACATATACCAAAGCCACATTGTAAACAACAAGTGAGTGGTACACTCACCAATCAAGCAAATGATATTTCATGCACTTCCGCCTAAGAGCATCTTGGACCACCGTCACGTCCTAAAACATTAAAATAAGCACAATAAGACTCGATTACCGGTCATAAACCAAGTCCAAATACCACCAAAATAGGGCTCCATAAGAATACATAAGCACTAGAGTAAACCAGGAAAATCCGGAAATGGAATTAAGCTCTACCCCAAAAAAATAGTTTTTGACATCATTTTGCGGTTTTGGGACCATTGGCACTACGATTATCGGATTGAGGTACAAGATACTCCATTTCGAAGCTAAGAGATAGGGCTACAATGTTGAAGAAGGCTACTCTACCCAGTTTTGAGTGTAACTAGGTCAAAAATGCAAGATACTAAACCAGAACCGCAAAAACAGGTTCACAAACTGCATTCTGGTTCAAACATCATAAGTCAGGCTACCTAAGTCCAAATCAAGTGATTCCAAAGCCATACGAAAGCTAAGATACAAGGATACAATTCATCAGAAGGCACCAACAACCAAATAAGAAGCATTCCCAACCAAATTAACCAATTACAGACGCAATTATCAAATTCGGGTAGAACCAGGGTTACACTCACCAAGCAGGGTTATTTCAGTCTTTTCTCAAGCCACGTTGCTCCGATTGACCTGAAAGTTTGTAGGCATATCTAAAATATCATTCCCTACAACTCTCATGTTTTAACCCAAGGCCAATTCGACCCTTAACTATGAGATACAATGCCGGGCAGAATGTAAGAACATGCAACCCTAACGTTCCAAATTTCTTTCCAAAGCAGAAATTTCTTGCAATTAACCACCACATACACCTTCTAGCTGCATTCTAGATCATTTCCAATCATCATACATAGCCACACCATAAAAATCATATTAAAACAGAAAAATCATCAATAATTATAAAACTTCACCAAATTCAACCAAAATCAATATATAATCCACAAAATTCCCTCTTAGACTACCACAAATCATGAATTAAACATCATTAGATGGAGGAGAGGGGTCCTTCACTACTCACCTTAGTAATACAAGAGAGAGAGCAACTAATCACCTTAGCCTTCCAAACAACTCCACTAAACACCTCCCAATCACTAAGTGAAGGGGTTTTATGGAACAAATGCAAGATCAAATGGTTGATTTGTTGAATTTGAGCAAGATGGAAGCAAGTATTTGAAGAGCTTTTCCCTTTCTTTTTGCTTGAAGTGGCCGGCCAAGAAGAAGAAGAAAATGGTAAATTTTTGGTAATTTTTTTGATTTATTTGGTCAAATGGTAAAAGGTGAATAGTAGTCATAAAGTACAACCAATCTCTAAGTGACACTTGTCACTTCATTAAATGCATAACTATCACTTTGTTTCCTCTCACACCAATCCACTTGGGTAACCTCTAATTATCTCTTAGCACCCGATAAGTTAAACCCAGTATCCAAAACTTAACCTAGTTGGCCGAATTTTTCCGAACTTTTCGCCTTAGTGGGTCCCACGTCCGGTATACGCTATTAATTTCTCAAAATCTACCAATACTGAAAAAAATCATCTAAAAACTATATTTACCCATAAAAATTATCTAGAAACTTTCCTAATAAAGAAAATGCAGAAAAACATGCCATTGAATATAATAAAACCTAGAAAAGGGAAAAAAATTACGGGTTCTCACAACTAAAACTCAAAATTGACCAAAATTTCTTCATTTTATTGCTTGCTTTGGCCGAACCTCTTGCTCAAGAAAAGAAAAAAATCCTCCAACTTCCTACTTCATAATCTTGCTCCAATCTTCAAATCAAACCGATAAAAACTACAAATCACTCCATAAAAACCCTTAGCTAGGTGGTAGTGAAGGAATAGGTGAAGTGGTTTGAAAGATAGTGGTGTAAAGTTGCTTCCTTTCTTGAGATTTCAAGGTGAGTAGTCAAGAAATTTCATCTTTGGCTTTGATAATGATGAATTCATGACTTGTGAAGGTTAGTTAGGTGATTTTGTGGAGGTTTTCATGACTTTTGGTGGTGTTTGATGAATTTTTTATTTTATGCATAATTTTTTCTGTTTTATCTGTTCAATGTTGATTGGCCATGTATGATGGTCTAGTATGGGTTAGAATGAAGCTTTGGTATGATAATTGTAATGATTAGTGGAAAATTTCTGGTTTGAAGCAAAAATTTCCAGATTAGGGTTTCCATTTTTTCCCCCTTCTGTCCGGTACTGTTTACCCTAGTTAGAGGCCGAATTAGTCTTAGGTTAAAACATGAAAGTTGTATAGAATGATGTTTTATAGTATCCTACAAAATTTCAGCTCAATCGGAGCAATGTAACATGTGAAATGACCGAAATACCCCTTCTGCCCTGTTTCTATCCGAACATGCTAATCAGCTTCTGTAATTGGTTGTTTTGACCAGGAATACTACTGATTTGGTTGTTGATGTCTTCTTAAGACTTATAGCCTTGTATCTTAGCTTTCAAATGGCTTTGGAATCACTTGAATTGGAGTTTATATGCTGAGATATGACTGAATGAATCAGGACGGCCACAGTAAACTTCGAATTGGGAAATCTGGGGTTGTTTTGATACATTTGACCTAGATACATTGCAAACTGGACTGAGTGGCCTTCTTGAACATTGTAACCCTTTATCTTAGCTTCGAAATGGTGTAAATTACACCTCAATCCGACAAGGATAGCTTCAGTTGTGGTAATTCCGCTAAGTAACAGCAAATCTGCCTTTTGTTTTCCAACCCAAACTTCGTTTTCGCATATGTCCTAGTTTGATTTTACACTTATACGTTCCATATGATTTTACTCTCGTGATATGTGGATTTGGTTTATGACTCATATTCGAGCCTTATGGTGGCTCTAATTAAAGGTGTTTGATAGCTTGTGATTTGTGGGTGTTGAGGTTTGGTTGGAAAGTAAAGAAAGACAAGGGAAATGCTGTCAAAATTTTCGCGGAGCTTCTGCACAGTTTCGGGAAATTTGCTATATCTTGATGTAGGAATGTCAGAATTGAGTTCCATTTGTTTTGTTTTAAACTAGATTCATAGGGATATAAACCGTGTAAATTTCAAACCCTGTTTATGTCTGTACCATTTATGGTGATTTTTCAAATTTGACTGAAATATTGTACCTATTCTGTCTTTCACTGGATAAAGCAGCAACTTGAGGCTTGATTTTGACTGACTTGCGTTCTGAATCTTATGAGGGTATTTTCTGGAAAGTTATAGCCCTTTGAATGTATTTTCCAACGGTATAACTTTTACTAATTTTGGACTTACAAAACTTGAGTTATGATTTTTCATATAGGGTTGTGCGAAACTGGAAAATCCTGTTTTCCTAGTATCGATCTTACTTTCATTTTCTACTTCAAATTTGAAGTTGGTCAGTCATTGTAGGTAGGGTTTTGAGGTTGTTCATGCCTTTAATCGTTATCTTTTCACTCCAAAGTCACCTCTTCGCTTTACAGTAATGGTTCATTTAGATAGGCACCTGACTTGTAATCGAGTTTTACTTGCGAATTCCACTTATTAGGTTTTGGAGTCCAGTCTTAAGTGTTTGCCTTGATTGTTCTAGGAGGTGCCGGCGAGTAAAGCCACACTTGGGAAGGAAACTTTTGAAATTATCCTTGTTTGATCAGGTGAGTGTACCACTCCCCTGAATTATTGCTAAACTGGTTTCCTGTACTTGCAAATTGCTAGTTGAATGTCTTTCCTGACTGTTTATCTTGTATGAGACGAGGGTGTACTTTATCACACTTGTTCTCTTGCCTATACTGAACAAACTGGAATCTATTACTTGTACTTGTTATGTACTTGAACTTGTTACTTGCACTTGTTATGATGTCGTTTGGAAGAGTATCCAACGACCTTCCTGTTAAACCTGAGCTCAACCTCATGGGGAGTTAATTAAATAGAGCCAGCGAGGGTTTGGTCGAGATAATTGACAATCCATGGGTGCCTGTTCTTGGGGGAATCTTTGGGTATTGAGACTCTTGATTCCGGTATACTCGAATATTACCATTCCTGTTCCTGTTTGGCGTTCGGGCCCGGTAAGGGGGTATGTTTGGTGAACGGGATTTTGACATTAAAGTGGTGATCTACTGGACTAGTTCCTTTATTTGAACGTTGACAGAGGGTCAACAAGGCTGGATCAAGTATTGCAACGGGGATTTGGCTCCTGAGAGCCACCTGTATCCTTGAAATTGTGATGTTCTATCATTGAATTAATCTTTCCCACTTGCGCTTATACATTTCACCCGACAACTTTGAGTGAGGATCCGAGTTTTGCTCGAGCTGTACCATTCCTGATTTGTCTTGCCTTTAGATCCACCTTCATCCTTCGATAAGAAGCAAAATACGAAGAAATCGTTCCGACGGAGCTAAATTGCTATGGGATAAAGAACGAAAAGGAAAATTGGGTTTCTGAACAAAAGGGAAGGGGTGCAACACAAGAACTTCCCAGGGTATCACCCATCCTAGTACTACTCTCATCCAAGCACGCTTAACTTTCGAGTTCTTATAGGATCCGGTGCATCAGTATTGGTATGATCGCACCCGCCATGTTACATTCGCTTTATTCTTTTAAACTACACCGTCGTGTAAAGCAATGTGGCTTTTCTAGACCGAAATTGATTTTAAGCATCAATTCAAGCTTTTTCTTACTACCCTTTTCTTTATTTACTTTTATATATTTATTCGTTACAGATTTATACCCCTTTTTTTTCCTCATTGCGCAACTCTCAATTATCATGAAATTAAAGCTCCACGCTTGCACTGACTTGCATCTTGTTTTTTCCCTCATCACACAACTCCCAATTATCATGAAATTAATTCTGCACGCTTCCGGTTATACATTTGCACCGACAATTTTGAGCGATGACTTGTGCTTTGATCGAGTTGTGCCATTCCTGCTTTGTCTCACCTTTAGATCCGCCTTCATGCTTCAATAATAGGCAAAAAATGAAGTAAACGTTCCGACAAAACTAAATTACTATGGGATATAGAATGAAGAGAAAAATTAGGTTTCGAAACAAAAAAGGAGGGGTGCAATACGAGGACTTCCTAGCGGGTCACCCATCCTAGTGCTACTCTAGCCCAAGAACGCTTAACTTCTGAGTTCTGATGGGATCCGGTGTATTATTGCCGGTATGATCGCACCCGCCATGTTCCATTCGCGTTATTCTGCTAAGTAACCCCGTTTTGTGAAACAATGTGGCTTATCTAGACCGAATTTCATTTTATGCGTCAATTCAAGTATTTTCTACTTATCCTTTTATCTATTTACTTTTATATTTTTTTCTTTAAGATTTGCACGTTGTTTTGTTTCCCTCGTCGCGCAACTCTCAATAATCTTGAAATTAATGCTTGACGCTTGTGCTTACACATTTACGCCGACAACTTTGAGCGACGACCCGGGTTTTGATCGAGCCATACCGTTCCTGATTTGTCTCGCGTTTAGATCTACTTTCATGCATCGTTAAGAAGCAAAATATGAAGCAATCGTTCCGACAGAGCTAAATTACTGTGGGATAAAGAATGAAGTGGAAAATTGGGTTTTGAAACAAAAAGGGAGGGGTGCAACACGAGGACTTCCCGGGGGGCTCGCTCATCCTAGTGTTACTCTCGCCCAATAACGCTTAATTTCAGAGTTCTGATGGGATCCGGTGCATTAGTGCCGGTATGATCGCACCCGCCGTGTTCCTTTTGCTATATTCTTCTAATTAACCTGGTCCAGAGAATCAATGTGTCTTATCCAGACCGGACTTCATTTTATGCGTCAATTCAAGCATTTTCTTATTATCCTTTTATCTATTTACTTTTATATTTTTTTTAATGATTTGCATCTTTTTTTTTACCTCATTGCGTAACTCTCGATTATCTTGAATTAATCTTTCAAACTTGCGCTTATACATTTGCGCAACACAAGGGAAGGGTGCAACACGAGAACTTCCCTGGGGGTTATGTGACAGCCCCACTTTCCCCTAAGGCAAACCAAAGGGGTTAGCGGACTGCCTGCCCAGCTCTCGCCAGGACTAACGGTGCAGTTTAGAGCGATCTATTGCGTTTTGGAACTTATAACGCGTGCAAACAAGTCAAACTGGCAAAATAACCCAAAATAAAAAAAAATGAAATCCGGGGTCGGCATGAATAGTAACCGACCCGTCAGGACCCAACCATATACCAAGCAAACGTTCACATCTTGAACTTTAGTATTTACAATCCAAAGTTGCATACAAAAGTATTCAAAAGTGGATGCATGTATGGTTTGCCAAATCAAAAGAGAAACAGACCCAAAAGTACATTTAGGGTTTCAAGAAATGAGCTATACAAAAGATATGTCCAACTAGCTCATTTCGGCAACCAATTATCAATTGCAGTCCAAAAGTAGTTATTTTCCTGTAAGGAAAACAAAAGGAACGGGGTGAGCTAGTTGCCCAGTGAGATAATACTACTCAAGCAACCAAGTTCATATAGGCATCAAGCTTTTCATTCCAAGTCATCAAAGGTAAATAAAACACACATCAATAATGATGATAAAAGGATACGGACGGCTCTCAAGAGCCCTTTTCCTCGTTTGCATTCTTGATCAGATCATCTTCTCATTGACTCTCCGTCAATGTTTAAAAGTAACCAACCGTATACTTCACTTCACTCCCACTCCTTCCACCTAACATCCCCCTACCGTGCCCGAACTCCAAACACTTGCACTGTGGTATTACTCGAGTAAACCGGAATCGAGAGTCTCTCATACTACAAGATTCCATATAACATTTCCCCAAGGCACATCAATTGGCACGACCAAGCCCTCGCCGGCTCGATTCAATCAACTACCAATGGGGTTGAGCTCAAAGATAACAATTGTAGTCGTTGGATACTCGTCCAAACGACACCAAGCCATGTACTTTCATTTCGTGTAACATGTCGTATAACATTCCAATAACATGGTAAACAATAAGTGAGAGTGATAAAGTACGCTCTCACTTCAATCAATTCACATTCAATTCACTTCAAGCAATTCACATTCAAAGCCATATAGGAACACACAAGTGAGTAGTACACTCACCAAGCTTGCAAATGGTGTTTCATGCACTTCCGTCAAAAGAACGTCGTGAACCACCGTCACGCCCTAAAACATGCAAACAAGTACAATGAGACTCGATAACGAGTCATAAACCAATGCCAAACACGATCCCAATAGGGTTCCATAAGCATATACAAGCATTAGGGGAAACCAGAAAATCCGGAAATGAAACTAGCTTTAACCCTGAAAAAAAATAGTTTTTCACCTCATTTTGCGGTAATGGCACCAAAGGCACTACGATTATCGGATGAAGGTCCAAGACCCTCCGTTTCGAAGCTAAGAGATAGGGATACAATATTCCAGAAGATCACTCAACCCAGTTTCGAGTGTAACCAGGTCAAAAATGCAAGATACTACACCAGAATCCCAAAAATAGATTCACAGAACGCATTCTAGCGGAAACATCATAAATCAGGCTATCCAAGTCCAAATCCAGAAATTCCAAAACCAGTGGAAAGCTAAGAAACAGGGATACATTTCATCAGAAGACCTCAACAACCAATTCGGAAGCATTCCTAGCCAAAATAATCAATTACAGAAGCAATTCTCCAATTCGGGTAAAACCAGAACAGCAAGGGTAAGTTTGACTTTTATCAAGCTACGCTACTCCAATTGATCTGAAATTTTGTAAGCACCTATAAAATGTCATTCCCTACAACTTTCATGTTTTAATACAAGGCCAATTCGGCCTATAACTAGGAGCTACAAAACCGGGCAGAATGTTCCCAATAAAACCCTAACTTTCTACAATTTCTTCCAAACCAGAAATTGGTTGCAATTATCCACTTTTTCCACCTTCTAGAGTCATTATATACCATTTCCAATCATCATATATAGCCACACAATCATGTTCATATTAAAATAGAAAAATCCCCAAAAATAATAAAACTTCATCACTTCAATCACAAATCAAGAAATAATCCATAAACTTGCATCTCATACTACCACTAATCATGATTTAAGCAACAATAAAGGGAGGAGGGTGGTTCTTCACAACTCACCTTAGAAACAAGAGAGAGAGAGAGCAAGTAGTCCTCTTAGCTTGCCAAATAACTCCACACAACACCTCACTATCACTTCCTTAAGTGTTTCTATGGAGCAAAAACAAAATCTAATGGTTGATTTAGAAGATTGGAGCAAAGATTGAAGCAACTTGGAGAGTTTTCTTTCTTTCTTTCTTTCTTTCTTTCTTGAGAGTAAGAGCCGGCCACAAGAGAAGAGAAAATGGTGAAATTTTGGTTAATTTTGTGATTTATTTGGTCAAATAGAAAAAGGTGAATAGTGGTCTTATGTAAGAACCAATCCTATGGTGACACTTGTCACCTCATTTAATGCTTGCCTAACTTTTGTCTCCCTCATACCAATCCACTTAGCATCCTCTACTTATCTCTTAACACCCGGTAAATTAATTACAGTATCCAAAACTTAACCTAGTTGGCCGAATTTTTCCGAACTTTTCGCACTAGTGGGTCCCACATCCGGTATACGCTCTTAATTTCTCAAACCCTATTCGATACTAGAAAAAATCATCTAAAACTATATCTGCTCCTAAAAAATATATCTAGAAATTTTCCTACTCCCGAAAATGCAGAAAACAAGCCATGAAAGATAATAAAACCTAGAAAATGGAAGAATTACGGGTTCTCACACTCTCTCCCCCTTAAAAGAATTTCGTCCTCGAAATTTCTCACCTTGGTTCACAAACAGTTCAGGGTATTCCTTTTTCACCTCCCAGGTAGCCTCTTCTATCCAATGATTTCTCCACTTCTTCTTCACTTTTTTTTTTTTCATGTGCACCCTATTCTCTCTTCTACCCAAATGCTACGATCCTTACAAACCATATCAATGCTCAAACGAATACTACTTTCAGGTCGTAGGGTAGACAAGCAGGCGTGGTATCTATTTCGTCCATCAAAATTGGGGTTGACAAATGAATGAATAACACCGGAATCTACTCAGATTTCCGCAAATCGGTGGAAAACCAAAATCATACCTTCCTCAATTTCAGGAGAATCGGGGACCTGTTGTGGTTCCAATGAATACACTCGAGCCGCTACCTTAGATTTGGTCCCTTCCACCTTGGCCGGTTCGGAATTAGTCTTTGTCGCTTGCTGATTCCCCTTTCCATCTCGTGATAGGACTGGACAAGTAGCGAGCTGATGGTTTGCACTTTCACAGTGCAAACATTTTCCTTCCTTCTTCCAGCAATTGTCCTCCGAGTGGTTTGGCTTTCCGCAATACCCGCAAGGTCCGCGTACTGCAGAAGCCGAGCCTCCTTTCTGGCCTCTCCCCACTTGGCCGCCTCGTGACGGGCTCTCTCGTGACACTCCCGGCATCCTTTCTTCTCCAGTTCCTCGCCCAAACTTGGAAGGGGTACTCTCATCCCCCTGTCCAGAGCTGCTTCCAGGAAAACCCCGTTTCTTCGCCT
Source organism: Coffea arabica (assembly GCF_036785885.1). NCBI lineage: Eukaryota > Viridiplantae > Streptophyta > Magnoliopsida > Gentianales > Rubiaceae > Coffea > Coffea arabica. Next base: position 34,982,731 of record NC_092331.1, on the reverse strand, counting down.
GGAAGTTCCGTACTTGCACCCTGGCCCTCTCTACCCGTTGGGCCTTCTCAACGGCCTCGCTAAAAGCGTTAATCTGGGCCACCGCGAGGTCCTTCTGAATTTCTACGTTCAGGCCCTAGACAAATCGCCGTATTTTTCGTTGCTCGGTCATGATGAGTTCGGGCGCAAATTTGGATAGGCGGGTGAATTGGCTCTCGTACTCCACTACAGATTGAGCCCCTTGGAGGAGTCGGATAAACTCATCTTCCTTCTGCTCCTGGACTAGCGGAGGGAAAAATTTCGCGTTGAATTCTCTCATAAAATTCACCCAAGTCCTGGGCGTTTGTTCCCGTTCCCATTTTTGTCGAATGACGTTCCACCAGGAACGGGCCGCCCTTTCCAGCTGGAAAACGGCGAAAGTCACTTGCCGTTCCTCGGTGTAGTGCAAGGCAGCGAAAATGTCTACCATTTTCTCGAGCCACCTTTCGGCGACATCCGGATCGGGCCCCCCAATGAACTTCGGCGGGGTAAACTTTTGGAATCTTTCAAGTGCCCTGTCGTCACTTTCGACATGGTTGCCCGGGTTTCCAGGATTAGGGTTTGGGTTTTGGCCTTGTTGCTGCACTACTTGTGCCAGCAGGTTGGTCATTTGCTGCATAGCGGCAGCTATCTGCACGTTGGGGTCAACTCTCGGTTCAGGATTAGGTCCAGAGGAGGTTTCCCCAGTGCCCCTTTCAGGCGTAGGTTGCCTATTCCCGCGCCCACGCCCCCATCCACTACGTGTGCCTTCCATAAAATCTAAGTCGATCTAGGTCACAAAATAAATATACTGTTAAAGGGCACCTAACCCTCCTTTTCGTAGCACTAAACAGGAACAAGTAAACAAGAACAATTCACTAAACAACTCCCTCGTAGAGCATTTAAACACATAACACATATACAGAGAACACATAACAGGATCAACAATTATACAGAACAGTCAGTCAGGTACATAGACTAGGTCACGAATACAGAAGGACTCACGAAAAGCTTTTCTTTCCCCCCAGGGCTCCATCCAACATCTATGAGAACAACACCAAGCAAGGATGATCACGCCTAACCATACCCGAACAAACCACACGAAGTTCCATAGAATCGCATTTCTAGTTCGCCCAATCTTTTCAAACCTAGGCTCTCCTCTCTTTCGTATCCGGGCGCAAGAATCCCATCTGAGATAATTCACAACTCGAGCCGGCCGGTCCCAAGCGTAAATCATCCATATTAAAGATTCCTACCCGACATACAGATCTAACTTCCTCAAGTTTCATGATAAAGATTTTTACACTTATAACATGCTCGGTTAATAACTTATGCTCAAAAGAGCACTTAACCCTTTTAGACACCTTCACCAAAAGCAGGACCATAACACCACTTGGCCCCAAGCTCACTCCGCGCAGAGACCACGCGAAGTGGCTCTGATACCACCTGTGACAACCCCACTTTCCCCTAAGGTGAACCAAAGGGGTTAGCGGACTGCCTGCCCAGCTCTCGCCAGGACTAACGGTGCAGTTTAGAGCGATCTATTGCGTTTTGGAACTTATAACCCGCGCAAACAAGTCAAACTGGCAAAATAACCCAAAATAAAAAAAATGAAATCCGGGGTCGGCCATGAATAGTAACCGACCCGTCAGAACCCAACCATATACCAAGCAAACGTTCACATCTTGAACTTTAGTATTTACAATCCAAAGTTGCATACAAAAGTATTCAAAAGTGGATGCATGTATGGTTTGCCAAATCAAAAGAGAAACAGACCCAAAAGTACATTTAGGGTTTCAAGAAATGAGCTATACAAAAGATATGTCCAACTAGCTCATTTCGGCAACCAATTATCAATTGCAGTCCAAAAGTAGTTATTTTCCTGTAAGGAAAACAAAAGGAACGGGGTGAGCTAGTTGCCCAGTGAGATAATACTACTCAAGCAACCAAGTTCATATAGGCATCAAGCTTTTCATTCCAAGTCATCAAAGGTAAATAAAACACACATCAATAATGATGATAAAAGGATACGGATGGCTCTCAAGAGCCCTTTTCCTCGTTTGCATTCTTGATCAGATCATCTTCTCATTGACTCTCCGTCAATGTTTAAAAGTAACCAACCGTAGACTTCACTTCACTCCCACTCCTTCCACCTAACATCCCCCTACCGGGCCCGAACTCCAAACACTTGCACTGTGGTATTACTCGAGTAAACAGGAATCGAGAGTCTCTCATACTACAAGATTCCATATAACATTTCCCCAAGGCACATCAATTGGCACGACCAAGCCCTCGCCGGCTCGATTCAATCAACTACCAATGGGGTTGAGCTCAAAGATAACAATTGTAGTCGTTGGATACTCGTCCAAACGACACCAAGCCATGTACTTTCATTTCGTGTAACATGTCGTATAACATTCCAATAACATGGTAAACAATAAGTGAGAGTGATAAAGTACGCTCTCACTTCAATCAATTCACATTCAATTCACTTCAAGCAATTCACATTCAAAGCCATATAGGAACACACAAGTGAGTAGTACACTCACCAAGCTTGCAAATGGTGTTTCATGCACTTCCGTCAAAAGAACGTCGTGAACCACCGTCACGCCCTAAAACATGCAAACAAGTACAATGAGACTCGATAACGAGTCATAAACCAATGCCAAACACGACCCCAATAGGGTTCCATAAGCATATACAAGCATTAGGGGAAACCAGAAAATCCGGAAATGAAACTAGCTTTAACCCTGAAAAAAAACAGTTTTTGACCTCATTTTGCGGTAATGGCACCAAAGGCACTACGATTATCGGATGAAGGTCCAAGACCCACCGTTTCGAAGCTAAGAGATAGGGATACAATATTTCAGAAGGTCACTCAACCCATTTTCGAGTGTAACCAGGTCAAAAATGCAAGATACTACACCAGAATCCCAAAAACAGATTCACAGAACGCATTCTAGCGGAAATATCATAAATCAGGCTATCCAAGTCCAAATCCAGAAATTCCAAAACCAGTGGAAAGCTAAGAAACAGGGATACATTTCATCAGAAGACCTCAACAACCAATTCGGAAGCATTCCTAGCCAAAATAATCAATTACAGAAGCAATTCTCCAATTCGGGTAAAACCAGAACAGCAAGGGTAAGTTTGACTTTTATCAAGCTACGCTACTCCAATTGACCTGAAATTTTGTAAGCACTCTAAAATGTCATTCCCTACAACTTTCATGTTTTAAGACAAGGCCAATTCGGCCTATAACTAGGAGCTACAAAACCGGGCAGAATGTTCCCAATAAAACCCTAACTTTCTACAATTTCTTCCAATCCAGAAATTGGTTGCAATTATCCACTTTTTCCACCTTCTAGAGTCATTATATACCATTTCCAATCATCATATATAGCCACACAATCATGTTCATATTAAAACAGAAAAATCCCCAAAAATAATAAAACTTCATCACTTCAATCACAAATCAAGAAATAATCCATAAACTTGCATCTCATACTACCACTAATCATGATTTAAGCATCAATAAAGGGAGGAGGGAGGTTCTTCACAACTCACCTTAGAAACAAGAGAGAGAGAGCAAGTAGTCCTCTTAGCTTGCCAAATAACTCCACACAACACCTCACTATCACTTCCTTAAGTGTTTTTATGGAGCAAAAACAAAATCTAATGGTTGATTTAGAAGATTGGAGCAAAGATTGAAGCAACTTGGAGAGTTTTCTTTCTTTCTTTCTTTCTTGAGAGTAAGAGCCGGCCACAAGAGAAGAGAAAATGGTGAAATTTTGGTTAATTTTGTGATTTATTTGGTCAAATAGAAAAAGGTGAATAGTGGTCTTATGTAAGAACCAATCCTATGGTGACACTTGTCACCTCATTTAATGCTTGCCTAACTTTTGTCTCCCTCATACCAATCCACTTAGCATCCTCTACTTATCTCTTAACACCCGGTAAATTAATTACAGTATCCAAAACTTAACCTAGTTGGCCGAATTTTTCCGAACTTTTCGCACTAGTGGGTCCCACATCCGGTATACGCTCTTAATTTCTCAAACCCTATTCGATACTAGAAAAAATCATCTAAAACTATATCTGCTCCTAAAAAATATATCTAGAAATTTTCCTACTCCCGAAAATGCAGAAAACAAGCCATGAAAGATAATAAAACCTAGAAAATGGAAGAATTACGGGTTCTCACAGGTTATCCATTCTAGCACTTTTCTCGCTCAAACACACTTAATTTCGGAGTTCTTATGGGATCCGATACATCAGAACTGGTATGATCATATCCGCCATGTTCCATTCGCTTTATTCTTTTAGACTAACTCATCCTGTGAAGCAATGTGGCTTTTCTAGACCGGACTTCATTTTAAGCGTCAGTACAAGCATTTTCTTCCTATCCTTTTATCTAAATACTTTTATATATATATTTAATGATTTACATTGTATTTTTTAACCTCATCGCGCAACTCTCGATTATCTTGCAATTAATTCTTTAATCTTGCGCTTATACTTTCGCACCGACAACTCGGGTTTTGATAGAGCCGTACCGTTCCTGATTTGTCTCATCTTTACATCCGCCTTTATGCTTTGACAAGAAGTAAAATATGAAACCATCGTTCCGACGGAGCTAAATTACTATGGGATGAAGAACAAAGAGAAAAATTGGATTTTGGAAACAAAAAGGGAGGGGTGCGACACGACGGCTTTCCAGGGGGTCAGCCATCCTAGTGCTGCTCTCGTCCAAGCACGCTTAACTTTGGAGTTTTGACGGGATCCGGTGCATTAGTGCCGGTATAATCGCAGACGCCATGTTCCTTTCGCTTTATTCTTTTAAACTAACCCGTCCTGTGAAGCAATATGGTTTTTCTAGATCGAACTTCATTTTAAGCGTCAATTCATGCATTTTCTTCATATCCTTTTATCTATTTACATTTTTTTTTTTTTCTGATTTGCACCTTGTTTGTTTTCCCTCATCGCGCAATTCTCAATTATCATGAATTAATCTTTCACGGTTGCGCTTATACATTTGCGCGGACAACTTTGAGTGACCACCCGGGTTTTGATTGAGTCGTACCATTCCTGATTTGTCTCGCCTTAGATCCGCCTTCATACTTCGATAGGAAACAAAATATGAAGCAATTGCTCCGACGGTGCTAAATTGCTCTGGGATAAAGAATGAAGAAGAAAAAAGGGTTCCCGAAACAAAAATGAAGGGGTGCAACACGACGATTTCCCCGAGGGTCACCTATCCTAGTATTACTCTGGTCCAAGGATGTTGAATTTTAGAGTTCTGATGGGATCTGGTGCATTAGTGCCAGTATGATTGCTTTATTCTTTTAAAATTGCCCCGTCCTATGAAGCAATGTGGCTTTTCTAGATCGAACTTCATTTTAAGCGTCAATTCAAGCATTTTCTTCTTATCATTTTATTTATTTACTTTCATACATTTTTTTCTTACGGATTTGAGCCTTGTTTTTTTCCCTCATTGCCCAACTGTCAATTATTGTTGAAGTATCGTTTCTGCTTACGCTTATACATTTCACTCGACAACATTGAGCGAGGATCCGAGCTTTGCTCAAACTATACCATTCCTGATTTGTCTCGCCCTTAGATCCACCTTCATCCTTTGATAAGAAGCAAAATACGAAGAAATCGTTCTGACGGACCTAAATTGCTATGGGATAAAGAATGAAAAGAAAAATTGGGTTTCTGAACAAACGGGAAGGGGTGCAACACAAGAACTTCTCAGGGTATCACCAATCCTAGTACTACTCTCATCCAAGCACGCTTAACTTTCGAGTTCCGACAGGATCCGATGCATTAGTATTGGTATGATCGCACCCGCCATGTTACTTTTGCTTTATTCTTTTAAACTACACCGTCATGTAAAGCAATGTGGTTTTTCTAGATCGAAATTTATTTTAAGCGTCAATTCAAGCTTTTTCTTGATATCCTTTTATTTATTTAAATTTTTATATTTTTTCCTTACTGATTTATACTCCGTTTTTTTCAATCATTGTGCAACTCTCAATTATCATGAAATTAATCCTCCACGCTTGCACTGACTTGCACCTTGTTTTTTTCCCTCATCGTGCAACTCTCAATTATGATGAAATTAATCCTGCACGCTTCCGGTTATACATTTACACCGACAACTTTGAGCGATGACTCGAGCTTTGATCGAGTTGTACCATTCCTGATTTGTCTTGCCTTTAGATCCGTCTTCATGCTTCATTAATAGGCAAAATATGAAGCAAACGTTCCGACGGAGCTAAATTGCTATGGGATATAGAACGAAAAGGTAAATTAGGTTTCGAAACAAAAAGGGAAGCGTGCAATATGAGGACTTCCTAGGTGTAGACACCAAAATTTTAGCCTTTCTTTTTATTCATTCTAGGTGATTTTTGTTTATTTATTTATTTTATTTTTATTATTATTTCTTTTCTTAATTTATCTCATTCTCATTTTTGTTAAGAAAATTGTTTTTGTTAATTAATCCACTAAAAAACAAAGAAGATCATCAATCAAACACAAAAAAAAAAATTAGCAATTTTGTTTTATTTTTTTAGTATTTGTCTATTTTATTCAATTTTACTTAAATTATTATTTTTCGTTATTTTGTTTATTAATTAACTGGTTCATTTGGAAATGAAAAAAAAAGGAAAAAAAACAACAAATATCAAATCAGGCTTGTTTCAAGTGAAAAAAAAAAGAAGAAGAGCCCGGTTCCACTCATTTTATTTCTTGCTCCTCAAATTTCTGGTCACCTCACCATCCGAATCATCAAGGAATTTCAGTACAAAAAGCCATCTAAGGGCTTAATAATCACCGAAAAATGCAGAAAAACATGCACCATTGATCCTAGGTTCTAGGAATATTCGGCGCCTATAAAAGGATAGCAAAGGGAGAGCCGAAAGGGGGGTTTTTTAGAGTGATAAGAGGATGGCTGGACAGAAGAGAAGGAGTGACGGCTGGGAAGGGTTTTGAGAGAGGAGAAGGAGAACAGCGTGAGAGAGATGGGGATGACGGCTGAAAGATAGAAAGCAAGAAAGGAAGCGAGAAAACTGAGAGAGAGCGAGGGAGAGAGCAACGGAAAGAGAGCTGAAAAAGAGGGCGGCGGAGATTGAAAAGACCGAGAGAAAAGAACGAGAAAGAGCTGAGAAAAGCAAGAAATGGTTTCGGCTGTGTAAAAGACAAGGAAAGTTACGGGCTTTGGGCAAGTAGGAAGAAAGGGTTTTAGCCGTGAGGGTTTAGAGGAAAGAAACAGAGAATAACCGAGAGCTAGAAAGGAGGAGCTACTTCATCAGAGTAAAAAAGGCATTTCGTGGATCTTCATTTCCAGAAACAGCGTGTTTCTCCTGAGGTAAATCCAGTTTTGTTTCGTGAAGGCTTGAATTCATCACACCTGTTTTTGTTCCTTCCTTGTACATGCATCTGTTAATTCATCTTTCTGTGCGTTCTGATGCTTTTGAGAGATTCACGTGTATTTAAAAGCTTTAGGGTAAATGGAGGTTCAATGATTAGATGTTTTGGTTAAAAAGGCAGTAACTTTCGATACATCTAGTTCCTATTTGCTGCAAGTTTCTTTTTTTTCCTGCATTTCTGTGGTTAGAAACATGGGTTGAATTTCTGGAATTGGGCAATGTTATGTGGGTAATGCGATTATAGATGGGCTGAAATCATTACAGTGGGGTTTTGTCTACTGTGGGGGCTTGTCTGAGTTTTTTTTTCACGTGTAGACCTAGGCTGAATGAAATGGCTGCAGAAGGTTTTGTGTGCATGTAAATGTCGATTTGCTATAATTTTGTTTGCTTGAAATTAGAGCATGACGTTTGGGTAATCTCGTTTGGAGGCTGCATAATCTTATATGCCTGAACCAAAAATTGGAGACAAAGTCTAGTGTGTGAATGGATCTTCGTACGATGATTATACAGTTGCAGAAAGCTTGTTCTCCATTCTTGCATTCCTAGTTCTGATTTTTTTTGTGTGTATGTTTAATTCAAAGAGTTTTATGCTTGTGAAGTAGGAAAGTGTTTGAAGATTCGAGTTTATTTTTCTGGTATGGAGTCGTGTATAAAATCTGCTGCAATGAACTTGAAAGCTATCGGCTTGTTGCAGCAGCTTTTCCTTTCTTTTTGACACTGAAGTTAGTTGCGTAATGAATGATTTTTTGGTTTTGTTTGATTTACTAGTTTGTTTGGCTGTTTGAGCATATATAACTGGTAGCAAGTGCGAAGTCATTGCAGGCTACAACATGGCAAGCCCGTTCGTTGCAGCCATAGCATTCCTTCAATTTCTTTTGAAGCACCTTTGCTGCATCTTTCTTGACTATCTGCCCTCTTTACTATCTTGGAAATGTGTAAATGTATTTTGGTTAATGGTAGTAATGGATTGAGGTTGTTACACCTGAGTTTTGGTTGGAGTCACTTTGCACGGATATGCTTCGGTTGAAGAAGAAATCTTGCAGAAAGAATGGTAGTTGGTTTTTGCGTTCCCCTTGCTGCACATCTCTTCCCTTTGGTTCTTCATTGGTCTTCATTTGATCTTCAGTGGTTTAGTGTTCATGTTTGGGTTGTGTTAATCAAAGTGTCTAGTTGTCAAGTGGTGTTGAGTGATGGTCTTTGTTAGTTTTTGTTTGAAGTCTTTGTATGAAATCTGCATTTGAAAGCTTGAAGTTGTAGAAAGCTTCGAATGAATGTTGCATAAGAAAGTTTCTACGTAACATGCATGCAAAAGGATTCAGAAATTGCATTTCAACCCCTTTTTTTTGGTTAATGCTACAAAGGCCCAATAATGTTCTAATTTCTTGTAATTAGGTCCTAAAGTAATTGCAATTTGAACCATTGTTTGACCTTTTCATTACTCATGGACCTTTGAGGTTTCCAAAATATTTTAATTGGACTTGAATGATTGGTTAATGTTGCTATTGGGTCCTTAGTCATTTCTATTTTAGAAAATTGATTGATAATTTACTTTCTTTGAAATTATGCACTATTTGATTTCATTTAAGTTGCAATTGGGAGGGATTTGATGATTTTGTTTATATTGTACTATTTAATTGGTGCCTTGACCTTGTTATTGTTTTGAAGCTAACTCTTCCTTCATTTGATTACCATTGCAAGGGAGGTACACTCTATCCCTTATTCTTGCCTTTATTTGACCATATATGCCTTATGTGACTTTATGTGCTCAATTGCATGCCTTCATTTTATTTATTTATTTATTCGCTTTATTTGTTTTAATTAAGTATATTTATTTTATTTTAGGTAAACTTTGATCATTTGAAAGGCACTTGAATGCCGCAATTGTAATAGTTAGGCTATTATGTCATTTCATTTAATTCCTTCCCCCTTCTAGATTGTAGTAGGCTCCCCCCTCAATGTAATAGTTAGGGCTTTATTGCTTTATTTGTCTTGCGTAATTTGCATGCTTATGTGCTATGTGTTTAATCGCTTTCCTTAGGTTTTTTGCATCTAGATAAGCATGCTTATATGCTACGTACTATGTGGAACTAGGTGTTTTGCATGTCTACTTGCTTTTAGTATTATACTTGATATGTGGATGGAATGCACGTTACCGTGGCTAGTCCAATGCTAGTCATGGTTACTTATTCCCGATCGCTCACAAGTCCAATGCTTGTGAGAGAGCGATAATAAAGGGCTAGTCCAATGCTAGACCCAATAGGGCCGTCCCTCGCTAGAACATACTCGCATGCCCTCACTACATTTTCATGCATTTTTCCTAGAATTTTTACATTTTTGCATGATCCTTTCCCCTTTCCCACATTCAAAGTATGATCTTTAGGATTTTGCATTTCACTCTAGTCATTAGGGCCATTTGCCTGATTAGACTAGGGAGTCACCCTTCTGGTAAGGGGAATGGACGAGTTTGGCTACATATAGCCTTAGCACGCTCATTCTTTTTCTAACCAAAAGGAAAAGCAAAAGTCACGATTTAGGGTCTCCCCGTACCCGTCTTGTTTGCATTCCTCTAGGGTTCATGCATTTCATTTATCCACTATCACTTTGCACTCTTACTTCATATTCTATCCCTTTTTCCACATTTTCACTTCACACAACTCTTATTTTGCACATTTTCACTCTGCCACTTGCACTTTATATACTACCACTGAGCACACATGCACTTCACGCTATCACTTTACATACCTCACCTTGCACCCATTTACACACTCTCAATTACACACTATTATCTTTTATATTTTGCTCACTTCACACAAGCTCATGTTTTCACATTGCATACATTCATTTCATTCATTTTTCGTCATTAGCATTACTCGTGACTTCTTAGAGGGCTTATCCTTGGCTATCACAACTCATGTGATCTAGTCCGATCGAGCCTCTAAGAGATATTTGTCCCTTTCGATTCATCATTAGGTTTAGGATTGCATCTATGTTAGTCACATCCAAATGCGATACATCTTTTGCTAGAAATTAGAAAAATCATGACTAAATCATGCAACTACCTTAGCCTAGGTTGAGAGGGTGCCTTAGACATTGTCTTTGCCTTCCCTCTCTTCAACCGCAACCCCCGAACCATTTTCTCTGATTTATCGTAGATTTTGGAGTCAATCTAAAAAGGTTTTTTTACATTTTTTAAATTCACATTTTTTGGGTGATTTGGTACACCCCAACTCGATACCAAGTGGCGAATCCTACACTCTTATCAAAACCTTTTTAGATTACTATTTTGGCCAAACCGTCGCTGTGACGGCCCCACTTCTCCCTAAGGCGAACCAGAGGGTTGGCGGGTCGCCTGCCTAACTCTCGCCAGGACTCACGCAAGCAAACCTACCAAATATCCACGTATAACTTAAACCAAAACACAATTCGCCATCCGAACATGCCAACTTTTAAGCGACTTGAATACTAAAACACATTAACTTCAGAGATAACCTTACCATTGAACATCCACCCATTCACTCCTAAATACATCTCCGACCAGATCACCGCATAAATTCAAATATACAATACAAACCACACAGTAAGTTCATAAAGCTCAGATAACATTCATACAAGCCAAATCTTAGGGTTTGCACTTTTCCAGCTTCAGGTGACAACCCAAAACAAAGATACAAGTACGATTCGAAATAATATTTACAAAACGATAAGATAGACTTCAAGTCTCTCGATTTCCGGAACCTGTTAAGGAAAACAAATATCGTGTGGTGAGCTAAACCTCAGTGAGGTTCCGAACACATAGGCAACAAGAAAATCAATGCATTCATTACATATAACCAATAATTCAAGATACAAGCACAAATAAAGCAATAAACACATTCATGAAAAGGATACGGGCTCACAGGGAGCCATATGTTCGTTCGTTCGTTCGTTCATTCGTTTATTCTCCAGTCATTTCCCCTTATTCCTCCAGTCATTTGCAAAATGCATTTTGTATAAGTAAAATCCCTCGTTCATTCATTCGTTCATTCCTCTCATTCACCCCGTCCCTGGCTTTTGGCCAGGCTCCACCAACCTACAAGGTAATACTCGAGTATACCGGAACGTTCACCCAGGTCCCTAATCGCCCGACCGAGTCCGCTTCTGGCTCGAGACGACCGGTAACAAGGGCAATGGCCAGTTCAGCCCAAAAGGCTTACATTCATGCGCAAGTAACATGTCAATCGTTCAATCATTAAAATTTCACAATCATTTAGGCTAAGTGCGATATAGTACACACTCGCCTCGAAAACTCGTTTTGAAAATCATTGAAAGCACTTAACACATTATCAAGCAATAAGATCAAGCCAATAAGTCAAGGAAATATAACAAACAAGGAACACTCACCAAGAGTGAAGTCACAACTCACGCGGGGAATCGAAATCTGCGTCCTCGCTAAACCCTAGAAATCCAAGTTTTAAAAACTATAAGTTTTACTAAGCAAACCCTTGTTTTATATATAAAAGGTTATCTTATATAAAACTAATTTAATTTCCCGCAACAAGTCAATAAATTTCTAAAAATCAAAGCTAGTAAAGGAATAAAATGTTTCGTGTGGTTTCTTTAAAGGTATTTCCCCTCTAGAGGCAAACTAGAACCAAATTGGTTTAAACGGTTTTCTTGCCGAATAAGTTTTCTATCCTTTTATTTGAAATCATTCAAATCTAGTATTTTTTTCAAATTTCCTTTAAAACAACTAGTCAAGAATAGTTTTATGGAACTTAAAGTTTAAAAGTTAAATACAATTACTCCCTAAAGGTAATAAAACTAGCTTAAGCAAAATAAAAGAATTAACTAGTCGGCAAGGTTTTAAAAGTCCCAATATCTAACTTTTTAATAATACATACTAAACTCAAATTCTATCACTTGATATTAAAGCTGAGTATTCCCACGAAATTTGATTTTGAAAGTATTCAGGTTCAAGAAAACCAAAACGGTCTTTACAATTCTAGCTCATTTGCACAATCGATTCCCAAGTCACCAAGATTGAAACATTACAAACCAAATATCAATTTCACTAGGGCTTCATCAATCATTAGCCCTAGGTCTCAACAAATTCCAGTACAATTAAAATTCAACAAAGGAAGTCCAAGGTACTAAAGCAATCCCAAATCACAGCCCATGGACCTTCCAAGTACATTTCAACCAACCACTTGAACAAATTCACCAAAAATTAAATTATTGCAAAACTACTCAAATGGTCAAGAGCTTCATCAATCATTAGCTCTTGACAACCAATACTCACTAAAAGATCTCAATTAGTTCGGCCAGCTTTCAAATCAAATTTCCAACAATAGAGTAGTTTATTTATATAGCTTTTGTTCCTAGTTTTCTTCAATTCTTACCTCAGCTCAACATGCAAAAGGTGATTAGCAAGCTTCAAGCAAATCTTAAACATCCAATATGAAAATCTTAATTAAAATTCGAAGAAAAATTAATTAAATGCTCTCGACCAAGCTGGAATATTTTTTTAACAGCTTCCCAAGTGCTTGAAGTACAAATTTTACTCTCCCTTTTTTTTTTCACGGCCCATTTCGGCTACATGCAGAACCAAACCATGCTAATACATATGTATATACATAATCCAGTTTAACATAGAAATTCAAGACCCAAAGTCATAAAATTTGTTAGGAATCTGTCTAGTCCCTCTCTTGGATAAGCTGGAAAATTTTTGCAGCAGAAAATCTCTCTCGGTTTCAATCCAAAATTCAACTTTTCCTCAAGCTTTCTTCAACTAAACCTTCCAAACATCTAAGACCAACATATCACATGCAAAAACTACCATTAGTTTCCATTTTTCTTCAACAATAACAGGCGGCAACTCACGTGCAAGCTCTCGGCCACATTTTCAGTTTTTTCCCTTTTTTTTCTTTTTTTTTTCTTTCCTCACGGTTCATCAGCTACATGCATGACCCAAAAATCAGTTATCTATCAGTTTTGATCCATGAGCAAGTTCGGACAACATCAAAACATTACTCAACCAGAAATTCAAACAATCCTGCTCTCGGTTGGCTTGCATGCAACCTGATTTTGTATCTTTTCAATTTTCTGTCTTAATCAAGGTTAATTACCTTCATGCAAAGCTTAATCATCCAGGTTTTAGTTGATTAAATGTGCATCTAGGCTCGGATTATCACAGATTAGCTAATTAGAGTTACAAATTTCCAGCTCAAACTTTCGGCAGCTTCAATTCTTCCAAACCAGATTTCTTAAGTCTCAATTCCTCATCTAACCTCACAAACCCACATGCATGCGTATAGACAGCTTCATCAACCTATAAACAATTCATCTAAGTCCAGAATTTACCTTAGCTTGAAGCCTAAAACACACGACTAGCAGCTGCAACAAACCTCCACTCTTGGCTGTCCAGAAATTTAGCCCGCTAGTTCTTCCTCTCCCTTGCTCAAGCTCGGCACTAGGATGAAGAAAATCTGGTCTCAAGCTCTTCACCAGCTCACGGATGAAAGACAAAATGAATCGCAAGTCCCTCTCTTCCCTCTCTAGTTTACGGACAGAGAGAAAAGAAACAAGAAGCTCGGCTCTTTCTCACTCTCTCCCGGTCGATAATTCCAAGGCTGCTCCCTCACAGTTCACGGCAGGAAAGAAATTGGAGTTGTGATATTGTGGTGAAGTGAGAATGATATAATGAAGTGTGTGAGTAGTGTAATGTATATAAGGTGAGGCTGTGAGTGGAGTTGGTCGGCAATATCAAATGGAAAAGGCTGGAATGAAACGTGGGAAATGGAACCGGCAGGAATTGGAATTGTTTGGAATGTTCCATGGCTGCATGGATAAATTTGACTTGGAGAAGGCCAATTTGGTCTTTTCACAATTCACCCGAGTTTCCTACTTAAACCCTCAATTCTAAACCAAATCCAAAATTTACCCCAATTGTAAATCAAATGCCTACTAATATCCTAGCCTTGCAAAAATTCAATTATCGCGATTTTAACCTCCTAAGTGTACCCAATGTACTTGTAACGGTTTATCAAAAATATATCGATTCATGTTAATTCTAAGGTTCCTATTAACACTTAACGTTATTAACGCTTAAGACTAGCTATCGGAAATTCAAGGAATTAATCTTAAAACAATAAAATAGTTTACATCAAGAAATATTATTCTAACTTGGCGAGAGTCAAATAACTCAATATTTTGCACGATTAACGTGTTTGTAACTTTAAAATTGTTTTTATATACTTATTCAAAGACAAAAATTCATTTTCCTGAAGAAACGAGACATTCAAGCAGGACAGCCTACTTCTTGAGCAAATTAATGATTTCAATGGTAAATTTATAATTCGTAAGTGATCACTTATCATTCTTACCTTATTAGTTAAGCTATTAAATTCAAGTTTGACCTTAATATATAAATTTAACATTCTTAATATTCGTTTATCCATTTATATCAAAACTTATTAACTCAATCATTTTCAAACCATGAACATACCTATCTTCAAGTTTAACTTGTATACTCATTCAATCTAATATACTTTATATACATATCTCGCACATAAATACACATAACAACAAGGCCTTCCATTGTTTCCAACGATTAGTTAACAAATTTGCACTTAAGAGGAGAAAATGAGAAGAAACAATAGACTAAGGAAATATGCAAATTCTAGGGTTCTCACACTCTCCCCCCCTTAGGAAATTTCGTCCTCGAAATTTTACCTTCATTTGCCTCAGACGAGTCCGGGACTGTTTGGTTATCCAACGCGTAAGCTTTTGCCGGTACACTCGTTCGTTTCCCCCTTTCGTTCGCTTGTTTCGGTCTGGCTCCATCCGGTTGCGGAGTATTACCTTCACGGGACTGTCTCCTTGGACAGTTTCTCACTTGATGGTCGCTGCTTCCGCAAATCAAACATTTCCGTCCTTTCCACCAACAATCACTTTCAGTGTGATTGGCTTTTCCGCAGTAGCCACAAGTCAAATGAGAAGCCATCTTTTGGTTTTCTTGGGAAATTTCTCTATGTCCTACTTGGTTTCTTTTTTTAAACCTCTCATCTATCGCCCCTATTGTCCATGGCGGGTAGGATAACTGGCTCACCTTTTGCGCTTTAGAAGGCGCCATCGTTTCACTAAACTCTTCCAATCCACTGCCCGATGCACTCTTTTTTCGAGTTTGGGAGGCCTTTACTTGTGCCTTTGTGTGACGCCCCGAAAAAAAAATGAGTTTGAGAACCCGAAAATTTTCTAATTTTCTAGGGTTTATTTTATTTACTTGCCCGCCTTTTCTACATTTTCTTTATTAGAAAAATTCCCCAGATAAAGTTTATGAGCAAAGATAGTTTGAAAATGATTTTTCTAGTATCGGTTAGTTTTTGAGAAATTAAAAGCGTGTTTTGAACGTGGGACCCGCAAGTGCGGTAAATGCATTATATTTTTGACAACTTGTTGGAATTTTGTATTAAGTGATATTATTTTACAAAGTGTAAAGTGTGACAGCCCCACTTTCCCCTAAGGCGAACCAAAGAGGTTAGCGGACTGCCTGCCCAGCTCTCGCCAGGACTAACGGTGCAGTATAGAGCGATCTTTCACGTTCCGGAACTTATAACGCGCGCAAATAAGGCAAAAGGGTAAAATAACCCAAAATAAAAGAAAATGAAATCCGGAGTCGGCCATGAATAGTAACCGACTCGTCCGAACCCAACCAAACATCAAATTACATATACCCCATAACATTTAGCCTTTACAAACCAAAATGACATTTAAAAGTGATACAAAAGTCACTACATATATGGTTTGCCAAAACAAAAGTGAAAACGGCCCTAATGATACATTTAGGGTCCCATTTTATATACAATACAAAAGAGTCATTCATCTAGTTCATTTGGCAACCATTTATCAAAATTCATTCCAAAAGAGTCATCTTCCTGTAAGGAAAACAAAAGGAACGGGGTGAGCTAATTGCCCAGTGAGAATACAACTCAAGCAACCAAGTTCATGGATACATCAAGCTTAACAGTCCAATTTACCAAAATAAATAAAGCCACACATTAATAATGAGGATAAAAGGATACGGGTGGCTCTCAAGAGCCCTTTTCCTCGTTTGAATTCTTGATCGGTCTCATTGACTCTCCGTCAATGTTTGAAAAGTAACCAACTGTAGACCCACTTAACTTCCATTCCCTTCCTCCTAACATTCCTCAACCGGGCCCGAAATCCAAACGCATGCATTGTGGTATTACTCGAGTATACCGGAATCGAGAGTCTCTCATACTACACGATTCCATATAACCTTACCCAAGGCTCATTAATTGTCACGACCAAGCCCTTGCTGGCTCGATTCAATCAACTACCAATGGGGTTGAGCTCATGGATAACATTTGAAGTCATGTATTTCATTTCATATAACATTTCATGTAAAATTCCAATAACTTTTCAATAACATGCGATACAATAAGTGAGAATGATAAAGTACACTCTCACTTCAATTAATTAACATTCAACCTCTCAAGTTCAAATATCAAAGCCATATAATAGCACATAAGTGAGTAGTACACTCACCAAGCTAGCAAATGTAGTTTCAAGCACTTTAGTCAAAAGAACGTTGCACCACCGTCACGACCTAAAAACATGCAAACAAATACAATGAGACTTGATAACGAGTCATAAACCAAGGCCAAACATGACCCCAATAAGGTTCCATAAACATTTACAAACAATAGAGGAAACCAGAAATTAAGAAAGGGCTTTAACTAAGGCCTTGATATGAAAACCGGATTTGACCTCATAATGCGGTAATGGCACAACTCTCACTACAATTATCGGATGGAGGTGTAAGACCCACCATTTCGAAGCCAAGAAACAGAACTACAACAATGTAGAAGGTCACTCAATCCAGTTCCTAACACAACTAGGTCAAATATACGAAATACTATACCAGAATTCCCAAAACAGGTTTGCAAAACACAGAAAACTGTAATCGGTATATCTCAGTCCATACAAGTCCAAATGCCAAAATTCCAAAGGCATATGTTAGCTAAGACATTCAGCTACATTTCATCAGAAGACACCAACTTCAAAATCCAAACCAATTCCAGTCAAAACAGGCAATTTCTATCGCAGTTCGGACATTCTGTGCACCAAAAACAGCAACAGTAAAAACGGCATAACTCACTCTACACTCGTCCAATTGCCCTGAAATTTTGCAGGCACACTAAACTCATCAATACCTACAACTTCCATGTTTTGAGCAAAGTCCAAATCGGCCTCTAGCTATGACCTAAATTTTCGGACAGAATAGGGGTTCATGAACCCTAACTTTGCACATTTCATTCCAATTCCAAAATTGGTTGCATTTAACAACAATTCACACCCACTAGAGTCATTTCCAACCATTACAATTCATCATACAAGCCCCCAACATCAAGATCCTATTAAACCAGAAAAATTCCCAATAAAATAAAAACTCCACCAAAACAAGCCAAATCAAGAAACAAATCATATATTCCTTCACTCATGCCACCATTAAGCATAATATAACCATCATTAGGTATAGGGGAGAGGTTGTAGCATCACTTACCAAGAAACAAGGGAAAGAGAGATTGTGGACACCTTAGAGCTTCAAACAAACTTCACTACAACCCTTACTAGCACTAGAAGATAGGATTTTATGGAGTAAAATCTAGTCTAAGCTTTTGTTTATGGAAGATTGAAGCTTATGGAAGCTTGAGAGTTGGTGGAATTTCCTTCTTCTTTGCAAGGAGAGAACCGGCCATCAAGGGTGCAAAATGGTGAATTTTGTGCAATTTTTGATATTTAATCCCTTGGTCAAAAAAAGTCATGAAAGTGAATAGTAATTCTTAAAGTCCAACCAATGAGATTGTGACACTTGTCACACTCATTAAATGCATTCCTATCTTTCTTTTCTCTCTCACATCAATCACTTCACACACACTACTTATCTCTTAACACCCGATAAATTTTTCACAGTATCCGAAACTTAACCTTATTGGCTGAATTTTTCCGAACTTTTCGCACTAGTGGGTCCCACGTCCAATATAGATTCTTAATTTTCTAAAAATTTACCAATGCTAGAAAAATCATCTTAAAACTATAACTGCTCATAAAATCCACTAAGAAAATATTTCTAAGCCAGAAAATGCAGAAAACATGCAATTAAGGGGAAATAAACCCTAGGAAAATAATGAGGGTTTTACGGGTTCTCACATAAAGATATTTGTATTGGAGAGACAAAGAGATAAGTTTTAAACCTAAAGGTGACAAGTGTCACCATAAGATTAAGTCTTGGACTTTGACTACACTATTCATGCCTTTACCAAATTAATATCAAAATTGACCAAAAACTCACCATTTATTCCTCCTTCTTGGCCGACCTCTTGCAAGCTCAAAGGGAAGAAAACTCTCCACAATTTTGGTCTACAACCTTGCTCAATCTTCAACTTCAACCGGTTAAATTTGAACTTGCTCCATAAAACACCTTCAAGTAATGTTTGTGAGGTGATTGGTGAAGTTATTTGGAAAATATAGGTGACCAATAGCTCTCTCTCTCTTGTATTGCTAAGGTGAGTTGTGAATGACCCCTCTCCTTGCTCTAATGATGTTCAATTCATGATTAGTGGTGATATAAGGTGCAACTTTATGATTTAATTCTTGTTTTTGGATGAAATGGTGAAGTTTACAATTTATTGGTGATTTTTCTGGTTTCATATGATCATGATGTTGTGGCCTTGTATGATGATTGGCAATGGCCTATAATGACTCTAGTAGGTGTGAATGATTGATAATTGCAAGTAAATTCTGTTTTGGAAGAAATCTGGAAAATTAGGGTTCTTGGTTCTTCATTCTGTCCGAAATTTTTGGTCCTAGATAGAGGCCGAATTGGCCTTGGTTCAAAACATGAAAGTTGTAGGTATTGATGTTTTAAGGGTGTCTGTAAAATTTCAGGTCAATTGGAGTAGTGTAGAATGAGATAAATCGAAATTACTATTGCTGTTCTGGGTTCATCAGGATGTTAGAACTGCGTCTGAAATGGGTTGTTTTGACTGGAATTGTTTTGGATTTAGGTGTTGAGGTCTTCTGATGAAATGTAGCTTGATGTCCTAGCTACCATATGCCTTTGGAATTTCTGCATTTGGACCTGTTTAGACTGAGTTGTACTGATTACAGCATAGTGTAATTTGTAAACCTGCAATTACGGTTCTGGTTTGGTATTTGGCATATATGACTTAGTTGTGCTGGGATTTGGACTGAGTGACCTTCTACATTGTTGTAGCCCTGTTTCTTAGCTTCGAAACGGTGGGTCTTGCACCTTCATCTGACAATCGTAGTACCTTTGGTACCATTACCGCAAAATGACGTCAAAACTGTTTTTCTGGTTTTGAGCTTAACTTTCATTTCCGGACTTTTCCCTAGTTTGACTTGTACTAGTACTACTTGGAACTTGCTGAATGACTATTAGATGAACTTTTTGTTGTGTGTGTACCTTTGGGACTGGCTGAGGATATAATGAAGCCGTGATGGCTGGAAAAGTTAGCAAATTTAGGGGAAGTGCTGTCCGAACTTTGAAGGGACTTGTTGCATTGGGTTTGTGATCTAAGACTTGGATTTGAGCAAGGCAATGCTATATGATGGATGGTTTCAGAGCCGTGGAGGTGAGTGACCTCAAACTATTTCTAAAATTATTTATGAACCATTTCTTGCATTATTTACTTTTGAACTGTTTTCAAAGTTACTTTTGGAACTGTTTTCTTACATATCATGCGTGCTTGCATATCAGTGTCTTGTTATTATTGATTTTGCTTTCAATGATTGTTAAAACGAGTTTTCTAGGCGAGTGTGTACTTTATCGCACTCGACCTAAATAAATATGAAATTTTCAATGATTAATGATTAAATGCTACTTGCGCATGAATGTAAGCCTTTTGGGCTGAACTGGCCATTGCCCCTTGTTACCGGTCGTCTCGAGCCAGAAGCGGACTCGGTCGGGCGACTAGGAACTTGGGTGAACGTTTCGGTATACTCGAGTATTACCTTGTAGGTTGGTGGAGCCTGGCCAAAAGCCAGGGACGGGGTGAATGAATGCACGAATGAAACCGAAAATGCAATGAAATGACAGGAGAACGAACGTATCCTTTTCATGAATGTTACTATCGCTTTCCATTGTAAATGTTTGTTGAATTATTGATACTCCATATTGAAATGACATCATTGAAATGAACTATTGTTAAACAGATTTGATTACTGATTTTATTGGTTACTCGCTGAGCTTCTAGCTCACCCCAAAAATGTTTTATTCCCCTCCACAGGGCTCAAGGCGAAGGAAGGGCTTGTAGTGTTTATTCGTGGATTATCTCATGTATGGATTGAACTTAGAATTCCTTTTGTGTAATCGTTCATATTGGGATTGTATTGAACGTTTAGAATTGATTGGATGTGTAATAGTCTAGTTTTGGACTTCCTCCTGTATAATAGTTGGTATCAAGGATCAGAGTGGCGCAGTGGAAGCGTGGACGCTTCGCTTTTGATATGTAAAGTTTGGGAACCTTTGATATATATATATATCTTGAAATTCAACTGAGGTTTGTAGTGAACGACTGAGTCCCGGCGAGAGCTGGGCAGGCGGCCCGCCAAACCCTCTGGTTCGCCTTAGGGGGAGGTGGGGCCGTGACACTTTGCACTCTCGATTCGTTGAGCCTTTTCAAGGGCCTCAGTAAACGTATTCACTTGCACTGCTGCCAACGCCTCTTGGATGTCCAAGTTCAATCCCTGTATGAATCGTCTTACTCGTCGCCGTTCGGTAACTACCATTTCCGAAGCAAACTTGGATAACTTGGTAAATTTTGTCTCATATTCGGCCACACTTAATGTTCCCTGGCGTAACCCAATAAACTCCTCCTCCCTCCTTTCTTGGACTAAAGGTGGGAGGTACTTCTCGTTAAATTCTCTTATAAAGTTTGCCCATGTCCAGATAGTCTGCTCCCTTTCCCATTTTGCTCGAATTACGTTCCACCATGATCGGGCCGGTCTCTCAAATTGAAACACTGCAAAGTTCACTTGCCTCTGCTCAGTGTAGTTTAAAGCTGTGAAAATGTTAACCATAGCCTCTAACCATTGCTCGGCTACATCTGGATCAGGCCCCCCAAGGAATTTCGGAGGAGCAAACTTCTGGAATCTTTCAAGAGCCTTATCTTCACCCATCTCAGGGTTCTGGGGTTGGTTTACGGGTATTTGGCCTTGTTGCTCCACTAATCTTGCCAAAATATCCGTCATTTGTTGCATTGCCGTCGCCATTTGGTCTCCGGTTGCAACTCTCGATCCTTGTTCTTGCTCGGCGGACGTTTCCCTTTCTACTCTTGGTTCTGGGGTCCGTTTAGTTCCGCAGCCTCGACCACGTCCACGACTACGTCTTCCGTCCATAGTTGTATTTTTTTTTTCCTTCTCTCTCTTTTTTTTTTTCTTCCTTTTCCCCCCCCAAATGGGTAATTTAGTAAATAAACACAGTAAATTGACTAAAGTAACAAGTTCCAGCATACTAAATACACAAATAAACATATACACACATAACACACCATATCAATGAGGCAAATAATCAAATACACAAGTACATATCAATTTGGACAGATAACCATGTACCCACACGTATACTAACGTCATGTAGGAGCAATATACGGTAAATCAAAAAGAAAAGGTGAAGTCATCCCAGTCTTGGTTAAATAAACCCGTCCAGTCTCTCACGTCACTTATTATTCAAACTAGATATCCATTGACCTCTTGTGCTCATTCTAGCCGGACAAAGCATGTTCATGTTCCAAAATACAAGTCTTAAGTACCTAGTACCTAGCATCGCCTCAACTCCAGAGTACTCGGGCACGAGAATCCGAAATAAAACAGTTCACATCTCGAGCTGGCCATTCCCAAGAGTAAACTATCTACAATCGAAATTCCTACCCGACGTACCTATCTATGATCCTCAGATACCATGGAAGAGATTTAAGGCCTATAACATTCGCAATTCATAGCTTATGCTCGAACAAGTACTTAATCCTTCATACCTATTCACCACTCAGTCCAGGCTCACTCCGCGCAGAGACCACGCGAAGTAGGCTCTGATACCAACTGTGACGGCCCCACTTCTCCCTAAGGCGAACCAGAGGGTTGGCGGGTTGCCTGCCTAGCTCTCGCCAGGACTCACGCAAGCAAACCTACCAAATATCCACGTATAACTTAAACCAAAACACAATTCGCCATCCGAACATGCCAACTTTTAAGCGACTTGAATACTAAAACACATTAACTTCAGAGATAACCTTACCATTGAACATCCACCCGTTCACTCCTAAATACATCTCCGACCAGATCACCGCATAAATTCAAATATACAATACAAACCACACAGTAAGTTCATAAAGCTCAGATAACATTCATACAAGCCAAATCTTAGGGTTTGCACTTTTCCAGCTTCAGGTGACAACCCAAAACAAAGATACAAGTACGATTCGAAATAATATTTACAAAACGATAAGATAGACTTCAAGTCTCTCGATTTCCGGAACCTATTAAGGAAAACAAATATCGTGTGGTGAGCTAAAGCTCAGTGAGGTTCCGAACACATAGGCAACAAGAAAATCAATGCATTCATTACATATAACCAATAATTCAAGATACAAGCACAAATAAAGCAATAAACACATTCATGAAAAGGATACGGGCTCACAGGGAGCCATATGTTCGTTCGTTCGTTCGTTCATTCTCCTGACATTTCCCCTTATTCCTCCAGTCATTTGCAAAATGCATTTTGTATAAGTAAAATCCCTCGTTCATTCATTCGTTCATTCCTCTCATTCACCCCGTCCCTGGCTTTTGGCCAGGCTCCACCAACCTACAAGGTAATACTCGAGTATACCGGAACGTTCACCCAGGCTCCACCAACCTCCAAAGTTAGTTATTCTTTTCCTTTTTCTACCCTTTTCATGTATTACATTTGGATGTTTAGGGTTGCATTTTTCCTTTTTTTAGGATTTTTGCATTTCATGCGTATCAACTCACTCCCTCACCCATTTGCATACGATTGATTTGATGGATGAATGGTTTATTTATGTTATCCCGCGCTTTGCATTGCATTTGGGTGGGGGGATATTACCCTAGAGCCTCGCGTTGCTTCTCGATCCCTCCCCTCCGAACCGAGCACTAGCATACGTGCATACGCTTTACTTCTTATCCCGCATTTATTTTTTCTTTTAGTGGCTTGTCACGCCACTCCACCGTATTAGGATTAGGCGACCCACTTGGACGTGTGATCGCGACACGACGGGTGCGTAGCATGATCCGAGGGGTCACTCAATCTTCCGCTTTAAGCTTTGGGTTAATAATCTTTAGCTTTTAGTCGAAACTTGAGGATTTTTTATAGATTCACTCAGACATGTAGCCGTGACATGACGTGTGCGTAGCAGTGTCTGGGGAATCGCTCGAGCCACCGACAAAGAACCTTGGGATTGATGACCTTTGGTTTCCAAGTCTGAAGGCTCGGGGACCTCAAACCTATCGAGTCTAGATGCATTAGTGAGCCAATACCTCATGCATCCATGGTAGTTTGCCTAGGGTAGAGTCTGCCTTACCCTATTAGAGACACCATTCACGAGGGGAGGGATCCAACCCCTCTTTTCCTTTTTCATTGCTTTATCTCTTTGCTACAATGTGTTATGTGTATTTATCTGATTGAACTAACTTTTCTTGGTTCTTGTTTCCATTTGCATTCATGAGCCCTAGGAAATAAGAGTCCTGGCATGGTACTCTGTAGGAGCCTACCCTATTTGACATGACACGTTTAAATTCAATGCTTCGCATTTGCAGCACAAATACATTTCATTTTAGGCTCACCCCGGCATACAAAAAGGGGTTCCTTTAGGTCACGTTTCATTTGGGTACTGCATATTTACTCACTTTGATAAAATGGCATCATGCATAAACCCTTAGAGGGAATGCCATTTAGGGAATCCCGTTATAGGAATAAACCACCTTATATCTCGAACAAGTAGTCCAATGAGACTTGCACGTTTACATTTTGTACCATCCAAAGGGGTAGTGCACAAGGTAAGGTAGGATCCGATCATTTTCATAGAGCGATCTTTGGAATATAAGCGTCTAATAATCACTTTTTAGCCATTTTATCAAAATTGGTAAAGAACCCCTTGCGTAAAGGACATTAAGTTGAAGAAATTCACAAATAATTCCACTTTGGTTGAGACGATAAATATAACTGAGGCCAAAATTTGATATTAGAAGGCTCATAGACTAATGCATCACAATAAATTTTTGAAACTACCAATGGATAGATTGATGTTTAAAAAAGCTGTCAATTCCATTCAATCTATTGGACCATTTTATTCATCAATTTCATCCAGTCCATTTTATCAATTTGTTCATTTTTAGGACAACCTAGTCGATTTTGAGGCTAGTTTACCCATTTTAGGGCAATCTAGTCGATTTTGAATAGATCACCAATTTTATTCAATTCATTTGATTAGTTCTTAGGGCAATCTTATCGATTTTGAATAAATCATCAATTTCGTCCGATCCATTTGACCAGTTTACCTATTTTTAGGACAATTCGGTTGATTTTGAATAAATCATCATTTCAATCGATCTGTTTGATCAATTGATTTCATTCAATTCATTTGATTAGTTTAATTCATTTTCAGGGTTATCCATTCAATTTTGAATAAATAATCAAATTTCATTCAATACATTTGACCATTTTACCCTTTTTAAGGTAATCTAGTCAATTTTGAATAAATCATCAATTTCATCCTATCCTCTTGACCCGCTTATTCCTTTTTAGGGTTTAAGTTTAAGGTTCACTGAATAAACTAGTTGAGACATGTAATCCTTTTAAGCATAGATTTTTTTTCACACATCATTTTATGTGTTGATCAAAACAAGCAATCCATTCGCACTTTGTCCTCATTTTTGGGACAAGTGTCCCCTTCCCACTCCAATTGGTCAAATTTTCAAATTATTTTTCGCTCCCTTAGTTGATCGGATTCATCAGGTATTGTATGATGCCTACCCTAGAAGATTGCATCCTCATTCTAGGCCTACCCTTGGCACAAAAAGGGCTCCCCCATAAGACATGCATACCGATTTTATAATCTTGCTTACTAACTCGGGGTATTTTTTTCTTTTATTTTTCCCCCTCCCCTGCATTTATAAAAGATGTTTCAAGAAGGTGGAAATATTTTTCTATATCTGATAACGATTTTTAT
This sequence comes from Coffea arabica, assembly GCF_036785885.1. Classification (NCBI taxonomy): domain Eukaryota; kingdom Viridiplantae; phylum Streptophyta; class Magnoliopsida; order Gentianales; family Rubiaceae; genus Coffea; species Coffea arabica. The sequence goes on along the minus strand of NC_092331.1, from coordinate 34,957,035 downwards.
CGAATAAATCTTGAAAATTACAATTATCACTTGATTCTTGGGGAAACCCTACAATTTGAAGAATCTATCTGGAGGCGCTAGGCTAAAGCACCTAAGAGACTTCATAACTGTTTGCCAAAGAGAAAATTTTTGTTCATTTGATTTGTTAATACATTTTTGGTCCAAAAGAAAAGGAGTCAAAAAGTGTGTATATGTGGAGCTCTTTAGGAGTTTTTCTCGTCTCATTTGTATTATAATTTTGTCTTAAATTTTTTCAGCAATAAAGTTTTTATTTAGACAATTATTGTTTGTATATAATCATGTATATTTCATTTTTTTTTGACTATTTTGAGGGATTTCATGATGAATTTTAAGAAATAAGACTAAATTGAGATTTTTCAACCTCTTGCCTGAAAATTCACAAGTGTATGTTTTCTAAAATCTTTGCATACACTGGATTGGTGATCCGAGCTATACAATAAGAGTGCTAAGAATTAAAAGAGGTCACTCAAAAGACCCAATGAGATGCCTTTTCCTCCTTCACTGTACAATTCATATTTTACCCACTTCTGTTAACACCAAAATAAAATCAGTTACATTGATTGATAAATTGTAAATTGGGACAATCTTTGCTTGAAAATGCCCACTGTGTCTAATCAGATTCAATCCACATCTAAGTGAAAGCAAAAATGTACATTATTCTTATTTGTTTTGAAAATTTTTGAATGATACTTTAAACATTCGTTTCTCTATCCATACAGATTTTATCATTTGTTCTCCCATTTGAGCCTTTAAAAGAATAATTTTGTTTCAAATAAGCGCCTTAATGATCACTACCCTACATTGGAAAATTTTCAAATATCAAAAAAGGAATGGATTCTCAATGAGCATTTCGTTACTCTGGTTGTCATGAAGCATAAGAATGATGCTTTGGCCATCGTTTCTACAACCTAAATACTATTTATCCCTTGCATCCTTATTTGAGCTAAAATGGGTGGTTCTTTTCAAAACACCTATGATCGCACCCCACATTGGGGAAGGAGAGTGGAGAATTTTGAAGAAAAAGGGGTAGAAAAAGGCAAAAAGGCTAAAATTAAAAAGAAGAGAGAGAACCCCGAATTTGGAAAATTTGATTCCACCATTAATATTTTGAGCTTCAATTTTGAAAAAAGAAAAAAAGGAAAAAGAGAAAACAAAGGAAAAGTTTTGTCCGGCGGACCACTTATGTTTCACAGACATAGATGAAAAGGAGTCTTCCTCAGTAAATTAATTCAGATATATGCAAGAAATTTCGCATTGATGAAAGTTTCCTTTCAGAGTTATTGTAAGGAACGGAATAAAAAGTCGGGCCCTTTTCTTTTCCAATCAAACATTCTATCCCTAGTTATCCCCTTCGAGCCTTCAGAATAAAATACTTCGTTTGGCAACCACTGAGGATCGCAAACCCCACACTGGGGCAAGTTTAAGTTGAAAAGGAAAGAAAAGTCTCAAGAGGTGAAAAGTGATAATGCAACAAGAGAAAAATGAAAGAAAAGAGGACCTCGGTTAAGCATAAACTGGGGCAAATTTTGAAAATTTCAAAAGAATGGCAGAAGGCCAAAAAGAAAAAGAGACAAAAAATAAAATGAAAGAGAAAAGAGCCTCAGTTGAGAATAAATTGGGGTAGGTTTTGATTTAACCCTAAAAATAGGGTTGGTGCAATAATGCAATCTCAGACCTTTCAAACCACTCTTGAAATTTGCTTTCAAGTCTTAACCTTTTCCAAGCACCTCACTAGACCCCCCGAAAGTCCTGGCTTCTGTTCTTCGCAATATCTCTGTCAAGAAATTTTCTAATTGGCAAGTGATGCTCATATACTGATGCCAAGGATTTTTTAAATGTATTTCTGAATTGATTAGGAGTGAGGTTGACACTGCTCTTCATGTGAAAACCCGCGAGGGCACTTTTGAAAAGAAAAAAAGAAAAAAAAAAGAAAAAGGAAAAAGCGAGCGATGTGAATGCAAAAGAAAAAAGCAAAAAGATTCGATGCTGAAAGTCCGTGTTGAGTGATGACAAAAAGTCAAACAAAGCCCAAGATCTTGGAGTCCAAAATGAGGGCAATTTTGAGAAAAATGCGATCTTCGGTGCAATGTCCTTGAAAATTATTTCTTTAACTATCGTCTTCAAGCCACATTACAAGCCCATAAAGTCCATCGTTGACTTATTCCTTCATGACAACTCAAAATAAAGATCATGCTTCTAAGTAACCCATCAATCATTCATGATCATAAGGCTATGACTTGTTTCTACATGTTTAGCTATTGTTTCTACCCATATGTTACAAGCTTATAAAGCTTATATGTTGACCAAGTTTTCTTAAGAAATAAGGGTGATAAACTCTTTGCTTTCACTAAGATATGATATTGAAGGGATTATATACAATGTGGGCACAAGAATAAGACAAATCTTGACCTCTCATTTTCCTTGGCCACTTCCAATTCAGAAATAACACTCACTTGATTGGTCCTGAAAGATTGAGCTAATAAGAAGTGGTGACCCATCACCCTAAGCATCGATGCTAAAGTGAGCAAGAAATCTTCTATAATTTGGTATTATTTTGAGAGATTCATTATAAACTTTGATGCATGAGTTTAAACTCGACATTGAAACGTCTTCACATTGTATGTTAGTATGTGAATATTTTCTAAGTTTTAGAAAGTGCAGTTTCTCTTTGTTCAAACAAATGGAGAGTCATCCAACAAAATATCTTGCAATCAAATGGGCCCACACTGGGGCAAATTTTTATTTGTGAGATTTTGCAAAATAAGTCCACATTGAGGCAAATTTTTTAATGCAAGTGCGTGTTGTACTTTGGTAAGCCGCTTGTGCAGGTATCCATGGCTTGAAATCGATGAAGAAGCATAAGTCAGAATCTTGTGAATCAAAGTTTTAAGGAGGAGCAACCCTGCCATAATGCAAATCAAATGATCGATTGCACAATAATTGGTGGAGACTGGGGCAAAATTATTTTTTGAAAAGTTTCTTCCAAAAAAAAAAATCAAAAATTGAGGTTAACTTCTTAGTTCTTGAAGAAATCAATTTCAATCTCAAATTTTAATTTCTTGTTGGCGAGTCTCAGAGTCCGCCGCGCACCCTTCTACCTCCTTTCTTGACAACCACCGTTAGCATTGAGTCTATCTCACTAACGTGTGCGTCTTTATTCGACCACTGTTAGCATCGAGTCTATCTCACTAACGTGTGCGTCTTTATTTAACCACCGTTAGCATCGATTCTATCTTACTAACGTGTGCTTTTTTATTCTGCCACCGTTAGCATCGAGTCTATCTCACTAACGTGTGCGTCTTTATTTAACCACCGTTAGCATCGAGTCTATCTCACTAACAGGTGCTTTTTATTCTACCACCGTTAGCATCGAGTCTATCTCACTAACGTGTGCGTCTTCATTTAACCACCGTTAGTATCAAGTCTATCTCACTAACGTGTGCGTCTTTATTCGACCACCGTTAGCATCGAGTCTATCTCACTAACGTGTGCGTCTTTATTTAACCACCGTTAGCATCGAGTCTATCTCACTAACGTGTGTTTTTTTATTCTACCACCGTTAGCATCGAGTCTATCTCACAAACGTGTGCGTCTTTATTCTACCACCGTTAGTATCGAGTCTATCTCACTAACGTGTGCTTCTTTATTCTACCACCGTTAGCATCGAGTCTATCTCACTAACGTGTGCTTCTTTATTCTACCGCCGTTAGCATCGAGTCTATCTCACTAACGTGTGCTTCTTTATTCTACCGCCGTTAGCATCGAGTCTATCTCACTAACGTGTGCTTCTTTATTCTACCACCGTTAGCATCGAGTCTATCTCACTAACGTGTGATTCTTTATTCTACCGCCGTTAGCATCCAGTCTATCTCACTAACGTGTGCTTCTTTATTCTACCGCCGTTAGCATCGAGTCTATCTCACTAACGTGTGCTTCTTTATTCTACCACCATTAGCATCGAATCCATCTCACTAACGTGTGCATTTTTATTCTACCACCGTTAACATCGAATTTATCTCACTAACGTGTGTGTTATTTTTAGTTTATCTTCGTTAGACGTGGGTCAGTTCCACTAACACTTCATTTCACTTCACAAAAATCACGTTGGACCTGGACTTTGTGCCGCCAACATCACGTTGGGCTTGGATTTTGTGCCACCAACGTCACAAACATCACATTGGACTTGGATTTTGTGCCACCAACGTCACAAACATCACGTTGGACTTGGATTTTGTGCCACCAACGTCACAAACATCACGTTGGGCTTGGATCTTGTGCCACCAACATCACAAAAATCACGTTGGGCCTGAATTTTGTGCCGCCAACATCCCGTTGGGCTTGAATTTTGTGCCACCAACCTCACATATGCCACTAAACATGGGTTAGTCCCACTAGTGAGCATTTCATTTACATCGCCACTAAACATGGGTCAGTCCCACTAGTGAGCATTTCATCACATCGCCATTAAACATGGGTTAATCCCACTAATGTGCATTACATCTTATCGTTAGACATGGGTCAGTCCCATTTTAAATTTCTTATTCGGGTCAGTCCCGTTTTAGATTTCTTGTTCGGGTCAGTCCCGTTTTAAAGTTATTGTTCGGGTCAGTCCCGTTTTACATTTCTTGTTCGAGTCAGTCCCGTTTTTACATTTCCTGTTCGGGTCAGTCCCGTTTTAAATTTCTCGTCTGGGTCAGTCCCATTTTAAAATTTTTTGTTAAAGGGGTCAGTCCTCATTTCAGAAGCGTCAGTCGTTCGAGTAGTTTGCGGCAAAATAACCACTGGTGAATTTTTGGTGTCTACTTCTTTGTCTCAAGTTTTCCAAAACTCAGACAAAGAGGGGCAAACTGTAGACACCAAAATTTAGCCTTTCTTTTTATTCATTCTAGGTGATTTTTTGTTTATTTATTTATTTTATTTTTATTATTATTTCTTTGCTTAATTTATCTCATTTTCATTTTTGTTAAGAAAATTATTTTTGTTAATTAATCCACTGAAAAACAAAGAAGATCATCAATCAAACACAAAAAAAAAAAATTAGCAATTTTGTTTTATTTTTTTAGTATTTGTCTATTTTATTCAATTTTACTTAAATTATTATTTTTCATTATTTTGTTTATTAATTAACTGGTTCATTTGGAAATGAAAAAAAGGAAAAAAAAAACAACAAAAATCAAATCAGGCTTGTTTCAAGTGAAAAAAAAAAGAGCCCGGTTCCACTCATTTTATTTCTTGCTCCTCAAATTTCTGGTCACCTCACCATCCGAATCATCAAGGAATCTCAGTACCAAAAGCCATCTAAGGGCTTAATAATCACCGAAAAATGCAGAAAAACATGCACCATTGATCCTAGGTTCTAGGAATATTCGGCGCCTATAAAAGGATAGCAAAGGGAGAGCCGAAATGGGGGGGTTTTTTAGAGTGATAAGAGGACGGCTGGACGGAAGAGAAGGAGTGACGGCTGGGAAGGGTTTTGAGAGAGGAGAAGGAGAACAGCGTGAGAGAGATGGGGATGGCGGCTAAAAGATACAAAGCAAGAAAGGAAGCGAGAAAACTGAGAGAAAGCGAGAGAGAGAGCGAGGGAGAGACAAACGGAAAGAGAGCTGAAAAAGAGGGCGGCGGAGATTGAAAAGACCGAGAGAAAAGAACGAGAAAGAGCTGAGAAAAGTAAGAAATGGTTTCGGCTGTGTAAAAGGCAAGGAAAGTTACGGGCTTTGGGCAAGTAGGAAGAAAGGGTTTCAGCCGTGAGGGTTTAGAGGAAAGAAACAGAGAATAACCGAGAGCTGGAAAGGAGGAGCTACTTCATCAGGGTAAAAAAGGCATTTCGTGGATCTTCGTTTCCAGAAACAGCGTGTTTCTCCTAAGGTAAATCTAGTTTTGTTTCGTGAAGGCTTGAATTCATCACACCTGTTTTTGTTCCTTCCTTGTACATGCATCTGTTAATTCATCTTTCTGTGCGTTCTGATGCTTTTGAGCGATTCACGTGTATTTAAAAGATTTAGGGTAAATGGAGGTTCAATGCTTAGATGTTTTGGTTAAAAAGGCAGTAACTTTGATACATCTAGTTCCTGTTTGCTGCAAGTTTCTTTTTTTTCCTGCATTTCTGTGGTTAGAAACATGGTTAGAATTTCTGGAATTGGGTAATGTTATGTGGGTAATGCGATTATAGATGGGCTGAAATCATTACAGTGGGGTTTTGTCTACTGTGGGGGCGTGTCTGAGTTTTTTTTTCACGAGTAGACCTAGGCTGAATGAAATGGCTGCAGAAGGTTTTGTGTGCATGTAAATGTCGATTTGCTATAATTTTGTTTGCTTGAAATTAGAGCATGACGTTTGGGTAATCTCGTTTGGAGGCTGCATAATCTTATATGCTTGAACCAAAAATTGGAGACAAAGTCTGGTGTGTGAATGGATCTTCGTACGATGATTATACAGTTGCAGAAAGCTTGTTCTCCATTCTTGCATGCCTAGTTCTGATTTTTTTTTGTGTGTATGTTTAATTCAAAGAGTTTTATGCTTGTGAAGTAGGAAAGTGTTTGAAGATTCGAGTTTATTTTTCTGGTATGGAGTCGTGTATAAAATCTGCTGCAATGAACTTGAAAGCTATCGGCTTGTTGCAGCAGCTTTTCCTTTCTTTTTGACACTGAAGTTAGTTGCGTAATGAATGAGGTTTTGGTTTTGTTTGATTTTCTGGTTTGTTTGGCTGTTTGAGCATATATAACTGGTAACAAGTGCGAAGTCATTGCAGGCTGCAACATGGCAAGCCCGTTCGTTACAGCCATAGCATTCCTTAAATTTCATTTGAAGCACCTTTGCTGCATCTTTCTTGACTAGCCGCCCTCTTTGCTATCTTGGAAATGTGTAAATGTATTTTGGTTAATGACAGTAATGGATTGAGGTTGTTACACCTGAGTTTTGGTTGGAGTCACTTTGCACGGATATGCTTCGGTTGAAGAAGAAATCTTGCAGAAAGAATGGTAGTTGGTTTTTGCGTTCCCCTTGCTGCACATATCTTCCATTTGGTTCTTCATTGGTCTTCATTTGATCTTCAGTGGTTTAGTGTTCATGTTTGGGTTGTGTTAATCAAAGTGTCTAGTTGTCAAGTGGTGTTGAGTGATGGTCTTTGTTAGTTTTTGTTTGAAATCTTTGTATGAAATCTGCATTTGAAAGCTTGAAGTTGCAGAAACCTCCGAAAGAATGTTGCATAAGAAAGTTTCTACGTAACATGCATGCAAAAGGATTCAGAAATTGCATTTCAACCCCTTGTTTTTTTGGTTAATGCTGCAAAGGCCCAATAATGTTCTAATTTCTTGTAATTAGGTCCTAAAGTAATTGCAATTTGAACCATTGTTTGACCTTTTCATTACTCATGGACCTTTGAGGTTTCCAAAATATTTTAATTGGACTTGAATGATTGGTTAATGTTGCTATTGGGTCCTTAGTCATTTCTATTTTAGAAAATTGATTGATAATTTACTTTCTTTGAAATTATGCACTATTTGATTTCATTTAAGTTGCAATTGGGAGGGATTTGATGATTTTGTTTATATTGTACTATTTAATTGGTACCTTGACTTGTTATTGTTTTGAAGCTAATTCTTCCTTCATTTGATTACCATTGCAAGGGAGGTACACTCTATCCCTTATTCTTGCCTTTATTTGACCCTATATGCCTTATGTGACTTTATGTGCTCAATTGCATGCCTTCATTTTATTTATTTATTTATTCACTTTATTTGTTTTAATTAAGTATATTTATTTTATTTTAGGTAAACTTTGATCATTTGAAAGGCACTTGAATGCCGCAATTGTAATAGTTAGGCTATTATATCATTTCATTTAATTCCTTCCCCCTTCTAGATTGTAGTAGGCTCCCCCCTCAATGTAATAGTTAGGGATTTATTGCTTTATTTGCCTTGCGTAATTTGCATGCTTATGTGCTATGTGTTTAATCGCTTTCCTTAGGTTTTTTGCATCTAGATAAGCATGCTTATATGCTACGTGCTATGTGGAACTAGGTGTTTTGTATGTCTACTTGCTTTTAGTATTATACTTGATATGTGGATGGAATGCACGTTACCGTAGCTAGTCCAATGCTAGTCATGGTTACTTATTCCCGATCGCTCACAAGTCCAATGCTTGTGAGAGAGCGATAGTAAAGAGCTAGTTCAATGCTAGACCCAATAGGGCCGTCCCTCGCTAGAACATACTCGCATGCTCTCTGTGAGAGCCCGTATTTCCCTAATATTTTTTCCTAGGGTTTTCCCCTTTAATGGCATGTTTTCTGCATTTTCTGGCTAGAAATATTTTCTTGGGGAAATTTTATGAGCAATTATAGTTTTTAGATAATTTTTCTAGTATTGGAGAATTTTTAGAAAATTAAGAATATATATTGGATGTGGGACCCACTAGTGCGAAAAGTTCGGAAAAATTCGGCCAATAAGGTTAAGTTTCGGATACTGTGAAAAATTTATCGGGTATTAAGAGATAAGTAGTGTGTGTGAAGTGATTGAGGTAAGAGAGAAAAGAAAGATAAGAATGCATTTAATGAGGACAAGTGTCATCTTCTCATTAGTTGGACTTTAAGAAATACTATTCACTTTCTTGACTTTTTTTTGACCAAAGGATTAAATATCAAAAATTGCACAAAATGCACCATTTTTCTCTCCTTGTGGCCGGTTCTCCTTGAGCAAAGAAGGAAGGAAATTCTTCAACTTTCAAGCTTCCATATGCTTCAATCTTCTACAAACAAAAGCCTAGATTAGATTCTACTCCATAAAAACCTTTCTTCTAGTGATAGTAAGTGTTTTAGTGAAGTTTGTTTGAAGCTCTAAGGTGGCCAACATCTCTCTCTCTCTTGTTACTTGGTAAGTGATGCTAGAACACTCTACTACACCTAATGATGTTTATGTTATGCTTAGAAGTAGCTTGAGTGATGGAATATGTGATTTATTTCTTGATTTGAAGAGTTTTGGTGAAGTTTTCCATTTTATGATGAATTTTCTGGTTTCATATGATTTTGATGTTGTGGACTAGTATGATGGTTGGTAATAAGGGGCTTTGGCTCTAGTAGGTGTGAATTGTGGTTAAATGCAATCAATTTTGGGTTTGGAATGAAATGTGAAAAGTTAGGGTTCATGAACCCCTAATCTGTCCGAAATTTTAGGTCATAGATAGAGGCCGAATTGGAATTTTCTCAAAACATGAAAGTTGTAGGTATTGATGAGTTTGTAGTGGCTGAAAAATTTCAGGGCATTTGGAGTAGTATAGAGTGAGTTATGCCGTTTTTACTGTTGCTGTTTTTGGTGAACAGAATGTGCGAACTGCGATAGTAATTGTCTGTTTTGACTGGAATTGGTTTGGATTTGGTTGTTGGTGTCTTCTGATGAAATGTATCTGGATATCTTAGCTTTCATGTGCCTTTGGAATCAATGCAATTGGACCTGTGTAGGCTGAGATAGACGTATTACAGTTTTGTGTGATTTGGGAACCTGCAATTGCGGTTCTGGCTGGGTTTTCTGCATTTTTTACCTAGTTGTGCTAGGATTTGGACTGAGAGGCCTTCTACATTGTTGTAGCCCTGTTTCATAGCTTCGAAATGGTGGGTCTTACACCCCCAACCGATAATTGTAGTGAGAGTTGTGCCATTACCGCATTATGACGTCAAAACCGGTTTTCTTATCAAGGCCTACATTAAAGCCCTTTCTTAATTTCTGGTTGCCTATGATGCTTATTTATGCATATGAAACCCTATTAGGGTTAAGATTGGTATGGCTTTATGACTCGTTATCGAGTCTCCATGTTTTTGTTTGCATGTTTAGGGCTCGCTCTCATTCCGGTCTTTTCCTAGCTAACTTTTGTACTTGTACTACTTTGAGCCTAGTGACCGGCTTTTGGGAAATGAGATGACTTTTGTGTGAAATGTTGGGACTGATTGGAGGAAATAATGAAGCCTTAATGGCTGGAAAAGTAAGAATTTTAGGGACGGTGCTGCCCGATTTTCTAGGCCGTTTGGTTCCTTAAAGTAGATTTGCCTTTTGGTGGAAATGAAAGGCTTTTGGGTTGTTTGCGCCTAAGTCTTCATGTTACCTTTTTGTTTCCAAGAAAATCATGTTTTCCACCCTTGCATTAGTAATTATTTTGGCGAGGCATACGACTAGTAGTCGAGACTCATGTGCATTGTGTTTACCCGATTCTGGAAGTAAAACCTTCAATTGGTTTATTTTGATTATTTTAGGGTTTCTTGGCGATTAAGGCCAATCTGAAGTGAAAACTTTTGAAGTTGAGCCGGTGAGTGTACCACTCCCCTCCATTTAACTTGATTTCCGCTCTGCAATCTGTTTATTTGTTCGAGACGAGGGTGTACTTTATCACACTCGTTCTCTAGTCTGTTCATGTGCCAATTTCTATGAAAATTTTGAATCTATTATCTGTGTCTGCATCTGTTCGAATTTCTATGATCTATGAGCTCAATCCTGTGGCTAAGTTATTCGAGTCGGGCCGGCAAGGGCCTGGACGATTAGATAACGAACCACGGTAGTCTGTTCGGGGATTTTGGGTATTGAGACCCTTGATTCCGGGTATACTCGAGTATTACCATTTCTGTTCGGTTACGGTGAGCGGGCCCGGTAAAGGGGTGTTTGGTGGACGGAATTCGGTGTAAAGAGGGGTCTACGGACGCGTTGGTTCTATATACGGGGAGAGTCAACCGGTTTGGATCAAGTACTGCGCTGGGAAAATTTGGCTCCTGAGAGCCACCCGTATCCTTCTGATTTGAATTATTGGTTCTTTTGTTTTACCTCTGACATGTGTACCTGATTTGTTAAATGTGAAATGCCATGCTTTTAATGCTATCTGTTTGGTATCTCATTGAGCGCAAGCTCACCCCTTTCTGTTCCTTTTGTTTTCCTTACAGGAAAATAAACCCCTTTTGGTCTGGATTTGACAAACGACTGCCAAATTGAGCTAGTTGAACATATCTTTTGTATAGCTCATGTATTAAAACCCTAAGTGTACTTTTGGGGCGTTTCTCTTTTGATTTGGCAAATTTGAAAACTTTTGTATGTCATTTTGATTTGTAAACGCTAAAGTTCAGATGTGAATGTTTGTTGGCTATTTCGGTTGGGTTCTGACGGGTCGGTCACTATTCATGGCCGACTCCGGATTTTATTTTTTTTATTTTGGGTTATTTTACCATTTTGACTCGTTTACGCTCGTTCGTAAGTTCCGGATCGCTATAGATAGTTCTAGTCTGCATCGTGAGTCCTGGCTAGAGCTGGGCAGACAGTCCGCTCACCCCTTTGGTTCGCCTTAGGGGAAAGTGGGGCTGTTACAAGTGGTATCAGAGCCACTTCGCGTGGTCTCTGCGCGGAGTGAGACTGGGCCAAGTGGTGTTGTGGTCCTAATTTCATGAATATGTCTAAGTGCTCGTTTGAGCGTAAGTTATGGACCGGGCATGTGATAAGTGTGCGAATCATTATCATGGGACTTGAGGAAACTAGGTATGTATGTCGGGTAGGAATCTTTAATAAGGATGGTTTACTCTTGGGACCGGCCGGCTCGAGTTGTGAATTATCTTAGATGGGATTCTTGCGCCCGGATACGAAAGATGTGAGGGCCTAGGTTAGAAAGGATTTGGTGAACTAGAAAGGCCTTTCCTCGGTGGATCGTCTATGTTTGTACTTGACTTAACTGGCTGTATGTATGTGTGCGGCCTAATTTTGACTGGCTTGTGTATATATGCTTTGATCTTGTTTGGAATGTATACATGTGTGTTATCATAAAAGTTTTGAGTGTTACTTACATGCATCGTACTTATTTTGGTTTAGTATTATTGCCTAGACCAAGTAAAACTCATGGAAGGTACACAGAGTGGACGGGGCCGTGGGCGTGGAAATAGGCAACCTACACCTGAAAGGGGTACTGGGGAAACCTCATCTGGACCAAACCCTGAACTTAGGGTTGATCCCAATGTCCAAATAGCTGCTGCCATGCAGCAAATGACTGCTTTGCTAGCCCAAGTGGTGCACCAAAAAGGTCAAAACCCTAACCCTAACCCTGGGAATCCTGGTAATCACATGGAGGGCGAGGATAGAGCCCTTGAGAGATTTCAGAAGTTCTCCCCACCCAAATTTCTTGGAGGCCCTGATCCTGACGTAGCTGAGAAATGGCTGGAGAAGATGATCGATATTTTCGCTGCCTTACACTATACCGAGGAGAGACAGGTGACATTTGCTGTCTTTCAACTAGAGGGAGCCGCCCGTTCCTGGTGGAATGTTATTCGAATGAAATGGGAAAGAGAACAAACCCCGAGGACGTGGGCGAACTTTATGAGAGAATTTAATGCCAAGTTTTTCCCTCCTCTCATTCAAGAAAAGAAGGAAGATGAATTCATTCGGCTTCGCCAGGGAACACAAACCGTAGCCGAGTATGAGAGTCAATTCACTCGGTTGTCTAAGTTTGCGCCTGAACTGATCATAACCGAACAAAGACGGATAAGGCGTTTTATTCAGGGGTTAAACGTTGAGATTCAAAAGGATTTGGCTGTAGCTCAACTTAGTACCTTTAGTGACGCTGTGGAGAAAGCTCAACGGGTTGAAGATGCGAGGCTACAAGTTAGAAACTTCCAAACCAAGAAAAGGGGCTTTCCTGGGAGCAGCTCGGAACAGGAAGATAAGAGCACACCCCCTAAGAGTGGAAAAGGGAACGGGGGAGTACGACAACCGGGGGTGGCCAGTGGTGTCTCACCGGGAGGATTGGTCACTGCTACTCGAGGTCCCTGTGGATATTGCGGAGGGCCAAAGCACACGGAGGCAAATTGTTGGAAGAAAGAAGGAAAATGCCTGCGCTGTGGTAGCGCCGAACATCGAATTGCTAATTGTCCAGCACGACTGCGCGAAGGGAGAGGGACTCCGCCACCAACCAAGACTAATTCTCAGCAACCAGCTAAGACCAACCCTGGACAGTCGAAAGGAGAAGGGACTGGAGCGAAAGTACCGGCTCGAGTATATTCCCTGGAGCATCATCAGGTCCCTGACTCGTCTGAGGACGTAGAAGGTACGATGCGTTGGGTACCTTAGATTCGATGGATTCCGCTGATAAAAAAATTTCGAGGACGAAATTTCTTTAAGGGGGAGAGAGTGTGAGAGCCCGTATTTCCCTAATATTTTTCCCTAGGATTTTCCCCTTTAATGGCATGTTTTCTGCATTTTCTGGCTAGAAATATTTTCTTGGGGAAATTTTATGAGCAATTATAGTTTTTAGATAATTTTTCTAGTATTGGAGAATTTTTAGAAAATTAAGAATATATATTGGATGTGGGACCCACTAGTGCGAAAAGTTCGGAAAAATTCGGCCAATAAGGTTAAGTTTCGGATACTGTGAAAAATTTATCGGGTGTTAAGAGATAAGTAGTGTGTGTGAAGTGATTGAGGTAAGAGAGAAAAGAAAGATAAGAATGCATTTAATGAGGACAAGTGTCATCTTCTCATTAGTTGGACTTTAAGAAACACTATTCACTTTCTTGACTTTTTTTTGACCAAAGGATTAAATATCAAAAATTGCACAAAATGCACCATTTTTCTCTCCTTGTGGCCGGTTCTCCTTGAGCAAAGAAGGAAGGAAATTCTTCAACTTTCAAGCTTCCATATGCTTCAATCTTCTACAAACAAAAGCCTAGATTAGATTCTACTCCATAAAAACCTTTCTTCTAGTGATAGTAAGTGTTTTAGTGAAGTTTGTTTGAAGCTCTAAGGTGGCCAACATCTCTCTCTCTCTTGTTACTTGGTAAGTGATGCTAGAACACTCTACTACACCTAATGATGTTTATGTTATGCTTAGAAGTAGCTTGAGTGATGGAATATGTGATTTATTTCTTGATTTGAAGAGTTTTGGTGAAGTTTTCCATTTTATGATGAATTTTCTGGTTTCATATGATTTTGATGTTGTGGACTAGTATGATGGTTGGTAATAAGGGGCTTTGGCTCTAGTAGGTGTGAATTGTGGTTAAATGCAATCAATTTTGGGTTTGGAATGAAATGTGAAAAGTTAGGGTTCATGAACCCCTAATCTGTCCGAAATTTTAGGTCATAGATAGAGGCCGAATTGGAATTTTCTCAAAACATGAAAGTTGTAGGTATTGATGAGTTTGTAGTGGCTGAAAAATTTCAGGGCATTTGGAGTAGTATAGAGTGAGTTATGCCGTTTTTACTGTTGCTGTTTTTGGTGAACAGAATGTGCGAACTGCGATAGTAATTGTCTGTTTTGACTGGAATTGGTTTGGATTTGGTTGTTGGTGTCTTCTGATGAAATGTATCTGGATATCTTAGCTTTCATGTGCCTTTGGAATCAATGCAATTGGACCTGTGTAGGCTGAGATAGACGTATTACAGTTTTGTGTGATTTGGGAACCTGCAATTGCGGTTCTGGCTGGGTTTTCTGCATTTTTTACCTAGTTGTGCTAGGATTTGGACTGAGAGGCCTTCTACATTGTTGTAGCCCTGTTTCATAGCTTCGAAATGGTGGGTCTTACACCCCCAACCGATAATTGTAGTGAGAGTTGTGCCATTACCGCATTATGACGTCAAAACCGGTTTTCTTATCAAGGCCTACATTAAAGCCCTTTCTTAATTTCTGGTTGCCTATGATGCTTATTTATGCATATGAAACCCTATTAGGGTTAAGATTGGTATGGCTTTATGACTCGTTATCGAGTCTCCATGTTTTTGTTTGCATGTTTAGGGCTCGCTCTCATTCCGGTCTTTTCCTAGCTAACTTTTGTACTTGTACTACTTTGAGCCTAGTGACCGGCTTTTGGGAAATGAGATGACTTTTGTGTGAAATGTTGGGACTGATTGGAGGAAATAATGAAGCCTTAATGGCTGGAAAAGTAAGAATTTTAGGGACGGTGCTGCCCGATTTTCTAGGCCGTTTGGTTCCTTAAAGTAGATTTGCCTTTTGGTGGAAATGAAAGGCTTTTGGGTTGTTTGCGCCTAAGTCTTCATGTTACCTTTTTGTTTCCAAGAAAATCATGTTTTCCACCCTTGCATTAGTAATTATTTTGGCGAGGCATACGACTAGTAGTCGAGCCTCATGTGCATTGTGTTTACCCGATTCTGGAAGTAAAACCTTCAATTGGTTTATTTTGATTATTTTAGGGTTTCTTGGCGATTAAGGCCAATCTGAAGTGAAAACTTTTGAAGTTGAGCCGGTGAGTGTACCACTCCCCTCCATTTAACTTGATTTCCGCTCTGCAATCTGTTTATTTGTTCGAGACGAGGGTGTACTTTATCACACTCGTTCTCTAGTCTGTTCATGTGCCAATTTCTATGAAAATTTTGAATCTATTATCTGTGTCTGCATCTGTTCGAATTTCTATGATCTATGAGCTCAATCCTGTGGCTAAGTTATTCGAGTCGGGCCGGCAAGGGCCTGGACGATTAGATAACGAACCACGGTAGTCTGTTCGGGGATTTTGGGTATTGAGACCCTTGATTCCGGGTATACTCGAGTATTACCATTTCTGTTCGGTTACGGTGAGCGGGCCCGGTAAAGGGGTGTTTGGTGGACGGAATTCGGTGTAAAGAGGGGTCTACGGACGCGTTGGTTCTATATACGGGGAGAGTCAACCGGTTTGGATCAAGTACTGCGCTGGGAAAATTTGGCTCCTGAGAGCCACCCGTATCCTTCTGATTTGAATTATTGGTTCTTTTGTTTTACCTCTGACATGTGTACCTGATTTGTTAAATGTGAAATGCCATACTTTTAATGCTATCTGTTTGGTATCTCATTGAGCGCAAGCTCACCCCTTTCTGTTCCTTTTGTTTTCCTTACAGGAAAATAAACCCCTTTTGGTCTGGATTTGACAAACGACTGCCAAATTGAGCTAGTTGAACATATCTTTTGTATAGCTCATGTATTAAAACCCTAAGTGTACTTTTGGGGCGTTTCTCTTTTGATTTGGCAAATTTGAAAACTTTTGTATGTCATTTTGATTTGTAAACGCTAAAGTTCAGATGTGAATGTTTGTTGGCTATTTCGGTTGGGTTCTGACGGGTCGGTCACTATTCATGGCCGACTCCGGATTTTATTTTTTTTATTTTGGGTTATTTTACCATTTTGACTCGTTTACGCTCGTTCGTAAGTTCCGGATCGCTATAGATAGTTCTAGTCTGCATCGTGAGTCCTGGCTAGAGCTGGGCAGACAGTCCGCTCACCCCTTTGGTTCGCCTTAGGGGAAAGTGGGGCTGTTACAAGTGGTATCAGAGCCACTTCGCGTGGTCTCTGCGCGGAGTGAGACTGGGCCAAGTGGTGTTGTGGTCCTAATTTCATGAATATGTCTAAGTGCTCGTTTGAGCGTAAGTTATGGACCGGGCATGTGATAAGTGTGCGAATCATTATCATGGGACTTGAGGAAACTAGGTATGTATGTCGGGTAGGAATCTTTAATAAGGATGGTTTACTCTTGGGACCGGCCGGCTCGAGTTGTGAATTATCTTAGATGGGATTCTTGCGCCCGGATACGAAAGATGTGAGGGCCTAGGTTAGAAAGGATTTGGTGAACTAGAAAGGCCTTTCCTCGGTGGATCGTCTATGTTTGTACTTGACTTAACTGGCTGTATGTATGTGTGCGGCCTAATTTTGACTGGCTTGTGTATATATGCTTTGATCTTGTTTGGAATGTATACATGTGTGTTATCATAAAAGTTTTGAGTGTTACTTACATGCATCGTACTTATTTTGGTTTAGTATTATTGCCTAGACCAAGTAAAACTCATGGAAGGTACACAGAGTGGACGGGGCCGTGGGCGTGGAAATAGGCAACCTACACCTGAAAGGGGTACTGGGGAAACCTCATCTGGACCAAACCCTGAACTTAGGGTTGATCCCAATGTCCAAATAGCTGCTGCCATGCAGCAAATGACTGCTTTGCTAGCCCAAGTGGTGCACCAAAAAGGTCAAAACCCTAACCCTAACCCTGGGAATCCTGGTAATCACATGGAGGGCGAGGATAGAGCCCTTGAGAGATTTCAGAAGTTCTCCCCACCCAAATTTCTTGGAGGCCCTGATCCTGACGTAGCTGAGAAATGGCTGGAGAAGATGATCGATATTTTCGCTGCCTTACACTATACCGAGGAGAGACAGGTGACATTTGCTGTCTTTCAACTAGAGGGAGCCGCCCGTTCCTGGTGGAATGTTATTCGAATGAAATGGGAAAGAGAACAAACCCCGAGGACGTGGGCGAACTTTATGAGAGAATTTAATGCCAAGTTTTTCCCTCCTCTCATTCAAGAAAAGAAGGAAGATGAATTCATTCGGCTTCGCCAGGGAACACAAACCGTAGCCGAGTATGAGAGTCAATTCACTCGGTTGTCTAAGTTTGCGCCTGAACTGATCATAACCGAACAAAGACGGATAAGGCGTTTTATTCAGGGGTTAAACGTTGAGATTCAAAAGGATTTGGCTGTAGCTCAACTTAGTACCTTTAGTGACGCTGTGGAGAAAGCTCAACGGGTTGAAGATGCGAGGCTACAAGTTAGAAACTTCCAAACCAAGAAAAGGGGCTTTCCTGGGAGCAGCTCGGAACAGGAAGATAAGAGCACACCCCCTAAGAGTGGAAAAGGGAACGGGGGAGTACGACAACCGGGGGTGGCCAGTGGTGTCTCACCGGGAGGATTGGTCACTGCTACTCGAGGTCCCTGTGGATATTGCGGAGGGCCAAAGCACACGGAGGCAAATTGTTGGAAGAAAGAAGGAAAATGCCTGCGCTGTGGTAGCGCCGAACATCGAATTGCTAATTGTCCAGCACGACTGCGCGAAGGGAGAGGGACTCCGCCACCAACCAAGACTAATTCTCAGCAACCAGCTAAGACCAACCCTGGACAGTCGAAAGGAGAAGGGACTGGAGCGAAAGTACCGGCTCGAGTATATTCCCTGGAGCATCATCAGGTCCCTGACTCGTCTGAGGACGTAGAAGGTACGATGCGTTGGGTACCTTAGATTCGATGGATTCCGCTGATAAAAAAATTTCGAGGACGAAATTTCTTTAAGGGGGAGAGAGTGTGAGAGCCCGTATTTCCCTAATATTTTTCCCTAGGATTTTCCCCTTTAATGGCATGTTTTCTGCATTTTCTGGCTAGAAATATTTTCTTGGGGAAATTTTATGAGCAATTATAGTTTTTAGATAATTTTTCTAGTATTGGAGAATTTTTAGAAAATTAAGAATATATATTGGATGTGGGACCCACTAGTGCGAAAAGTTCGGAAAAATTCGGCCAATAAGGTTAAGTTTCGGATACTGTGAAAAATTTATCGGGTGTTAAGAGATAAGTAGTGTGTGTGAAGTGATTGAGGTAAGAGAGAAAAGAAAGATAAGAATGCATTTAATGAGGACAAGTGTCATCTTCTCATTAGTTGGACTTTAAGAAACACTATTCACTTTCTTGACTTTTTTTTGACCAAAGGATTAAATATCAAAAATTGCACAAAATGCACCATTTTTCTCTCCTTGTGGCCGGTTCTCCTTGAGCAAAGAAGGAAGGAAATTCTTCAACTTTCAAGCTTCCATATGCTTCAATCTTCTACAAACAAAAGCCTAAATTAGATTCTACTCCATAAAAACCTTTCTTCTAGTGATAGTAAGTGTTTTAGTGAAGTTTGTTTGAAGCTCTAAGGTGGCCAACATCTCTCTCTCTCTTGTTACTTGGTAAGTGATGCTAGAACACTCTACTACACCTAATGATGTTTATGTTATGCTTAGAAGTAGCTTGAGTGATGGAATATGTGATTTATTTCTTGATTTGAAGAGTTTTGGTGAAGTTTTCCATTTTATGATGAATTTTCTGGTTTCATATGATTTTGATGTTGTGGACTAGTATGATGGTTGGTAATAAGGGGCTTTGGCTCTAGTAGGTGTGAATTGTGGTTAAATGCAATCAATTTTGGGTTTGGAATGAAATGTGAAAAGTTAGGGTTCATGAACCCCTAATCTGTCCGAAATTTTAGGTCATAGATAGAGGCCGAATTGGACTTTGCTCAAAACATGAAAGTTGTAGGTATTGATGAGTTTGTAGTGGCTGAAAAATTTCAGGGCATTTGGAGTAGTATAGAGTGAGTTATGCCGTTTTTACTGTTGCTGTTTTTGGTGAACAGAATGTGCGAACTGCGATAGTAATTGTCTGTTTTGACTGGAATTGGTTTGGATTTGGTTGTTGGTGTCTTCTGATGAAATGTATCTGGATATCTTAGCTTTCATGTGCCTTTGGAATCAATGCAATTGGACCTGTGTAGGCTGAGATAGACGTATTACAGTTTTGTGTGATTTGGGAACCTGCAATTGCGGTTCTGGCTGGGTTTTCTGCATTTTTTACCTAGTTGTGCTAGGATTTGGACTGAGAGGCCTTCTACATTGTTGTATCCCTGTTTCATAGCTTCGAAATGGTGGGTCTTACACCCCCAACCGATAATTGTAGTGAGAGTTGTGCCATTACCGCATTATGACGTCAAAACCGGTTTTCTTATCAAGGCCTACATTAAAGCCCTTTCTTAATTTCTGGTTGCCTATGATGCTTATTTATGCATATGAAACCCTATTAGGGTTAAGATTGGTATGGCTTTATGACTCGTTATCGAGTCTCCATGTTTTTGTTTGCATGTTTAGGGCTCGCTCTCATTCCGGTCTTTTCCTAGCTAACTTTTGTACTTGTACTACTTTGAGCCTAGTGACCGGCTTTTGGGAAATGAGATGACTTTTGTGTGAAATGTTGGGACTGATTGGAGGAAATAATGAAGCCTTAATGGCTGGAAAAGTAAGAATTTTAGGGACGGTGCTGCCCGATTTTCTAGGCCGTTTGGTTCCTTAAAGTAGATTTGCCTTTTGGTGGAAATGAAAGGCTTTTGGGTTGTTTGCGCCTAAGTCTTCATGTTACCTTTTTGTTTCCAAGAAAATCATGTTTTCCACCCTTGCATTAGTAATTATTTTGGCGAGGCATACGACTAGTAGTCGAGCCTCATGTGCATTGTGTTTACCCGATTCTGGAAGTAAAACCTTCAATTGGTTTATTTTGATTATTTTAGGGTTTCTTGGCGATTAAGGCCAATCTGAAGTGAAAACTTTTGAAGTTGAGCCGGTGAGTGTACCACTCCCCTCCATTTAACTTGATTTCCGCTCTGCAATCTGTTTATTTGTTCGAGACGAGGGTGTACTTTATCACACTCGTTCTCTAGTCTGTTCATGTGCCAATTTCTATGAAAATTTTGAATCTATTATCTGTGTCTGCATCTGTTCGAATTTCTATGATCTATGAGCTCAATCCTGTGGCTAAGTTATTCGAGTCGGGCCGGCAAGGGCCTGGACGATTAGATAACGAACCACGGTAGTCTGTTCGGGGATTTTGGGTATTGAGACCCTTGATTCCGGGTATACTCGAGTATTACCATTTCTGTTCGGTTACGGTGAGCGGGCCCGGTAAAGGGGTGTTTGGTGGACGGAATTCGGTGTAAAGAGGGGTCTACGGACGCGTTGGTTCTATATACGGGGAGAGTCAACCGGTTTGGATCAAGTACTGCGCTGGGAAAATTTGGCTCCTGAGAGCCACCCGTATCCTTCTGATTTGAATTATTGGTTCTTTTGTTTTACCTCTGACATGTGTACCTGATTTGTTAAATGTGAAATGCCATGCTTTTAATGCTATCTGTTTGGTATCTCATTGAGCGCAAGCTCACCCCTTTCTGTTCCTTTTATTTTCCTTACAGGAAAATAAACCCCTTTTGGTCTGGATTTGACAAACGACTGCCAAATTGAGCTAGTTGAACATATCTTTTGTATAGCTCATGTATTAAAACCCTAAGTGTACTTTTGGGGCGTTTCTCTTTTGATTTGGCAAATTTGAAAACTTTTGTATGTCATTTTGATTTGTAAACGCTAAAGTTCAGATGTGAATGTTTGTTGGCTATTTCGGTTGGGTTCTGACGGGTCGGTCACTATTCATGGCCGACTCCGGATTTTATTTTTTTTATTTTGGGTTATTTTACCATTTTGACTCGTTTACGCTCGTTCGTAAGTTCCGGATCGCTATAGATAGTTCTAGTCTGCATCGTGAGTCCTGGCGAGAGCTGGGCAGGCAGTCCGCTCACCCCTTTGGTTCGCCTTAGGGGAAAGTGGGGCTGTTACACTCTCACTACATTTTCATGCATTTTTCTTAGTATTTTTACATTTTTGCATGATCCTTTCCCCTTTCCCACATTCAAAGTATGATCTTTAGGATTTTGCATTTCACTCTAGTCATTAGGGCCATTTGCCTGATTAGACTAGGGAGTCACCCTTCTGGTAAGGGGAATGGACGAGTTTGGCTACATATAGCCTTAGCACGCTCATTCTTTTTCTAACCAAAAGGAAAAGCAAAAGTCACGATTTAGGGTCTCCCCGTACCCGTCTTGTTTGCATTCCTCTAGGGTTCATGCATTTCATTTATCCACTATCACTTTGCACTCTTACTTCATATTCTATCCCTTTTTCCACATTTTCACTTCACACAACTCTTATTTTGCACATTTTCACTCTGCCACTTGCACTTTATGTACTACCACTGAGCACACATGCACTTCACGCTATCACTTTACATACCTCACCTTGCACCCATTTACACACTCTCACTTACACACTATTATCTTTTATATTTTTCTCACTTCACATAAGCTCATGTTTTCACATTGCATACATTCATTTCATTCATTTTTTCGTCATTAGCATTACTCGTGACTTCTTAGAGGGCTTATCCTTGGCTATCACAACTCATGTGATCTAGTCCGATCGAGCCTCTAAGAGATATTTGTCCCTTTCGATTCATCATTAGGTTTAGGATTGCATCAATGTTAGTCACATCCAAATACGATACATCTTTGGCTAGAAATTAGGAAAATCATGACTAAATCATGCAACTACCTTAGCCTAGGTTGAGAGGGTGCCTTAGACATTGTCTTTGCCTTCCCTATCTTCAACCGCGACCCCCGAACCATTTTCTCTGATTTATCGTAGATTTTGGAGTCAATCTAAAAAGGTTTTTTTACATTTTTTAAATTCACATTTTTTGGGTGACTTGGTACACCCCAACTCGATACCAAGTGGCGATTCCTACACACTTATCAAAACCTTTTTAGATTACTATTTTGGCCAAACCGTCTCATTTCAAAGTCCCATGGCCTTTTTCTTTTTCACACACATCACTATTTTTCAAACCATATCTCACTCACTTATTATACTTTTATTATTAATTGCAAAATGGGGCGCGACACTCGGGGGTCACCCATTCTAGTGCTACTCTCGCCCAAGAATGCTTAACTTCAGAGTTCTGATGGGATCCGATGTATTAGTGCCGATATGATTGTAGACACAAAAAATTTCACCATAATTTTATTTAATTTTATTTTATTTAATTTTATTTTCTTCATTTTATTTCTATTTTGTTCATTTTTGTTAAATTTTATTTATTCTTGTTTCACTTCTATTTCTTGAAAAAAAAATTTAATTATTATTATTAGAAAAATAGGAAAAGAAAAGAAATATCATCAAAATCAATTTTGTTAAAAAAAAAAGAAAAAAAGAGAAAAAGGATCACCCACGCGCGCGCCTTGCACACGGCATCACCTTCTTCTACACTCATACAGGAACGAGGCTTCAGGACACAACTTTGAGCTGACAACTTTGACGCTTGCGCTTATACATTTGTGCTGACAACTTTCAGCGACGATCCGGGCTTTGATCGAGCCGTACCGTTCCTGATTTGTCTCGCGCCTTCAGATCCGCCTTCATGCTTCGACAAGAAGCAAAATATAAAGCAATCGTTCCGACGGAGCTAAATTACTCCAGGATAAAGAACGAATAGGAAATTTGGATTTCGAAACAAAAAAGAGAGGGGTGCAACACGAGGACTTCCCAGGGGGTCACCCATCCTAGTACTATTCTCGCCCAAGCACGCTTAACTTCGGAGTTCTGATGTGATCCGGTGCATTAGTGCTGGTATGATCACACCCGCCATATTCCTTTCGCTTTATTATTTTAAATTTCCCAGTCCTGCGAAGCAGTGTGGATTTTCTTGACCGGAATTCATTTTAAGCGTCAATTCAAGCATTTTCCTCTTATCATTTTATTTATTTACTTTTATATTTTTTTTTTGTTATTGATTTGCACCCTGTTTTTTTCCAACATCGTGCAACTCTAAATTATCATGAAATCAATCCATCACGCTTGCGCTGATACATTTGCGCCGACAAATTTGAGCGACGATCCGGGCTTTGATCGATCCGTACCATTCCTGATTTGTCTCGCGCCTTCAGATCCGCCTTCATGCTTCGACAAGAAGAAAAATATAAAGCAATCGTTCCGACGGAGCTAAATTACTCCAGGATAAAGAACGAATAGGAAATTTGGATTTCGAAACAAAAAAGAGAGAGGTGCAACACGAGGACTTCCCAGGGGGTTACCCATCCTAGTACTACTCTCGCCCAAGCACGCTTAACTTCGGAGTTCTGATGGGATCCGATGCATTAGTGCTGGTATGATAGCACCCGCAATGTTACTTTCGCTTTATTCTTTTAAACTATCCCGTCCTGCGAAGCAGTGTGGCTTTTCTAGACCGGAATTCCTTTTAAGCGTCAATTCAAGCATTTTCCTCTTATCCTTTTATTTATTTGCTTTCATATTTTTTTTTGTTATTGATTTGCACCCTGTTTTTTTCCCTCATCGCGTAACTCTAAATTGTCATGAAATCAATCCATCACGCTTGCGCTGAAACATTTGCGCCGACAAATTTGAGCGACGATCCGGGCTTTGATCGAGCCGTACCGTTCCTGACTTGTCTGGCGCTTTCAGATCCCCCTTCATGCTTCGACAAGAAGCAAAATATAAAGCAATCGTTCTGACGAAGCTAAATTACTACAGGATAAAGAACGAATAGAAAATTTGGATTTCGAAACAAAAAAAAGAGGGGTGCAGCACAAGAACTTCCCAGGGGGTCACCCATCCTAGTACTACTCTCGCCCAAGCACGCTTAACTTCGGAGTTCTGATAGGATCAGATGCATTAGTGCTGGTATGATCGGTGCACCATGTTCCTTTCGCTTTATTCTTTTAAACTACCCTGTCCTGCGAAGCAGTGTGACTTTTCTAGATCGAAATTCATTTTAAGCGTCAATTCAAGCATTTTCCTCATATCCTTTTATTTATTTACTTTTATATTTTTTTTGTTATTGATTTGCACCCTATTTTTTTCCCTCATCCCGCAACTCTAAATTATCATGAAATCAGTCCTTCACGCTTGCGGTGATACATTTGCGACGACAAATTTGAGCGACGATCCGGGTTTTGATCGAGCCGTACCGTTCCTGATTTTCCTCGCGCCTTCAGATCCGCCTTCATGCTTCGACCAGAAGCAAAATATAAAGCAATCGTTCCGACGGAGCTAAATTGCTACAGGATAAAGAAGGAATTGGAAATTTGGATTTCGTAACAAAAAAAAGAGGGGTGCAACACGAGAACTTCCCAAGGGGTCACCCATCCTAGTACTACTCTCGGCCAAGCACGCTTAACTTCGGAGTTCTGATGGGATCCGGTGCATTAGTGCTGGTATGATCGCACCAGCCATGTTCCTTTCGCTTTATTCTTTAAAACTATCCCGTCCTGCGAAGCAGTGTGGCTTTTCTAGATCGAAATTCATTTTAAGTTTCAATTCAAGCATTTTCTTCATATCCATTTATTTATTTTTTTTTAATTTTTTTTCCTATTGATTTGCACTCTGTTTTTTTCCCTCATCGCGCAACTCTCAATTATCATGAAATTAATCCTTAACGCTTGCGCATATACATTTGCGCCGACAACTTTGGGCGACGATCCAGGGTTTGATCGAACCGTACCGTTCCTGATTTGTCTCGCGCCTTCGGATCCGTCTTCGTGCTTCGACAAGAAGCAAAATGTAAAGCAATCGTTCCGACGGAGCTAAATTACTACAGGATAAAGAACGAATAGGAAATTTGGATTTAGAAACAAAAAAGAGAGGGGTGCAACACAAGGACTTCCCAGGGGGTTACCCATCCTAGTACTACTCTCGCCCAAGCACGCTTAACTTCTGAGTTCTGATGGGATCCGGTGCATTAGTGCTGGTATGATCGCACCCGCCATGTTCCTTTCGCTTTATTCTTTTAACCTACCACATCCTGCGTAGCAGTGTGGCTTTTCTAGACCGGAATTCATTTTAAGCGTCAATTCAAGCATTTTCCTCTTATCCTTTTATTTATTTGCTTTCACATTTTTTTTTGTTATTGATTTGCACCCTGTTTTTTTCACTCATCGCGCAACAATAAATTGTCATGAAATCAATCCTACACGCTTGCGCTGATACATTTGCGTCGACAAATTTGAGCGATGATCTGGGCTTTGATCGAGCCGTACCGTTACTGATTTGTCTCGCGTCTTCAGATCCGCCTTCATGCTTCGACAAGAAGCAAAATATAAAGCAACCGTTCCGAAGGACCTAAATTACTACAGGTTAAGGAACGAATAGAAAATTTGAATTTCGAAACAAAAAAGAGAGGGGTGCAACAAAAGGAGTTCCCAGGGGGGCACCCATCCTAATACTGCGCTCGCCCAAGCACGCTTAACTTCGGAGTTCTGATGGGATCCGGTGTATTAGTGCTGGTATGATCGCATCCACAACGTTCCTTTCTCTTTATTCTTTTAAACTACCCCGTCCTGCGAAGCAGTGTGGCTTTTCTAGACCGGAATTCATTTTAAGCGTTAATTGAAGCATTTTCTTCTTATCCTTTTATTTATTTACTTTATTTTTTTTTTGTTATTGATTTGCACCCTGTTTTTTTCCATTATCCCGCTACTCTAAATTATCATGAAATCAATCCTTCACGCTTGCGGTGATACATTTGCGCCGACAAATTTGAGCGACGATCCGGGCTTTGATCGAGTCGTACCATTCCAGATTTCTCTCGCGCCTTCAGATCCGCCTTCATGCTTCGACAAGAAGCAAAATGTGAAGCAATCGTTCCGACGGAGCTAAATTACTACAGGATAAAGAACGAATACGAAATTTGGATTTCGAAACAAAAAAAAGAGGGGTGCAACACGAGAACTTCCCAGGGTGTCACCCATCCTAGTACTACTCTCGCCCAAGCACGCTTAACTTCGAAGTTCTGATGGGATCCGGTGCATTAGTGCTGGTATGATCGCACCCGCCATATTCCTTTCGCTTTATTCTTTTAAACTACCCCATCCTGCGAAGCAGTGTGGTTTTTCTAGACAGGAATTCCTTTTAAGCGTCAATTCAAGTATTTTCCTCTTACCCTTTTTTTTATTTGCTTTCATATTTTTTTTTATTATTGATTTGCACCCTGTTTTTTTCCCTCATCGCGCAACTCTAAGTTGCCATGAAATCAATCCATCACGCTTGCGCTGATACATTTGCGCCGACAAATTTGAGCGACTACCCGGGCTTTGATCGAGCCGTACCATTCCAGATTTGTCTCGCGCCTTCAGATCCGCCTTCATGCTTCGACAAGAAGCAAAATATGAAGCAATCGTTCCGACGGAGCTAAAATACTACAGGATAAAGAACGAATACGAAATTTGGATTTCGAAACAAAAAAAAGAGGGGTGCAACACGAGAACTTCCCAAGGGGTCACCCATTCTAGTACTACTCTCGCCCAAGCACGCTTAACTTCGGAGTTCTGATGGGATCCGGTGTATTAGTGCTGGTATGATCGCATCCACAACGTTCCTTTCTCTTTATTCTTTTAAACTACCCCGTCCTGCGAAGCAGTGTGGCTTTTCTAGACCGGAATTCATTTTAAGCGTTAATTGAAGCATTTTCTTCTTATCCTTTTATTTATTTACTTTATTTTTTTTTTGTTATTGATTTGCACCCTGTTTTTTTCCATTATCCCGCTACTCTAAATTATCATGAAATCAATCCTTCACGCTTGCGGTGATACATTTGCGCCGACAAATTTGAGCGACGATCCGGGCTTTGATCGAGTCGTACCATTCCAGATTTGTCTCGCGCCTTCAGATCCGCCTTCATGCTTCGACAAGAAGCAAAATATGAAGCAATCGTTCCGACGGATCTAAATTACTACAGGATAAAGAACGAATACGAAATTTGGATTTCGAAACAAAAAAAAGAGGGGTGCAACACGAGAACTTCCCAGGGGGTCACCCATCCTAGTACTACTCTCGCCCAAGCACGCTTAACTTCGAAGTTCTGATGGGATCCGGTGCATTAGTGCTGGTATGATCGCACCCGCCATATTCCTTTCGCTTTATTCTTTTAAACTACCCCGTCCTGCGAAGCAGTGTGGTTTTTCTAGACAGGAATTCCTTTTAAGCGTCAATTCAAGTATTTTCCTCTTACCCTTTTTTTTATTTGCTTTCATATTTTTTTTTATTATTGATTTGCACCCTGTTTTTTTCCCTCATCGCGCAACTCTAAATTGCCATGAAATCAATCCATCACGCTTGCGCTGATACATTTGCGCCGACAAATTTGAGCGACAACCCGGGCTTTGATCGAGCCGTACCATTCCAGATTTGTCTCGCGCCTTCAGATCCGCCTTCATGCTTCGACAAGAAGCAAAATATGAAGCAATCGTTCCGACGGAACTAAAATACTACAGGATAAAGAACGAATACGAAATTTGGATTTCGAAACAAAAAAAAGAGGGGTGCAACACGAGAACTTCCCAGGGGGTCACCCATTCTAGTACTACTCTCGCCCAAGCACGCTTAACTTCGGAGTTCTGATGGGATCCGGTGTATTAGTGCTGGTATGATCGCATCCACAACGTTCCTTTCTCTTTATTCTTTTAAACTACCCCGTCCTGCGAAGCAGTGTGGCTTTTCTAGACCGGAATTCATTTTAAGCGTTAATTGAAGCATTTTCTTCTTATCCTTTTATTTATTTACTTTATTTTTTTTTTGTTATTGATTTGCACCCTGTTTTTTTCCATTATCCCGCTACTCTAAATTATCATGAAATCAATCCTTCACGCTTGCGGTGATACATTTGCGCCGACAAATTTGAGCGACGATCCGGGCTTTGATCGAGTCGTACCATTCCAGATTTGTCTCGCGCCTTCAGATCCGCCTTCATGCTTCGACAAGAAGCAAAATGTGAAGCAATCGTTCCGACGGAGCTAAATTACTACAGGATAAAGAACGAATACGAAATTTGGATTTCGAAACAAAAAAAAGAGGGGTGCAACACGAGAACTTCCCAGGGTGTCACCCATCCTTGTACTACTCTCGCCCAAGCACGCTTAACTTCGAAGTTCTGATGGGATCCGGTGCATTAGTGCTGGTATGATCGCACCCGCCATATTCCTTTCGCTTTATTCTTTTAAACTACCCCGTCCTGCGAAGCAGTGTGGTTTTTCTAGACAGGAATTCCTTTTAAGCGTCAATTCAAGTATTTTCCTCTTACCCTTTTTTTTATTTGCTTTCATATTTTTTTTTATTATTGATTTGCACCCTGTTTTTTTCCCTCATCGCGCAACTCTAAGTTGCCATGAAATCAATCCATCACGCTTGCGCTGATACATTTGCGCCGACAAATTTGAGCGACAACCCGGGCTTTGATCGAGCCGTACCATTCCAGATTTGTCTCGCGCCTTCAGATCCGCCTTCATGCTTCGACAAGAAGCAAAATATGAAGCAATCGTTCCGACGGAGCTAAAATACTACAGGATAAAGAACGAATACGAAATTTGGATTTCGAAACAAAAAAAAGAGGGGTGCAACACGAGAACTTCCCAGGGGGTCACCCATTCTAGTACTACTCTCGCCCAAGCACGCTTAACTTCGGAGTTCTGATGGGATCCGGTGTATTAGTGCTGGTATGATCGCATCCACAACGTTCCTTTCTCTTTATTCTTTTAAACTACCCCGTCCTGCGAAGCAGTGTGGCTTTTCTAGACCGGAATTCATTTTAAGCGTTAATTGAAGCATTTTCTTCTTATCCTTTTATTTATTTACTTTATTTTTTTTTTGTTATTGATTTGCACCCTGTTTTTTTCCATTATCCCGCTACTCTAAATTATCATGAAATCAATCCTTCACGCTTGCGGTGATACATTTGCGCCGACAAATTTGAGCGACGATCCGGGCTTTGATCGAGTCGTACCATTCCAGATTTGTCTCGCGCCTTCAGATCCGCCTTCATGCTTCGACAAGAAGCAAAATGTGAAGCAATCGTTCCGACGGAGCTAAATTACTACAGGATAAAGAACGAATACGAAATTTGGATTTCGAAACAAAAAAAAGAGGGGTGCAACACGAGAACTTCCCAGGGTGTCACCCATCCTAGTACTACTCTCGCCCAAGCACGCTTAACTTCGAAGTTCTGATGGGATCCGGTGCATTAGTGCTGGTATGATCGCACCCGCCATATTCCTTTCGCTTTATTCTTTTAAACTACCCCGTCCTGCGAAGCAGTGTGGTTTTTCTAGACAGGAATTCCTTTTAAGCGTCAATTCAAGTATTTTCCTCTTACCCTTTTTTTTATTTGCTTTCATATTTTTTTTTATTATTGATTTGCACCCTGTTTTTTTCCCTCATCGCGCAACTCTAAATTGCCATGAAATCAATCCATCACGCTTGCGCTGATACATTTGCGCCGACAAATTTGAGCGACAACCCGGGCTTTGATCGAGCCGTACCATTCCAGATTTGTCTCGCGCCTTCAGATCCGCCTTCATGCTTCGACAAGAAGCAAAATATGAAGCAATCGTTCCGACGGAGCTAAAATACTACAGGATAAAGAACGAATACGAAATTTGGATTTCGAAACAAAAAAAAGAGGGGTGCAACACGAGAACTTCCCAGGGGGTCACCCATTCTAGTACTACTCTGGCCCAAGCACGCTTAACTTCGGAGTTCTGATGGGATCCGGTGTATTAGTGCTGGTATGATCGCATCCACAACGTTCCTTTCTCTTTATTCTTTTAAACTACCCCGTCCTGCGAAGCAGTGTGGCTTTTCTAGACCGGAATTCATTTTAAGCGTTAATTGAAGCATTTTCTTCTTATCCTTTTATTTATTTACTTTATTTTTTTTTTGTTATTGATTTGCACCCTGTTTTTTTCCATTATCCCGCTACTCTAAATTATCATGAAATCAATCCTTCACGCTTGCGGTGATACATTTGCGCCGACAAATTTGAGCGACGATCCGGGCTTTGATCGAGTCGTACCATTCCAGATTTGTCTCGCGCCTTCAGATCCGCCTTCATGCTTCGACAAGAAGCAAAATGTGAAGCAATCGTTCCGACGGAGCTAAATTACTACAGGATAAAGAACGAATACGAAATTTGGATTTCGAAACAAAAAAAAGAGGGGTGCAACACGAGAACTTCCCAGGGTGTCACCCATCCTAGTACTACTCTCGCCCAAGCACGCTTAACTTCGAAGTTCTGATGGGATCCGGTGCATTAGTGCTGGTATGATCGCACCCGCCATATTCCTTTCGCTTTATTCTTTTAAACTACCCCGTCCTGCGAAGCAGTGTGGTTTTTCTAGACAGGAATTCCTTTTAAGCGTCAATTCAAGTATTTTCCTCTTACCCTTTTTTTTATTTGCTTTCATATTTTTTTTTATTATTGATTTGCACCCTGTTTTTTTCCCTCATCGCGCAACTCTAAATTGCCATGAAATCAATCCATCACGCTTGCGCTGATACATTTGCGCCGACAAATTTGAGCGACAACCCGGGCTTTGATCGAGCCGTACCATTCCAGATTTGTCTCGCGCCTTCAGATCCGCCTTCATGCTTCGACAAGAAGCAAAATATGAAGCAATCGTTCCGACGGAGCTAAAATACTACAGGATAAAGAACGAATACGAAATTTGGATTTCGAAACAAAAAAAAGAGGGGTGCAACACGAGAACTTCCCAGGGGGTCACCCATTCTAGTACTACTCTCGCCCAAGCACGCTTAACTTCGGAGTTCTGATGGGATCCGGTGTATTAGTGCTGGTATGATCGCATCCACAACGTTCCTTTCTCTTTATTCTTTTAAACTACCCCGTCCTGCGAAGCAGTGTGGCTTTTCTAGACCGGAATTCATTTTAAGCGTTAATTGAAGCATTTTCTTCTTATCCTTTTATTTATTTACTTTATTTTTTTTTTGTTATTGATTTGCACCCTGTTTTTTTCCATTATCCCGCTACTCTAAATTATCATGAAATCAATCCTTCACGCTTGCGGTGATACATTTGCGCCGACAAATTTGAGCGACGATCCGGGCTTTGATCGAGTCGTACCATTCCAGATTTGTCTCGCGCCTTCAGATCCGCCTTCATGCTTCGACAAGAAGCAAAATGTGAAGCAATCGTTCCGACGGAGCTAAATTACTACAGGATAAAGAACGAATACGAAATTTGGATTTCGAAACAAAAAAAAGAGGGGTGCAACACGAGAACTTCCCAGGGTGTCACCCATCCTAGTACTACTCTCGCCCAAGCACGCTTAACTTCGAAGTTCTGATGGGATCCGGTGCATTAGTGCTGGTATGATCGCACCCGCCATATTCCTTTCGCTTTATTCTTTTAAACTACCCCGTCCTGCGAAGCAGTGTGGTTTTTCTAGACAGGAATTCCTTTTAAGCGTCAATTCAAGTATTTTCCTCTTACCCTTTTTTTATTTGCTTTCATATTTTTTTTTATTATTGATTTGCACCCTGTTTTTTTCCCTCATCGCGCAACTCTAAATTGCCATGAAATCAATCCATCACGCTTGCGCTGATACATTTGCGCCGACAAATTTGAGCGACAACCCGGGCTTTGATCGAGCCGTACCATTCCAGATTTGTCTCGCGCCTTCAGATCCGCCTTCATGCTTCGACAAGAAGCAAAATATGAAGCAATCGTTCCGACGGAGCTAAAATACTACAGGATAAAGAACGAATACGAAATTTGGATTTCGAAACAAAAAAAAGAGGGGTGCAACACGAGAACTTCCCAGGGGGTCACCCATTCTAGTACTACTCTCGCCCAAGCACGCTTAACTTCGGAGTTCTGATGGGATCCGGTGTATTAGTGCTGGTATGATCGCATCCACAACGTTCCTTTCTCTTTATTCTTTTAAACTACCCCGTCCTGCGAAGCAGTGTGGCTTTTCTAGACCGGAATTCATTTTAAGCGTTAATTGAAGCATTTTCTTCTTATCCTTTTATTTATTTACTTTATTTTTTTTTTGTTATTGATTTGCACCCTGTTTTTTTCCATTATCCCGCTACTCTAAATTATCATGAAATCAATCCTTCACGCTTGCGGTGATACATTTGCGCCGACAAATTTGAGCGACGATCCGGGCTTTGATCGAGTCGTACCATTCCAGATTTGTCTCGCGCCTTCAGATCCGCCTTCATGCTTCGACAAGAAGCAAAATGTGAAGCAATCGTTCCGACGGAGCTAAATTACTACAGGATAAAGAACGAATACGAAATTTGGATTTCGAAACAAAAAAAAGAGGGGTGCAACACGAGAACTTCCCAGGGTGTCACCCATCCTAGTACTACTCTCGCCCAAGCACGCTTAACTTCGAAGTTCTGATGGGATCCGGTGCATTAGTGCTGGTATGATCGCACCCGCCATATTCCTTTCGCTTTATTCTTTTAAACTACCCCGTCCTGCGAAGCAGTGTGGTTTTTCTAGACAGGAATTCCTTTTAAGCGTCAATTCAAGTATTTTCCTCTTACCCTTTTTTTTATTTGCTTTCATATTTTTTTTTATTATTGATTTGCACCCTGTTTTTTTCCCTCATCGCGCAACTCTAAATTGCCATGAAATCAATCCATCACGCTTGCGCTGATACATTTGCGCCGACAAATTTGAGCGACAACCCGGGCTTTGATCGAGCCGTACCATTCCAGATTTGTCTCGCGCCTTCAGATCCGCCTTCATGCTTCGACAAGAAGCAAAATATGAAACAATCGTTCCGACGGAGCTAAAATACTACAGGATAAAGAACGAATACGAAATTTGGATTTCGAAACAAAAAAAAGAGGGGTGCAACACGAGAACTTCCCAGGGGGTCACCCATTCTAGTACTACTCTCGCCCAAGCACGCTTAACTTCGGAGTTCTGATGGGATCCGGTGCATTAGTGCTGGTATGATCGCACCCGCCATGTTCCTTTCGCTCTATTCTTTTAAACTACCCCGTCCTGCGAAGCAGTGTGGCTTTTTTAGACCGGAATTCATTTTAAGCGTCAATTGAAGCATTTTGCTCTTATCCTTTTTATTTATTTACTTTATATTTTTTTTTGTTATTGATTTCCACCCTGTTTTTTTCCATCATCCCGCAACTCTAAATTATCATGAAATCAATCCTTCACGCTTGCGGTGATACATTTGCGCCGACAAATTTGAGCGACGATCCGGGCTTTGATCGAGCCGTACCGTTCCTGATTTGTCTCGCGCCTTCAAATCCTCATTCACGCTTCGACAAGAAGCAAAATATTAAGCAATCGTTTCGACGGAGCTAAATTACTACTGGATAAAGAACGAATAGGAAATTTGGATTTCGAAACAAAAAAGAGAGGGGTGCAACACGA
Organism: Coffea arabica; assembly: GCF_036785885.1. Lineage (NCBI taxonomy): Eukaryota > Viridiplantae > Streptophyta > Magnoliopsida > Gentianales > Rubiaceae > Coffea > Coffea arabica. The sequence continues at coordinate 34,923,409 of NC_092331.1, read as the reverse complement.
GGACTTCCCCGGGGGTCACCAATCCTAGTACCACTCTCGCCCAAACACGCTTAATTTCGGAGTTCTGATGGGTTCCGGTGCATTAGTGCTGGTATGATCGCACCCGCCATGTTCCTTTCGCTTTATTCTTTTAAACCATCCCGTCCTGCGAAGCAGTGTGGTTTTTCTAGACCGGAATTCCTTTTAAGCGTCAATTCAAGTATTTTCCTCTTACCCTTTTTTTTATTTGCTTTCATATTTTTTTTTGCTATTGATTTGCACCCTGTTTTTTTCCCTCATCGCGTAACTCTAAATTGCCATGAAATCAATCCATCACGCTTGCGCTGATACATTTGCGCCGACAAATTTGTGCGACGATCCGGGCTTTGATCGAGCCGTACCGTTCCAGATTTGTCTCGCGCCTTCAGATCCGCCTTCATGCTTCGACAAGAAGCAAAATATGAAGCAATCGTTCCGACGGAGCTAAATTACTACAGGATAAAGAACGAATAGGAAATTTGGATTTAGAAACAAAAAAGAGAGGGGTGCAACACGAGGACTTCCCAGGGGGTTACCCATCCTAGTACTACTCTCGCCCAAGCACGCTTAACTTCTGAGTTCTGATGGGATCCGGTGCATTAGTGCTGGTATGATCGCACCCGCCATGTTCCTTTCGCTTTATTCTTTTAACCTACCACATCCTGCGTAGCAGTGTGGCTTTTCTAGACCGGAATTCATTTTAAGCGTCAATTCAAGCATTTTCCTCTTATCCTTTTATTTATTTGCTTTCACATTTTTTTTTGTTATTGATTTGCACCCTGTTTTTTTCACTCATCGCGCAACAATAAATTGTCATGAATTCAATCCTACACGCTTGCGCTGATACATTTGCGTCGACAAATTTGAGCGATGATTTGGGCTTTGATCGAGCCGTACCGTTACTGATTTGTCTCGCGTCTTCAGATCCGCCTTCATGCTTCGACAAGAAGCAAAATATAAAGCAACCGTTCCGAAGGACCTAAATTACTACAGGTTAAGGAACGAATAGAAAATTTGAGTTTCGAAACAAAAAAGAGAGGGGTGCAACAAAAGGAGTTCCCAGGGGGGCACCCATCCTAATACTGCTCTCGCCCAAGCACGCTTAACTTCGAAGTTCTGATGGGATCCGGTGTATTAGTGCTGGTATGATCGCATCCACAACGTTCCTTTCTCTTTATTCTTTTAAACTACCCCGTCCTGCGAATCAGTGTGGCTTTTCTAGACCGGAATTCATTTTAAGCGTTAATTGAAGCATTTTCTTCTTATCCTTTTATTTATTTACTTTATTTTTTTTTTGTTATTGATTTGCACCCTATTTTTTTCCATTATCCCGCTACTCTAAATTATCATGAAATCAATCCTTCACGCTTGCGGTGATACATTTGCGCCGACAAATTTGAGCGACGATCCGGGCTTTGATCGAGTCGTACCATTCCAGATTTGTCTCGCGCCTTCAGATCCGCCTTCATGCTTCGACAAGAAGCAAAATATGAAGCAATCGTTCCGACGGAGCTAAATTACTACAGGATAAAGAACGAATACGAAATTTGGATTTCGAAACAAAAAAAAGAGGGGTGCAACACGAGAACTTCCCAGGGTGTCACCCATCCTAGTACTACTCTCGCCCAAGCACGCTTAACTTCGAAGTTCTGATGGGATCCGGTGCATTAGTGCTGGTATGATCGCACCCGCCATATTCCTTTCGCTTTATTCTTTTAAACTACCCCGTCCTGCGAAGCAGTGTGGTTTTTCTAGACAGGAATTCCTTTTAAGCGTCAATTCAAGTATTTTCCTCTTACCCTTTTTTTTATTTGCTTTCATATTTTTTTTTATTATTGATTTGCACCCTGTTTTTTTCCCTCATCGCGCAACTCTAAATTGCCATGAAATCAATCCATCACGCTTGCGCTGATACATTTGCGCCGACAAATTTGAGCGACAACCCGGGCTTTGATCGAGCCGTACCATTCCAGATTTGTTTCGCGCCTTCAGATCCGCCTTCATGCTTCGACAAGAAGCAAAATATGAAGCAATCGTTCCGATGGAGCTAAATTACTACAGGATAAAGAACGAATACGAAATTTGGATTTCGAAACAAAAAAAAGAGGGGTGCAACACGAGAACTTCCCAGGGGGTCACCCATTCTAGTACTACTCTCGCCCAAGCACGCTTAACTTCGGAGTTCTGATGGGATCCGGTGCATTAGTGCTGGTATGATCGCACCCGCCATGTTCCTTTCGCTCTATTCTTTTAAACTACCCCGTCCTGCGAAGCAGTGTGGCTTTTCTAGACCGGAATTCATTTTAAGCGTCAATTGAAGCATTTTCCTCTTATCCTTTTATTTATTTACTTTATATTTTTTTTTGTTATTGATTTGCACCCTATTTTTTTCCATCATCCCGCAACTCTAAATTATCATGAAATCAATCCTTCACGCTTGCGGTGATACATTTGCGCCGACAAATTTGAGCGACGATCCGGGCTTTGATCGAGCCGTACCGTTCCTGATTTATCTCGCGCCTTCAGATCCTCATTCACGCTTCGACAAGAAGCAAAATATTAAGCAATCGTTTCGACGGAGCTAAATTACTACTGGATAAAGAACGAATAGGAAATTTGGATTTCGAAACAAAAAAGAGAGGGGTGCAACACGAGGACTTCCCAGGGGGTCACCAATCCTAGTACCACTCTCGCCCAAACACGCTTAATTTCGGAGTTCTGATGGGTTCCGGTGCATTAGTGCTGGTATGATCGCACCCGCCATGTTCCTTTCGCTTTATTCTTTTAAACCATCCCATCCTGCGAAGCAGTGTGGTTTTTCTAGACCGGAATTCCTTTTAAGCGTCAATTCAAGTATTTTCCTCTTACCCTTTTTTTTATCTGCTTTCATTTTTTTTTTTGCTATTGATTTGCACCCTGTTTTTTTCCCTCATCGCGTAACTCTAAATTGCCATGAAATCAATCCATCACGCTTGCGCTGATACATTTGCGCCGACAAATTTGAGCGACGATCCGGGCTTTGATCGAGCCGTACCGTTCCAGATTTGTCTCGCGCCTTCAGATCCGCCTTCATGCTTTGACAAGAAGCAAAATATGAAGCAATCGTTCCGACGGAGCTAAATTACTACAGGATAAAGAACGAATACGAAATTTGGATTTCGAAACAAAAAAAAGAGGGGTGCAACACGAGAACTTCCCAGGGGGTCACCCATTCTAGTACTACTCTCGCCCAAGCACGCTTAACTTCGGAGTTCTGATGGGATCCAGTGCATTAGTGCTGGTATGATCGCACCCGCCATGTTCCTTTCGCTCTATTCTTTTAAACTACCCCGTCCTGCGAAGCAGTGTGGCTTTTCTAGACCGGAATTCATTTTAAGCGTCAATTGAAGCATTTTCCTCTTATCCTTTTATTTATTTACTTTATATTTTTTTTTGTTATTGATTTGCACCCTATTTTTTTCCATCATCCCGCAACTCTAAATTATCATGAAATCAATCCTTCACGCTTGCGGTGATACATTTGCGCCGACAAATTTGAGCGACGATCCGGGCTTTGATCGAGCCGTACCGTTCCTGATTTGTCTCGCGCCTTCAGATCCTCATTCACGCTTCGACAAGAAGCAAAATATTAAGCAATCGTTTCGACGGAGCTAAATTACTACTGGATAAAGAACGAATAGAAAATTTGGATTTCGAAACAAAAAAGAGAGGGGTGCAACACGAGGACTTCCCAGGGGGTCACCAATCCTAGTACCACTCTCGCCCAAACACGCTTAATTTCGGAGTTCTGATGGGATCCGGTGCATTAGTGCTGGTATGATCGCACCCGCCATATTCCTTTCGCTTTATTCTTTTAAACTACCCCGTCCTGCGAAGCACTGTGGCTTTTTTAGATCGAGATTCATTTTAACCGTCAATTCAAGCATTTTTCTCTTATCCTTTTATTTATTTGCTTTCACATTTTTTTTTGTTATTGATTTGCACCCTGTTTTTTCCCTCATCGCGCAACAATAAATTGTCATTAAATCAATCCATCACGCTTGCGCTGATACATTTGCGCCGACAAATTTGAGCGACGATCCGGGCTTTGATCGAGCCGTACCGTTCCTGATTTGTCTCGCGCCTTCAGATCCGCCTTCATGCTTCGACAAGAAGTAAAATATAAAGCAATCGTTTCGACGGAGCTAAATTACTACAGGATAAAGAACGAATACGAAATTTGGATTTCGAAACAAAAAAAAGAGGGGTGCAACACGAGAACTTCCCAGGGGGTCACCCATTCTAGTACTACTCTCGCCCAAGCACGCTTAACTTCGGAGTTCTGATGGGATCCGGTGCATTAGTGCTGGTATGATCGCACCCGCCATGTTTCTTTCGCTTTATTCTTTTAAACTACCCCGTCCTACGAAGCAGTGTGGCTTTTCTAGACCGGAATTCATTTTAAGCGTCAATTGAAGCATTTTCCTCTTATCCTTTTATTTATTTACTATATATTTTTTTTTGTTATTGATTTGCACCCTATTTTTTTCCATCATCACGTAACTCCAAATTATCATGAAATCAATCCTTCACGCTTGCGGTGATACATTTGCGCCGACAAATTTGAGCGACGATCCGGGCTTTGATCGAGCCGTACCGTTCCTGATTTGTCTCGCGCCTTCAGATCCTCCTTCACGCTTCGACAAGAAGCAAAATATTAAGCAATCGTTCCGACGAAGCTAAATTACTACAGGATAAAGAACGAATAGGAAATTTGGATTTCGAAACAAAAAAGAGAGGGGTGCAACACGAGGACTTCCCAGGGGGTCACCAATCCTAGTACTACGCTCGCCCAAACACGCTTAATTTCGGAGTTCTGATGGGATCCGGTGCATTAGTGCTGGTATGATCGCTCCCGCCATATTCCTTTCGCTTTATTCTTTTAAACTACCCCGTCCTGCGAAGCAGTGTGGCTTTTTTAGACCGAAATTCATTTTAAGCGTCAATTCTAGCATTTTTCTCTTATCCTTTTATTTATTTGCTTTCATATTTTTTTTTTTATTGATTTGGACCCTGTTTTTTTCCGTCATCGCGCAACAATAAATTGTCATGAAATTAATCCATCACGCTTGCGCTGATACATTTGCGCCGACAAATTTGAGCGATGATCCGGGCTTTGATCGAGCCGTACCGTTCCTGAATTCTCTCGCGCCTTCAGATCCGCCTTCATGCTTCGAGAAGAAGCAAAATATAAAGCAATCGTTCCGAAGGACCTAAATTACTACAGGATAAAGAACGAATAGAAAATTTGAATTTCGAAACAAAAAAGAGAGGGGTGCAACAAGAGGAATTCCCAAGGGGTCACCCATCCTAATACTGCTCACGCCCAAGCACGCTTAACTTCGGAGTTCTGATGGGATACGGTGCATTAGTGCTGGTATGATCGCACCCGCCATGTTTCTTTCGCTTTATTCTTTTAAACTACCCCGTCCTGCGAAGCAGTGTGGCTTTTCTAGACCAGAATTCATTTTAAGCGTCAATTGAAGCATTTTCCTCTTATCCTTTTATTTATTTACTTTATATTTTTTTTTTGTTATTGATTTGCACCCTGTTTTTTTCCATCATCCCGCAACTCCAAATTATCATGAAATCAATCCTTCACGCTTGCGGTGATACATTTGCACCGACAAATTTGAGCGACGATCCGGGCTTTGATAGACCCGTACCGTTCCTGATTTGTCTCGCGCCTTCAGATCCTCCTTCACGCTTCGACAAGAAGCAAAATATTAAGCACTCGTTCCGACGGAGCTAAATTACTACAGGAGAAAGAACGAATAGGAAATTTGGATTTCGAAACAAAAAAGAGAGGGGTGCAACACGAGGACTTCCCAGGGGGTCACCAATCCTAGTACTACGCTCGCCCAAACACGCTTAATTTCGGAGTTCTGATGGGATCCGGTGCATTAGTGCTGGTATGATCGCTCCCGCTATATTCCTTTCGCTTTATTCTTTTTAATTACCCCGTCCTGCGAAGCAGTGTGGCTTTTTTAGACCGAAATTCATTTTAAGCGTCAATTCAAGCATTTTTCTCTTATCCTTTTATTTATTTGCTTTCAAACTTTTTTTTGTTATTGATTTGCACCCTGTTTTTTTCCCTCATCGCGCAACAATAAATTGTCATGAAATCAACCCATCACGCTTGCGCTGATACATTTGCGCCGACAAATTTGAGCGATGATCCGGGCTTTGATCGAGCCGTACCGTTCCTGATTTTTCTCGCGCCTTCAGATCCGCCTTCATGCTTCGACTAGAAGCAAAATATAAAGCAATCGTTCCGAAGGACCTAAATTACTACAGGATAAAGAACGAATAGAAAATTTGAATTTCGAAACAAAAAAGAGAGGGGTGCAACAAGAGGAATTCCCAAGGGGTCACCCATCCTAATACTGCTCACGCCCAAGCACGCTTAACTTCGGAGTTCTGATGGGATACGGTGCATTAGTGCTGGTATGATCGCACCCGCCATGTTCCTTTCGCTTTATTCTTTTAAAACATCCCGTCCTGCGAAGCAGTGTGGTTTTTCTAGACCGGAATTCCTTTTAAGCGTCAATTCAAGTATTTTCCTCTTACCCTTTTTTTTTATTTGCTTTCATATTTTTTTTTGCTATTGATTTGCACCCCGTTTTTTTCCCTCATCGCGCAACTCTAAATTGCCATGAAATCAATCCATCACGCTTGCGCTGATACATTTGCGCCGACAAATTTGAGCGACGATCCGGGCTTTGATCGAGCCGTACCGTTCCTGATTTGTCTCGCGTCTTCAGATCCACCTTCATGCTTCGACAAGAAGCAAAATATGAAGCAATCGTTCCGACGGAGCTAAATTACTACAGGATAAAGAACGAATACGAAATTTGGATTTCGAAACAAAAAAAAGAGGAGTGCAACACGAGAACTTCCCAGGGGGTCACCCATCCTAGTACTACTCTCGCCCAAGCATGCTTAACTTCGGACTTCTGATGGGATCCAGTGCAATAGTGCTGGTACGATCGCACCCGCCATATTCCTTTCGCTTTATTCTTTTAAACTACCCCGTCCTGCGAAGCAGTGTGGCTTTTCTAGACCGAAATTCATTTTAAACGTCAATTCAAGCATTTTCCTCTTATCCTTTTATTTATTTGCTTTCATATTTTTTTTTGTTATTGATTTGCACCCTATTTTTTTCCCTAATCGCGCAAGTCTAAATTGTCATGAAATCAATCCATCACGCTTGCGGTGATATACTTGCGCCGACAACTTTGGGCGACGATCCGGGGTTTGATCGAACCGTACCGTTCCTGATTTGTCTCGCGCCTTCAGGCTCGCCTTCATGCTTCGACAAGAAGCAAAATATAAAGCAATCTTTCCGACGGAGCTAAATTACTACAGGATAAAGAACGAATAGGAAATTTGGATTTCGAAACAAAAAAAATAGGGGTGCAACAAGAGAACTTCCCAGGTGGTCACCCATTCTAGTACTACTCTCGCCCAAGCACGCTTAACTTCGGAGTTCTGATGGGATCCGGTGCATTAGGGCTGGAATGATCGCACCCGCCATGTTCCTTTCGCTTTATTCTTTTAAACTACCCCGTCCTGCGAAGCAGTGTGGGTTTTCTAGACCGGAATTCATTTTAAGCGTTAATTCAAGCATTTTCCTCTTATCCTTTTATTTATTTACTTTATATTTTTTTTTGTTATTGATTTGCACCCTGTTTTTTTCCATCATCCCGCAACTCTAAATTATCCTGAAATCAATCCTTCACGCTTGCGGTGATACATTTGCGCCGACAAATTTGAGCGACGATCCGGTCTTTGATCGAGCCGTACCGTTCCTAATTTGTCTCGCGCCTTCAGTTCCGCCTACATCCTTCGACAAGAAGCAAAATATAAAGCAATCGTTTCAACGGAGCTAAATTACTACAGGATAAACAACGAATAGGAAATTTGGATTTCGAAAGAAAAAAGAGAGGGGTGCAACACGAGGACTTCCCAGGGGGTCACCCATCCTAGTACTACTCTCGCCCAAGCACGCTTAACTTCGGAGTTCTGATGGGATCCGGTGCATTAGTGCTGGTATAATCGCACCCGCCATGTTCCTTTCGCTTTATTCTTTTAAACTACCCCGTCCTGCGAAGCAGTGTGGCTTTTCTAGACCGGAATTCATTTTAAGCGTTAATTCAAGCGTTTTCCTCTTATCCTTTTATTTATTTACTTTATATTTTTTTTTGTTATTGATTTGCACCCTGTTTTTTTCCATCATCCCGCAACTCTAAATTATCCTGAAATCAATCCTTCACGCTTGCGGTGATACATTTGCGCCGACAAATTTGAGCGACGATCCGGTCTTTGATCGAGCCGTACCGTTCCTAATTTGTCTCGCGCCTTCAGATCCGCCTACATCCTTCGACAAGAAGCAAAATATAAAGCAATCGTTTCAACGGAGCTAAATTACTACAGGATAAACAACGAATAGGAAATTTGGATTTCGAAAGAAAAAAGAGAGGGGTGCAACACGAGAACTTCCCAGGGGTCACCCATCCTAGTACTACTCTCGCCCAAGCATGCTTAACTTCGGAGTTCTGATGGGATCCGGTGCATTAGTGCTGGTATGATCGCACCCGCCTTGTTCCTTTCGCTTTATTCTTTTAAACCATCCCGTCCTGCGAAGCAGTGTGGTTTTTTTAGACCGGAATTCCTTTTAAGCGTCAATTCAAGTATTTTCCTCTTACCCTTTTTTTTATTTGCTTTCATATTTTTTTTTGCTATTGATTTGCACCCTGTTTTTTTCCCTCATCGCGCAACTCTAAATTGCCATGAAATCAATCCATCACGCTTGCGCTGATACATTTGCGCCGACAAATTTGAGCGACGATCCGGGCTTTGATCGAGCCGTACCGTTCGTGATTTGTCTCGCGCCTTCAGATCCGCCTTCATGCTTCGACAAGAAGCAAAATATGAAGCAATCGTTCCGACGGAGCTAAATTACTACCGGATAAAGAACGAATACGAAATTTGCATTTCGAAACAAAAAAAAGAGGGGTGCAACACGAGAACTTCCCAGGGGGTCACCCATTCTAGTACTACTCTCGCCCAAGCACGCTTAACTTCGGAGTTCTGATGGGATCCGGTGCATTAGTGCTGGTATGATCGCACCCGCCATGTTTCTTTCGCTTTATTCTTTTAAACTACCCCGTCCTACGAAGCAGTGTGGCTTTTCTAGACCGGAATTCATTTTAAGCGTCAATTGAAGCATTTTCCTCTTATCCTTTTATTTATTTACTATATATTTTTTTTTGTTATTGATTTGCACCCTATTTTTTTCCATCATCACGTAACTCCAAATTATCATGAAATCAATCCTTCACGCTTGCGGTGATACATTTGCGCCGACAAATTTGAGCGACGATCCGGCTTTGATCGAGCCGTACCGTTCCTGATTTGTCTCGCGCCTTCAGATCCTCCTTCACGCTTCGACAAGAAGCAAAATATTAAGCAATCGTTCCGACGAAGCTAAATTACTACAGGATAAAGAACGAATAGGAAATTTGGATTTCGAAACAAAAAAGAGAGGGGTGCAACACGAGGACTTCCCAGGGGGTCACCAATCCTAGTACCACTCTCGCCCAAACACGCTTAATTTCGGAGTTCTGATGGGATCCGGTGCATTAGTGCTGGTATGATCGCTCCCGCCATATTCCTTTCGCTTTATTCTTTTAAACTACCCCGTCCTGCGAAGCAGTGTGGCTTTTTTAGACCGAAATTCATTTTAAGCGTCAATTCTAGCATTTTTCTCTTATCCTTTTATTTATTTGCTTTCATATTTTTTTTTTATTGATTTGGACCCTGTTTTTTTCCGTCATCGCGCAACAATAAATTGTCATGAAATCAATCCATCACGCTTGCGCTGATACATTTGCGCCGACAAATTTGAGCGACGATCCGGGCTTTGATCGAGCCGTACCGTTCCTGAATTCTCTCGCGCCTTCAGATCCGCCTTCATGCTTCGAGAAGAAGCAAAATATAAAGCAATCGTTCCGAATGACCTAAATTACTACAGGATAAAGAACGAATAGAAAATTTGAATTTCGAAACAAAAAAGAGAGGGGTGCAACAAGAGGAATTCCCAAGGGGTCACCCATCCTAATACTGCTCACGCCCAAGCACGCTTAACTTCGGAGTTCTGATGGGATACGGTGCATTAGTGCTGGTATGATCGCACCCGCCATGTTTCTTTCGCTTTATTCTTTTAAACTACCCCGTCCTGCGAAGCAGTGTGGCTTTTCTAGACCAGAATTCATTTTAAGCGTCAATTGAAGCATTTTCCTCTTATCCTTTTATTTATTTACTTTATATTTTTTTTTTGTTATTGATTTGCACCCTGTTTTTTTCCATCATCCCGCAACTCCAAATTATCATGAAATCAATCCTTCACGCTTGCGGTGATACATTTGCGCCGACAAATTTGAGCGACGATCCGGGTTTTGATAGACCCGTACCGTTCCTGATTTGTCTCGCGCCTTCAGATCCTCCTTCACGCTTCGACAAGAAGCAAAATATTAAGCACTCGTTCCGACGGAGCTAAATTACTACAGGAGAAAGAACGAATAGGAAATTTGGATTTCGAAACAAAAAAGAGAGGGGTGCAACACGAGGACTTCCCAGGGGGTCACCAATCCTAGTACTACGCTCGCCCAAACACGCTTAATTTCGGAGTTCTGATGGGATCCGGTGCATTAGTGCTGGTATGATCGCTCCCGCTATATTCCTTTCGCTTTATTCTTTTAAATTACCCCGTCCTGCGAAGCAGTGTGGCTTTTTTAGACCGAAATTCATTTTAAGCGTCAATTCAAGCATTTTTCTCTTATCCTTTTATTTATTTGCTTTCAAACTTTTTTTTGTTATTGATTTGCACCCTGTTTTTTTCCCTCATCGCGCAACAATAAATTGTCATGAAATCAACCCATCACGCTTGCGCTGATACATTTGCGCCGACAAATTTGAGCGATGATCCGGGCTTTGATCGAGCCGTACCGTTCCTGATTTTTCTCGCGCCTTCAGATCCGCCTTCATGCTTCGACTAGAAGCAAAATATAAAGCAATCGTTCCGAAGGACCTAAATTACTACAGGATAAAGAACGAATAGAAAATTTGAATTTCGAAACAAAAAAGAGAGGGGTGCAACAAGAGGAATTCCCAAGGGGTCACCCATCCTAATACAGCTCACGCCCAAGCACGCTTAACTTCGGAGTTCTGATGGGATACGGTGCATTAGTGCTGGTATGATCGCACCCGCCATGTTCCTTTCGCTTTATTCTTTTAAAACATCCCGTCCTGCGAAGCAGTGTGGTTTTTCTAGACCGGAATTCCTTTTAAGCGTCAATTCAAGTATTTTCCTCTTACCCTTTTTTTTTATTTGCTTTCATATTTTTTTTTGCTATTGATTTGCACCCTGTTTTTTTCCATCATCCCGCAACTCCAAATTATCATGAAATCAATCCTTCACGCTTGCGGTGATACATTTGCGCCGACAAATTTGAGCGACGATCCGGGCTTTGATCGAGCCGTACCGTTCCTGATTTGTCTCGCGCCTTCAAATCCTCCTTCACGCTTCGACAAGAAGCAAAATATTAAGCAATCGTTCCGACGGAGCTAAATTACTACAGGATAAAGAACGAATACGAAATTTGGATTTCGAAACAAAAAAAAGAGGAGTGCAACACGAGAACTTCCCAGGGGGTCACCCATCCTAGTACTACTCTCGCCCAAGCATGCTTAACTTCGGAGTTCTGATGGGATCCGGTGCATTAGTGCTGGTACGATCGCACCCGCCATATTCCTTTCGCTTTATTCTTTTAAACTACCCCGTCCTGCGAAGCAGTGTGGCTTTTCTAGACCGAAATTCATTTTAAACGTCAATTCAAGCATTTTCCTCTTATCCTTTTATTTATTTGCTTTCATATTTTTTTTTGTTATTGATTTGCACCCTATTTTTTTCCCTAATCGCGCAAGTCTAAATTGTCAGGAAATCAATCCATCACGCTTGCGGTGATACACTTGCGCCGACAACTTTGGGCGACGATCCGGGGTTTGATCGAACCGTACCGTTCCTGATTTGTCTCGCGCCTTCAGGCTCGCCTTCATGCTTCGACAAGAAGCAAAATATGAAGCAATCTTTCCGACGGAGCTAAATTACTACAGGATAAAGAACGAATAGGAAATTTGGATTTCGAAACAAAAAAAATAGGGGTGCAACACGAGAACTTCCCAGGTGGTCACCCATTCTAGTACTACTCTCGCCCAAGCACGCTTAACTTCGGAGTTCTGATGGGATCCGGTGCATTAGGGCTGGAATGATCGCACCCGCCATGTTCCTTTCGCTTTATTCTTTTAAACTACCCCGTCCTGCGAAGCAGTGTGGCTTTTCTAGACCGGAATTCATTTTAAGCGTTAATTGAAGCATTTTCCTCTTATCCTTTTATTTATTTACTTTATATTTTTTTTTGTTATTGATTTGCACCCTGTTTTTTTCCATCATCCCGCAACTCTAAATTATCATGAAATCAATCCTTCACGCTTGCGGTGATACATTTGCGCCGACAAATTTGAGCGACGATCCGGTCTTTGATCGAGCCGTACCGTTCCTGATTTGTCTCGCGCCTTCAGATCCGCCTACATCCTTCGACAAGAAGCAAAATATAAAGCAATCGTTTCAACGGAGCTAAATTACTACAGGATAAACAACGAATAGGAAATTTGGATTTCGAAAGAAAAAAGAGAGGGGTGCAACACGAGGACTTCCCAGGGGGTCACCCATCCTAGTACTACTCTCGCCCAAGCATGCTTAACTTCGGAGTTCTGATGGGATTTTCGTTCCATTAGTGCTGGTATGATCGCACCCGCCATGTTCCTTTCGCTTTATTCTTTTAAACCATCCCGTCCTGCGAAGCAGTGTGGTTTTTCTAGACCGGAATTCCTTTTAAGCGTCAATTCAAGTATTTTCCTCTTACCCTTTTTTTTATTTGCTTTCATATTTTTTTTTGTTTTTGATTTGCACCCTATTTTTTTCCCTCATCGCGCAACTCTAAATTGCCATGAAATCAATCCATCACGCTTGCGCTGATACATTTGCGCCGACAAATTTGAGCGACGATCCGGGTTTTGATCGAGCCGTACCGTTCCTGATTTGTCTCGCGCCTTCATATCCGCCTTCATGCGTCGACAAGAAGCAAAATATGAAGCAATCGTTCCGACGGAGCTAAATTACTACAGGATAAAGAACGAATACGAAATTTGGATATCGAAACAAAAAAAAGAGGGGTGCAACACGAGAACTTTCCAGGGGGTCACCAATCCAAGTACTACTCTCGCCCAAACACGCTTAATTTCGAAGTTCTGATGGGATCCGGTGCATTAGTGCTGGTATGATCGCACCCGCCATGTTCCTTTCGCTTTATTCTTTTAAACTACCCCGTCCTGCGAAGCAGTGTGGCTTTTCTAGACCGGAATTCATTTTAAGCGTCAATTGAAGCATTTTCCTCTTATCCTTTTATTTATTTACTTTATATTTTTTTTTGTTATTGATTTGCACCCTGTTTTTTTCCATCATCCCGTAACTCTAAATTATCATAAAATCAATCCTTCACGCTTGCGGTGATACATTTGCGCCGACAAATTTGAGCGACGATCCGAGCTTTGATCGAGCCGTACCTTTCCTGATTTGTCTCGCGCCTTCAGATCCTCCTTCACGCTTCGACAAGCAGCAAAATATTAAGCAATCGTTCCGACGGAGCTAAATTACTACAGGATAAAGAACGAATAGGAAATTTGGATTTCGAAAGAAAAAAGAGAGGGGTGCAACACGAGGACTTCCCAGGGGGTCACCCATCCTAGTACTACTCTCGCCCAAGCATGCTTAACTTCGAAGTTCTGATGGGATCCGGTGCATTAGTGCTGGTATGATCGCACCCGCCATATTCCTTTCGCTTTAGTCTTTTAAACTACCCCGTCCTGCGAAGCAGTGTGGCTTTTCTAGACCGAAATTCATTTTAAGCGTCAATTCAAGCATTTTCCTCATATCCTTTTATTTATTTGCTTTCATATTTTTTTTTTGTTATTGATTTGCACCCTGTTTTTTTCCCTCATCGCGCAAGTCTAAATTGTCATGAAATCAATCCATCACGTTTGCGGTGATATATTTGCGCCGACAACTTTGGGCGACGATCCGGGGTTTGATCGAACCGTACCGTTCCTGATTTGTCTCGCGCCTTCAGGCTCGCCTTCATGCTTCGACAAGAAGCAAAATATAAAGCAATCTTTCCGACGGAGCTAAATTACTACAGGATAAAGAACGAATAGGAAATTTGGATTTCGAAACAAAAAAAATAGGGGTGCAACACGAGAACTTCCCAGGTGGTCACCCATTCTAGTACTACTCTCGCCCAAGCACGCTTAACTTCGGAGTTCTGATGGGATCCGGTGCATTAGGGCTGGAATGATCGCACCCGCCATGTTCCTTTCGCTTTATTCTTTTAAACTACCCCGTCCTGCGAAGCAGTGTGGCTTTTCTAGACCGGAATTCATTTTAAGCGTTAATTGAAGCATTTTCCTCTTATCCTTTTATTTATTTACTTTATATTTTTTTTTGTTATTGATTTGCACCCTGTTTTTTTCCATCATCCCGCAACTCTAAATTATCATGAAATCAATCCTTCACGCTTGCGGTGATACATTTGCGCCGACAAATTTGAGCGACGATCCGGTCTTTGATCGAGCCGTACCGTTCCTGATTTGTCTCGCGCCTTCAGATCCGCCTACATCCTTCGACAAGAAGCAAAATATAAAGCAATCGTTTCAACGGAGCTAAATTACTACAGGATAAACAACGAATAGGAAATTTGGATTTCGAAAGAAAAAAGAGAGGGGTGCAACACGAGGACTTCCCAGGGGGTCACCCATCCTAGTACTACTCTCGCCCAAGCATGCTTAACTTCGGAGTTCTGATGGGATTTTCGTTCCATTAGTGCTGGTATGATCGCACCCGCCATGTTCCTTTCGCTTTATTCTTTTAAACCATCCCGTCCTGCGAAGCAGTGTGGTTTTTCTAGACCGGAATTCCTTTTAAGCGTCAATTCAAGTATTTTCCTCTTACCCTTTTTTTTATTTGCTTTCATATTTTTTTTTGTTATTGATTTGCACCCTATTTTTTTCTCTCATCGCGCAACTCTAAATTGCCATGAAATCAATCCATCACGCTTGCGCTGATACATTTGCGCCGACAAATTTGAGCGACGATCCGGGTTTTGATCGAGCCGTACCGTTCCTGATTTGTCTCGCGCCTTCAGATCCGCCTTCATGCGTCGACAAGAAGCAAAATATGAAGCAATCATTCCGACGGAGCTAAATTACTACAGGATAAAGAACGAATACGAAATTTGGATTTCGAAACAAAAAAAAGAGGGGTGCAACACGAGAACTTCCCACGGGGTCACCAATCCAAGTACTACTCTCGCCCAAACACGCTTAATTTCGAAGTTCTGATGGGATCCGGTGCATTAGTGCTGGTATGATCGCACCCGCCATGTTCCTTTCGCTTTATTCTTTTAAACTACCCCGTCCTGCGAAGCAGTGTGGCTTTTCTAGACCGGAATTCATTTTAAGCGTCAATTGAAGCATTTTCCTCTTATCCTTTTATTTATTTACTTTATATTTTTTTTGTTATTGATTTGCACCCTGTTTTTTTCCATCATCCCGTAACTCTAAATTACCATAAAATCAATCCTTCACGCTTGCGGTGATACATTTGCGCCGACAAATTTGAGCGACGATCCGGGCTTTGATCGAGCCGTACCGTTCCTGATTTGTCTCGCGCCTTCAGATCCTCCTTCACGCTTCGACAAGAAGCAAAATATTAAGCAATCGTTCCGACGGAGCTAAATTACTACAGGATAAAGAACGAATAGGAAATTTGGATTTCGAAAGAAAAAAGAGAGGGGTGCAACACGAGGACTTCCCAGGGGGTCACCCATCCTAGTACTACTCTCGCCCAAGCATGCTTAACTTCGAAGTTCTGATGGGATCCGGTGCATTAGTGCTGGTATGATCGCACCCGCCATATTACTTTCGCTTTAGTCTTTTAAACTACCCCGTCCTGCGAAGCAGTGTGGCTTTTCTAGACCGAAATTCATTTTAAGCGTCAATTCAAGCATTTTCCTCATATCCTTTTATTTATTTGCTTTCATATTTTTTTTTGTTATTGATTTGCACCCTGTTTTTTTCCCTCATCGCACAAGTCTAAATTGTCATGAAATCAATCCATCACGTTTGCGGTGATATATTTGCGCCGACAACTTTGGGCGACGATCCGGGGTTTGATCGAACCGTACCGTTCCTGATTTGTCTCGCGCCTTCAGGCTCGCCTTCATGCTTCGACAAGAAGCAAAATATAAAGCAATCTTTCCGACGGAACTAAATTACTACAGGATAAAGAACGAATATGAAATTTGGATTTCGAAACAAAAAAAATAGGGGTGCAACACGAGAACTTCCCAGGTGGTCACCCATTCTAGTACTACTCTCGCCCAAGCACGCTTAACTTCGGAGTTCTGATGGGATCCGGTGCATTAGGGCTGGAATGATCGTACCCGCCATGTTCCTTTCGCTTTATTCTTTTAAACTACCCCGTCCTGCGAAGCAGTGTGGCTTTTCTAGACCGGAATTCATTTTAAGCGTTAATTGAAGCATTTTCCTCTTATCCTTTTATTTATTTACTTTATATTTTATTTTGTTATTGATTTGCACCCTGTTTTTTTCCATCATCCCGCAACTCTAAATTATCATGAAATCAATCCTTCACGCTTGCGGTGATACATTTGCGCCGACAAATTTGAGCGACGATCCGGTCTTTGATCGAGCCGTACCGTTCCTGATTTGTCTCGCGCCTTCAGATCCGCCTACATCCTTCGACAAGAAGCAAAATATAAAGAAATCGTTTCAACGGAGCTAAATTACCACAGGATAAACAACGAATAGGAAATTTGGATTTCGAAAGAAAAAAGAGAGGGGTGCAACACGAGGATTTCCCAGGGGGTCACCCATCCTAGTACTACTCTCGCCCAAGCATGCTTAACTTCGGAGTTCTGATGGGATTTTCGTTCCATTAGTGCTGGTATGATCGCACCCGCCATGTTCCTTTCGCTTTATTCTTTTAAACCATCCCGTCCTGCGAATCAGTGTGGTTTTTCTAGACCGGAATTCCTTTTAAGCCTCAATTCAAGTATTTTCCTCTTACCCTTTTTTTTATTTGCTTTCATATTTTTTTTTGTTATTGATTTGCACCCTATTTTCTTCCCTCATCGCGCAACTCTAAATTGCCATGAAATCAATCCATCACGCTTGCGCTGATACATTTGCGCCGACAAATTTGAGCGACGATCCGGGTTTTGATCGAGCCGTACCGTTCCTGATTTGTCTCGCGCCTTCAGATCCGCCTTCATGCGTCGACAAGAAACAAAATATGAAGCAATCGTTCCGACGGAGCTAAATTACTACAGGATAAAGAACGAATACGAAATTTGGATTTCGAAACAAAAAAAAGAGGGGTGCAACACGAGAACTTCCCAGGGGGTCACCCATTCTAGTACTACTCTCGCCCAAGCACGCTTAACTTCGGAGTTCTGATGGGATCCGGTGCATTAGTGCTGGTATGATCGCACCCGCCATGTTCCTTTCGCTTTATTCTTTTAAACTACCCCGTCCTGCGAAGCAGTGTGGCTTTTCTAGACCGGAATTCATTTTAAGCGTCAATTGAAGCATTTTCCTCTTATCCTTTTATTTATTTACTTTATATTTTTTTTTGTTATTGATTTGCACCCTGTTTTTTTCCATCATCCCTTAACTCTAAATTATCATAAAATCAATCCTTCACGCTTGCGGTGATACATTTGCGCCGACAAATTTGAGCGACGATCCGGGCTTTGATCGAGCCGTACCATTCCTGATTTGTCTCGCGCCTTCAGATCCTCCTTCACGCTTCGACAAGAAGTAAAATATTAAGCAATCGTTCCGACGGAGCTAAATTACTACATGATAAAGAACGAATAGGAAATTTGGATTTCGAAACAAAAAAGAGAGGGGTGCAACACGAGGACTTCCCAGGGGGTCACCCATCCTAGTACTACTCTCGCCCAAGCATGCTTAACTTCGAAGTTCTGATGGGATCCGGTGCATTAGTGCTGGTATGATCGCACCCGCCATATTCCTTTCGCTTTAGTCTTTTAAACTACCCCGTCCTGCGAAGCAGTGTGGCTTTTCTAGACCGAAATTCATTTTAAGCGTCAATTCAAGCATTTTCCTCATATCCTTTTATTTATTTGCTTTCATATTTTTTTTTTGTTATTGATTTGCACCCTGTTTTTTTCCCTCATCGCGCAAGTCTAAATTGTCATGAAATCAATCCATCACGTTTGCGGTGATATATTTGCGCCGACAACTTTGGGCGACGATCCGGGGTTTGATCGAACCGTACCGTTCCTGATTTGTCTCGCGCCTTCAGGCTCGCCTTCATGCTTCGACAAGAAGCAAAATATAAAGCAATCTTTCCGACGGAGCTAAATTACTACAGGATAAAGAACGAATAGGAAATTTGGATTTCGAAACAAAAAAAATAGGGGTGCAACACGAGAACTCCCCAGGTGGTCACCCATTCTAGTACTACTCTCGCCCAAGCACGCTTAACTTCGGAGTTCTGATGGGATCCGGTGCATTAGGGCTGGAATGATCGTACCCGCCATGTTCCTTTCGCTTTATTCTTTTAAACTACCCCGTCCTGCGAAGCAGTGTGGCTTTTCTAGACCGGAATTCATTTTAAGCGTTAATTGAAGCATTTTCCTTTTATCCTTTTATTTATTTACTTTATATTTTATTTTGTTATTGATTTGCACCCTGTTTTTTTCCATCATCCTGCAACTCTAAATTATCATGAAATCAATCCTTCACGCTTGCGGTGATACATTTGCGCCGACAAATTTGAGCGACGATCCGGTCTTTGATCGAGCCGTACCGTTCCTGATTTGTCTCGCGCCTTCAGATCCGCCTACATCCTTCGACAAGAAGCAAAATATAAAGCAATCGTTTCAACGGAGCTAAATTACCACAGGATAAACAATGAATAGGAAATTTGGATTTCGAAAGAAAAAAGAGAGGGGTGCAACACGAGGACTTCCCAGGGGGTCACCCATCCTAGTACTACTCTCGCCCAAGCATGCTTAACTTCGGAGTTCTGATGGGATTTTCGTTCCATTAGTGCTGGTATGATCGCACCCGCCATGTTCCTTTCGCTTTATTCTTTTAAACCATCCCGTCCTGCGAAGCAGTGTGGTTTTTCTAGACCGGAATTCCTTTTAAGCGTCAATTCAAGTATTTTCCTCTTACCCTTTTTTTTATTTGCTTTCATATTTTTTTTGTTATTGATTTGCACCCTATTTTTTTCCCTCATCGCGCAACTCTAAATTGCCATGAAATCAATCCATCACGCTTGCGCTGATACATTTGCGCCGACAAATTTGAGCGACGATCCGGGTTTTGATCGAGCCGTACCGTTCCTGATTTGTCTCGCGCCTTCAGATCCGCCTTCATGCGTCGACAAGAAGCAAAATATGAAGCAATCGTTCCGACGGAGCTAAATTACTACAGGATAAAGAACGAATACGAAATTTGGATTTCGAAACAAAAAAAAGAGGGGTGCAACACGAGAACTTCCCAGGAGGTCACCCATTCTAGTACTACTCTCGCCCAAGCACGCTTAACTTCGGAGTTCTGATGGGATCCGGTGCATTAGTGCTGGTATGATCGCACCCGCCATGTTCCTTTCGCTTTATTCTTTTAAACTACCCCGTCCTGCGAAGCAGTGTGGCTTTTCTAGACCGGAATTCATTTTAAGCGTCAATTGAAGCATTTTCCTCTTATCCTTTTATTTATTTACTTTATATTTTTTTTTGTTATTGATTTGCACCCTGTTTTTTTCCATCATCCCGCAACTCTAAATTATCATAAAATCAATCCTTCACGCTTGCGGTGATACATTTGCGCCGACAAATTTGAGCGACGATCCGGGCTTTGATCGAGCCGTACCGTTCCTGATTTGTCTCGCGCCTTCAGATCCTCTTTCACGCTTCGACAAGAAGCAAAATATTAAGCAATCGTTCCGACGGAGCTAAATTACTACAGGATAAAGAACGAATAGGAAATTTGGATTTCGAAAGAAAAAAGAGAGGGGTGCAACACGAGGACTTCCCAGGGGGTCACCCATCCTAGTACTACTCTCGCCCAAGCATGCTTAACTTCGAAGTTCTGATGGGATCCGGTGCATTAGTGCTGGTATGATCGCACCCGCCATATTCCTTTCGCTTTAGTCTTTTAAACTACCCCGTCCTGCGAAGCAATGTGGCTTTTCTCGACCGAAATTCATTTTAAACGTCAATTCAAGCATTTTCCTCATATCCTTTTATTTATTTGCTTTCATATTTTTTTTTTGTTAATGATTTGCACCCTGTTTTTTTCCCTCATCGCGCAAGTCTAAATTATCATGAAATCAATCCATCACGTTTGCGGTGATATATTTGCGCCGACAACTTTGGGCGACGATCCGGGGTTTGATCGAACCGTACCGTTCCTGATTTGTCTCGTGCCTTCAGGCTCGCCTTCATGCTTCGACAAGAAGCAAAATATAAAGCAATCTTTCCGACGGAGCTAAATTACTACAGGATAAAGAACGAATAGGAAATTTGGATTTCGAAACAAAAAAAATAGGGGTGCAACACGAGAACTTCCCAGGTGGTCACCCATTCTAGTACTACTCTCGCCCAAGCACGCTTAACTTCGGAGTTCTGATGGGATCCGGTGCATTAGGGCTGGAATGATCGTACCCGCCATGTTCCTTTCGCTTTATTCTTTTAAACTACCCCGTCCTGCGAAGCAGTGTGGCTTTTCTAGACCGGAATTCATTTTAAGCGTTAATTGAAGCATTTTCCTCTTATCCTTTTATTTATTTACTTTATATTTTATTTTGTTATTGATTTGCACCCTGTTTTTTTCCATCATCCCGCAACTCTAAATTATCATGAAATCAATCCTTCACGCTTGCGGTGATACATTTGCGCCGACAAATTTGAGCGACGATCCGGTCTTTGATCGAGCCGTACCGTTCCTGATTTGTCTCGCGCCTTCAGATCCGCCTACATCCTTCAACAAGAATCAAAATATAAAGCAATCGTTTCAACGGAGCTAAATTCCCACAGGATAAACAACGAATAGGAAATTTGGATTCCGAAAGAAAAAAGAGAGGGGAGCAACACGAGGACTTCCCAGGGGGTCACCCATCCTAGTACTACTCTCGCCCAAACAAGCTTAACTTCGGAGTTCTGATGGGATCCGGTCCATCAGTGCTGGTATGATCGCACCCGCCATATTTCTTTCGCTTTATTCTTTTAAACCATCCCGTCCTGCGAAGCAGTGTGGTTTTTCTAGACCGGAATTCCTTTTAAGCGTCAATTCAAGTATTTTCCTCTTACCCTTTTTTTTATTTGCTTTCATATTTTTTTTTGCTATTGATTTGCACCCTGTTTTTTTCCCTCATCGCGCAACTCTAAATTGCCATGAAATCAATCCATCACGCTTGCGCTGATACATTTGCGCCGACAAATTTGAGCGACGATCCGGGCTTTGATCGAGCCGTACCGTTCCTGATTTGTCTCGCGCCTTCAGATCCGCCTTCATGCTTCGACAAGAAGCAAAATATGAAGCAATCGTTCCGACGGAGCTAAATTACTACAGGATAAAGAACGAATACGAAATTTGGATTTCGAAACAAAAAAAGAGGGGTGCAGCACGAGAACTTCCCAGGGGGTCACCCATTCTAGTACTACTCTCGCCCAAGCACGCTTAACTTCGGAGTTCTGATGGGATCCGGTCCATTAGTGCTGGTATGATCGCACCCGCCATGTTCCTTTCGCTTTATTCTTTTAAACTACCCCGTCCTGCGAAGCAGTGTGGCTTTTCTAGACCGGAATTCATTTTAAGCGTTAATTGAAGCATTTTCCTCTTATCCTTTTATTTATTTACTTTATATTTTATTTTGTTATTGATTTGCACCCTGTTTTTTTCCATCATCCCGCAACTCTAAATTATCATGAAATCAATCCTTCACGCTTGCGGTGATACATTTGCGCCGACAAATTTGATCGACGATCCGGTCTTTGATCGAGTCGTACCGTTCCTGATTTGTCTCGCGCCTTCAGATCCGCCTACATCCTTCGACAAGAAGCAAAATATAAAGCAATCGTTTCAACGGAGCTAAATTACCACAGGATAAACAACGAATAGGAAATTTGTATTTCGAAAGGAAAAAGAGAGGGGTGCAACACGAGGACTTCCCAGGGGGTCACCAATCCTAGTACTACTCTCGCCCAACCACGCTTAACTTCGGAGTTCTGATGGGATCCGGTGCATTAGTGCTGGTATGATCGCACCCGCCATATTCCTTTCGCTTTATTCTTTTAAACTACCTCGTCCTGCGAAGCAGTGTGGCTTTTCTAGACCGAAATTCATTTTAAGCGTCAATTCAAGCATTTTCCTCTTATCCTTTTATTTATTTGCTTTTATATATTTTTTTTTTATTGATTTGCACCCTGTTTTTTTCCCTCATCGCGCAAGTCTAAATTGTCATGAAATCAATCCTTCACGCTTGCGGTGATATATTTGTGCCGACAACTTTGGGCGACGATCCGGGGTTTGATCGAACCGTACCGTTCCTGATTTGTCTCGCGCCTTCAGACTCGCCTTCATGCTTCGACAAGAAGCAAAATATAAAGCAATCTTTCCGACGGAGCTAAATTACTACAGGATAAAGAACGAATAGGAAATTTGGATTTCGAAACAAAAAAAATAGGGGTGCAACACGAGAACTTCCCAGGGGGTCACCCATTCTAGTACTACTCTCGCCCAAGCACGCTTAACTTCGGAGTTCTGATGGGATCCGGTGCATTAGTGCTGGTATGATCGCACCCGCCATGTTCCTTTCGCTTTAGTCTTTTAAACTACCCCGTCCTGCGAAGCAGTGTGGCTTTTCTAGACCGAAATTCATTTTAAGCGTCAATTCAAGCATTTTCCTCATATCCTTTTATTTATTTGCTTTCATATTTTTTTTTTGTTATTGATTTGCACCCTGTTTTTTTCCCTCATCGCGCAAGTCTAAATTGTCATGAAATCAATCCATCACGTTTGCGGTGATATATTTGCGCCGACAACTTTGGGCGACGATCCGGGGTTTGATCGAACCGTACCGTTCCTGATTTGTCTCGCGCCTTCAGGCTCGCCTTCATGCTTCGACAAGAAGCAAAATATAAAGCAATCTTTCCGACGGAGCTAAATTACTACAGGATAAAGAACGAATAGGAAATTTGGATTTCGAAACAAAAAAAATAGGGGTGCAACACGAGAACTCCCCAGGTGGTCACCCATTCTAGTACTACTCTCGCCCAAGCACGCTTAACTTCGGAGTTCTGATGGGATCCGGTGCATTAGGGCTGGAATGATCGTACCCGCCATGTTCCTTTCGCTTTATTCTTTTAAACTACCCCGTCCTGCGAAGCAGTGTGGCTTTTCTAGACCGGAATTCATTTTAAGCGTTAATTGAAGCATTTTCCTTTTATCCTTTTATTTATTTACTTTATATTTTATTTTGTTATTGATTTGCACCCTGTTTTTTTCCATCATCCTGCAACTCTAAATTATCATGAAATCAATCCTTCACGCTTGCGGTGATACATTTGCGCCGACAAATTTGAGCGACGATCCGGTCTTTCATCGAGCCGTACCGTTCCTGATTTGTCTCGCGCCTTCAGATCCGCCTACATCCTTCGACAAGAAGCAAAATATAAAGCAATCGTTTCAACGGAGCTAAATTACCACAGGATAAACAATGAATAGGAAATTTGGATTTCGAAAGAAAAAAGAGAGGGGTGCAACACGAGGACTTCCCAGGGGGTCACCCATCCTAGTACTACTCTCGCCCAAGCATGCTTAACTTCGGAGTTCTGATGGGATTTTCGTTCCATTAGTGCTGGTATGATCGCACCCACCATGTTCCTTTCGCTTTATTCTTTTAAACCATCCCGTCCTGCGAAGCAGTGTGGTTTTTCTAGACCGGAATTCCTTTTAAGCGTCAATTCAAGTATTTTCCTCTTACCCTTTTTTTTATTTGCTTTCATATTTTTTTTTGCTATTGATTTGCACCCTGTTTTTTTCCCTCATCGCGCAACTCTAAATTGCCATGAAATCAATCCATCACGCTTGCGCTGATACATTTGCGCCGACAAATTTGAGCGACGATCCGGGCTTTGATCGAGCCGTACCGTTCCTGATTTGTCTCGCGCCTTCAGATCCGCCTTCATGCTTCGACAACAAGCAAAATATGAATCAATCGTTCCGACGGAGCTAAATTACTACAGGATAAAGAACGAATACGAAATTTGGATTTCGAAACAAAAAAAGAGGGGTGCAACACGAGAACTTCCCAGGGGGTCACCCATTCTAGTACTACTCTCGCCCAAGCACGCTTAACTTCGGAGTTCTGATGGGATCCGGTGCATTAGTGCTGGTATGATCGCACCCGCCATGTTCCTTTCGCTTTATTCTTTTAAACTACCCCGTCCTGCGAAGCAGTGTGGCTTTTCTAGACCGGAATTCATTTTAAGCGTTAATTGAAGCATTTTCCTCTTATCCTTTTATTTATTTACTTTATATTTTATTTTGTTATTGATTTGCACCCTGTTTTTTTCCATCATCCCGCAACTCTAAATTATCATGAAATCAATCCTTCACGCTTGCGGTGATACATTTGCGCCGACAAATTTGAGCGACGATCCGGTCTTTGATCGAGTCGTACCGTTCCTGATTTGTCTCGCGCCTTCAGATCCGCCTACATCCTTCGACAAGAAGCAAAATATAAAGCAATCGTTTCAACGGAGCTAAATTACCACAGGATAAACAACGAATAGGAAATTTGTATTTCGAAAGAAAAAAGAGAGGGGTGCAACACGAGGACTTCCCAGGGGGTCACCAATCCTAGTACTACTCTCGCCCAACCACGCTTAACTTCGGAGTTCTGATGGGATCCGGTGCATTAGTGCTGGTATGATCGCACCCGCCATATTCCTTTCGCTTTATTCTTTTAAACTACCTCGTCCTGCGAAGCAGTGTGGCTTTTCTAGACCGAAATTCATTTTAAGCGTCAATTCAAGCATTTTCCTCTTATCCTTTTATTTATTTGCTTTTATATTTTTTTTTTATTGATTTGCACCCTGTTTTTTTCCCTCATCGCGCAAGTCTAAATTGTCATGAAATCAATCCTTCACGCTTGCGGTGATATATTTGTGCCGACAACTTTGGGCGACGATCCGGGGTTTGATCGAACCGTACCGTTCCTGATTTGTCTCGCGCCTTCGGACTCGCCTTCATGTTTCGACAAGAAGCAAAATATAAAGCAATCTTTCCGACGGAGCTAAATTACTACAGGATAAAGAACGAATAGGAAATTTGGATTTCGAAACAAAAAAAATAGGGGTGCAACACGAGAACTTCCCAGGGGGTCACCCATTCTAGTACTACTCTCGCCCAAGCACGCTTAACTTCGGAGTTCTGATGGGATCCGGTGCATTAGTGCTGGTATGATCGCACCCGCCATGTTCCTTTCGCTTTATTCTTTTAAACCATCCCGTCCTGCGAAGCAGTGTGGTTTTTCTAAACCGGCATTCCTTTTAAGCGTCAATTCAAGTATTTTCCTCTTACCCTTTTTTTTATTTGCTTTCATATTTTTTTTTGCTATTGATTTGCACCCTGTTTTTTTCCCTCATCGCGCAACTCTAAATTGCCATGAAATCAATCCATCACGCTTGCGCTGATACATTTGCGCCGACAAATTTGAGCGACGATCCGGGCTTTGATCGAGCCGTACCGTTCCTGATTTGTCTCGCGCCTTCAGATCCGCCTTCATGCTTCGACAAGAAGCAAAATATGAAGCAATCATTCCGACGGAGCTAAATTACTACAGGATAAAGAACAAATACGAAATTTGGATTTCGAAACAAAAAAAAGAGGGGTGCAACACGAGAACTTCCCAGGGGGTCACCCATTCTAGTACTACTCTCGCCCAAGCACGCTTAACTTCGGAGTTCTGATGGGATCCGGTGCATTAGTGCTGGTATGATCGCACCCGCCATGTTCCTTTCGCTTTATTCTTTTAAACTACCCCGTCCTGCGAAGCAGTGTGGCTTTTCTAGACCGGAATTCATTTTAAGCGTCAATTGAAGCATTTTTCTCTTATCCTTTTATTTATTTACTTTAGTGTGGCTTTTCTAGACCGGAATTCATTTTAAGCGTCAATTGAAGCATTTTCCTCTTATCCTTTTATTTATTTACTTTATTTTTTTTTTGTTATTGATTTGCACCCTGTTTTTTTCCATCATCCCGCAACTCTAAATTATCATAAAATCAATCCTTCACGCTTGCGGTGATACATTTGCGCCGACAAATTTGAGCGACGATCCGGGCTTTGATCGAGCCGTACCGTTCCTGATTTGTCTCGCGCCTTCAGATGCTCCTTCACGCTTCGACAAGAAGCAAAATATTAAGCAATCGTTCCGACGGAGCTAAATTACTACAGGATAAAGAACGAATAGGAAATTTGGATTTCGAAACAAAAAAGAGAGGGGTTCAACACGAGGACTTCCCAGGGGGTCACCAATCCTAGTACTACTCTCGCCCAACCACGCTTAATTTCGGAGTTCTGATGGGATCCGGTGCATTAGTGCTGGTATGATCGCTCCCGCCATATTCCTTTCGCTTTATTCTTTTAAACTACCCCGTCCTGCGAAGCAGTGTGGCTTTTTTAGACCGAAATTCATTTTAAGCGTCAATTCAAGCATTTTTCTCTTATCCTTTTATTTATTTGCTTTCATATTTTTTTTTGTTATTGATTTGCACCCTGTTTTTTTCCCTCATCGCGCAAGTCTAAATTGTCATGAAATCAATCCATCACGCTTGCGGTGATATATTTGCGCTGACAACTTTGGGCGACGATCCGGGGTTTGATCGAACCGTACCGTTCCTGATTTGTCTCGCGCCTTCAGGCTCGCCTTCATGCTTCGACAAGAAGCAAAATATAAATCAATCTTTCCGACGGAGCTAAATTACTACAGGATAAAGAACGAATAGGAAATTTGGATTTCGAAACAAAAAAATAGGGGTGCAACACGAGAACTTCCCAGGTGGTCACCCATTCTAGTACTACTCACGCCCAAGCACGCTTAACTTCAGAGTTCTGATGGGATCCGGTGCATTAGGGCTGGAATGATCGCACCCGCCATGTTCCTTTCGCTTTATTCTTTTAAACTACCCCGTCCTGCGAAGCAGTGTGGCTTTTCTAGACCGGAATTCATTTTAAGCGTTAATTGAAGCATTTTCCTCTTATCCTTTTATTTATTTACTTTATATTTTATTTTGTTATTGATTTGCACCCTGTTTTTTTCCATCATCCCGCAACTCTAAATTATCATGAAATCAATCCTTCACGCTTGCGGTGATACATTTGCGCCGACAAATTTGAGCGACGATCCGGTCTTTGATCGAGCCGTACCGTTCCTGATTTGTCTCGCGCCTTCAGATCCGCCTACATCCTTCGACAAGAAGCAAAATATAAAGCAATCGTTTCAACGGAGCTAAATTACCACAGGATAAACAACGAATAGGAAATTTGGATTTCGAAAGAAAAAAGAGAGGGGTGCAACACGAGGACTTCCCAGGGGGTCACCCATCCTAGTACTACTCTCGTCCAAACATGCTTAACTTCGGAGTTCTGATGGGATCCGGTCCATTAGTGCTGGTATGATCGCACCCGCCTTGTTCCTTTCGCTTTATTCTTTTAAACTACCCCGTCCTGCGAAGCAGTGTGGCTTTTCTAGACCGGAATTCATTTTAAGCGTCAATTGAAGCATTTTCCTCTTATCCTTTTATTTATTTACTTTATTTTTTTTTTGTTATTGATTTGCACCCTGTTTTTTTCCATCATCCCGCAACTCTAAATTATCATAAAATCAATCCTTCACGCTTGCGGTGATACATTTGCGCCGACAAATTTGAGCGACGATCCGGGCTTTGATCGAGCCGTACCGTTCCTGATTTGTCTCGCGCCTTCAGATCCTCCTTCACGCTTCGACAAGAAGCAAAATATTAAGCAATCGTTCCGACGGAGCTAAATTACTACAGGATAAAGAACGAATAGGAAATTTGGATTTCGAAACAAAAAAGAGAGGGGTGCAACACGAGGACTTCCCAGGGGGTCACCAATCCTAGTACTACTCTCGCCCAACCACGCTTAATTTCGGAGTTCTGATGGGATCCGGTGCATTAGTGCTGGTATGATCGCTCCCGCCATATTCCTTTCGCTTTATTCTTTTAAACTACCCCGTCCTGCGAAGCAGTGTGGCTTTTTTAGACCGAAATTCATTTTAAGCGTCAATTCAAGCATTTTTCTCTTATCCTTTTATTTATTTGCTTTCATATTTTTTTTTGTTATTGATTTGCACCCTGTTTTTTTCCCTCATCGCGCAAGTCTAAATTGTCATGAAATCAATCCATCACGCTTGCGGTGATATATTTGCGCTGACAACTTTGGGCGACGATCCGGGGTTTGATCGAACCGTACCGTTCCTGATTTGTCTCGCGCCTTCAGGCTCGCCTTCATGCTTCGACAAGAAGCAAAATATAAATCAATCTTTCCGACGGAGCTAAATTACTACAGGATAAAGAACGAATAGGAAATTTGGATTTCGAAACAAAAAAATAGGGGTGCAACACGAGAACTTCCCAGGTGGTCACCCATTCTAGTACTACTCACGCCCAAGCACGCTTAACTTCAGAGTTCTGATGGGATCCGGTGCATTAGGGCTGGAATGATCGCACCCGCCATGTTCCTTTCGCTTTATTCTTTTAAACTACCCCGTCCTGCGAAGCAGTGTGGCTTTTCTAGACCGGAATTCATTTTAAGCGTTAATTGAAGCATTTTCCTCTTATCCTTTTATTTATTTACTTTATATTTTATTTTGTTATTGATTTGCACCCTGTTTTTTTCCATCATCCCGCAACTCTAAATTATCATGAAATCAATCCTTCACGCTTGCGGTGATACATTTGCGCCGACAAATTTGAGCGACGATCCGGTCTTTGATCGAGCCGTACCGTTCCTGATTTGTCTCGCGCCTTCAGATCCGCCTACATCCTTCGACAAGAAGCAAAATATAAAGCAATCGTTTCAACGGAGCTAAATTACCACAGGATAAACAACGAATAGGAAATTTGGATTTCGAAAGAAAAAAGAGAGGGGTGCAACACGAGGACTTCCCAGGGGGTCACCCATCCTAGTACTACTCTCGTCCAAACATGCTTAACTTCGGAGTTCTGATGGGATCCGGTCCATTAGTGCTGGTATGATCGCACCCGCCTTGTTCCTTTCGCTTTATTCTTTTAAACTACCCCGTCCTGCGAAGCAGTGTGGCTTTTCTAGACCGGAATTCATTTTAAGCGTCAATTGAAGCATTTTCCTCTTATCCTTTTATTTATTTACTTTATTTTTTTTTTTGTTATTGATTTGCACCCTGTTTTTTTCCATCATCCCGCAACTCTAAATTATCATAAAATCAATCCTTCACGCTTGCGGTGATACATTTGCGCCGACAAATTTGAGCGACGATCCGGGCTTTGATCGAGCCGTACCGTTCCTGATTTGTCTCGCGCCTTCAGATCCTCCTTCACGCTTCGACAAGAAGCAAAATATTAAGCAATCGTTCCGACGGAGCTAAATTACTACAGGATAAAGAACGAATAGGAAATTTGGATTTCGAAACAAAAAAGAGAGGGGTGCAACACGAGGACTTCCCAGGGGGTCACCAATCCTAGTACTACTCTCGCCCAACCACGCTTAATTTCGGAGTTCTGATGGGATCCGGTGCATTAGTGCTGGTATGATCGCTCCCGCCATATTCCTTTCGCTTTATTCTTTTAAACTACCCCGTCCTGCGAAGCAGTGTGGCTTTTTTAGACCGAAATTCATTTTAAGCGTCAATTCAAGCATTTTTCTCTTATCCTTTTATTTATTTGCTTTCATATTTTTTTTTGTTATTGATTTGCACCCTGTTTTTTTCCCTCATCGCGCAAGTCTAAATTGTCATGAAATCAATCCATCACGCTTGCGGTGATATATTTGCGCTGACAACTTTGGGCGACGATCCGGGGTTTGATCGAACCGTACCGTTCCTGATTTGTCTCGCGCCTTCAGGCTCGCCTTCATGCTTCGACAAGAAGCAAAATATAAATCAATCTTTCCGACGGAGCTAAATTACTACAGGATAAAGAACGAATAGGAAATTTGGATTTCGAAACAAAAAAATAGGGGTGCAACACGAGAACTTCCCAGGTGGTCACCCATTCTAGTACTACTCACGCCCAAGCACGCTTAACTTCAGAGTTCTGATGGGATCCGGTGCATTAGGGCTGGAATGATCGCACCCGCCATGTTCCTTTCGCTTTATTCTTTTAAACTACCCCGTCCTGCGAAGCAGTGTGGCTTTTCTAGACCGGAATTCATTTTAAGCGTTAATTGAAGCATTTTCCTCTTATCCTTTTATTTATTTACTTTATATTTTATTTTGTTATTGATTTGCACCCTGTTTTTTTCCATCATCCCGCAACTCTAAATTATCATGAAATCAATCCTTCACGCTTGCGGTGATACATTTGCGCCGACAAATTTGAGCGACGATCCGGTCTTTGATCGAGCCGTACCGTTCCTGATTTGTCTCGCGCCTTCAGATCCGCCTACATCCTTCGACAAGAAGCAAAATATAAAGCAATCGTTTCAACGGAGCTAAATTACCACAGGATAAACAACGAATAGGAAATTTGGATTTCGAAAGAAAAAAGAGAGGGGTGCAACACGAGGACTTCCCAGGGGGTCACCCATCCTAGTACTACTCTCGTCCAAACATGCTTAACTTCGGAGTTCTGATGGGATCCGGTCCATTAGTGCTGGTATGATCGCACCCGCCTTGTTCCTTTCGCTTTATTCTTTTAAACTACCCCGTCCTGCGAAGCAGTGTGGCTTTTCTAGACCGGAATTCATTTTAAGCGTCAATTGAAGCATTTTCCTCTTATCCTTTTATTTATTTACTTTATTTTTTTTTTTGTTATTGATTTGCACCCTGTTTTTTTCCATCATCCCGCAACTCTAAATTATCATAAAATCAATCCTTCACGCTTGCGGTGATACATTTGCGCCGACAAATTTGAGCGACGATCCGGGCTTTGATCGAGCCGTACCGTTCCTGATTTGTCTCGCGCCTTCAGATCCTCCTTCACGCTTCGACAAGAAGCAAAATATTAAGCAATCGTTCCGACGGAGCTAAATTACTACAGGATAAAGAACGAATAGGAAATTTGGATTTCGAAACAAAAAAGAGAGGGGTGCAACACGAGGACTTCCCAGGGGGTCACCAATCCTAGTACTACTCTCGCCCAACCACGCTTAATTTCGGAGTTCTGATGGGATCCGGTGCATTAGTGCTGGTATGATCGCTCCCGCCATATTCCTTTCGCTTTATTCTTTTAAACTACCCCGTCCTGCGAAGCAGTGTGGCTTTTTTAGACCGAAATTCATTTTAAGCGTCAATTCAAGCATTTTTCTCTTATCCTTTTATTTATTTGCTTTCATATTTTTTTTTGTTATTGATTTGCACCCTGTTTTTTTCCCTCATCGCGCAAGTCTAAATTGTCATGAAATCAATCCATCACGCTTGCGGTGATATATTTGCGCTGACAACTTTGGGCGACGATCCGGGGTTTGATCGAACCGTACCGTTCCTGATTTGTCTCGCGCCTTCAGGCTCGCCTTCATGCTTCGACAAGAAGCAAAATATAAATCAATCTTTCCGACGGAGCTAAATTACTACAGGATAAAGAACGAATAGGAAATTTGGATTTCGAAACAAAAAAATAGGGGTGCAACACGAGAACTTCCCAGGTGGTCACCCATTCTAGTACTACTCACGCCCAAGCACGCTTAACTTCAGAGTTCTGATGGGATCCGGTGCATTAGGGCTGGAATGATCGCACCCGCCATGTTCCTTTCGCTTTATTCTTTTAAACTACCCCGTCCTGCGAAGCAGTGTGGCTTTTCTAGACCGGAATTCATTTTAAGCGTTAATTGAAGCATTTTCCTCTTATCCTTTTATTTATTTACTTTATATTTTATTTTGTTATTGATTTGCACCCTGTTTTTTTCCATCATCCCGCAACTCTAAATTATCATGAAATCAATCCTTCACGCTTGCGGTGATACATTTGCGCCGACAAATTTGAGCGACGATCCGGTCTTTGATCGAGCCGTACCGTTCCTGATTTGTCTCGCGCCTTCAGATCCGCCTACATCCTTCGACAAGAAGCAAAATATAAAGCAATCGTTTCAACGGAGCTAAATTACCACAGGATAAACAACGAATAGGAAATTTGGATTTCGAAAGAAAAAAGAGAGGGGTGCAACACGAGGACTTCCCAGGGGGTCACCCATCCTAGTACTACTCTCGTCCAAACATGCTTAACTTCGGAGTTCTGATGGGATCCGGTCCATTAGTGCTGGTATGATCGCACCCGCCTTGTTCCTTTCGCTTTATTCTTTTAAACTACCCCGTCCTGCGAAGCAGTGTGGCTTTTCTAGACCGGAATTCATTTTAAGCGTCAATTGAAGCATTTTCCTCTTATCCTTTTATTTATTTACTTTATTTTTTTTTTTGTTATTGATTTGCACCCTGTTTTTTTCCATCATCCCGCAACTCTAAATTATCATAAAATCAATCCTTCACGCTTGCGGTG